>NC_133972.1:151376396-152005325 GCF_047716275.1 Strix uralensis | reverse complement strand
TCATCCCAAACTAGCCTATTCCCCAACATTACTATACCGTTGAGTTTTGCAAGCAAAAGTCAGGGTCAATTCCCCAACTGAGTCCAAGCTGCAGTTTGTCTCCTCTTTCCTGCACTCAACCATGGCTGGAGAAATGGAGATAAACTGCAGAGTTACTCTCAGGGCAGAAGCTGCCACCACTAGTACTGCAGACATGGGCCAGAGAAGAGGCTAAAGCCTTTCCCTCCACACCTTAGAGCAGGCTTCATCATTTAATTCTCTTTCCTTTGTAGTTATTCACAAATCCAGATGCCCCAGCAGACAGGGCTGCCAAACAGCCCCTGTGTAACTCAGGAGCTGCCCAGCTGCGGGACTCAGCATTTCGGCAAGCAGGCGAGTGATGCCTCAGTACAGCTTGTTGTGAGGGGTTTGCTAAGTGGAGGTAATTAATGGCTGGAGAATGACATTTAAACATGTATTTGATACTTTCTCCTAGAATTAGGACAGAATTACACTACTTCGCATTCTGATTCTTTTAGCCTGCAACTGACTTCAGTTTTGCATAAGCAGTGTAGTTCATGCTTTATGCTACCAAAAGCTGAAAAGCAGGATATTTTTCAGCTATTGTTTTGCTTTCAGTATTTCAGTTAATTTCCACAGTGCATTTGTCATTGTTCAAGAACATACAATGCATTGCCAGATCTATCATTGATGCCAGCTCAATAGAATAGTGTCAGAATAATGATGTCTCATTTGTATGAATTTCAGCTTTTCTGATAAAAATAAAAAATCCTGAGCCCCATCTGTAATTTTTTTTTTGACCCTGCATGTTGCTTTCTGCTCTAAGGATCATATGGTTCAGCCTGTGAAACTGTATTTATGGATCCCCTCCATGGGTGGGGGCACTTGCTCCTGAGCCCGTCACTAGCATGTTCAGTGCTCACGGTTTTAAGCCTGTTTATCCAAAACAGAAGCTTGCAGCTCCCATAGTAGAAACATCACAACATTACAGTACAAGGGCTCTGAGGTGGAGCTCACTCTCTCTGCAAGCTCTTGTGGGATGCTCTGGAGTACATGCATCTGCCACTCACCATCTGTCAGCTAAGCAGGGTAGAAACAAAAGCACAGGCAAATTAATTAGGGAAAAGGAAGACTCACTTTCTGCCCTCTAACTCAAGCTTCTTGACTAGAAGTAGGGGCCTTTTTTATTTACCCCAGCTCCTGGTTCATGAAGCACTACTCCTTTCTACCCCACAACACACACACTATTTTTCCTTATTCTGTTACCCACCAATAAATCCCCAGAAGAAGGGGTCTTTTCTTCATTTGGGAAGTGGAATTAAAGGGCCTTGATTTAAAGTCACATTTCCGTATGAAACTTCTGTGCTTGTTACAAGTAGCTCTTTCATTCATGCGTACTGCTAAGCCTTTACCTGCCAGGAAGGAACCAGGGAAACATTGCACATTTTTCTGCTGGAGGGCAGATGCTTCCCTGGAAACAGCGATGGGCGCTTGAGTGCAGACCTGCCTGAGTCTGGGAGCCTGAGTTCAGACTGTTGCTTGTTTGCGGATGTTGAAAGATGACCTTGTGCTTTGAGATGCTGTGGTTGGTGTTTCAATACCTGTTTAAATGCCACTGCTCTGGGGGTCCATGCAGTCCCCCTGCCCCCATGTGCTGGCTGTCAGGGTCACCTCATCAGTGCAGGACTCACAAGGGAGACAAGACATCTCCTGGTTTTCCCATGTGTTACAGCTGGGAGAGGTGCTCCAACTACAGCCTCCCACCACTAGTGACAGTGACAAACCTCCCTATTTGCCCAGATTGGTATATGAAAAGTACTATGGATGAAGGAAGTCCTCTGCTCAGGAGGTGTCACCATGCTTGCTATGGCACTGCAGATTTGCTGGTTGTATACCCAGTGGGGATGCTCAGGTTCACACCAGTGCTGTCATGGTGTCACAGTCAAATACCTCTTCTTGGGCCACAAGTCACCCGGCAGAGCCAAACTCCAAACCCTCCCTATTGCCCCTTTAAGTTTAGACTGTAGTGAACAGGAAAGAAGCCCAAGCAAAGGTTTATCCAGAAGCTCACACTGACATTTTTATACCATTACAATCACACACACACTCAAACAGCCCAAACACAGCAGGCCAAAGGGCGCCAGAAGAATTCAAACAGTTTCAGGCTCTTCTGCAACTGCTCAGCCATGTTATACCTCACTGTCCTCACAGAATACGATAAATTCAGACAAAAAAAGGTGTTTCTCCCCTCTCCTCCCTTGATTAAGCTGCATGTCCAGATTAAGCCTGGGTATGAATGTCATAATTTCCATGGGTGAACGTCAACCTTCCCTGAAGAGCAGTGGAAAGCTGATGGGGTGTGCTTTCAGATGCCTACTTGCTGAGCTCTAAATTTACACTATTGTTTATCAGATTTCTCAATATTTACACTCAGTTCCCATTCCAGTAAACAAATGACATATTATATGATACTACTGTTCAAAAACCCCAAGGAAATGAAAACCAGAAACTCTCTGAAACAGAAACCCACAGACAGGAAAGGTGCTGAATTTAGGTTCCTTCCAATGCCTTTTTACTCTGTCCATTATTTATAGATAGAGCGCAGTTCATACATATTTAGAGCAGGCATGAACACTGTTAAGAAGATAGGCATTGCTCAATGGGTTCAGACTCTCAGTATTTGTAACTTATAACCCGTCTCCAACAGTGACAATTTCCAGATGCTTTAGAAGAAAGATTTCTGTAAGGGATGATAATAGGAAAGCCAGTCCCTAAATCAAATTCTTCTTTACTGAAGGAACTTGACTCATGACAAGGAATGTGAAGAATATACTCTGCATTTTTTGAAACTCATTTGAGTGGAGAATAAGAAAATGTTTCTGTTTCTACAACAGTGCCTGGCCCTGTCTGAACCCTGCATGGCTCTGGCACACTGGCATCCCAGGGCATTGAGTTGAGTGCCTTTTGATGAACATGTTTGAGGTTTTTCTTCTTTTACTAGAGTACGGTACCAGCAGTGACTTTCATTTTATTTCTTATGTTTTTTTCAATATTTTGTTTATCTCTGTTGACAGATAAACCTACAATGCTTGGTGTTGTCATTGCACACAAGCTGACGGATGGCCTGTCCACCCTCTGGACAATAAAGCCCTTTGGTAACAGCCCAAGACAAAACCTCTTCCTTAGAGGGCATATAGTTTGCACTTTAAAAGCAAGGAAGACAATCCATGAAATAAGGAGGTGTTTCCAAATCCATGTTGCCTCCTGGATGTGGGGTCTGGGCAGTAGCCCCAGTCCTGTCCCAGGATGGACAGGCTGTGGGTGCCCTGGGAGGATTCATGAACTGCAGAGGATAATGCTGGTGAATACAGTGTCACAGGAGCTAGTGACTGGGAAAGCAAACAAATCCCTGGCTGGGACAGGCCCATGTTATGTGGCTTTTGCCCTGGAAAAGGAAAATCTCTCTTGCTTAATTGCAGGGAAGTTGTTGTTACTTTTGTATTGCACTCTCCTGTCCTTAATTAAATTGAATAATTTTACATAATAAATCGAGCAGTGCACCTGCAGTATGCAATGTAGATTGGGCAAAATGTTCGTTTTAATTACACTAAGTTTATTCAACCATGTTAATGCCAATAACTCCATCTGGCTGGAGCAGCAAGCACAGTTTGGCATTTATTTCCAGGTATACAAAGCTTTGGTTTCTGCAAACTGAAAGGACATGAGCCATCTAAAGGAATTTGATCACAATATTTGATTTAGCAAATTAAGTTTAAGCTTCAAGAACATGACAATAGCAAATACAGCCTGTCAACTTCACCTGGTTCAGAGTTAAAGAGGGACATTTTCTGTATATCAATTAGCTTAATATGGACCAGTTTTGGCAAAGGCTCTAATTCAGTAATCTATACCTCAAAGAGTTAACAAATGAGGGGATTTTAATTATTAGACTTGATTGAATATTAATATGATACTTTTTCATAATACAGACTAACTGCTAAAGAATTTTCTTTAAAGACCATCTTTGAGCTCAACCATGATGAGGTACAGTGTGTGCCATTTTGTAATGGGCGATAACCTCTCCTAATAGGCTATATTTAGTGTTTGTACACTTCATTTTAAAATATCCCCTTGTGAAGTGATTTTAGTAGATGATCTGTCATGATACACATTAACAAGAGGGTGACACTCTTTGTATTTCCATGGTGAGCAAACCCAGACCCCTTCTGCTGTTGTTATTCTTGTGTTTCTTGGTTCGTGTTCATTTATTTTTTGCTAAAAGCAGAAGTTTTATTCTTTTCTGGTGCACAGAGGAAGACAAACCATTCAAAGACGAGCACGTTTATAGAGGTGACAAAGCCATCAGTACGAGCTCATTTATTCTGCATCTGGACTTTGAAGCATCTGCACAGAGATGAGGGCCCTATATGAAAGAGCTGTGTGTTACTTTTTAAGGAAATGAGCAAATGTACAACCTCATTAACATGAGTTACTGTTGTTAAATAGCCAGGAGATATGAAAAGAAGAAGCAGGTTGGCAGGCCCTTATGGTTCGCGTGCCAAATGAATATGGAATTCAAGAGGTTGCCATGAAAAGGAAACTTCTTGCATAGTGATTTACAGTGCAAATGCCAAAGCTTAAACCAGAAATACTTTAGGGGTTGGGAAACACTGCTATTTAGTATGTACTCCTATGATGATAAAGTAAATTCTTCCTTTTTTAATAGCTTTAAAAAGCTTCTTTTTAAAGAGGTCAGTCCACTAGATACACAGCAGATAACACGATACGGAGAGCTCGGCTTTCTAAAAGCCACTGCAAACGTAGTCCTTAGTCCTGGTATCTGTGGCTAATCTCACAAGTATTCACACAGACTTTGCCCAAGATATAAGTTTTATAATATAAAGAATAATACAAAACAGCCTTTTTATCAGCCATCTACTGTAGCCTGAGGTTTATCCAAAGAAGTAAGAATGGTTACGGTGCTTTTTTCTCAGCTGATTTTGTAGAAAACAGAAAACCCAATCACTCCTGGTCTTCAGGTCCAGCGTATTTCACCATGAAGTTCCTACTCCTTCATCAGAGAGCCCCAATGCATGAGAAGCAAGACCTGAATTGCCTGTCGTTTATGGGACATAGCTGCAAGACAAACAAATCCTCTCTGGCAACAAGGCTCTGCTTTGTTGTTCAGATGTGCACAGGATGGGACTGTTCTGTTCCAAGGAGCTCAACAGACTTGGGAAATAAAACCCAATAGGTGACTGCTAAGAAATGTTGAACAGAGGGATGTGTACACTTTGTGGCTGGTGCTGGATCGGGGCTTGGTTTCACTGCTGAATTATATCCCTACAGGAGATGCCACTATGGAGGGAAATGGTGGAAAAATAATTAGTGCTAATGACAACTGAGTAAATTAAACTTGCAGACTCGATTACCTGGTACTCCCATCTTTGTGGGTGCTGTGAGGATCCCTAAGCTGCCAGATAAATCGGTCTGGAACATCCATTCACCAGCTGATGTTTGAGTTGAGAGGCAAGGACAATGCAAGATGGAGATACAAGTCCCACCATTGTAGCAAACATGGGCACGGTCCCAGGACAATATTTAGACATGTATTTGGGATACTGGCTTGTAGGTCAGTGTGGTGGGTTGACCCTGGCTGGATGCCAGGTGCCCACCAAAGCTGCTCTATCACTCCCCTCCTAAGCTGGACAGGGGAGAGAAATACAATGAAAGGCTGATGGGTCAAGATAAGGACAGGGAGAGATCACTCAACAATTACTGTCACAGACAAAACAGACAGTTTGGGGAAAAAAATAATTTATTACTAATTGAATCAGAGTAGGGTAATGAGAAATAAAAGCAAATCTTGAAAAATCACCTTCCCCCCACCCCTCCCTTCTTCCCGGGCTCAACTTTACTTTCGATTTCTCTACCTCCTCCCCTCCAGTGATGCAGGGAAATGGAATGAGAGTTGTGATCAGTTCATCACACATTGTTTCTGCTGCTCCTTCCTCCTCAGGCGGAGGATTCCTCACATCTTCCCCTGCTCCAGCATGGGGTCCCTCCCACAGGAGACAGTCCTCCATGAACTTTTCCAGCGTGGGTCCTTCCCATGGGCTGCAGTTCTCCATGAACTGCTCCAGCGTGGGTCCCTTCCACAGGGTCACAAGTCCTGCCAGCAAACCTGCTCCAGCGTGGGCTCCTCTCTCCATGGGTCCACAGGTCCTGTCTTGCTCCACTATGGGCTTCCCACAGGGTCACAGCCTCCTTTGGGCATCCACCTGCTCCAGTGTGGGCTCCTCCACAGGCTGCAGGTGGAGATCTGCTCCACCGTTAACCTCCACGGGCTGCAGGGCACAGCTGCCTCACCATGGGCTGCACCACGGGCTGCAGGGGAATCTCTGCTCCAGCGCCTGGAGCACCTCCTCCCCCTCCTTCTTCACTGACCTTGGGGTCTGCAGAGTTGTTTCTCTCACATATTCTCATTCCTCTCTCTCCAGCTGCAACTGCTGTTGTGCCTTTTTTTTTTTTCCCCTTCTTAAATATGCTATCCCAGAGGCACTACCAGTGTCACTGATGGGCTCGGCCTTGGCCAACAGTGGGTCTATCTTGGAGCTGACTGGCATTGGCTCTATCGGACATAGGGAAGCTTCTAGCAGCTCCTCACAGAAGCCACTGCTGTAGCCCCCGCCCCCCCCCCCCCCCCCCCAAAGTCTTGCCACGCAAATTCCATACAGTCAGGGATCAGGGAGAGAATTTCTCACCGTATGCTGTGTTTCTGAAGGAGCAGGAAGGAATGGAGGACAATGTAGTGGCCGACCTGAATCTCTGGATTGGGATTGGGAGGCAGTGTCATAAGGGGCAGAGACATCAGGCTGCATATTGCTCTCTGTCCTCAGAGAGGGCAGACTCTGTCCATGTCCAGTGCAACACGAAGCAAATGATGGAAAAAATATTGAAAGGGGGGAAAGAAGAGGTCTGGTTTGGATCATTTCTGTGACAAAGTCTGCAGAATAGGACCAACATTGTGCTGAAGGATAAAAAATAATAAAGCCCTGTTTGTTGGCCTCTGCAGAGCACAGAGAGGTGGTGGGGGCTGGGCTGCTGCCCGGGCCTGGCATGCCCCTGCAGTGGGGTGCATTCAGACCCACATCATCCTGGAGAGCATGAGCGCTTTCTCATCCATCCGGGGTGGTGGCCATGCCAACACACCCCAAGGCACACAGCAGTCCTGGCAGGGCAGTGGGAGCAAAGAGACATCCGGGAAAGAGAGCTTCTGGTTTTGCAGGAGTAGTGATGGACTAGTTGACTCTGTCTGACTTGTCCTTTCCATTGTGAAACCCTGCTCCTCACTGCAGTGAGTATTTTTCTCTGGTGCCGCCCCAGCAGCTGCTGTGCTCTCCGGCAAGGGGCCTCCTCCCACCAGGATGGGGTCGGTGCCCTCATGGCCACACAGGGATGTCGTGCCTCTTCACTCGATACCAGTTTTCCAGAGCAGCTCTATTTATAGGAGAAGATGCAGGAAGGGGGAAGATGAGCATTTCTGGTGGCCTTGGGCCGGTGGCTGGCTGCTGACACATTCCCCTGTACCTCAGTGCTTATTTTTGTTTAATATATTGCCCTTCTGTGTTTATTTTGCAGGTGTTTATTTTGGAAAGGGCTCTGTTTACATTTCTGTTTTTACGCAGAGCACACACATGGTGATATTTGCTTTGCCGGGACTTAGCATTCCTCCTCCTCCCTTTCCACTCAGCCCTCACTCCAGCTGAGCTGCCGGCTATGGCCATCAAGTGAAAGGCTCCTTTTTCTTTCAGTCCATGTTCCCACACACCAGTCATCGCCCCCTTACTCAGGCAGCTCAGACAAAGCATGTTTATGCTACAAAGTGTTTTGAAGTGTGGCTGATATCAGCACTCCCCACCTTCTCCACGTCCTGGTATGCCAGAGGAGGATAGATGTGTCATTCTTCACATGTAAAGCATCTGAATTGTGTTGCTGAAAAAGGCCTTTCTCCCTCTTCTGTCCCTCCTCATGTGATAACCTGGGCTCAGCGAGGACCCTCACTTCTCCCCTGGTCTGTGTCCGCACAAACCTGGCTGTGGTTTTTCCCCTGATTTGTGCTGAGGCAATGGAAAAGCAGATAAATTGGTTCTTCCATGTCTAGCCAATGAATTCAGCCAGGTGAAGTTTAACCATTTCTTCAGAGGGAAGGGAGCCCCTAAAGACCTTGCACATGAGGTTTCCCCCTCCATGCCAGCTGAAAAAGCAGAATAAGGATGTGCTACGTGCCAGCCATGCTCTCCTTTATATTGTCTCTCCCACCAAAAACCACAATTAAAGTTTCTAGGAAATGGGGAATAATATTCACTCAGCCTTCACTTGTGAATGAACTCACTTTTCTCTGGTTTCTTTTCGCAGCAGGCTCCTGTCAGCGATAACACAATTTTGCTAGTGGCTGCTTTCCATTTTTGTTGCTGGAAGTTTTGGGTTCTCGACCTCTTGCCTGATGTGTGGGCTTTGCTCTGCAGTCCCTCTCTGACACCATGCCACCATCCCTCGCCCTTTTACAGCCATCTCTATCGGGTTCACTAGAGTTCTAACAATGGGAAATCCAGCTGGTCACTTGAGGGCATTGCAGACCTCTTCAGAGCAAACTCTTGGAGTGATGCTGAGGAAGGGCTTTGTGAAGTTTGCAGCACGGCAGATGAATACACAGTGACTCCTCCGGAAGAAAATCCAAGACAGCTTTATGAATCTTTCATGTGGATGTTGAGGTGTGACACTTGCCTATTTTTGTGGTTTTATGTAGTCCACAGGTAAGAGCTGTGTATGGGTTAAATACACTCAAAAAGTCATTCAACTGAATGTGCATCTGTCCTACAAATAGTGTGCACGTGCATCTAATACCACTCAAGCTAGCAAAGTATCAATCTCATTTGAGTCTTTTTC
Organism: Strix uralensis; assembly: GCF_047716275.1. Lineage (NCBI taxonomy): Eukaryota > Metazoa > Chordata > Aves > Strigiformes > Strigidae > Strix > Strix uralensis. Next base: position 151,996,376 of record NC_133972.1, on the reverse strand, counting down.
CTCTATAACACAGTTGATTACCAAAAAATGAAAATACGATGGGAGAACTCTCCTCTGACAACCTCCTCTGGCCATGCAGGACAGTGTCCAGACCTCAGGTCAGTACAGAGCCCACTGGTCCTCACACCAATGGTAGCAGAGGCTATTGGCTACCTCCTAAGAGTCATCTCCTACCTTCCAAGTGCAACAGGAATAACTCTGGGCAGGGGAATTGTGTTCCCAGGCAGAGTAAGAATGAGGGACAACTATAAACACTCTTCTCTGTCCTCTGAAAAGTCCCTGGGAAAGATAATGCAGGCCTGATCTGCTCTAGCTCTTCCAGAGACACCTTTCCTCATCTCTTTTAGCACCTGTTGGGTGCCTGCAACCAGGAGTCTCCAAGGAAGGCAAGATGTGAGGAGCCAATGTGGAGACAAGGATGAATGTGCGTGAAGGAAGAAGGTTGACTTTCTGAATATGGAAGTATGTATAGCATGAGGTCAAGGTTTGGTTTTGTGTGCTTTAGGGACACACAGGAGTGACAAACTGAAGATTGGTGGATTCTCCCTGGGGACAGGGAAAGCCTTGGACCATACAGTAAGCAGCCTTTGTCCTTGACTCACTAGCACTTGTCCCCTTACCTCTCTAGAGCTGAATTTCATTTATTAAAACCAAGGTCCAAACCTATAGAAAGAATTAGGCACTTCACATAGTCCCTAACTGGGAAGTGGGTACCCAAATCCACAATTTAGTCCTCAAAACTCCTGGGCTGCCTCAGTCTGGCAGATGCCTGAGATCCACTAGAATCTGAGTTTTTTGCATTTGCATTGCCCAGTGTCCCAAGTGAACATGCATTGCCAGAGGCCTCATGGATCCCTGTGGACCCCCACTAAGCATCTCTCTGGTGCTCAGAGAGCATGGGCTCTTCTCCGTGAAAGACCTCAGCTCTGTAGTTGTACTCAGAGCCACTCCACCAAACTGGGGCAGGGGCAGAATGCCTGTAGAAAGTGGAGTCCTGGCACTTTTCCTTCTGCCTGTCCAGTTTGGACCCTTTCTGTCCGAGAGGACACAAGTACTGAGACCTCCTGGCTCAGGATCTCTCCCACCTTCTCCTCCCCTAGGCCTGCTCCACTACGCCTGGCTCTCCCACAGCTCTGTTGGTACAGGAGTAGCTTAAAGGCCTGGGAAAACTGGTGCCTGGGGTTTTTGCTTATGAACCGTCAGCAGCAAGCCCAGGAACTGTATAAAATCTATATTAACTAAATGTTATAGATAATTTATATATTTTATGCCAAGTTGATCTTTAAACACTCCTAGGTTGTGGAAATCCTTAGAATTGGCTATTTGCAGAGGTCCGTCTGTTTGTTGACCAGCACATTAAAATTCTTTGGTTGACCTTGCCACTGAGCTCAAGAAAAAACCAGGACTAAATTTGAATTCATCTCCCTCCTGTCCTTGTTTGCTCAGAAGAATGAAGTAATTACAGGGAAGCCAACATCTAGGAAATACAAGAGTAGTAAGGTCAGGATTTGAAAACTACATGGGAGTTTGGAAATGAGAGCTAGAGCTTTCATTCCTGATGTGCTCACACAGTTTCACAGTGTTACAATCATCTCATTTTTTTGTGAAGGGTTCATAGGTCTCCGCTGCCCAGTGAAGATACTGCTGATAGCTTGATGCTGCAGGAGTGCTCACAGTGTAAGTCAGAGTCGTAAAAATGGTCCCCAGCTGCTTTTCAGACTGTAGCATCAGCACAGAAACAAAGCAGGGAGGGCTCTTGAATACAAAAGATGTGGTGCCTGCTCAGTCATAAAGAACCGGTGAAAATGCAGCCATATTCTATGATCCTTTATGAAAACACTCTGATTAGAAAAATTACAATTTCCTTGTGAAGCATGAAGTCCAGTGCAAAGGCAAGCTAATGACCTTCACTTGTTGCTGTGGCATCCTGCTCAATCAGGTGTCCCTCTGCCAAGCCTGCAGCCCCCACAGCCCCCACAGGAGCCCTCGGCTTTCCCCCCACTGCCCCGGCAACCTCCTTGCCACTCCACACAAGTGCTGTTTGGGAGGACACCCCGTCCCTTGTGTCCTGGGAGACCCTGGGTCTCGGGAAACCTGCAGGGCGCCAGTAATTTGGGAATGATTCCTCCTTTGTCCCAGCCCTCATTTCCCCCGCAGCCACCAGACCCCTCAGTTTGCTCCTCAGCAGCAAACAGATGGTCGCACTCACTGCAAGGGGACAGGGGGTCACTATGGAGACCCTGGTGACCTCATACTGGTTTCTGTATGGGACACAAATGAAGTCAAAATGCCTTTAACTGCACTATGAAGGGAGAAATCACTCTCTGCAGGTGCGTGTCTCACCTCTGTGACTGTAGCAGAGGCTGACGCACGTTGCATAGGATCATGCTTAGCCTTTGGATATAGGCTTTAGGGGCCATGATTAAGCATATCTTATATATAGTTATATACTCATACACTCATATAGTTAAAACTCATTTCAAATCATTATTGGTGAGCTCTGACACTTGAAGATCATTAAAAAAACCCCGAGTTATGCTGGTTCCAGACTGAAGAGATGCCAAATTCAGGATTTTTAATAGGATTTATCATTATACATTCTCTGACTTTATACAACCTCTGCTGTGTTCACATCAATTGATTTCTTTTTATGTGAATTTATTTGCAGAAACACTTGCTCCCCTTTCTCTGCATGCCCCACCTGTGTTCAGATAAGATTTTTTGGCTTGGAAATAGGACAACTTTGGTTCTTTGCTTTCAGACTCAGCATGTTTGTAAAACACTTAGTGACAATAGACATATTTTAAAGTTAGTTACTGAAGAGAGATTGAATAGGATTTTTTTTCATATTCCTGCAAATATGCCCCACGCCTCTATTTCAAATATTGTACTTGTTAGTCACTCAGGCCCTTATCCAACAACTTTTAATGTCAGTGGAAAGGCTGACGCTGGCTGCACGGACTGTTGGATTAGGCATTACAGTGCAATAGCACTGACACTTGCAAGATTTTTTAAGCTGCTCTTACTTGTATTATCCCAAGGTGTGGGGCTGGTCGTGTCCCCGGCACCTTGTATAAGAGGGGGATGGCTCGGGAGGGACCCTTGGCACCACACTGCTTATTGCTACCCAGTTTCCCAGCTTCTCACTTTACAGTAATTAAGATGTTTGGTCCTCACTGCTCCCAACATAAGCTGGGTGAGAAGAAAACTGCAGCCAGGTCTTGAGCCAGCTTTTGAAAACCACCCTCAGCCAGGTGCTCTCTCTGATGCCACCATCTCTTCTGGAGCAGAGCTTTTCTTAGCAAGCATGCAGCATCATCCTTCTCCTTTTCCTCCTCCTCCTTCTGGCTGCCCATCCAGGGCATCCCAATTCCCAGTGCTCAGCCAAGCCCAGTTCTCCATCCCTGTCCCCAGAACCAGCTGATATTGGCAGCACATCCCTGCTCCTGATAGTTATTAAACTGATACTAATTTAGAAAATGTTCCTAGAATTTAACTGAAATCTTGACGTTTTGCATTTAAAGAGGACTCGCTGCTCTGCAAAGCAGCTAAAAGACTGTGCAGGAGCCCTTTTACACAGAGGTTGGTCTGGGCTGTGGGACGTCCCTGGGGTGCAGTAAGCTGTCCTTCATATTTGGGTACTGGACTCTGGGTGAAGGGACCAGCTGGTCAGAGGCCTGGGTAGGAGGACCCACGAGGGCCATCATTTCCTACCACTGTGTTTGCGATGACGGTGGGTGCTGAGCCGTGCTGTGCACTTGTGTCCCACCTGCTCCTCGGCTGCACGGACTACAAGTGTGTGGGTTATTTCTTGTCCTTCCTGCCCTCCTGCTTCTGTGACAACTGCTGTCACATTTTCTTCTTGGAATATATTGTTCTCATCAAAAGCAATATGGGTTCACTTCTGATTAGTGCTCAAAATAATAGCAATGCTCTGTCTAGGCAGGGTTTTAAAAGGCAAGGTGGGAGGATTAGAAACAGAACTATATAGATGTGTAGATAAACCTTCAGTAGGGAGCAAGGCCGCTGGGAAGGGGATGACAAACCTGCTTAGCATGTCTGTGATTTCTGCAGTGCTGGCACACATGCTGAAAACAAGACCCGGTCTCCTGAACTGGTTAAGTATGTCAGCACAGTGGAGTTGGGCTGAAGCACCTTTAACAATCTGACTCTGGATACATTTCCACCCTTCTTGGTCCAAAATCTGTCTCTAGCTATGGTGAGCTAAGTAGTATGTGTCTGAAAAAACAAATTGCTTCCAAATGTTTCAGAGTTGTTCACAAACACTGTCCATATAAAGTCTCTCATAAACATCCCTGAGACTTTACTACTAACCTCTGATATAATTGATTTGCTGAAATCAGGTCTGACTTGCAGCCGTAACTCTATACCCTCAACCACTGCAGATGTAAACAGTATTTAGATGAAGCAACATCTTCCTCATTTTTTCTGAGATGCTCTCTCAGGGTTGTTTTCTGCTTCGGGTACCAGCATGAATTCTTTCAGATATGCAATGTGCCCTCTGAAACAGCCTTGTTGCTGTCCCACAGTCCTTCATCCCACTATTGATTACATCTGGACAAGCTTTACTGGGCAGGAAAACTCAGTAAGAGGGAATTAACTCTGCATGTTGAAGGCTCTGGCAGAAGGTAGGAGATGCATTACAATTACGTTGCACTTCTGTAACGGAGTCTCTGGTGGTGCCACTAATGAAAATAACTACCCTATTTAATGCTTCAGTGCATTCTCCGCTGTTCCACAGTAAAAGTCATTTGTACCATAATGATGCAGAAGGAGCAGGGACCTTTGGGCTGCCCAAACTCCACTGTTTTTAGTCCCGTTCAGCCCTGGCTCCATGTGATGCAACTTGAGACTGTCTTGGATCCCACTGCTCTTTGGTACTCCAGGGAACCTCCAGTGATCTGGGCAGAGTTAATCCTCGCTTACACCCACGTAAGTAGGAACGGGACTCCAGATGATATATTTACATATTTTTTTAAAGCTGACTGGGTAACAAAGCCAGAAACAGAGACAGCTTTGGTTATAGTGAAATACTAGATTTTTCCAGACTTCTGACACAGTTTTATCCTGTGAGCCCTAACTTCTGGAGTGTCACTAGACCTCCTGTTTGGTAGGACGCAGTGAGAGCTAATCTCAGCACACACATGACAGGCAGGAGTGACCTCCAACCCAGGCCCCAGTGCTGTTAATTTAGCTGGGTTTCTGTCTGGGACTGCTGGCTCACAGTGCTGGGGTAGGGGATGAATAGGGAACAGAGAGCTCTGAGATCCATCTCAGCAGGTTTGCAGGTTTATTACCTATGCTTTGACCCAATTATATTGGTTTATACATTATTTGGAGAGAAAGTAGCAGGAGCTGCTAAGGTTTAACTTCAAGATTAAGAGGATGGAGCAGCATCTGGCACCTCAGCACAAGCTCCACACACGCATTGCCCAGGAGAACTTTGCACAAGAGAGAGTCAAGAGAGACTTGGGCTGGAGGTGAAAGTAGCCGCCAACCAAGAATTATTTGCCTGGAAAGCTGTAAAAATTTACAAACAACCTTTCCATTTGCATTGCCTCTTGCCTCTTTTGGAGAAGGTTAATGACCAGCTTGTGCAAGAGGCCAAAGTGCTGTAGCTCTTCTTGATTGCAGCAAAACTACCTGAAACTTTGGGACTTCACCTTGAAGAGTGCTCCAGACAACATGAGAAATATTTCTCCATGATTGATAGAGGCTTGAGGTACTCCCTGGAGGTATGGTTTGTGCCAGAGGGCAGCCCAGGGACATGGAGCAGGCTGCATGCCCCAGTGGTGTCAGTCTCAGTTCCAACACGGTTGTATTGGGTCTGACTGGGATGGAGTTAATTTCCTTAGCTCAATCCACCATAACAGTTATTAACGGGCTCTGGAGGAGCCGTGCACAGGGGAGCAAATTAGGCCGATAACTTTCCCAGTGTGTAAAATACTTCAGGATGTAGAGGGCTCTTCTAAAAGTCCCTGTCTTTGTTGTATTACCCTGGTGTTAAAAAAGTTGTAGCTTGCTGGAAGTTTCATTTTTTTCTTGCCAACTTGCCAGTTTCAATAACTTTGACACTTTGTGGCTTGTTTCACAGAACCTTTGTATTATGTGAGCTCCAGCAGGACTCCTAGCATGAGTAAGGCTTCAGGAGAGGACCGTGGCTTGCTCAGTTACCTTCTGCAATGGCAGTACACCAGGCTGGGACCTGTATCCAGGATCTGCTATACTATGTATTAGCAGGAACAGAAGATTGGTCCTTTTGCCATATTTGCCAATCAAAATGAGGTTTCTTTGAGCAAGCTGTCTCACTGAGCATGTCTTCACCTCTTGTCTCACTGTCCCCCCCCGGTATCTTTCAAACAACTGCCCAAATCCAGTCAGAGTGGCAGAAGAGTGGAAATTTCAAGGAGAACAAGTTCCTCTATATTTTGTGAAAACTGATAGCTTATTAAAAGAAGCTAAATTTAACAATCTCCCACCCAAGGACACACAGAGAGAGTTCAGGCCTTCTTTATGCAGTTTAATCAGTTAAGACTTGCTAGACCAGGCATGCAGTGTGTGATGAAGTCCAGGGTTGCTACCAGTATCATTTCTGGTGCAGCTAACATGTCCAAAACTGTCGATGTGGAGTAGCAGGGGAGCAAAGACAGAGCATGGCTGGCCTGCGGGCCCTGAGGATGAGCCGGACTCCCTGTGGAGACAGCTCAGAAACAGTAGGGAAGAACTTGGAAGGATTTTGGAGCCGTCTGCAGATGTGGGGGAGACTTGGGATCTTTCTAGTGAAGAGTCATATGGATGTGTATCCCACTGCGATGGGGAGCATAAGGGCCATAAGATATGACTCTAGAAGAAACTGGGTTTCACTCTTGGCTCTTGGAACAATTTATTTAAAGTAAAAATGACGGTTGTTTTGGAAATTGTAAGGTGGGACTCCTGCTATGCTAAGCAGATGACTACAGTAACACCATATAGGTGTACCCTTGGCAATACTTAATCACCAGTTCCAAATAACACTTTTTCAGTAATCAGATAACAGTGAGTTTGCTTTGGCAAAACATATCTTTTTTTTTTCCCATTTGCTTTGCCCCTTTTCATAACAAAATGGATTTATTTCAACCAGTAGTGGGAATCAGTTCCTACCAGTCCTAGGAGCTTCAGCTGTTGCCTCTATTAACATTATTTTCATTTTAGAGATGTATTTCTAATGGCTTATCTGCTTTGCCTGCTGTTTTAAAAATCAAAGGCAATGGTCATGACAAGGCAAGGCAATGACTTTTTCCCCTTCATTTTGGCCTACCCCCCTTCTTTTGATCAGCTGTCTCGATCTAGTCCTTGCCTGTCAATGTCAGGGTGGCACTGACTTTCTCCATTGTGTAGATGTTGTTTACTGTGTATCCCCATCTTAACTGCTTTATGTTCTCTATGTTTATTGTTGCTAATCCACCAAAGACTTTACAATCCAATAAAATTTGCCCCTTGGCAACTGGAAAATCTCCCTCATCCAATTCATTTACAACACAGAATTTCCAGGAGATAAATCCAGGCTCATTTTATATTGTTTTTGTTTCTGCATTGCCTAGTTATGAAATGTTGCATGACAACAGTTTAAAATGGTGACTAATTACCAGTATAGTGGAACTTGCTTCTTCTGCCTTTTAGGAATGACTTCTTCTGCCTTTTTCAAGGACAGAAGTACCTTTTGGTAAAACAATTCAAAAGAGACAAATATGCAGACAGCCAAGAGAAGTTGAAAATTTGAACTACAGTCCCTTTATGATGGACTGTAGTTTCAAGGAATCAATACTCTTTGCCAAACACTTCACTTATCTTGAAAAGGAAAGTTTTGAATCTGAGTCCTAACAACCCATCAGTAGGGTGAATGGGGAGATGTGTCATCACCTCACTTACACCATCAGGGCAGTGTCTGTGGGACAAGCAGGATGTATTTGAGATCAGTGAGGGCCACTGCTCCATACACTTGTGCCTTTTTGGAAAACGTTTTTTAGCTCAGCCACTCTGACTGGAGCTGAAGGGAACAGTGCTAAGAATGGCCTTTGTTTCCTCTGACCAGGTAGGCTTTGCATTCCCCAGGCATCTCTATCCCTTCCTAGTTCAAGTTTGTCTGTCCATCCAGCTCTTCCTCTCTGACACTGTGACCATATTCCATGTTGGCAACATCCTGATGACCAGATTTCACCAGCACACTACTGATTAAATCAGAGCACTTCCAAGCCTGGTCCTCGAGGAGCTCTGCTGGTGTCCACTTGCCAGCCCCCTTAAGGCTCAGAAAGCTGTTGCTGGCTGGACAGTTCCTCCTTACTTTACAATTCTTGTACCTGTTTACATCATCTATGTTTTTACTAATAATTTCCCATATTGTGCCATGTTGGGTGGTTTAGCGGAGTCTAGGTAAATCTCATTTCCTCTGACCAGTAAAATTCTTTTATCAAAAATAGGTATTGGCCTTGGATGGACACATCTGATTGATAAAGGTATGGGTCTGTATTCTATTCCTCTGTGTTTGTTCTTCCTTTAAATACTTGTTTTATGGTTTGCATGTTATGTAGACCAAATAAAGGGGTCTGTATTTGTGAGTATTACTTACAGTCCTTTTATTAGAGACAGCCTGAACTACCCCAAAGTAGAAATATTTTTTAGAAATACTTGCTGCCAGACTTACCTTTTTTTTTGCCAGTTCTTTCATTATTCTGTGATTTTTAGATAAGGATCATCTGGCCTTTTGATTCAAGCATGTTAAAACTCTTCAAATTTTATTCCATTTCAGGTTTGGTAATTTTCATCCCCATATTCTTAGTCTAACTAGCTACCCTGTCTTTGCCTTTCTGTTCATTGTCCTCTCTTACCACAAACTGAGATGAAGGATTAAATTTGTTTTGGAACCATATCTAGATCATCTTTAATTTGGATGTTGCTGTGTCTGCATAATAACTCCTCTGTTTCCTTCTTCTCATCTTACCAGGCTGGCTCACAGCACTTAACTACATGGGTGAGTTTTGTTTGCAAAGTTAACACTGTTTTTGGGTAACTCTTACTTGATCCATTTCAAAATTTACAATCTCTTGTTTGCCAGTTTTGGGTAACAGCTCATCAAATTCAGTATTAATAAAACATCACTCTCCTACTTGAATGTTCCTGAAGCAGATAAAATATACAACTGTAACACCCTGTGCAGCCATAGAGAGGACACTGCAGGGCTCTGTTCTCTGGCTGCATGATGAGTCTCCAGGAAGCAGGGCAGGGAAGGAGCAGGTGCCATTCGATCCCTTGTAGGATCTGTGACCACCTGGAAGAGGTGGCTGAGTAGAACTGGGTGGCAGCAGTGCTCAGACTCAGTGGGTCAGGAGCTCAGGTTCTTGCACCTGTCTGTATTTGTCTTCTCTTTGCATCTTCTTAAAAATTGGATGCATTTATAGACTAGGAGCCATCTTCAAACAGCTGGGTGGCATTCATCGCCTGAAGAAAAAAAAAAAAAAGAAGTCTTAGCGTGTACACTAGCTGGAAGATGTTGCTCTTGCCCACACTGATGAGGCAATGGAGCCTGGCCATGGCTGGTCATCTGGCTCGCTGAAGCTGTGTCCCTCTTGTTACGGTGACAGCTTCATATTTGCTTCGGTTTCTTTTGTTTTGCTGAGCTTGGTTGCTGGGATTCAGGACAGCTGTCCAACTTCCATTATCCCACTCAGACATAACATGGGAAAACAGCCTTAGTTTTCACTTGCTATGAGGAGACTGGGGACATCTGTTGTGGCCGGACAGGGTCATCTCAGCAAAGGACAGAAAGGTACTTCACGCAGTGAGGACCTTCACTCACAGTATGACATAGTTCTTAGTTCCTATCAAAGACAGATGAGAGCAGTAAATGCAGCAGATATCGGTAACTGGATCTCACAGAATCTGGCTGTTCCTAGCTTGCTTTCATTTATTCTTGCAGTATTTCTACATGTTTTTGACAGGCAGTTGTTGGCTCTATCTTACTTGTGCTCTACAGCAATCAAACGTTTTCTGAGTGTGGTTACTTTCTTTGCTTGGTTTTGGTGTTGAATTTTTTTCCATGTAAACCATACTCATATGGCTTCCAGTCAATTCAAACCCAGGGGCATATCTGCCTGCAAAACACTATGTGTACGCACCCCTGGAGTCAACTAAGTCAACAGAAAGACTGAAAGGTTGGGTTGATCTGTGGGAGTCTGCCTTTACATTCAGGTTCATGTAAACCACTCCTAGCTCAGAGCATGACCAGCACTGTTTACCAGGTGGGATCCAGCCATGAAGTTGCTTTACATGCAGCGTTGCTTTTATGAACCATAACACCAGGTCTGATTTCAGGGAAGGGTGCTCAGGAGAGACTCAGAAAGCACCAACTGACCCCTGGCTTAGTGTCTGAGGTCCTAACAGACTCACCCATGGGAAAGGAGTGGGAGATGACTAGAGAGGGGCTGTTTTGCTCTCCTTTCCCTGGAGATCCCTGGAGATCAACAGCCTTTGTGTTCATTGCTGCCACAGACGCCTGGCAGTGCAGTAATTGTTCCTGCTGCTTCGTGCCCACCTCCTGTTGCAGTGCCAGGCTGTGCCGGGGCTGCAGAGCCTGCAGTATTAAACCAACTCCTGCGCTTGCCTTTGTGCAAGTGTTGTGAGCTTGCACTGCAGGTAATGGCTAACTAGTGTCCACACGTCCATCCTTCTGAGAGCAAGGTCAGGGACACAGGCAGGTGCCAGCAGTGCCAGCTCTGTGGCCAGAGAGATGACAGCAGTGGATGATGGAAAAGGCAAAAGTGAGAAGTCAGACGTCAAAGGGACGCAGTTGGCTGCTGCTGGAGTCAGTGCTCAGGCACGGCTGGGTCCTCCCCATCAACTTGAGCAGAGCTGGTGCTGAAGTATCAGGGATCTTCATGTCCCAGCACAATGTCCTCTCCAGTTCCTACTCCTGTGTTTAGAAAATGTATGACAAATTTATCACTGTATACCTCTTGTGTATCAAAGGGAGAAAGGGGGAAAGTGCATGTTATCAAGGAAAGGGCAAAGATGCCTGGTATAAGCCAGAAAACAGATGCCAAAAATGCTTTCATTCCTATCTCTTCACCAGCTACCGACACTAGGAAACCTTTCTCTATTATCTGTGGAGGAAGAAGTTAAGGAAGCACCTGCCAGAAATGCTGTCTAACGATGCATGTAAGGATAGCAAGTTCCCCTTCCGAGAGCAAAACTCCAGGGCTTTCTTCTGAGCCAATCTTTTTACTCTGCTCTGAACCCTGCCTGCCCACTGATAAAAAGTCCAGCAAAACCTGGCAATTTACACTCTACCCATCTAGCATCAAGGAGCAGAGATTAGCTACTGGGGAGGCGCTGGGTGATTGGAAGGGACACAGAGATGTCCTGATCAGGACTGGCAGGGAAATGAAGCAGAGTCAGTTGTTTATTGTGTCCAGATTCAACTGAGGTGAGATTTTCCCCATGGCCAGATAATGGCTGAATGGCAAGCTGGGATTGAGCAAGGAGAGGGCAGGCAGTGACCAGCACAGCCTGAAGCCCCCTGCACAGGGTTGTTTTGGGGTTGGGATGCAGGAAGAAGCCTTCTTTTCAGGGATGTGCACATAGGCACCGGCTGGGCTCCCATGAGCAGGCTGCAAAACATCACCGTCCTTTGTAGAGCAAAACATGTCTCCATGCCAAAAGCTGACCTGTCTCCAAGCACCTCGGAGCCATGGGAAGTGCTGGGCCAGGACTGCAGTGTCTCCATGAAGGAAGGATAATGTGGTGCTCTCATTTCTGGGCATGGGCAGTGAAACACTATGTGTGCTGAAATTCATTTTTTAATAATTCGGGGTATTCACACACTGGTATATTTAACAGGAGTGTGATATAGTATTTCCATGTGAGCATGCAGGCTGGTGATTTGTTATTACAAATTAAATACTAGCAGCTACTTGGATAAGATAAGCTACACAGAGATGGATGGCAGCAGCTCATGGAAAGGTGGAAGAAAAAGAGGGAGTGGAAGCACAGGAAAAGAAAAATAAGAAAAAAGCAAAAACATTTTAAGTTTGCCAAGTGTGATAAACACTGCAAAGAGTTTTGGAAAAACTGGAAATGTTCCTTTTTAATATAGGTGGGACTAAAATACAGATGACTGAATTCCTGTTACTGATTTCTGTTTCTTTTTCCTTATTGGAGAAAGATTTGTTTGGGAGCAAAAGGGTATTTCTATCTTATTTCTTTGTTTCTCTGCTCTCATTATCGCTGTGTGCACGGTTGGTTTCCAAGATGCTGTCAGGCACTTGGGCTCTCATCCAGCAAATACTTAAGCACACGTGTAACATCCCAGCCGGCGTAAGGTTATCCATGTGCTTAGATGACTTTGGGTCAGGATCTTAATATCTCTGCAGCTCAGATGTGACTTCCACACAGCAAGGAGGAGACGCAGAAGAGCCAGACAATTCGAAAATGTTATTGTGAGACCACAGAGATCCTGGCAAGAGGGCTCGGGGGTAATTTGCTACCTGAAATATTATTTTGGTCTGGGGGAAAAATTGGTAAATCAATTATTCTTCAGAAAGTGCTGCTTTGGGGCATTGGAAACAATCAAAAAATTCAGTCCAAATGAGCCTGGTTCGGTTAAACAGCTCAAATAGCAGAATTTGAGAGGAGAGGGGTGGGCTGTGCTTCCCAGATGAGCAGTCCCCAAGGACCACCAGTGGGGCAAGTGACAGTGACCTCTCCTGCCCACACAGATCTTTGCTGAAGCCTCACTGCAGATGAAGACCTTTGTTTCCAAATATCCTTGGCTTGTTTTAAAAATGCCCCAAATGCTTTCTTTGATCCAAAACGCTTTTTTTTCCCCTGCATATTTCCAAGTAATCAATTCTTGTTTGATCCAAATTACTTTTCCCTGTTTTCTTTCAGTCTGGCCCCCAGATAAGTGCACACAACTCAAGTGCATCAATTAATGGAAAGCAACCACGTTCAACAGAAAAGTAAATCTTCTGGCTGGTCCCTTAGGAGGTACTGATCATGAATGCTAGATGATGAGATTTTTTTCCAGCCAAATGTATTTCATCTGCTCTCTTAAGTTTTTGAGCTGGTCTCCTGGTGCTTCAGTGCCAGTGAGGTGAGATACCTGCAAGGGTGATTCCCATCCAGCACACCTGCTACTGCCCAGAGGCCAAATGTTTGATGTGGTGGTCAACCTCAACTCCTCTAGCTCTTCTGGATGTGGTTTAGGGGACAGCACAGGCTTGAAGTCCTTCCCAACAGGTGGAAAGGGATGAGGCCACCCTCTTGGGGGAGATGCTTGGTGCTGCTCTGCTCCAGTGGTGCTGTGACATCAAATCTCTGGGCCAGGAAATGGGCCCTGGATCCTTTTAGCTGCTGGAGTAGATGTAGTCCTGGAAGATGTGCAAGGTGGCAGAAAATGAGTTTCATCTTACTCGTGGTTCAAGATGCTTTTCCTGTTTAACTAATGAGTAGTGTGGAACAAGGATGAGGGCAAGGGTGTTGCAAGGGAAATCCAGGAGAACAGGCAGAGAGAGGAGAGGATGTGGGGACATCAGCATAGGGGAGGAGATGCAGGAGGGATGCACCAGCCCCAAATGTGATCAGCTTCCATGAGGAGGCAATTGTAAGCAAAACTTTTAAAAGATCATGTGAGAAGCTATTGCATATCTCAGGAGAAAGAAAAATCTACGCAATACTGCCTCAGGATAGATGATGGTATTATTTAGGCTCAAATACCAGAAAAATTGTCGCAGACCAAGTGATCTTTTCTACAAAATATATCACAAAAAGGCAGCTTACGCTGCAAGAGCTCTCCACCACCCCTCAGCAGCACCCATCAGAAGTCTTTGTCTGGGAATGGCTCCTCGCTGACAATGCTCATATCCTCCCAGCGCTCTGCTCCGATGGCTTTTATCACTGCTAGAAGGGTGCTGGGGGAATCCTCCAAAGCCCCTGGTGCTGTACAGGAAAGCAAAGTTATTGCTTCTGAAGGGGAGTCATTCATCCTCCCTGGGAGCAGGAATCAGTGGCAGTAAAGAGCCATGACAGATATGTGGAGAGCATAGGATTTTCTTACAGTGCTGCATTCCTGGGAAACCATCTTCCACCTGATTTGATTCGAACAATAATTCTTTCACTGGGCCACCATCAGTGAGAGGGGTGGGCTGAACCACTTTCCCTTCTTGTTTTTATTTTAAACCCTCTTGCGCTGGTAGTGCCATGTCAGCTGTATCAAAACTAAAATGTCTTTTCCTGTGGGTTTTTTTCCACCCTGTTTTTCTACAAGAGCAAAAGTCAACATGACAACATTTTGCTGAGCCCTGTTTCTGTCTCTTTTTTATCTCTGTAACTGATGCCAATGGAAACATTAGCCACTCTTTCAAACAGCAAGCTGCAGAGGCCAGCAAAAGACATGTGGTTTTTGTTTTATGTGCATATATATATATGTATATATATATAACATTAAAATCGTGCCTACTTGCTTTTTTTCTTCCTTTTATTTTTAAAACAGTAAAAAGTCATGGATGTTTGAGGGAAGATTACAAGATGAAGTACTTTTCTAGGTGTTGTTGTGGTAAGAGGAAAGCCAAGAGTAGATTCTCAGCTGCTTACATGGATGTGGCTTCTTTCTGAGAGAGGGGATTGGCACCAGGGAAGATCTAGTCTTTTGTGGGTTCAAAGATCAACCCATATAGAGTTTCTGTTTCCTGCGTGTCTTCCATTTTATGGGCAAACAAATGTTATCTATTGTTAGCTCTGCAGAGCCAAAATAAGTATGGAAGGAAAAGCTGGATTGTGTCCCACCTTGTAACACTGTATTTGTGTATAAGTTATTACATAGGTCCCGATACATGTATGTTACAGGCACGTTTAGGTATTAGAGATATCTATGTGTATATTATGATATATATAAAAAACATATTACTGCAGTCAGTGAAGTTTTGGTAGACTGTCCATCATGCTAAGGGTGAGGGAGACAACTCGTGTCCCCTGGTAGTGCCCACTGCGGGCCCCAGACATGGAGGGTTAGGAGGGACGGAGGAGGTCCCAAATGCAGGACAAAGACCTTTCCCCATGAAGCATCACGTTCCCGTAGCAGGAGGAGGAGTGTGAGTTTTTGTATTGTGGTCCCAGGTGGATGCAACACATTTGTTTCTCAGCAGGCTTCAGCCTTTAAACATCTTTTATGTATTTTTCCAGTCAGTGCCCGTGTCTCATTGCTTTGTGCTCACTTGGTTGATTGACATTACAGAAGAGACTGGTTTGACATTGGGGTTTTATCATGGAAAAGTTGAGCTAATTCAGGGAATATAGGCTTTCCTGCCACTTTTAGCAGGATTCTTTGACTCTCTGAGGAACGGGTGCTGTTGCTTTCATTTCTGTGACCATCTGCATGGTGTAAGGTTTCCCTTGCCCCTAGTCTTGGAAAGCTTTGTGGGTTACAGCAAGTGTTGGGGAGAAGTAGAGATTTCAGTCAGAAATTCAGAAAATCTCCCTGTGGAGGAGTCATCCCCAGCCACCATCAGCGGGGATGTGCAGTGGGACCTCTGCCGACCCCTGGGAACTGGGAACAGCACACTTCAGGCTGCCATTATCATATGTTTTTCAGAGCATTGGTCATTCTGTTTTTTCACTTAGCATCTTTCAACTGGCTGAAAATGATAATCTTCACAACATACAATTAGTATGCCCTTATAAACATTGTGCGTGGTTTAAAAATTCATCCGGGTCTTGCCCTGCAGCAGAAATACCCTGTAAAGGAGAATGAAAGGGTTTTTTTATTCTGGAGAAGTGTTCTGCACACTTGTGTGTCTGTAGGTGTGGAGGACCGGACTGATGTGAAAGCAGTGTAGGTGCGGGTCCCCAGGCGGCTGCTGTGGGGAGCTCCAGGGGGACCCTGCCTGGCCACCTCCACCAGCCCTTTAGGGCATCAGCAAAATGGCTATCGAAATGTTTTGTGACCATTAAAATGCATGTGTTGTATTGTCCGCTTTTGTGAAAGGGCCTTTAAAAGAATCAAAACCATTAAAATCTATTAAAAGTCTTCCCCAGGTGCACACATTTTTGACAGACTAATAGAAAGTAATGCACTGTGCAGTGCTGAGGGATATATTTTCAAACTGCAATCCCAAATTTTCTGCGGTATTGTACAAGTGAAAAAATACATTTGTATGTTATGGTACAATTTTATTGGTGGGTGTTGACACGAAGTTTCAGCCTTCTATACTGGATTAATATGTGTGATTATATGTAACACATGTAGCAGTCAGCGGGGTTTTTAAAATTCATCTCGTTATTCGTGTTCTGTTAAATGGTCACAGGTTTCCCAGCTAATTGTGAATATTTTCTTTTTAAGGCACAGAATTTTAGACAGTGAGGGCCGCCTTATTCTATTGTAATGACTCTTTGAGCCCTCTTCACTACTTTGCACCAAGGCCTGGGGGGCCGCTCCTGATCCCAGGGGGCTTTGCCCCCTAATATGAACAGCCCCAGGAAGCCCCAGGGCAGCAGCAGTGCTGGAAAGGTGGTTTATAAGCTGTGCTGGAGAGACAGACACATGTCTCACTAAATGCTACATAAACCAGCATTGGCTGTTGCTGATGTTGAGCTAAATATCCCAAGCACCTGCTGCTCTTGCAGTCGGGAGAGGGATGAAGAGGAAGGTGATCAGGCTCAGCAGTCCCTTCACTGCCTGCCATCCCATGTCCCCACCAACCTCCCTCTGCCTTGGGTGGGGGGAAGCCCTCCCCAGCACCCATTTATGCCCCATCCTAGGTTGTCTTTTCATTTTTAATATTTTCTCTTTTGCCTGTTGCAAAGGGGCCAAAGCCAACTTCAGTTGGGGATGCCCCAGTGTTTGCATTTGCAGATCCCACGTGGCTTTACGTCTGCTTCCACCTTCATCAGAACCATCTACTGTGGTTTGTTCCTGGTATTTTGTATCCTGGGCACCAGTCAGGAACCATCACTGACTCAGGTGAGCACAGGAGTATTTTCTTGTTGTTGACGCTTTGCCTTTCCTCCCTGCTTCTTTCAGATGAAAGTCTCTCCCTCCTCCTGGCCTCTCCTGCATCCTGCCCCTGGTGTGTGCATGGGCTGCAGGGCTCTGCTGAGGTGATGTGCAGAGAGAAAAAAATGAAATTTCACCGAAGGAGTGGGTTTTAGCTAGAGTTACAAGGAAATCTGAGACACTGGTGTCGTGTCTCTGCCTGCAGGATAAGGCTGCAGAGGTGAGTCAGAGCCAGGTGAAGGCAGGCACTGCTTCGTTCCCCTTCCCAGGACGTTTTGCCAGGACTAGCAGGAGAAGCATCGCTGGCAGGCAAGCAGGAAGGGCCGGTGGCCAGGCGCAGGAACGTGAGGCCAAGCTGGCCGCACACCTCTGGGGGCCAGCCCACACCCCCGCATAGCTGCCACCCCACATCGCTTCGGCAAGGACTTCCTCTGCCTCACCCCGAATCTGGGCAGAGATGCTGGCGACCAAATGTGCATCTCTGTGGCTATGAATAAAACCTCAGCTGTGTGTCATTTTGAAAGACCCTAATTTTAGCTAGCTGGTGCAGCACCCAAGCCTCACATCGTTGAGGTGCCCTGGTACACATGGAGGGCAGCACTTCTGCCCCTTTCCTTGGGCAAACCAGGCGTATAAGGGTTTTTTTCTGCCGGAGACTGGGGATGCAGGAGGAAGAGGAAGAGGGAGGCATGTTTTCTTAAGGGGACAGGGTTAAGAGAGCGTCGGTGATGGGACCAACCCCGGGGTGCAGGCAGCTCCAGTGAGCCCCAGCGAGCCCTTGGTGTTTGGGTTGTCCGGGCGCCCGTGATGGTTCCAGTGTGCGCGCAGTATGACAGATGACCTATTGAAATAATTTCGGAGCAGTGCTGGGGTTGCCAGGACAACCAGTGCTCCCTGGGCTTGCGCCTGGCCATGTGACAGCCGCCTTGACGTCAGCTGGAGGCAGAGCCTGCGGTTTCGGCCGCTCAGCCAAAGCCTTGTGAGAACCTAGTAGATGCTGGATTTATCCCCGCCACCGCCGTCGCCGCCGCTGCTGTTTCTCAGGGGCTGCCAGAGCATGGACTATTAAAAACTTGCATTTCTGCAGTGTGAGGTAACCATTTGCTTTATGTTCTCGTCAGGTACTGTTTTTTCCTTTAAAAAAAATAGTATAGAAAGCAGCTTATCGTGACTGATATTTTTTTCACTTGTTTGTTTTGGCTGGAAGTTTGCCTTGATGAACAACCCCGGCACTATCAGATAAATGCAAAGCAGCTTCCAGTTACTAATTCTGTGTGCAGACTGCAAAGCAGAGTTAAATTTAGATTAATGATCCATGAAAGGCGAATAAAATGATATTGTTCTCGTTTGTCACTTTAGGAATATAAATGAACATGAGTAATCCTAGGCTAATGCATTTGGGAGTTAAAAGAAATTACGTTTAGGTATTGTGTTGATTTGGGCATCTCTACAGCTTTATACCTCTGTTGGAGCTTGTAGTTTTTCAATGCTGTCCAATTCAGGCGGGTTTGTGCCCAACGTGTTCAGTGAGGGGAAGCCAGCAACTGATGCAGCTAGGAACAGCTTGAAATCCAACTCCCAAAGTTTGAGTGTTTAAATCATCTTTGTTCACACGGAGTCCCTGCACCTCACACACTCCCCGGGCTTTCTGTCCCTCTCCTGGGGCACGCGGCACTCTTGACTGTGTAGTGTTTACAAAGGAAAGGATCAAGAGCTTCCTGAAAAATTATCTGAAATATGACAAGAGAGCAACGTTGCTCTAACACAGGCTTTTACCCTTTTTCTCACACGCATATGCACGGCTTGTTTTTTGTTGGGTTTTTTTCTGTTCTGGGTTGAGAGCAATTAGAATAGTTAAAACAAGAACAGCAGCATGAACAGCATCACAGTGATTGAAAAATGAAATGCTATTTGGGTCTTTTGGTAAAAAAAAGAGGCAGTTTGGTTCTGTTTCTGTATTGCCCCCTCTAAGGGGGCTGTTGTGGGGAAGGGAGATCCCAGGCTCCCGAAGTTTAGTGCCACAGCCTGAGTTTGCTTGTGTGGGAACATATAGATTCATTTTAAGAACAGATTACAGCTGAAGCATCGTGTGCGTTGTTTCCTGGAAAAGTATGCTAGATCATTCTTATCTTCTCTAATTATATACTTCTGTTCCCTTCCTCCCAAAGTTCAAAGGGTTTATTGATAATGGTAATGATTTTCTAAAGCAGCTGCCAGTCTGAAACAATCACGGAGCTACAAAAAAATTTAAAACACAGAGCAATAAAAGATAAAAAATTCTGTAAAAATTATTCTAATGTTACCAAATGCGGCAGAAGTAATTGTTTCAGAAAGGGAGCCAAGCAGAGGTTAAAACTGAAAACACTTCTGTAAGGAAAGTTATGGCTTAATGCTCTGGATTTCACTGCATTTGGCATTCTTAACAGAACAGCAAGGATAAATGCGTCTGAAACCTCTAAACCATTTCACTTGGTGTTATCTCATCTGTTCTCTTGTGCCTAAACCATCAATGTTTTGGGGGGCTGAAATATTTGAAATATTTTTTTATTAAATTCTTCACCTGATGTCAATGCATCAGCGCATGAGGAATCTTGACTGGCTTGTCATAGGTGACTTTAACCGAGGTTTACAGGAGCCACACAGCTTCGGTGCAGAGGTGCTAGCACCCGGTGCACAGCCTTCCCGTGGGGAGTGGGGCTCTCGGCATTCTCGCTCAGGTGATCCGCGCAGGCTGAGCTGGGCACAGCTGCTCCCCAGCTGGCATGGGGAGCCGTGTTCTGGCCAATGGCAGTCTGTGTCCCCCCACCTGCATGTGAGTCCCCCCGAAGTCTGGGTGGTGGAGTAGGAGGGAAGGGCAGGAGGAGGCAGTCGATGTGACCCACCACCCTCCAAGGTCTGCTTGTTCACCAGCTGGTGGGGCAAGTCTGGTGAGGGACTGGGGCATGGAGTACCGGGACAGATTCGAGCTGAGCAGCACCTGCCACTCAAGAAAAGTCATTCACTTTCACATCTAAAGGATTTGGCTCCATGTATACCTGCAGTCATCTGCCAGGTTTGACCTGAGTTGTCAGTGTGGCAATGATGCTCGGTGAGGGTTGGGGCCTCACCTCATCCACTTTGGCTTGAATATAGTGTCCTGTAGCATTCGATGCCTTAAACAGCTGCAGGGGGAAAAATAATTGATGCAACTTCTGCTCAAGAGCTATTAATTAGAAATATTTTAAAAATAGACTCCTCATCTCCAACTGGAATGAACATATCTTGCTTTAGTGATACTGAGCAAGTCTTCAAAAGGCACTAACTTGACCTGAGAGAGGAAGATGATAAACTGCTTCACATTTTAGCAGAAGGGTCCTGGCCACGTTGCAGCAGGAGATCTGAGAGGCAGCGTTACTGGGGAAGCTGGTGAGTGCCACTGAGGTTGCACAGGGATGTGTCCTGCTTGGCAGAGTGACCAGCTCTGTCCCCTCTCACTGAGTCTTTGTGGACTCTGAGCATCCCATTGGCCTGGGGTCCTTTGACCCCAGAAGGTGGGGACAGCCAAAATGCAGGCAGGCAGGCAGCTCGCAGGCAGTGCGAGAGTCTGCAACTGGAGGAAAAGGCACAGGTCCATCCTCAGGAGAAGGGCAGGGGACAGTGTGTGAGAGTCATCCCAGGGCTGCGTGTCTCTGCTCAGTGATTTCATGCTCTCATTTTTGCTGGTCAGCTCTGTACCAACCCATCTTGACAAATGCATGGATTTTACCTTGGGAGTGTGTGAAATTGCCAGGCAATGTAAGCTTAAGCATCCTGCTGTCTCTGCCCTGCCAATGGTTTCACCCACCATGAGAAAAGAACAAGCAACCTGTAGGTTTCTTCCTACCGCCAAGAGAGGGGGAAGGTGGCTGCAGCCCATCCCTCATCTTCTGCCCAATGCCACAGCTGTGAGACTGCCAAGTTAATTGGACTTGAAATCCTCTGACATAAAGAGAAAAAAAAAGAGATGAACGCAGGCTTGGTGACACTTCACCTTCTTCTGGGGAGATCAGATTGACCCTCATACCTCCCATCAGCCTTCATATCATTTGGAAATGTCACCCCCTTGCACGCACATGAGATGATCTCTTCCGACAGTCTCCTTGTCCATGGAGAAGGGCAAGCAGAGCAGCGATTCCTGAGAAACTGGAGCACTTCACCTTAGGAGAGACCTTGGCTAAAAGCAGGACTGAGGTCTCCTTGAGTCACTTCTCACACAACTGGATACAGCCAGGGAAATTAAAAACAGACACCAGTTGTTGATGCCTCCAGCCTAGTAATAATAACACACTCAAGCCTTTAGTGTGCTCTACCTTGATCTGGTTGAGTTGATGGGCAATGACAATTTAAATTTAGGCTAGAAGCATAATAAAACCTAAAAAAACCCTTGCAATGCAGAGAACTGACTCCTCCTCGCATTTTTCAAACAGAATGAGATTTCTGCTGTCGTCTTAAAGGTCCCAGCCTCTACTCAAGGCAATAATTCAGGGAGGGGAATAAAATCCCCCGTACAGGAGGGGAATTGTCAAACAGCGGGAACTGATGTAGCAGTATGGAGTTTCAGCCTCTTAAATTACATATTGCAGAAGTTGGCTTCCACCCTGCTAAAAATCATTACATTGTGCTAATTTAATGTCCTGCATCAACATTAGCAACAACTGGTTTAAATGATAACTAAGCTGCAGTAGAGATTTGTCATTTTAATCAACAGTTGCTTTTCCAATTAAATGCAGATGCCATGCGTATAGTACTCTGAATGCAAAATAAAAGTTGACCTGATTGTTGGTTCCAAGCTAAAGCAACAAAAATCCTAATTCTGGAATGTTTTTGGTAGTCATATTTTAGAAATAATCTTCCATGGTGAGCCAAATCTATGCAGACAGTTATAGTCAGATAACAGTTAAAAAAATAGACTATGTTTTGGCTGTACTTTTGCTGCTGTTAAATTTATCTTCTTAAATAGCAGGGAGTATGAGTTGAGGTTTGAGAAACAGTAATTTTGTAATTATTTTACATGGATCGAATTATTCTGTCATCAAATGTGCATTTCAGACAGCATTACAGTATGAAAATATAATTAGAAACTGTAATTCAGGAATTGCTGAATGTGATATTTCCCAGAGGGAGCACTGTGAAGAAGCTGCCCTCAGTACAACTTTAGCAAATGTTGAAATCCTATAGGTGGAAAATGTGAAGGCCGAGTTGTAAAGTTCCTCTCCCTTCTGCGGTCTCCACACACTGTCAACTTTCTGCCGAACTTCATTTTTCTGTAAGATTCATTTCCACAGAAACATCTAATCATTAAGAGCTGAAGTGCTCAGATCCTGTTCTGCTGAATTTCAGTCTGGCTGTGCTGATAGTTGCTGAACTGCTTTCAGCCACAAAATGACACTGAGATAATGTAAGGATCTGATTTACACACAGAAAAGCCAAGAAGCTTGTAGTTTGGGCTGAAATGCTGGTTTTAATTTGCCCAGAGCCTGGAATTCCCAGCAATGCCTCCTCTCACGGGAGAGAGCAGAGGATGGGTCTTGGTTTAGCTCTGTTTCTCTTCTTTTGTAATTCAAGACTTTTTGCTGTACATGTTCACAGACTTGTGCAAAGTTTTAGCTGCGTAAATCTCACTGATGTCAATCCTTATAGATTTTTGCTATTCTTGTTACAGTCTTTGGCTTATCATAGACATATTAGCTGGAAAGGAACATATCCTCTCTTTTTAGATGGGCTTTTGTTAATAAATCCTGTCCAGTTTCATCTGAGACACACAGTTCTTTGGAGAGCATCATGCATGGCCAATTTTTCCCACCACTTTGTTGGGCTGTTGGACAGGCCAATATGTAGAGCAAAGTCTGTGATGCACAAAGCAAAGCCAGCACTGGGAGGAGGCAGAAGCTGAGTGTGGGGCATGTTTGATGCTTTCATGTCCCTATACATCTCCCACAGTCCTGCTGAGAGACAGTCCCAGTGCTTCTCCAGAGGAAATGTCAGGGCAGGACAGAAAAAGGAGGAGTGTGGACCTGTGAACCCAGGACTGTGTGGGTAAATGGGCTGTAGTGACTCAGGAACATTGTTGCCTCCAGTGTGCTCTGAAGAACAAGACCATTTTCCTGTGCCTGCCCAGGGCCACCTTCCTGCACCCACCTATACCCAGCCCTGATGCTTTGCCTGGGCGCAGGGGAGGATGTGCACCCTGTCACTTGCATTTTGGCTGATGCACATCCTGCAACCTGGGTCTGGTATCTGCAATGTGAGCAAAGGGCAGGAGCTACAGGGCGTTGCTGCAGATGTCCTGAGAAGGCATTTTTGTTAGGGAGGATGCAATAAGCCAGGTTGGCTCTTTATGTATAAGTGGCCTCGCCTGGGGAGCCCTGTGTGAGTGCTGTTTTGCAGGTGGGGCATGAGCAGCTCCTGAGCATCACACCCATATTTTTACACATTTGCTTAGAAACTCCAGAGGAGCAGGAGACAGTGTTTCAGTCAGCTTTGTCTGTGCGTGGAAGCAGGTGCACACTGGGGTTGAAAGGCTTTGAGACAGGTTTATACCTGCCATATTTGTCACAAAGCCTCTTAGCAGTGTGCTGAATTTCACCATCAAGTGAATGGGGCCTTGGGAGCAGGCTAGAGCCTGGCTGGCCTCTGCTGCAGGGGCACAATGGGCCAGGTGGGATGGGGCAAGTGGGGGAAGGAGAGCCCTGGGCAGGACTAAGGGACCAGGTGATAGCAGGATGAGGCTAGGGACAGGCTTGCCACTTCTTGTCTGTTCTGCTGTCACTGTTCCTGCACTGCTGTGTTTGCCCCAGGAGGGAGCCCTGGTAGCATTGCCCAGTGTCCCTGGGCATTTGCAGTACAGGCCAGCCAACACCCTTGTGAAGCGGAGCTGCCTGAGGGAGTCAGGGAAGAGAAATGCTTCCTACATGACTAGTGATGCTCTGTTATTTTGCTGCCATCTGATATAACGGTGGCTAGAAGGGCTGCTCTCAGTGCTGGACGCTGGGTTCAAAATAGGGCTGGAGAAACACTGCATAGTCAACCCTTGCACAGTATGTGCTACTGGAGGACAAAGATTTTGCCTTTAAGCGCTTCATGCTTGTTCTCATATCATAGAAGAGACTGGGTTTTAGAGATACCCAAGATTACGTGTACAGAGGGTTTATTAGATGAGCAGATCAGGTAGTTCACAAGCTTTCGCTCTAGAAAAGACAAGTTAAAGCTGAAGAACGTCAAAGTTAGCCTCTTTCCTCACCAAATTCCCTCACTCCTAGAGCAGGCGGGTTCCCTGCTTATACCTCACATGGCCTTTCTGTGTCTCCTCCAGGATTGCAAAAACACAATGGATCCAGCTCATTTGAAGTGTCTAACTTCAGCTGAATAATACTCAAAGAGACTTCAGCCGTGAAGCAATTCAGCCTTTTAACTCTAAAGAAAATATTCTGCTCATGTTGTGTGCATGTTCCTAATGGCAAATCCAAGATACCAGGGGGAAGCAAGCACAAAGCCGTTGATTATTTCCACAACTGCTATATGCTTCCTATCACAACACTATTCTTTTGTGCAGAATGGCAGCATGATTGCAGAGTCCTCTTTAGCTTTACCATTTTAGCAAGCCCAGGTCCAATTAGAGCAATTATATCTCAGCAGAAACACTGTCTGTTGTCCTCTGGACCTGTCTGTCAAGTGTCCTATTCATAGCTGTTTATCTTGTGTGAGGTTTTTCACATAAAGCCGTTCTGACCCTACTAAAACAGCCTCATCTGAAGGGTAGCTTACATTTTTGTAGACTTATTTCACAGGCTGATGCGAACAAGAGGAGTGCAAAATTACAGCTGGCCAAAGATACATCTTTCAGTCTAACCACGATCTCCTATTGTTTGAACAATATTGCTGATTTGACACAGCACACAGATTTCACTTTCAATTATTTCACTTCACCCTTCACTTTCAATTACTTTACTGCTAAAAATTGAGAACATATCAGAATTTGCCATTCTTCCTTGCTGCATTGGAGGGTTTCCTTAATCAAAATCCCCAATGTGACTTGCAAGGCATGTTAAACCACTTACAGCTCTGAGGTCTTTGTGGCACTATCTGGTCACTGAGTTATTGAAAAGCTGCTGGGTAGTGGGCACTTCTGCAGAAAGACTATCTACATTTTGCTTTACCCCTGCTGTCAGAGCCTGATGAAGGAACTGAGTGACTCCTCCCAAGGAAGTTCCCCTTGTTACCATTAAGGTAAAAGCTGAGAAGCAGAGCTCAGTGAAAGGCAGAAGTGCTAGGACTTGGAAAGGTCAGGGGCAGTGGAAAGAGGAACTCTTCTCTTTCTGAACAAAAGATAGCATACTTCTCCTGAAGGGAAAATTCAGGGAGCAGTGTTCGGAGTCTTCTTCCTTAAACAGAATTAACTCTTTTCTGACACTTCAGAAATGAGATTGCTTGTGAAAGAGAAGCCGCTGTCCCTGCCACTGGCTCCATGGCATCCATGGGAGTCCCAGCTGACACACAGCAGCGGTTGGGCAGAGTAGTGTCACTTTAGGAACTGAAAACATGAGCTCAGACCTTAGCTGTTCTTCCTCCAGCACCATCAGGGCAGCAGCTCCACCACATTTGTTCATTTGTTTCTTATTTTGCCTCTCTTCTGCTAGGGTTTAGCCCACGAGGGAGAGCAGCTGGTTGCTTTTGTCAGGAGGACCTGCAGAGTCGCCAGCAGTGGTGGCCCAGATGTCACCTGTGCTGTCCCTTCTTGCAGGATGCCACAGAGAGGAGAGCCATGCCAGTGCTGACCAAGGCTGCAAAGAGACCTGGCAGATCAGGTGACACTAGTGGCAAGGATAAATGAGAGCTGATGAAACCGCAGTATCACATACTCTATGCTAGCGCCATGGGGGTCTTGGTGGATTTGTTAAGATAAATTTATAATGTTTACCTGGATCTGCAGCTTTGGCAGATTCAGTTTCTTTACTCGCAGCAGTGATGGCCTTTTCTCTGTGAACCACGGGCAGTTAGCTGCTGTGCAGGGTTAGACGCCCGCACTCACCAAGTCCACATAATGCTTGTTGTGATGCTGCAATTAGAAAAATACAGTTCTTTGAGAGATGACAAAAGGTGGCAGAAGCACTAGTAGGGTGACTGCTTGCTTGGGCTTTGCTCTTTTTATTAGATACTGGGACCCTTGCAGAAACCCCCATCTCACTTAATTCAAAGTGTCTGATTAAAAATTGAAGTGTATTTTGCTATTAGTTCACTGTGGTGTGGCTCTCATACTGAGAGCCTGTAGTAAAACACAGCTTTCCTGCGTGCAGCTCCCACCATCCTTGTGGATGGCCCTCCTGGCAGGCTGGAGAAGAGACAGCTGGGAAAGAAGGGGTTAAAACAAGCCACAGTTACCAGTTTGAGGCATTTTCAAAAATAGCATCTTTTCTTTTGTTTGCTGAATTCCCTGTGCTTTTCCAGTGCTGTTCCCATTATTCATTTCTTTCCCAAAATAACACTTTTAAACAGAGGAATGGCTTACATGGGGAGAGTTGGGGATCTGCAGCCCAAGCCGGACAGTTGCATGCACTCCCGTGTCTGAGTGGAGGGGGCTCCGAGCTGCCCTTGGATGCTAATGGCAGACTACCAGACAGGTGACAATTCCCAGTATTTCAGGCAATTTTGCCTCCTTGGCAGTGAGCCTGGCAATTCCTTCCTGACAGCCTGCAGCAGTGCTTCTCAGGGGCAAGCTTTGGGTGTGCACAGCTTACAGCTGCCCTTGCAGAGAAACGTTTATTATTCTTCTTTCAATGGGGAAGCTTGAACATGTCTGAGTGGCTTCCAGCTATACAGGGGACGTGCTCATGGCCAGTGCAGAGGGAAGGTGCCCTGGCAGGAGGCATGCTCCCGCTGTCCAGTGTCTTTGTAGCCCAACTTGCCCAGAAGCATTTCTTGCTGGTGGATGGTCCTTTGAAGGACAAGAGGGGAAGTCTCTGTGAAAATGACTCCAAGGAACCCTGGCCCCAGGACCGGTGATGCAGGCAGATCCCACTGAGCTGGGATGCAGCTGGCCCTTGGGTTTCCTCCGGTGTCCCATCCTTGAATGCTGACCCAGGAAAGCAGCTGCTCTGGAGGGGCTCCCTGGCACCACCCTGCTCAGCTTGCTGTCAAACAGCAAGCAGCAGCTTGCTGTCACCACATCCCAACAGTTCACCTTCGCTGTGGCTGGCCAGTCACCCAAGCGCTGAGTGGGAGGATTGAAGCATCCCATCCTCGCTGCCCTCACTGGAAACCAGCCAGCCCTCTGGCAGCCCTGGCAGGGGGATGGAGAGGAGCTGCCCCCAACTGCCTGTGGGGGCTTTGGCATGCAGGACCCCCCAGCTCTGCCCCACCAGAGCCAGCAGCGTTCGCCTCTCTGTGGAAATCCCCAGAGTCATACTGAAAGGCATCATGCGGGCAGGTGGCCAGACCCAGATGAGTCACGTGCCGCTTGGACAGATGCTGCTGCTAAATACAGGGTGCTGGGGGGATGGACCAGCCATACCACCGCCCTCTCTCTGGTCTGGGGTCTGGAATAACCCCAGCAAGGGGCTTCCTTAGTGCGGTCAGAGGCTGAGCCCACTGGGGCTGGCATTTGGGGTGCAAGTGTTGAGTCTATGAAGGTTGGTATTCGGCGGTACAAGGGCTGAGCACCACTGGGGCTGGAATTCAGGGGTGCCACTGACACATATGTGAAGAGTGGTGTCCGTTGCAGGGAGAGCAGGACCCACCTATACGCAGTGTAGGAGCAAGACTCTGGGCTCTGTGTCGGTGTCGCTGACAGCAGAGGGCTGCCAAAATCAAGCAGAAGCCTGGGTACAGAGCTGCTGTGGAGATGCCCCAGCCCCTGCCTGCTTGTATTGTCGGAGAGCACCAGCACCAGGCAGACATGAGATGACCAACATGATCCACTTTTCTAACACTGTGTTGTGTCTAGTATCTGTTTTCTAAATCCTCCCTTGCCTGAAGTGAGTACAATGCACTGCATAATGCCACTGCAGCTCCGTGGCTGCCACAGCCCTGTGCACAGCACTGCATCTGCCATGCAGTGCTGCCAAGTATTTCATATTTCACTCTGCAAGAGGGAAGTGATGTTCAGGTGCTCTCTCAGTAAAACTTCAGGGTTGCAAGAGGTAAAAAGCAAAGGAGATTTCTGAATGCAGTTTTGTCCTGGTGCTTCTTTTTTGTTGAATTCATCATTTGTGTTTTTGGCCTTGGAGCATAATGTCAGTGGGGTTCAAGAGAGCCGGGGAAGCATTTACCTATCTTCTTGCCTGCAGCTTTTCAAGCAGGTCTGATTGTTTTTATTACTTCCTCTGTTAGACATGGAGTTTTTTCCACTTTCCCTGAATTTCCCAGTCAGATCTGGCTGCCTGTGCCTCCTGTCCCTGGGGACATTGCTGGCCATGCGGCCGGTGGGATGGGACTCACCTTCCACCTTGCTGCATGCTGGAAAAGCTGCTCATTTATCAGATGCCAAGCAGAGGTAGGCTATGTCACTTGGTAGAGGGTAAAATCTGTCACTCTGGGACCCTTTAGGCCAGGGTCCTCATTTAAACCCCTCCATGAACTCACTTGTAACCCCAGGCAAATCACTTAACATCAGTGGCCATCCCAGTCAGACAAATGTGACCACGACTGTGATGCCTTGGCAGGTCCTTTCCTTGCAGAGCACAAGGATATTCGCTGGGATCTTTTGAACAGTGAGGTTTAGTAAGGCAGGACCCCAGCTTTTAGTAAAGCAGGACGTGGGCATGACTGCATGAAAGTGTAAAGTTTTCCCCTTTCACTTGCAAATAGACATTGCTGTGCTCATATTGTTCCAAATAATACAGGGGATTTAGGAAGACTAGCATTAAGACATTTTTTTCAGAGTCATTGAATATGCTTAATCCTTATTAGCCTTGAGCAATTGTGTCCCAGTGAAGTCACGAAAGGATAGGTATAATTAAAGATCTGTCCTGGGCAGACTGTTGTGCATGTATAGCTACACAACTGCTCTCACTAGTGAAAGAGAAATATGTCCTTCTAAACGAAAGCTCAACAAGAGGAAACATTTTTTTCACAAAACTGAACACAAGTGTTTCTTTCAAGCATCATCAGATAAAAGCAAAAACTTACTTACATTTCTAGTTCCACAAAGCACCTAGCTCTAATGTACAGTTCCTTGACTTTGTTTGTTTTTTAACCAAAATGTGATCCTGTTTTAAAGTACAGTTGTTTCATCTGGTAATAAAAGCCTATTCAGCCATCTTCGTGTTTCATCAGTGTTTGCATTCCTTGTTCTGTATCATATTTTGCATTTTGCTTCAATCTTTCCACTGAAGAATCAGTGTTGTCCAAATTGCCACTGCTCAACTGAACATAACTCCGTATTCTTACTATTTAAAGTTGCTTATCTGATTCTGTTGGTGGGTAATTTTGATCAAGATTTCACAGCATGCTAAATTAGTCTTTGCAGACAATTCAGTGACAGGCTTTTCTCCCAGTTATTGCTGAAATCCCCCACCCCACCCATTGCAGAGGTTTATGATCACTGCCTCTCAGGTGTCTGGCACAAATGGAAGTGGCACCATTGTGTGACATGATCGTTACTTCAAGCATTAGCCTTGAGAAGTGCTGGGTAATTGGATGGTTTGTCATGTCTGTTTAAGCACATTATTCCTGAAACTGGTCCTCCTCCAATCAATAAAAGACTCCATAAAATTGTTTAAACATATTAAGAAAAATGTGATTTACTTCAGGAATCTTTATTGCATTTCATTATAGGGCACTGAATCTAATATACAAAGAAGATCACTTTAATTATAAGTGGACAAAAGGAAGATCTACACTACATTCCCACTAAGCAACTATCAGCAGCATGCGCCTTCTCCATCTAATGCAGTTACATAAACTAATTAGGTTGGTGTTTCTAATGGGAACAGTGGTTAAGTATATTACACAGCCCCTGAGAGAAATTGGCATCAGATGAATTTGTTAGGTATTGTGGTATCTGTTCTCAGCTGGTCTTTCCTGCCCCGAGGAAACTCATGAGATAGATAGCCAAAATGTGGGCAGAGAGTTCAGACGATGGGCCGTTGATCTCCCTGTTTCATCTCAAACCAGTTTCATTGTGCTCGGTGCTGCCCTCTGGAAGCTCATCAGATAGCAGAGGACTGTAATGGCCCTCTCCACTTTAAAACCCACATGCATGGCTAGTTCTTGTTTTATAAAGTAAAATGCCTCAGTGTCATTCACTACTGTTTTGTTCTTTATTGCTATTTCAAACTTGGGGCAGACTGTTTTCGGAGGAGGAAAAGAGAAAACTCAGTTGAAGGTGGTATCCGAGAGTGACAGCTCCCTTCCACCTGTGTTCTCCATTAAGTGGAGAGTTTCTTGACTTTTTGCATATAAGCATCTGATAGCTAAACAGCAGAATCGAACATCTCCTGTATCCTGCAGCATCCAAAGGATCTGTGTTACTTACAGCAGGAGCAGCCCTTCTTAAAACTGTGATTTATAATATTTGAAACATAGAGAAGATGCATCAAAGGGTGAATATTATTTTATTTTATTACCTGAAGCACTTTCCAGCCATTAATATCTGGGGGTCATTTTTCTCCCTGTGGAGGAATGAGTGTGCTGAGGCTAGTGAGGAAAGGAGGAGGCCCAGCAGCAGAGTGATACGTGAGGTAACGCTGGGGATGAGGGATCGGGAATGCAGGGATATAGGAGTGCAAAGCCTGAGCGATGAAGCAGCACCTGGGCACCATGGCCATGGGAGCAGCCCTGTGTGTTCAGGGCACCGCTGCATGAAGGTGAAAGTATCCGTGTCTGTCATGGTGTGGCTTGCGGGGAGCATGGGGCAAGATGCCTCCTCACTGTCACAACCCAGACAGTCCTGGGCATGCCCTGGAGCAGAAGGATGGCTGTCAGGAGGTTTAAGTGCCAGCAGCCTCTGTGCCCTGGTAGGGTTGGGCAGTGCCTAATGGGAGTCTGTCTTGTGCTGGTCCCCTTGGAAGTCCGTGCCAACCCAGGAACCTTGAAAACTGACCCCAACTGTCCAGGAGCACAGGACCAGCTGATATGAAAAGCCATACAGATGTTTTAGAAAATCCTTTCCTTCCTCTTCCTGTGCATTGATTCAGTCTACACTGAAAGGCAGCTGTCACCCAGTAATCTTTGTAAAGTGGTCAGAGGTCTTCAGAAGAAAAAGCTATGTGGTAATAATAAGTTATTGTGTTCCCTATAGGAGACAAAGGGATCACATTAAGGAAGAAAAACTTTGTAGAAAGTGTGAATTTCTCCATCAATACTGAATAGAAACCGAGTACATAATTCACTTTTGAAGAAAATGGAAAACTTACTATTTCACAGATTTGGACAACATATTCTGCAAATCCTCTTGACTCCAAGGTTAAGCCCAACCAGCTGTGAATCTTACTGAGGTTACTTGTAAATCTTAATTTCAATTAAATTTTTTGCAATAACCATATTGCTTCTCCCAGTGCTCTCTGATGCTTGAACTGACAGAGCTGGCCGGCTCTCCTGACCTGTCTGCTGCGTCCTGGCATTCACTCATCTGCTTGTATAACCCCCTGCTCACATTCCTGCTGCTCCACATTACTGATGTGTGGCAGCGGGAGATTACATATTGCAGAGAAAGACAGAGATACCGTAACACTTTTACTTAATGTTACTGCCTTTGGCTCTCCTCTTGGTGATCATTTGTGCTAGAAATACTTTGTCCACTGTAAGAAGCACTCTTGGTTTTTAGGATGCCATTTGTCTTCCAGAGGAAGGCAGAACAGGAGGGGACCTCCTGACCCATCTAGTCCACTGCAGGTATCTACATCATATAGACCCTATTTATGGATTTTTCAAACCTCATTTTCACATGAGCTAAGACATTTGTCTTGTGATCTTCGGAGAAGACTGTTCCACAGACTTTACTGCTCCAGTGGTTAGAGATTTGCTTCTCATTCCAAGCCAAAATTTATTCATGGCTAGTTTATACCCATTTGTTCTTGTGCCAGCATTGTCCTTAAGTTTAAATAGCTTTTCTCCTTCCTTAGTGTTTACCCCCTCTGATGTATTTATAGACTACAACCATATCCCCTCTTGGCCTTTCTTTAGCTAGGCTAAACAGCCGAGTGCCTCTGGTCTCCTCTGAGAGCACAGGCTTTCCATTCCCTTATTTGGCTTAACAGCCCTGCTCTGCAGCCACTGTGGGCCAAAATCCCTTTTCCTGAACATGCTTTCCTGGCCATATACTACAGTAATCTAGGTGAGCCCTCGTACCTCCAAACCCTGGTACAATCTGCTGTGTTTTCATTAGTAGCATAGGTACTTCCCCCTCCCTGGACTCACCAGATCAGTTTCAACAGGTTCATTAGGAAGCGTCACTTGTCTCCTGCAGGTCACATCATATTGGTGTTTTCCAGTTATCTTATGGCTATGTAAGATCTTAGCTCTTCCTCCCACTCCATCATTTCTAGTTAAAAACATTAATTCTGCCTACTGGTCCCTCAGAAACTGCACTTTGTAATATGGAATTTCATCCCATTGCATTATTCCAGTGCTAAAATCATCCCATTCTTCTTGTGTGGTAGCCTGGTTGTCCTGCTGACAGTGCCTCTCATCTTGGTGTCATCAGCAACTGCACTGCTTTGAGATTATGCATCATGGTTATTAATGAAAATGTTAAACAAGATCCATCCCAAGACTCATCTTTGAAGAACCCTATTGCAACCACCTTCCACCTGAGATTTCCCCTTTCATTTCAATCCATGATCCTTAAAGAGGAAACATCTGTCTGACTCTGTCCAGCACATCCCCCAGCAGGAATGATTTACTTTGATTTTAACAAAGTGGTTTTGAATTAACATTTCTATACGCATTTATATATCTATTAGAAATGAAAGCTTATGTGCTGGTTTGAAAGCCAGTGCAGGCAGACTTTCTACAGGGTTTCCATATAAGGTCAGTTCTGCCAAGAAACTTCAGTTCTAACCTCTAACATTTCTACAACTTCAGTCTGATATCTCTCTTCAGCAGACTTGCCAATTGTGGTGCTCAAGTCGGGGTGTTAGCAGACGTGTTTTGCTCTGCTTCAGTCTCCCAGTGGGTTATGAAGCCAAATTCATGATTCAAATGACTAAACTCATTATTCAGGCTTAGTACACTTTTTTATGGGAATTTGGAATGGGGTGAAAATTCTTTTGTGCTCTGGCCTGTGTTCCTCAGATCTTGGCCTGCAGAGGAATAGCAAAAATGATATTTGTACCCTTTACATTCAAAATGGGTGAGACTATAAATATCTTGTAGTCCTAAAACAACATTCCTGCTAGTTCTTCAATTAAGACTGCAAGACTTCTCCCCCAGCATCTCCCTGCGATTCCTCACAAAGATCCAACTGTCTTCTTTTCTTCTTTGTGCCAAAGGGTTTAGAGACTTGGAGGAGTTGATGGTGACATCCCACAAACCAAAGAACAGAGCTACTTCTCTTTTAGGCTCAAATAAAGCAAGAGAGGAGAAATTACTGAATCTTTGGTTGCCCTTTTGATGACAGGAAAAGCAGTCCTTGCCCTCCTTCACTTGAACAGTTCAGATTTTGGATATCTCTTAATGTTAAAACTAGTTCTTCTGAATGTGTTGTATAAATTAGAACTGTATAATTCTTCCTTTAAAAAGAAGTGGAAAAAGCCTCCAGAAATATCAAATCAGTCTAGTTAAGCTTGTTCCCTGCATTATAACTTAGCTTTTTTTTATCAGAGCATTCTCTGACCTGAAGAATTAGCTTTTACTTTTGTATATTGAGGGCTGGCTGACAAGCCTTCATCATGTGCCTACATCTGAGATATTGTAAGCCAAGGACCAGATCCCCCCATTACACTCCAGACTTTGTCTTACTCACATGGTGAACAGTTATCCTGGCTGCAGCTCTAAGAACAATTGATTTGAGGATTTGTCTGCTGAGCAATCGGGCAGAAAAGGCTTTAATTTGTCATGAGGTTGCATTTTCCAGCTCTTTTTGATAAAATAAAGGAACTCCACAACAACAAATGATATAATTCAATCTGACATTGGATGTTGAGCAAACTGAGACCGTGTTCTCCTCAAGCAGTTTTGTGAAACTAGCCTCCAGTATGTCTGTTTCTGCCTGAAATCAACCCATGAACTTGGAGTTTGCTCGGTCACTCTCTAGACTCCAGAGATGGTATTGACTAGCTTTCCATAGCTTGTATGAGACAGCTAAATTTAGGTTTCTGAATCTGGAGTTACATGCCCCCTGTTTTCTGTAGGTAAGTAATGTGGAGAGTTTGATATTAAAACAGTTGCCTCCTGAGCTGCTGTCGAAGAATGTAACTTAGTAAAGATTGTCTCTAGATTCAAAGCATTTAGCGTGTACCTGCACACATGCTTTGACCCAGCCCAGTGCCCTTGCTCTGTTCAGGCAACACTGGGTGCTCTGGCTATGAATTTCCAGTGGAGGACCCCTTCCACCAAGGCAGCTCCCTACTGATCTGAACCCAGCAGAGGGAACACTTTTGCTGGTCTCTGCCTCTCTTGTCAATAGGACATGGGCTGAAGTTGAGCAGAGCCAGGCAGCTGGATCCCCAGCACATACAGAGCTTGTGGTATCAGTCGGAGATGTCCCTGGGAGCAGCAGTCCCCAAGGCACTGCACTGGCTAGTGCAGGGTCACAGTGTGCAGCCAGGTGCCTGAAGCCAGATTTCTCCCCTTCTCCTCCCCTCCTGGAGCATCATCTGTTGCTGAGAAAACTTGGATGTAGGAAGCATCTGAACCAAAAGCATAGGGAGAGGACTGTACCAGTCTGCAGCTGCTTAGCATCTCAAAGGGAAGACTGAATTCCTTGTATCTGGCAATCGAGATGCAGACAGTCACTTTATTGACAGAGTTAGTTCATATTCCAGTCCATCATGTGTACGGATAATGCACTCTGAGATTAAGTGACTGTAGCAATAAATTTGATAACCTAATTTTAAAAGATAAAAGCTCCAGTGAAGTGAGGCTTCATGGCACACTCCACACCACTCAATTTCCAATGCTTCAGAGCAGCAGGCAAGAAAGCCCTCCCTCAGGTAGCTGCTCTGCACCTCTGACCTCCTCCTCCAAAAGCAAATCTTCCAGGGAAGGAAATAGAACAGCACTAAAATTCCCCTCCTGGGCACCAGCATCCACTGTCACTCTTTGCAGCTCACGTGAAAGGTCGTATGGAGCAGGACTTGGAGAAGCCTTTCAAGCAAAATAAGGAGGAGTGCTGTTCTGCATCAGCAGAAGACCTGCCTCCTCTTGCCTCCTCCCTCCCCACTTCTGCAGCAGTTCCTGACCACCTTCCTCTCCCCATGAGTTTCGGATAGCCACAAGCACTGCCAGCCCAGGCTCTGGAAGTCTTACTGGTCTGGAAACAAGGGTAGCTTCTGAGTACTGGTGGAACAGGAAGTTCTGCTTCCCACAGGCTCTTGCAGGTCAGCCGCAAGAAGTGGCACCGGAGAAGGGAGAGAGCAGCCTGTGGTACAGCGTGCTGGGCAGACACCTTGAAGCTTTGTACATGTTTTGGGCTGAGGAATGGCTGAACACACTGGGCATTGCACAAGGTCGGATAGTGTCTGGGGATTGCTCAATACCCACAGGCCTCCTGTGGCAGCAATTTAGGGATAGATATTGCAACCCATAAGGAAACCCCAAGAGCTGGGCATTTCAAGCTGGACTTCAGCAGAGCAACCACTGAACTTGTCCATCTCTGCAGCCTCAGAGACAGGAATGGCTCTACTATGGTGTGGCCAAGACCTAGGGAAAGAGGTGGCTTTGTGTGCATGGGGCAGCTGTGCAAAGAGGCAGTCAGGTGTATTGTGGTCCCCACCCCCTAAGGCATCACAGGTTTTAACAGGTCATTGATTTTCACTCGTGATTGAGCTGCCTTGCATTGCTAGTGGGACCAAAGTTTCTTATGCAACTTAACTGAATTAAATTTTTCATCTGGCCACGCTGCAAGGATGGCATTGTTAGAAACCACAGGCATGAAGCCCATGTAATGTTGGTGGCAGTAGCTTTATTTCTCTTGGACATGCTAGGGGAGTTTGCAAGCTACACCAAACTTTCCCAAGCATTTGGTTGTCTTTGTATTTGAAAAGGCAGTATTTACATTGCAGGCTCTAGCAATGTGCTCAGTATGTGCTAGTTTAACATCATTTTAAATAATTGATCAGGACTAAAAGAAATCCTTGTGTTGGTTATGTTGTTTTCCTTTATGA
The DNA here is from genome assembly GCF_047716275.1 of Strix uralensis. NCBI lineage: Eukaryota > Metazoa > Chordata > Aves > Strigiformes > Strigidae > Strix > Strix uralensis. The sequence goes on along the minus strand of NC_133972.1, from coordinate 151,960,052 downwards.
AGGCCCAAATGTACGATGCTCCAAACGGTATGCTAAAAGCATCTGCAATAAGGTGATGGTGTCATCTTGTTAGCTTGGAACCCCCTGGGAAAAAATATGCATTAGTTCTATATTACCAAAATCCAAATAAATTAGTGCTGTTTGCACTGTTTGAGTGCTTCAAAAGGAAATCACATAAGAAATATAATGTTTTCAGGCACTCCTGCCCTGTCCATACAGAAAGCTACTGCAACCTATTTACTTGCACCAGCTTCACAACTGACCTCCAGCCAGCAGCTGCGGTTCACCCCAGTTCTAGATGTGAACCTCAGACAAGGTTTTCAGGACGCCTTCAAAAATACCAGTTGGTGGTTTCAGTAGGGTTCACCAGGACCAGTTCCCCAGGTCTTCCTTTGCCTGCTTATTTCCAGATCTTCTAGGCGTTTCACCATCTGCACATTTCAAAGAGTGTTTTCAATTCTCGTATGAACCAAGACTGATATTAGGCAGCTGGGTGGAAAAAAGCTTTTGCCTGGATTCTTTGGCCAATATGCACACTTCTTACAAGCTCCTGTTTGAACAAGCTGTCACACAGGTGCGTAAAATATTGCGTTCAGAAAAGCCCTTCACTGCTGGCTTTTGGTGCAAGTGGTTTCTGACATCCTGTACAGCTCTTGGAGCTGACAATCAGCTCTGTGCACAGCATATCTATATTATCCCTCACAACCTCTGTCTCAGTTTGTACTGCCCCTCTCTGCTGTGATTTTTATTTTGTTGGGATTTGTTTGATTAATGACCACCACCTTCTCCACTTGCATGTGCTCAAGGAGCTGCATTGCCTGGTGGAGTGGACTATTCCAGCCGTGTCCCCCAGGAGGGAGTTAAAGGAGACACTGAAGGCAGTCGGGCAGTGAGCAGGGTTTGATGGGGGTGAGTGTTTTTGAGGAGTCTCATCAGTTGCTGTCAGTTCTCCCTTGGCTGAGCCAAGGAGGTCTCCAGACTCGATTCTTCAAGATCCTCCAGAAATACTGCTTGTAGCTGCTGGGCTTCACTCTGGTGTAAGCAGCTATTGCTTCATTGATCTAAGGGAGAGAGACAGCTGCATGTTAGGGGAAGATCTGGCCCACTTCCATCATGCTACATTGTAATTTTCCACAAAAGCTTTCACCAGCAATTGCTCCAGCCCACTGCCAAAAAAGAACAGTTTTTCTTCCTTCAAATAAGAGTGAATGTAGCACTTGCGCCACACCATGTTCTTATAAATGGTAGTTCCTCATAATAACTGTGCCACATGCATAGGAAGAAATCATAACAGAGCGACCAGCACACACATCAAGGCTTTGATTGTAAACTTCCAGCTCTGGGAAGGAGATGAGCAATCTTTATGTTGAATTATAACTACAGATATTTCCTTTTTCCTAAGCTAGTGTCTGTTACCATGGCCACAACCTTCAGAATTTTCTAGCTATTTTCTGGCAGATGTTTAATTACTTTCTTTTTGTTCCATTCACTAAGGTACAGCTGACATTTTAGGAGTCTTCAGTAAAAAAAAAATCCATTTTTATTGTTTATAGTTTTCCTAGAGAAAAAGAGCAGAAGTTAATTAATATATGCTAGCATGCACTTTGCCTACACCTTCTAAGTAGATGTGAGGAAACCAGTTTCTTTACATCTTAAAGACTGAATATTAGACTGGTATTAGCAGCAGTCAGAGGTAGGTGAAAACCATGCTGTAGAAAATAGGCAAGGAGTTTCCAATCCTTCTCCTGGCCACTGGTGACCCCAAAGGACTGAGCATGTCCTTCAAACCCTCTGGTTTCCACCCAAAGAAGCACTGTTGAGCCAGGGCCCCTCTCTCTGTGTAGTTGTACATCACGCCTGTATGGGCCATGCAGAAGCTCCTGGTAAGCCACCTAGGTGTTGACAACATAGGCACACTTCAGCATCCCCACTGTGCAGACAAACCTCTGGGATTTATTAAAACACGAGACCTTGCAAGAAGCTTCTTCTCCACCACATTGTGGCACTTCTGATTTGTGAAGAGAGAAAATAGTTACCCAGAAGATTGCTCAGTCAACAGGACTGCAGTGCATGCAGTCCCCTAGGTCCCTGATGGACTGTCCTTGGTCTGTTCCTCTTTACTTAGACAACATTACCACATGTGTCACAGTATAGAAGATCTGTTCATTAAAGCTTTCTGGACAGAGAAAATCAAATACAAGGTTGCCTATGTTCAACATTTTGTCTGTAAATAGTGGTGATGCCAGCATGTCATGAGAGCCTTGCCATCTCCCTGTGCACACCTCCGCACTAGACTCTCTCAGGCCAAAGAAACAAGTAGTTTCTGGATCATAAGAAAGATCAAGTATGAGGTAGACGCTGAGTCCTACTGAGACCAGTATGTAACTTGGTTTATGCTGAGAAATGTGATAAAAAGGCAACTTCTGATGTCTGCACACTTCCAGGGACAAATGGCTGCTGAGCAGGGACTTTTGGTTGGTTGGCTTGAGCACATTTGGATGGAAGAACCCTGCTTCTCATCTTGTTCTTACTTTCAGTGTCTAAACTTATCTGGATCTGTGTCTTGTTGCTCTGTGTCTGAGCTCTTCACCAAAGGCTTCCTTGATGGACTGAAGTGTTGGGAAGGTGAATGCCCTGGAGAAGTAGCTCCCAAGATGTGAATTCAGATCTGCATATTCAGACTGCTCTCCCAATCCCTTCTAAAGACAGTTGCTCTAGTCCAATGTTGTTTAACTCCCTCTTTAGTATTTTCTTGACTTGGAGCTGCTAGGTATCACCTTTTTGATGAGTTACGAGATTTCGTTGTTTTGTTGTTGTTGCCTGGCTCCTCTTTGTGTTGGAGTTTGCTCTAGCTAGTGCTGCTGCTAACTTGAAGCAATTAATGTACTAAGCCAACTATAATCTCAGCAGCAATTATGCTGATGAACACTGATTTAAAGATTTTGCAAACAGGGCAAAGGACAGTGCTGTCTTTCCCTCAAAAGCAGAGTGCAGGCTATAGAGGGATATCCAGCATGGGATTCTCACTGAAACCCCAAATGGAAACAGAAATGCTAAAGGGAGCAGTTTAGGTCAGGGTCAATGGCTGCAGAAAGTCCCACAGTGAGACGTGTGGTCAGCGTATAGCAGCTTCTCACAATCCCTGCTACTAAGTAGTGCTTACAGCATCTCCACCACACAGCTGCCCTGGGCGAGCAGGGGGATAGCTGACTGATGACGGACGTGCCTCTCAGCTGTGGCAGGGTGCAGGCTGGCTGCCCAACAGTCCCTTCTCCTTTGACCATACGAAGGTTGGCTGTCATCTTTTTGCCTTTATTTTTGGCTATGCAGTTATTTTGCTAAGTTGCAATCCATTTTATTGCTGTAGAAGCTGCTTTTGTCTATGTAGTCTATGTAATTAAATGTGTCCCCTCGCGTTATTTCACGCCTACAGTGCACTATCCACTATCTAAAACTCTCATTTTTCCCATTCACCTGTTTCTCAGAGGTAGTGTCATTTCCCTGGTGGCAGTGAGTCCAGCTGACAGAGGGCTTGAGCTTTGGGCTTTAGGACCTGATTCTTTCTACAACAGTAGTATAAAGCTATGGACTTAACCCTAAATAACTTGGTGAAAGCTTAATACAATGCTACCTAGCCTGGCTGAGTTGGTGTAGGATAGAAATTATCTGTTACCTTCATAGATCAGAAACATAATCTCCCTGGAGCAGGAGAGGAAGCAGGAGAGGGTCCATTCAGTGGGCAGCACATTTTTAGGCAATCCCTTACTTAAGGCACGTTTTTAGTTTGCAGTCATGGAAGAGAAACAAGTGCTCAGTTTCCAATATCTGCTTCTCACTCCGTGCATGTCTGATCACATCTCTCACTACGGCAGCTCGACAGACCTGCAGTGCCAAGGTCATGTGAAGGTGCACTCAGTTCTGTGCAAAGCAGCTCTGGTGACTGACCTCAGATCTGTCCCATCTAGCAGATCTGAAGGATCCATTTGGTTCTCTCCTCAAGGCAATCACAGTTAAATCTGGCATCCCACCTCTGCAGCCTGCTTCCCAGTCTGGTTTGTACTAATCTACCATCTGATAACCTAATCAGGGAGTCTCTTGTTTCCTTCTCTTGAGAAGTGTGTCCATCATTCTATATTATTTAGGCTAATGTTATATACATATGCACCATGTATATATACATATATAGTATATATATACACATAATTCATACATGTACATATACATGTATTACATGAAAAGATAAAGGTGAATTTTCAAAGTCAAATATTTGGAAAAGTTGAAATCTGGGTGATCTGTGCTTTCATCTCTCAACTCTTCTAGCTTGCACCTATTTTCACATAATTAGAGCATATATATTAATGCAGTGAGATGTGCCTTTCATTTATGCTTTGTTTTTGTGACACCCCTTGGAAACTAGTTGAAGAAATTCAAGAGTGGGATCTCTTTGTGAATGAGGAAGATCGCTTTGGAGAGGGGGAATTTACTTATAATTCAAGAGCTGTGCACCACTGAGCCTTTTATTCAGTGCTTCCTCAAATGTAGAGAGAGTCTTTACTTGCAAATCAGTGGAACCTCCCTTGCATCACACCACAACTCTCCACCCCGAATAGTTTGAGTCTTTCTGTGTATGCCCATACAAGGGGACTTACCCGCATTAATGTCCCATTAAGTGCAACTTTGCCCATTTACTTGAGTATGCATCTGTGAATATCTCAAGAAATATCTGGAGAGCTTCCTATTTCAAACAGTCCGATCTATGTGTCTTTCTCAGAAATAATAAGATGCATCCAGACATCTTTGTTCTGTGGTGATTACAATGCACCTTTCAGTAGGGTCTCAGTGTGTTTCTAGAAGATCATCTCATCGAGGAGCCATAGTTTCCTCTGTGAATGAGATATTCTAGGCATTTTTCAGTCAAATTTTAATTAAATATTCTTTTGTTAACAGCTAGCTTTGTAAATAAATGAGTTTGGAACATATAAGAGCTGCAGAACTCCCAGATGAGAAATGTGATTTCCCAAGTGGCCATTCAATGGAGACAAGAGTGGTAATCTGCTGAGACAGACTTCTGCAGAAAAAAATCAACACAATAATGCTTTTTTGTTTGAGGCTGCTTTCAAAGTTCATGTGTTGCATTTTTTAGGAAACAACATACTGTTCAGTGATGATATTTTTGTCCCTCTTTGCATCAATTATTTGCTTTGCTTAAATTTGGGTGTCAGATCTGGCAACAGTATTGGAAAAAACAGTCTGTGCTTTGTGTATAATGTGTGTATATGTAATACAGTACAATTATACAAATTTAAGCAAACTGCTCTTTCACCTCTGTGACCATTAGCATGTTGGTAATTCAGGATATATATATAGAATGACTCAGAATGAGAGAAGAAATCATCTTAGCATTCTGTCAAACCTCTGTCAAATGTAGGATTTTTTTATTCTTCAAAATGTAGCTCCTTTCATAATTTCTCCAGTCCAGTTACTACACACAGAGGTTACTTTCTCTGAGCATCTCACACATATTCTGAAGAACAAATAATTTCATGATAACCCTGAACTGTCTAATCTTTGTGAGCATCCTTGTTTACTTTGGACCCACTTTAAAGCTGTGCCTAAAATGACTGGTTTATTTAATAAAGAGCAAAATTAGATTCTAGATGAAATGTGTAAAATAGGATGCCCGTGCTCATGATTCCAAGGGGAGCTGGACAGCACATGCTCTGCTCAGTGTAAGGCCCCACATGCTGCCTGGTGCAGAGGGCATTTGGAGATAGGTCCTCAAGTTGTTGCTATGCGTTTGGGCTAGGCAGTCCAGTTCTACCTTCTACGTTGGGCCAGAAGGAAAACAATCCCCTGCGTGTGTGCATAGATGAACAACTCGAACCTCCTGGCTGATAAGATGTTGGCAAAACTGAGCATCTGCTTGACTGTGAGGTGTCTGTGTTCAGACCTGTTACAGCATTCAGGAGTTGCCCTCTCCATTTCTTCATGCTATACTTTATTGACATCAGTCACGAATTAGACAAGTGAATACATGTGTGCAAGGATACACCTGCCCATGTCGTGTGAAACAGGTGTTGTCACCATGATGGTTTAAGAGACTAAGAGACTTGTAAGGGAGATAATATTTTTATTAGATTAGTTTATATACTGTGAAAAAGCAGAATGTACCTTTGGCATATATTGATGAGTGTTACAGGCTGGAATCTACATGGAGAAACCATTAAAGAAGTACAGCCTGGGCTGGAGTGAGGTCACACCTGGAAATAAGTTTTTTCCTGAGATCTCCCACTTGTTTTCAAGTAGCCTCCAACCTCACCCAGTTAATCAGCAGAAGTCAATTGTCACAAGAACCAAGAATCATCAGATGACATCAGGCCTTGCCAAAGCTGTCCGAGGTCTTCAAAATCTGGGGCATGTTTGTCCCCAGATATGATACAGATCTTTTAATGCATCATCTGCCTCCTTTAAAATTAAGAAGATGAGACTGCATAAGGTCTGCAAGTTAGAATGAGTTCACATGAACAACTGAGAAATAGATATATAATCATAATGAGGAAAATGTTCTTTTGTAAAATGGTCACTCTAATACTGGTCTCACAGTCCTGATCCTGAAGAGGAGGTCTGTTTAAAATCTTTGAAATGAGCTTGAGGTGTCTAATACAGACCAGAGTCTTAGGTTTGCCAGTTTGTGGCCCACTGCAATACACCTCTCACCAGGCTTTTGCTAATCTGTTGCTTTTCAGTTGACAACTGCCTATCGCCCTGTTAACGACCACCTCCCCCTCCACTAATATCCCTCTCTGCTTCAAACATGCTAATTATCCTTTTCTGTCATGTTTGTAGTGCATTAACAATGATTAATTTACAGACAACCTGTTTCTCTCCTGTGTTTACCTTGGGGCTCACTGCTTTGTCTGACCCACTAAGGTACCTGTGAGAGTCCATTTATTTTTACCTCATTCGGTGGTCAGATAAAAGATTTGTGAAGATCTTTCTTCACAAATAGAGCTTCTTAGCAGTGGTTTGTAACAATTCTCACCTAGTTCAGCAGTATTTATCCTTTTCTGTCAATATCATATGCAAAGGGGAGTGAGAACACAAAAGATTTGTACGGAGGACGACCTGCTGGTACCCTGCTAAGGGACAGCATGTGGGGCCTTTCAGGAGCACTAATATAGACCTTCAGTCAGAAAACAAACCCATTATTGGATTTCCAGATGCATATTAAGTAGTGGGTGGAGAAGGCTACACAAAACTTGTTCAGAAAGACCTTTTTTTTCCTGTATAAGCAACAGGGAAAACCTAAGTAATGAAACTTGCATCATTTCACAGCAGCTTCCCAAATTTCAATTTTGTGCTTGAGGTGGCTATAACAACTGTTGTGCCAGGACTCCAGCAGGCCCTGTCGCTGCTGGTGTGGATCCTCACCTTTTGGCCAATACAGATTTTTTGCCACTCGCTAGCAACATGGAAAACTTCATTATGGTTGAGCCAGCATCATGGCGCATGGATTGTCCTCCATGCACTCATGATCCTGGCACCCAGTAGTCCCTGTTAGAGGCCCTAGTATGTCCATCTCTCAGGCTCCTTTGGAAGGATATAGAGATACATGGGCAAGAAGACTGCTTCCAGGTCTCTGTGAGATAAATCAGGATTTTTTCAGGGACTGGGAATTGGGGGGTCACCATAGGACACCCCTGCCCACATAGCACTGATGCACACTTGTTTCTGTGCACTCAGATTACAGGGATCCCATGGTTTAAGTGAAGTACATGTAGCTGAACTTTGGCCTCTACTGCTTTGACTACAGCAGAAAACAAGGGTCTAAAAATAAGGAAATGTTTGCCTCTTGGAAATTCTCTAAGCAATTAATCTAAGAATTATTGATGTTTCTAACTTTATCAGCACAGGGAGGACCATCAGTCACACTCAGAAATGCCAGCTCTTTGCTGATAACTCATAAAGTGGAATGGCTTTTTAATGAAGTTGCCAGAAGAAAGATTTGTTGCCAAAATCAAGGATATTGCTCTACCCCACTCCTACTCCTTCATCAAGGAAACTTCCAAGAAAATTCTGGCTTTCTCCCAAAGTTGTTGTGTGGGTTTTTCTTTTTTTCTTTCTTTTTTTTTTTTTTTTCATTTGAGTGCCTGAAAACCAACTCCAAAGCCAACTTTACTGCCAACCTTTTAAAAATCAGAGGAATGACAAGATGTAGTGATAGGAGGTTTCACAAATCAGTATGAGATCACTGAAACCAGTTCCCATCTGATCACAAATGAATGAACGATGTGTGGGTTTGAACCGTGTTCATGATATGATGATAGCTACATCTTTCATTTAGATTGAGATCAAATGAATCTTACCAAATGCTGGGTGGTAAACTGTTGATAAGTGACTGTTTTATCATCCTGTGGAGACTAATGTGAAAACATCCTTATTTTAATTTAAATGAGTGATAGATTTTAGAGCACCTTGCAATGAAATATATAGTCTTTCTTCATGAATGGCTCCCTTTCCCAGAACATTCATTAAAAAACAGTAAGCCTCATGGAGAAAATCCTTCTTTTAATAAAGAAAAAGCAAGTAGGAAATCAGAAGTTATATATATATCATTTGCATAGTTATCAATTTCTTAATCTTTCTTGGAGGATTCCTTTGGCAATTCACAGGAGGATCCCTGTGTTGCTCACTAATTTAAGTGACTTTCCAGTGAATTCATTAGAACATTAAGATATGAGAACATGTTTGGTGGAACAGGATATGCTTTTATTATTCAATAAGTGATTTATATGGTGATTTTATATGGCACTTTACAAACAGTGAGCTGATTCTTTAGTGTTCATCCTGTTTCTAAGCAGCGGAGCTTCACTGGTTTTCATAACATCAGTAGCAGAGGAGAGAATTAGGAAATACTTGATGCATGAAGTGAGAGGAAGCATGGAGTGTCCAGGGAGTAGGTTGAGCCAGAACTTACTGGTGGAGATGATGTGGAAGAGACAATTGTCAGCCAAAGATATTTTAAGGACATCTTAAAAGCTCTATGTAACAAGCAGTGAGGGGGAGACATTTCAAGTACAAGGCCTTTATTTTTATAAGGTGTGATACTGCTAGTGCAAGAGGTTAAGGTTACTGTAGAAAGAATGAAGCATGAGGGACATACAGAGCAAGAAAAGAAACTGGAATAAATAATGACAGAGATAGAGATCTCTGTCTGTGAGTTTATGATTACATAAGAGCATATGTCACTGAATGGATCTGAAATATTTGCCATCATGTAACTGGTGAATCTTCCATTAGCCACAGGCAAAAAATTCTGATTAGAGTCAGCTTCTCACACACTCACATATGTTTTCACTTCTTTCCATGTCTGAAAAGTATTGTTTCCCAGGAAAAGGAATCAGATCCTCAAAATCTGAATTTCTAATCAAACGTTAGTGTTCAGAGTTCAGAAACTGCTCTTAATAACAGCAGCACTGGTACTCTACAATTAAAACAAAAGCAGACAGGTGAAAACATGGTGGATGAAATGGTAATAATTTGCTAGGAATTAGATACAGAATAAGTCTTCCCTACTTATTTCTTTTGGATGATTTAGAGAGACACAGCGATTAAGCTATAGACGGTCTCCTTCCAAGGTTTCTAAACTCTGCTGCTTTGGTCATAATACATTTCATTTTTAGGATACTACTTCAACACAGCGTATGGTGTGGGAAACACCAACACTTGGAGATGCTAATAGTGGGAACAGAAATACAGAGGAAATAGCAAAAAATTTAATTATATGACAGACTTTTTCAAAGATAATAGAAAAAGTAAGAAAGATGGTGTTTGTTCTAGGCAGCTAAGAAATAGTACTGAAAAGTAAGAGAGAATGAAAAAGAGAAAGAAAACATCAAAGAAAGAACGAAGTTTTATACAATAACACAATAAATAAAAGTCCTAGGAAGTGAAAAATAGGGAGAGGCACTAAAAGTTACATACAAGAAATCTCAGAGAAGCTGACATCTTGAGAACAGCAAAGAGGCAAAAGTAAACTGGCCTAAAAATGCAATAGAATTAACATTTCTATTTATTTACAGTGACTAAGAAGCGGTAAAAAGTGGCATTTTATTCCATGTTGGATAAAATCTGGTTTTCCTAAAGTTAAACTTTGGAAAGAAGTTTTCTGGTTCTGCCACTTCTACTTTTCTACAGCAGTAATACAAATTGTTTGTTGTACACATGAGAAAATAGAATTCATTTGTCTGAAAACACTTATCTGATGTACTTTGTTTACTTCCTCAGAGGATGTTAATAGTGAAGACAGAAATGCTGTTAACCCATTCATTTGTGAAGGCATTTGTCTTAGTTGAATTTACAGAAAATTTTCAGTGGTGGCAGAAATGTTTTCAAACCCATAATTCAGATTTTTCAGTCTAGTTTCAGTTCTAGCTTTTATGCAGTATTTCTCACTGCAGTTTGTGTAATGTTATGAACATGTAAATAATTTTTATTGACTTCTTTCAAAAATTTTCTTTTTTTACTACAGTCTGTATTATGACTATATGATAGATGCCATTACAAAGGTTCCTCTGTAAAACAGTATTTTTCATGTGAGTGGCTACTACCTACACTTAATATTGATAACTGCTACGGTTTTGCTTATTGATAACAAGTAATAGTAACATAAAGATTATACAGTCATTTGTTTATATGTGTGTGTGAGAGATGGACAGAGAAGCACAGCAAATTATTTTTGCACTTAATTTGTAAAATGTTTTTCTATGCCGCTTAAGGGAGTTTGCTTATCGACCTTTACCATGTTGTTCAAACTCCCAAATTCATTTCTGTTGAGTAATTTCTAAAATCAGGCAGCACACTGTGTTATGCATAAAATAGCAGTCGGGTAAGACATGGGTCTGTGTTTTTCACGGCAGGCTGTCAAGACTGGATGTCATTCTGACTTCCAAAATGAATACAAATCAAAATCTTCTTCCAGTAACCTTATAGATCATATCCAAGCTAAGTTTCCCATCAGATTAGTACACAGATGGTTCTCAGAAGGAACAGAAAGCAGCATCTCCACATTTAATGCCTGTTGTACAGCCTGAGATCCAGCCCTCCCAGGTCAGCTGCCCACATAGAGTGGGGAGAAGCAGGTACCCTAAGGTGGCTTGAGTAATCATCAGATTGTTAGGAAAAAAAGGAGATACTGTCATCACCAAAGGTAACTCCATTCTTCTCCACAGGAAACTTTTCAGAGGGCACAGCAAAGTCCCTGAACTGGGGTTCATGGCTGACCTTAGCAAGCAGACTGGATTGCTGGACCAGCTTGGGGGCAATTATATGGTTTTCCTGTACCTTACCTGCAGCATGAAGAATATATCTGTGAAGACAGAGAAGAGCTTTTAGGAAAAATAATAAAGACATTGTCTTAAACTAGAATCAAAATGTTACTTTATTTTGTTAGTGCTGAAGTCCATGTCAATATGACTTCTCAAATAAAATTCAAATTATGACTCATCTGGATGAAGTTATCTTTTGAAAACAAATAGATTTATCTTCCTAATAATGTTCAAACAAAGGGATTTATCATGGAGAAAATATTTTATTTAAATTATCAGTTTAAAACCTTTGTAAAATGAAAGTAGCTTACTGCACTGTAATTTGGGAATTATGAGTTCCCTTCAGATGTAGGGACTGTAGGCTGTGCCATATGTCACTGGGAGGATGTTTTCTCATACATTCGCAGAAAAATCTTGGGTTTGAATGATGAATTCCATGAATTTGGCAAGACAACATGAAGAATAAAATAAAAGTGCCTAGCCTCAAACTTCCCTAGACAACTAGGAGCTATAAACTGGCCATATGTCATTGACTTCCGCGAGCAATGCCGAACACTAGAATATCACCCTGTTCTACAGCATTACATACTGCCCTAAGTCATTAATACAAAGCAGATGGTTTTGTTGTTGATTAGAGCTGCTTAGAATCTGAAATTCCCATTCCAAAGGAAATTTTGACATTTATATTTATGTTCACTGCAAATTGGAACAAAACATCAAAATTTCCCAGTGGGATAGAAGTTAAAAATTATCTGGAAACACCGAGTTATTTAATTTCATTGGCAATGAATTGTTTTCTCAATAATGTCAAAACCACTGTAATGCTAAAATTAACATCTATTATAAATGCCAAAACAAAATTAATAAAAAGATAAAGTCACACTGAAAGTTTTTGCTTTGTTAAAAGGAAAAGATAAAGTTGAAATGATAAATTCTGACATTTTCCCAGAATTTGTTTTCCTCAGTGTGACACATTTCCACAAAACATTTTGATTTCAGCTAAACTGTATTACCTGATGAAAATAGGTTCTACTGAAAAAACATTCATCCAGTGCTGGTCTTTCAGGGCCAGTAATTCACAGACCCATCTTGAAAGTTCAAGGATGGCAAAATTCTGAGAAATAAGACATGCACAAAGACAAACTTAACACTTTATCTATATTTTAAAAACTTCTTTGAAAACTGCTTTAAAAAATTCCTACAGCTCCCACAAAATTCCTTTAGCCATCCATATCACCTCTTAAATTAGGTCCCTTGTGTTCAGGCATACTTGACAGTGCTAAGTGCTGGACAAATCATCCCTGGCATGGACCTTCATATTTATGAACTTGTAAACTCTGACATTATCTTAGTGCATCTTGTTTCCATCTCCTTCACAAAATTCTGGTCCTGGCTGCCAGAACATCCCACTCCCACTCTCCTGTTGCCCACTTTCCTGGAGAAAGTTCCACTACATTTCTTCAATATGGAACAAAAACTCACAGTTACTCTGTAGGTAGGAACCTCCACCATCATTCCTTTCCCCATCATAAGAGTATCTTTAAAAATATCTAGTTCGCCAGTTAATGGCTCTGTTTTTTCCAATATCATGCTTTCATTTTATCTGTCAACACCAAGTCTCTGCTGTGGGATAGAAGACCATCTGTTAACAATTTTTTTAAGGGTACAGTAAGCACAAATGTCACTCTTTGGGAGTCACATGCTATTTATTTACAAAGATAAAAAAATCAAGATCATGAATTCACATCAGCTTCTCATGTTACTTTGTGCAACAGTAGCTTCTGCTTTAGTTTCCACTACCCTCCACCAAGGTATTGCATATATGGTTACATAAAAGGACTGAACAAGATGTAGGACAGATTAGAAACTTGATAAAGTTGCTGCTAGATGAGTTCGATGGCTGGTGCACTTGGGTGCATTGGGGAAGATTATGTTACTACCGGTGAGTGCCTTACACAAAGGACAGAAGCACTTCAGAAGAAAGGAGAATAAACCGAGTTTGACGTGGCTGTAGATGTGAGTATCAGGATAAAGACAAATTGCAGTGACGCAGGTGTGTAGGAAGGATGGCTTTTCTAAAGCACTCAGACCCTCGTTAGGTACCAAAATACATGGTGTTATTTTCTGGGAGGTCTCAGTTTACTGGGTACAGGTGCTTTTTGTGAAGCTGCCTGTTACATAGGTGCCCGAATGGAAAATGTGTTTCTTTGAGAAGCCCGAGTTTAATTGTGGGTGCTGAGCACTTGAAAAATGTGACCTTGAGCATTATAGGAAATGTGGTCCAGAAAGGGACTGTTAAACAAAGAGAATTTAGATTCACAAGTTGCTTTCATAATAGAAGACACAATAACTGCAGAAAATTATCATCATTTGCATCTTGATCCTTTTGAAAGGATGCTGCTAGATAAAGTCACCTCCAGCTGGAAAGGGCTAAGAGATTTTGCCAGCTCTCCCAATGTTAGCTTAACACCCATGTTTATAAATACTGCAAATGTCCTGTGCTTAGCGAAACAGTTGAATGCGGTAAAATCTGGAAAACCAGCCTCTTGAGGGTGGATGTCCTAATGTACTGTTGGCAAAGTCTCTCTTGCCCTTTATCATACGAAATTAGGCAAAGGCATACATACTTTCACAAAAAAACTATTTCTATAGAGTTTGAAGAAATCAAATATGTAAATATATATATAATTCCCAGAAGAGTAATATGAAGTCTGCCAAGACAAAGAGTTAGTTATTTTAAAGACCATAGATCATTCTACCCAGGATTAATGAACAAATAATTTTTTTCTTACAAAGCCTATGGTAAACTGTTGTTCATCAACTCTTCAGTAATGAATGATGATGAACCAAAAAGCACGTGAATATTGGCATGATTTTTATTGTTGTGAGCTCTTAAAGAGTGAAGAAGTGAAATGAAATGAAATGAAATGAAATGAAATGAAATTAAATTAAATTAAATTAAATTAAATTAAATTGCGAGACCCTTTGGGAATCTGGGAAGAGGGCTTAACCAAATCTGTGTTTTCCCCCTTTTGTCTGGTTCCTGTTTTCTTTTTTATTTCCTTATTTCTCATTAAGCAGGGAAAACTACTTTCAAGCTGTTCTGGTTGGGTGAAGCCTTTGCTGGTCAGCCCTGGGGAATGACTGACCAACATTTATGGCATCATATTTCACACTGCTCATAGGGTGGTGGTCCTCTGCATCACTTCCCAAAGCACTCTGGACAAAGCCCAGGGTGCTGAGAAAGGCCGGAGGGCCAGACTCCCCCACCGTGCACAGGACAGCACAGGGCCTCTGTTTACACCCACTTACACTTTGGAGGGTTGCTGTAGGATTTGCAAACATTGATTGCTTTATATGTAGGTCCAGTAGTGCCTTTTCTGGCTGTCTTCACTGTCTGTCTACCCCTATGTGGGGACAGAGGTTATAACTTAATTGAGCTGAAAACATTCCTTAAGATACTTAAGTGCACTCTGTCTGAAGTGGCAGAGATTTTGTGCTAAGGCGAGTGACCTCCACCTCCTCTATGTGACAGTCAGGCTCTAAATGCAGCAGCAGCAAGTAGCTGATTACCAGGAGGTTAAGAACAGACCTGATTAATGCCCCCACACAGTCAAAATCTGATGGGTGGACGTGAACAGAGTCCATTACATGAGCAAATACAGAGATACTCCTGTTTGATGGGCAGATGTACACCAAGTTTCAGTTAGGAGTAGTTTCACAGAAAAGCTCTGAGTCCTAAATGCAAAGCTTCAAGAAGGAAAGAGAGACCAACTATGAATGTGAGAAGAGTCACTGCAAAACATGCCACACTGTGCAAATTTACATAACGTGCTCTTTTCCCCCAACTCCCAATACTAGAAATACTCATGGCTAGTCATTTTTTTCATATCACACACTCAGCCTTACAGGAAGTGCTTTGGAAACAGACACCTTCCCTGGAAGCCCCAATGATGCTGAAGCCAATGCAGAGGTCAGGGTGTGTGAGGGCATCATCCCTTTCGCTGCTCAAGACTGAAACACTGCTCACTGGTCTCAAAGCAATTCCAGCTCAAACCATGGGCATTGCTGAGAGCAAAGTGATAAGCACTAGGCTGTTATCTAGTTAACCCACTGATGCTGAAGACCCTGATAGTAATGTATTATTTATTGACAGGGGCATTGTCTTTCTGCTGCTTCTCCTTCCTCCACTCCCACGCCAGCCCTTATTGCTAAAATACACAAAGGAATTATGATAAAGAGAAACAGAAGACAACGTGGAGCAGCTGTAGCATTTCTCTGCCAGGGCAAATCTGAAGGGATAAGAGCCTGGGCTTTTGATGTTCGATATCCATAAGCACCTCCAAGTTTGAAACACATGAACTCTGTGCAGCTGCTCCTGCTTGGACTTCCCACCTCAACTAGAACACAGAGCTAGCTATAAAGGTTTTGCTTTTATTTCTTGTCTTGAGTTTCTCCTGGAGGCTGTAGCAGGAAAGCACAAAACAAGTACTGTCAAAAGAGCAATTAGGGTCACCTTTTGTAGGGGAAGGATCCCCGGTAAGGGGACTGGAGGAGCAGGAAAGTGACACGAGACAGAACAGTAACTTGCAGCAAGTGAAAATGTCAGCATCCTGGAATCAGACTAAAAGCCTAATACTGCATGATTGAAATCTGTGGTGACAAACAGGTTATGAAATATCAGTGGGTAACTGGACAGCACATGTGTCCCATGTTCCTTCTATTGACAAATAAAGCATAAATACTGAATCATGGTCCCATCCACACCTTTTTCCTCTATTTTTTCCTCCTCATTTCTTCATTATTTTCCTGTTCTTTAATGACAGCTATAGTTATAGCCAGAAGTTTTACTCCATAGTATAAGTTTCAAGCATTGAGTACTTGTTATACCACACTGCAAATCTGTTTACTGCTGTTCCTTGTGAATATTGATAACAGAATGTCAGATTTTTTAAATGAATCTTGCTCATGAATTTTATCCATTTTTTGCTGTTTACCAATATAAGCAGATAAACTGAGGATAGCAAAGCTCAAAATTCTATTCTGCATGTATTTGTTTTTTTGCTAAGTCCCTCTATGACTTTTAATAAGTTTGGTTTTCTTTTAAAAATATGTTTCAAGATGCTGGTTTAAAAAAGAAATAAACAAAAGCCTTTCTTGGCAAGCATTGCCACGCTGATTACTCAAATGAATGTGTGAAAACAAACTAGAAATGGCCAGAAGTGGCTCCTTGCAAGAGCCTGCGGGGTAGTTTTCTGTGGGACCAAGAATAAAAAAAATCTCTTTTCTTGACCAGGTAGCACTTGCATTTCATTGTGGAAGGCTAAAAGCCAGGAAGTTATTTTTCCCAGCACTGCTGCTGCTATAACCAAAAGCACTATGTCCCATGAGTGGGATCCTGCACTGACACTGAAATTTCCAATGGAAAGGTGGAGAGCAGTGCTGGAGGTGGCTCTGAGGTTGTGAGCATCAGAAGGGCAAAACAAGAGCAAAATGAAGGAAGAGCACTCTGCCTGACCTGCTGGTCGGGAGCTCAGAGAACGGTTACAGAGTTTCCCAGTGCTGGGGCATGGCAGAGATCACTGAACACACATTCCTGCCTTGCTCACCAGAGTGTCACTGGAGAGCTACAAGACTGACAGACAGTGCATTGCCCACAGTTAGTGTTGGGTTTACATTCACAATCAGGCCATGGCAACATTGGTGTTCCAGCCACAGGAAAACAGCATACACAGATGGGAAGAGAATGTGTCGAGACAGCTGCTGCTTTGAAACTTCTCATTACGAAGCTTGTACAGCAGTTAGCAGTATTACAGCCTGAAAAAATAACTAACCTTATGAAAGAAACTTGGCTTTTATACCAGAATGTGTTCACCAAGGCCTTGACTTTTGTAAATGCACATACCTTCCCCCATTCTGTAAGGGTGTGGACAAAGAGGAACCAGAGATGCATCTGGAAATGTGCATCCACCAGATCACAAATTATAGCAAAATTTGCAGAGACTGCCATGTGCTGTAATTGGTGAACTGGTATTTGGTATCTGAAAATTTACTAAGCAATGATAGCAGCTGTCAGAGAAGAAGGAAGAGAGTTGCTCTAACTCTGAGAAGTGTTGATGACAGGGCAAAATTTTGGCCTGGAAGCCCTGGGGACACATCCCCAAAGTCCCATGCTCTGAAATGCACTGCAGTCTTCCCCTGACATCCCCGCCTTATCGCAGGGTAAGGGAATGCCATGCTGCAAGGTTGCGTCAACCAGAGGTTTAGTCAACCGGGACAGAGCAGCCACCCTTTTTTGAGTTTGTGATAGAGTGGAGTCACACAGTGACAGGCAGAGAAGTAATTGAAAGGAGAGGCAGAAAGTGATAGCAGGAGAATTTATCTTGCAGGAACCCTATAAGCTGCATGGTGGAGGCTGGTTTGCAGTGACAGGAGATGACTGCTGGTGGGTAGGACATGAAAGAAAGTGAGATCCCTGCTGTATCCAGATGTGTAGACAGCTTGAGAAATAGATGGTGTATATGAGTCCACTTGTCACACGTCCAGGTTTTAGTAACAATCAACAGTTACTCTGGAGGAAACACGACAGCGGTGATGATGAGCGGAGAACCACAGGGTCTGCAGAAAGCACTCCTGCCGCAGACAAGTCATTAGGCATTGCCACAGGGGACTGACTCATGCTGGAGCACTGTTTCTTGTGACTGTCAGGTAGCAGCGCTGGTTCAGAGTGATACTGTCCGGCTCAGCCTTTGGTTCATTCCAGCGGTCGTCAGGAACTTCTTCAGCTGCTTGGCAGAGATTGAAATCCCACGATTGCTAGTCTCAGGGAAATCCTCAAATTATGTGTTAGAAATGTTAAAGACGGCATTGCCCCCATAAGTGGATTATTTCTTGGAAACAGGTCAGACCATGTGTGTAAGAAGACAAGAAACAGCAGTTTCTGAAGACAAACAATAATGAGGTTCATCCCTGTTTTCTGTAATATTACAGAGCCATATTAAGTCATGTAAGATGGTACTAGTATGTCTCAGCTATGCTGGAGAAGTGATGTGTTACTGAAACTTTCTCCATCCACGCCCCAGAATTACCTCTGTGTGCATCCTGTGACTTTAGGAGTGTATAAACTGGCTGTGTAAAAGGCTTCCTGCATTGTCCAGTGTTATCTCTCTACCCCTGAAAGATCATTCCCTAAAGCTCATGTTTTGTTATCTAGTGCTTTCTAATTTTAAATTGTGGAATAGCAGTTAAATCACAAAATGGAGCTTTCATTGCTTCTTCTGAAAAGTTTCTCCCTTCATTTTTACACAGTTGGTCTCTGCAGCCAAGCCTGTGGTGTGATTTGTCTTGCTATCCCCACTGGAAATATATCAAGCAGGACTTATCTTCAAGCTGATTCTTTACACCTTTCAGGTGTTCTGTATGCTGTTAGCTACAAAGTACCCAGTATTCTAAATTCTCCATTTTTAGAGCAACACTTCTGTGGACAGGTGCCCCTTTTTCATTATAGTTTTTCTCAGCCGTGGACTTTCCTTTAGATTTAAGCCTAAATCAAAATTAAGTTGTCTTTGTCAGACTGAGCTCAATTAAAAAAAAAGTAGGGTTGTCTTTATATGATGGGTGTTAAATTTGAAGAGGAAGAGCATTGTTAGAAATGTGTTGCTAGCATTTGCTTATTATAGTGAATCCCTGATTAAAAAAAAAAAAAAAAAAGGGGGGTTTTTTTAAGGAAATATGTTTAGATGCTTGCATTGCCTTCACACACAACGTGTTAGCTGCATGCTCTTGTCTGCTACAGCTTCCCAGCTCCTGCAAGGCTGTTTCTTAAGCAGGCAATATGTTTGCCTTATCCTGAGGTTTCGGATTGAGGTAACAACTGTAAATGAGCAGCAGCAAACTGCTGACAAGAGATACATGATAGAAGAAGTGCTCATTGCCTTTCTGTCCAGTCAGTTCTCCCTGTTTGAGGAGAAGGCTGTAACAGCACTGATGTCCTGTCTGCACACAATATACTGCACTGCAGGGAAAGTCAGTCAGTGTGGTGTCAGTCACTACTTCATTTATTTATTCTCTTAGATGCTGAACTGTCACAGCCTGTTGTCTGTCAAACAGCTCTGTTTTCAGTCTCGTCTTAAAAATTCCGCACCTAAACCTGATTAGAGCAAGCTCTAAGCATATACTTTATGGAGCAGCACCTATGACATTTCCTACAATAATCAGTGAACATTCTTCCCATAGCAACCACACAGCAGTGATGCTTTCCTTTCTGATCTTCTGTAGTTGTTGGCTGAAATGGTATCAACTCTTCAAGCCATAAACACATCACATTCTTTTACCAAACAATATTGCCCTCAGAATTAAGACCTTAATATTTTTGTATGTCATGTTGTCCCATATAGGAAGTCTATCATGTGTATTATGTCTAATACCATTGTATCAGAGGAAGAAATTGTAGAAATGCAATTAATAATTAAACACTTAATTTGTCTTTGTTTTGTATACCTACAACATCCATTTCTCAGTATTGTCAATTTTTTACTTTGCCACTGCAATTGCTGTTCACTATTTGCTTGCTGTATTTTTAACATTTAATCATTTATTAGAAATTTGAAAGATCTACAGGGGTGATAAAGTGTGAAAAATGCCTAAAATCAGATCCAGTTTTATTTCATTCTGTGCATTTATTGCTGTAATTGTTACCTGACATTCTCATAGCTCACTGTACTCTGCCTATAATCTAATCTATCCTGAAGAGGCAGGCAGCCGTGTATGAAGTGATTATAAGGATCTTCAAATGTCTTCAAGGATTTTCTGTACTTGGACTGCAAAAGCATTTTGATCTGTTGTTGATAGAATGAGCACAATAAATCCCATCGTTAGGATTCCTAGAATAAGGAATTAATACACACCTATTAATAAGGAACAATCTGGAGGGCAAAGAACATGATACAAATTAATCACAATTGAATTCAGAAATAATCCTACCGATTTTGACTATGTTGCCTGGCATCACAGCAGCTGTGAATTTCAACCCCTTACTGCAAGCCACATGTGGTTAGCTCTCCCTTTCTGCCTAGAGAACATAGATTTTTCTGGTTGTGATGTTTTGCTCCTACCAATGCAATGAAGCGTGTTGTGCTATTCTTTATTTTTTATTATTTGGTAAAAATATGTTGCACTGGCAGCCATGTGCAGTTATAAAGGCATCATTTTTTGAACTGAAACACATTCTTAGTGGCTACCTCTTGAAGGTCACTACCTGCATGTTACGTCACTATTTTATTTTTCAAAAGACTCTGGACTGGAAGTGTGCAAGCCGAGTTTTGCGTTTTCAAATGTTTGAGATATTAAAAAGCAATGAGGGATTATATAGCTAACGCCAGCTCACTCCTACGGCAGCTGGCTTGCACATTAGTCAGAGATCTTCCTTTTCTACTCTAATGGTCTGAAAAGTGTGCAGCCCCTGGGGCTGCGGAATAGCTGCCGACTGTGAGTGTGGGTAGCTGCTACCTACTCTGGGGATTTTACTGGTTTGGTTTTTATTAAACTGGTGCCACTCTAAACTAAGCCTGGCCACTGCACTTGTACAGTTGCTTTCCCATCCTGTTGGCAGACCCTGCTCATGTTGTTTTGCCTGACATCAGCCCGTCTGGCTGCCCTAATATAATCCGTTCACTCAGCTAATTCCCAGGTTGTTTATTATGGACCCTGTCCAACACCCGCTGAAGGCAACACAACCTTCAGCTGCCTTGGCAGCTGTTGGACCAGGCCTATAAAACAGGGACGTTTTTGCTATTTTCAGGGTATTAAGAGTTTGGATTACTTAAAAACTGTACAGTATGTTTTGATCAGGATAAAAGGAGGAAACGCAGTAGAAAAAAATTACCTTTGAGGTGGCACCTTCCACTTTCCAAACATTTTGAAGACACTTCAGAGGAAAAGACATTGTTTGGATCAAGGGAGTCACCCAGGCCCCTGAAATGGTCAGGAGGTGGAAAGGCTCCCATTGGGCAGGACTCTTTACTCCTTTCAGCCTCCTCTTTGTGAACAGGGGAGCCTATTCTCCATCAGCTGTGTAGGCAAAAGTTTAGACTAGATATCTAGTTACTGGACAGACATATGTGGATCCTGTGAAGACACAGATAGAGCTAGGATAGATCCCACCATTTTATCCTTGAGAAATAAAGCTTTTTGGTCATTCTGGCCCAAGAACACATGTGATTAAGGAGTCAGTCCTCTAGCTACCTTGGGGAGTTCAAATTCACCTTGGGGAGAAGGGGAGCTTCTCATCACAGGAAACAATTAGCATCAACCCCGGGGAGCCTCAATTTCTTCTTCCCAGTGCCTAACAGAAGAGACAGTAGATGAGCTTCAAATGGTGGTACATTTCTCACTAGCTGCTTCTGATGTGTAATAATACTATATTATTATTCATTTTTGAAAGTATTACTTTGGTCTAGAAAGAACGTTTTATGAATGCTCATTAGCCACTCCATCCATCTCTGTGGTCCAGAGAGTCCAGTCTGACAACAGGGTGAAAGTCTTATGTAAATTATTTTGCAATTCTACTTAAGTTATCCATACATCAGATTTTAGTTGTGACTGTCATTCGTATGACAAATTCCCAGGGAGGTTTCTGTCGATAGAGAAGGAGCTTCCCACAATTCAGGTATAATGCTAAGCTTCCAGTAAAACTGATGATGTTGCCTTTTGGATCCAACACACTCAGGCTCCAAAACTTAAAAGCTAAAGGGCATCAGTCATTAGTAAATCTGCTGCAAAATGTGATATGTAGCAACTTGCCTTAAATAAAATATAATTAAGGTGATTTAACAGAAGCTGTATCCAATAATATTTCTTAATGGGTAATTTAAGGGAAATGAATTTCCAATTTGGTTGTCTGGGTACTTTTTTTTTTCTCTTCCTTTTTTTTTTTAAAGACTTTTTTTCAAAGAGCTGTGACCACCCACATTACTATTACTTAGTAATAGATTCAATTTCTGGCTACAAGGAGAATTAAAAAACACTGTAATAGTTTGGGGTGGAGGAATCCACCATTGATAAAATCTTTTCAGATTTTATCTACATTTGGAACTAAAATGGGAATTGGTCCATGCCAAAGAAGAGAGGCAACTTCTGGGTTGCTCTGTTTGATTCTGGCTTTGGAGCTCCTGGTTTCAGTGTACACTGCAGATGCACCTTGATCCTATTTTGGAGCAAGACCAAGTGAACATAGCCTTTTGTAGCAACCTGGTTTACACCAGAGGTACAAAAAATGTATCATCTATCTCATTCAGGTCAGGTCCTTGAGACAGCTGAGTGACTGAGATGGAGGGTGTGTTGCAACACACAGCTACCGGTCCCTACACCTTGCAACAGCTATTGCTTACCTTGTGATTTCAAAGGCAAAATAGGATGACAATAAGTTCAACGTAATTGCAGTTCTCCAAACTGTTGAAAAGACACTGTAATCAACATGTGGATTAGGTTTGTTAATTTTTTCAGAGTATACTTGTACTAGTGGAAACTGCCCAAAGTTTCAATTGATTCCCAAGAGTGAACTATCATCAGAAAACTCAGAATCCAACATACTGTTCTTCTATTGCCTCCAAGCTAATAGTTATTAATAATTAATAAATAATAATTCATATGTGTTTGTTTTTCCTCTGCAGGTAATATTTTGACACCAATATGGGAAAGCAAAACAGCAAACTACGCCCTGAAGTCATGCAAGATTTGCTAGAAAGTACAGACTTTACAGAACACGAGATCCAGGAGTGGTACAAAGGCTTCTTGAGAGACTGTCCAAGTGGACACTTATCTATGGAGGAGTTTAAAAAAATATATGGGAACTTTTTCCCTTATGGGGACGCTTCTAAGTTTGCGGAACATGTATTCCGCACTTTTGACGCCAATGGAGATGGAACAATAGATTTCAGAGAATTCATCATAGCCTTGAGCGTAACGTCGAGAGGTAAACTGGAACAAAAGCTGAAGTGGGCATTCAGCATGTATGACCTCGATGGGAACGGCTACATCAGTAAGTCAGAGATGCTGGAAATCGTGCAGGTATGTGCTGCTCAGAGGCACCCCCTGGCCTCACTCCTTCCAAGCAAAGTATGAAGCAATGTAGCAATGAGACACTGAATGAAAAACTCTGGCAGCATTTGGGGGATTATGATCTTGGTTCTCTGTATAACCGCTTGAATATAAAATGTTATTTCATTTGGCAAAGATCATGTCACAATTCGAACTGCAGCATTTAATGTCCATTGCAAGTTTTTCCTGAGCAACACACTGTGAGGGAAATTCTCCCTTGGGAGTTCTGTTGGGCTGGAGCACAGCAACTTACCTGCTGATAAATGTGATTCTGTCCTCTGGGAAATCACTGTCAATTAATTACAATTAATTACAGTTGGACCAAGTAGTATCTTAAATCAATCAGGTAGTGTACTATTAAGGAGGGCAGGCTCCCTCCACAATAAGAAAAAAATCTTTGAAATCATGCTGTTATGAAGAACCAGCTCACATATTTTAAAAGGTGTCTGTCTGCCTAGTTCCAGTGAGGTCTGCATACCTAATAACATGCTAGCTGTCTTGATATTAAGTTGCCAGTATAGATAAACCTTATCTGGGTAGACAACGATTCCGTACACAGCTTCTTTGGATGCTTTTTCTTGTGGTGTTAGTTGGAGTCCCACCTCACTTTGGCTTCCTCTAACATGTTTTTACCCTTGAGGCACATCACTCTACTAGAAGCTTTAAAACATTTTTGATATGGTAGTATATTTACACAGCTTGAATCTGTGTAATGCAGTGCTGTTTAAAAAAAAACAAACCAAAAAACCTGTTATCAAGATCTTTTCTTTCCCTGGAAATTTTGAAGTGCTAACTATGTATTGTATTATTCAGACTTATATTTGTGCTGGAAATCAAGGGAAAGGAATGCACACAAATTGCAGGCTGTAATGGCAAACCATGTGTACAGAGTCAGCCTAACGTGTGGTGCCCTTGTCTTTCTACCAGGGCTCAGTCTCATGTTCTCCAGACAGTAGCTAACAGCAGCACTTGCACTGCTTCAGCAAGACCAGATACAAAGCTCAGCTGCAAATGTAGGCTTTTTGTGTCATCTTTCACTTACTCTGTTTTGTGTTCCTGTGTGTGAGTTAAAGAGCAGGACTGCATTCAGACGCAGAGACCTCCCTGTCTCTGTGCCATGACAAACCCCATGGAATATTTGCATTAGAAGATACTCTGTTCCTCACAAATCTTCCTCTCCCCTGGGCAGGGTAAACAGGCTATCAGTTATTGTTTTCCTAGCTGTATTTCTCCTTATGAGAAAACAAAGAGAATCCCAAAAGAACTAACAAAGTACAAAGCAAACACAAGGAGCCAAACCTGAGTAAGCGCCTGCTCCTCAGGAGGAGGAGATGCCCCAGGACCACAGGAGCCCTTGCTGCTGTTGAGTAGCCTGGGAAGGCGTCAGTGCTGAATGGCAGCACAAACGCCCTAGACCAGAAGATTTACAAACATGGAGAACAATGCCACAGATGTGTTCATGTCAAATTTAATTAAAGCATCAGTGGCTGAATTCTCCGTAGCAAACCAAGCAAGGACCAGCAAAACCAGCAGCTTTTTTCAGTTACCACAGATCTGATCATCAGCATGATTAGAGGCTGACATGCTCTGCCCCCTCTTCACAGTTGTGCTGGTACCAAATTGTAGCATTGTTCTTTACAACTGTGATGCTATCGTCAAATGAAACTGCAGCTTAGGGATCAGTGTAGGGCAACATTTTGTGAATTTGTGTACCCAACCCAGAGCAACACTTTGACTGTGTACAGCCCTCAGCCTGGCACTCCAGCCCTCCCACTGCACTTCTTGGGAGGTTTGAGTCTCTCCTTTCAGATCTCACCTGAAACTCAACTGGCCAACGCTTAGTTTTTTTTGCCCTCTCCCCACATTTTGAGGGACTACACAAAAATCAATTACGGAAGCAAACAGCCTAATAAGCCTGAGCAACACCCATTTCTGCACCATGAACCATCAGTTGTTTTACAGACAGGAAAGCTCTTTCTGTGATGGAGCTTCCCATGAAGCAATGTGCCTGTAGATCTCAGCCTGTTCTCTTATTCCAGATTTTTATGGTTGTAGTGATCTTCCTGTATTGCACTGGTCACCCGTAGCTCCTCCTGGTGGAGGAGGATTTGTCGCATAGTCTCTGGAAGCATGTTCAGCTGCTGTGTGAGAAACTGAAGTAGATGAGCACATTTTCTTGCTTTATTGAGGGGTTCCTTTGATGTAGAGTGATTAGACTTACAAAAACCCAGCTAACAACTGTCACTTTCATTTATGAAATATTATTATTTTTTAATATGGAAAGACATGATTCTGTATCAAATATCTTCCTGGGGGCCCTCAGCCATCACAATCCTTCTGATAGTGAAAAACAGAACTCTGTTATATCTCTGATATACATCTCAGAGGAACCTATTACGTGTCCCTTAGCTAGCATACATTTGCATATTGCTACAGCAGGATTTATTATGTTTTCATTGGGGTTTTTGCATGAGACAATATATCAAAATGAATGCTAAAAGAAGTACCATCAATCTAACAGTCTTAGTTTCACAGAAAAATACTGTCCCTATTACTGTGGGATTATTATATCTTAAATAATATAGGGCCAAGGCATGCTTTTTTTCTTTTGAAAGTCCTCTCTCCATAGTGATTTTCACTGTTATGCTGATGCTGATGGTTGCTTGCATTTCCTTTCTCATGCTCTGGCCAAATCTAACACCGCTGCAGGCAATGCAGACATTGCACTCTTGCTCAGCACTGCAAGAAGGTGCTTGTGGTAACAGTGGTAACAGCAGCAGCACTGAAACAGCAGAGCTACTGGTTAAGATGGCTCATGTCCCACAGAAGCCCTAGTAACTGGCCATCTGCCAAGAAGATGAAAGTGAATGGTCCATAATAACTTTTTGAAACCCGTTTTCTCTCCAAAGGAATGGGCTAGAGGGCAAAGCACCTGTGGTCCTTTAAGCTCCATTTACCATAGTGCTGTTAACCATGTACACATAGCCTATTACAGACTCACCACGCCTGCCCATGAGCTTCCCCTAGACAAGTCTCCAAAAAGCCCTTCTTAGAGATACACGTGAGCCATCCACATGGAGCTGGCTGCACAGTTTGGAGGATCACATAACTTGAAGGACTTTAGCAGTGGGCTGGCAATTGCAGAGCCTAATGATAGAAGGTCCACAGGATACTGCTGGAGCTACCAGGCATAGCACATCTGCAGAGTACTGTGGGAAGATGCTTCATAGCCTGCCCTCTTGACAGTCCTCACAGCAAATCCTCTCAGATTCTCCTGCTCTAGAAAGGCTTTTCATGTCTCCCATGTTTACCTAAATAGCCCAGTCCACTCAAAAATAGCTGCAAACCAGCTAGAAGATTTGTCTTTGTTCCCCTTGCTGAAATGGGACATATTTGGTGAGAGTCTCTTAAAATAAGAGTTCAAATAAGAGATGGAAACCTTGTTCTAAGGGAACATTTTTTCACCGTATGGAGTCATAAGGCATGTTAAGAATACTGAGTGGAGAGACGAGAATAACACTTTCAGTTTAATACAAACAGAGCGCACATGTTTCACTTGCTGGGCTAGCTTATTTGTAAGTCAGGAAGAAATAGAAGCTGATATGGGAAGAAGCAGAAGCTGATATGGCTCTCAGTAAAGACAATGTCAAAAATCCCCATGAGATTGAGAGGAAAGCAATTTTTTCAGGGCAATTATTCACTTCATGACACTTTTAGCTGTCAAAATTTATTTCAACGGAGTAAAAAGGATTGACTGATAATTTGTGCTGTCATTGCTGCCATCACCGTAAAGAGCTCTTTGATGCTTTGCCAAGTATAGCAGGAAAGTGCAGCCCCCACCAAGGTTTCTGGCCTGAGTGCAGCAGTGGCAGCCAGTGACTGGGAGAAGAACTTGTGTGAATGAGCAAAGGGGTGAGATTTGCCCTAAATCACCCACCACCGCTCATCCACATGCAGGTGTAAAATCAAAGGAGAGAGCTCAGCAGGGAACCAGCCAGCTCAGATGAAGCTGGAGCCTGTGCTCCATCCAGTGATGCACAAAGGGCTCTGGAGGCACAACACACATTCAGAGGTGCCAGGGAGCTGTAAGGAGCCCTCCTGACAGAGTGCACCTGAGAAAGCTGCCCTGACTCAGGTAGCTGCTGACAGATAACCACCTCCAAACCTTCTCCTACTGAATGCCACCGATGGCTTTCAACCCAAGTGCTGTGAGGCCAAGGAGTCATACTCCACATGGAGTGGAGCCCTTGCAGCCTTTCGGTCCCAGGTTGCAGCCCAGGGTTAGCACAGCCCAGCTCCACGTAATTATCCTTTCAAAGCTTGCTCTTTCAAACACTCAATAAAGAGCTCTATGTAGCTGCATTGAATTAATATGGGGCAAGTCTCAAGATTCTTAATCAGCTTTAGCTGGCTTTTACTTTGGGAAAAGTTCCCACTGAACTTCTGAGTAAGGACATAAGAATTTGTCCAGAGTAACCATTTTCAGCATGAAAGGAACGCTTACTATGTTATTCCCATCTGGCTTTCCTAGAATATCTCATCTGTTATTCCCTTCACACGCCTCTGTGAAAAGGACCCTGTAGGATGAAGTCATCCTGAAGTGCTTTTTTTTTTGTCCTAAAAATCTGCATATTCTTACTATGGTTACTTTGATCAGGGTAAACATGCCTGCACTCCCGGTCCGGGGCATTCCTCCCACACTTTCAATACAGATTCTCTGCTTTGCCATCCTCTCACCCAGAGTGAGGGAATGACCCCTCCACCTCTCTTCCTACCCCAGACAAAAGCCAGACAGCTTAAGATGCTTAAACATTAGCAGATTTATAAGCCTCATCTCTGCTCTGACCCCTGCGAGCCTTGCATGCCGATGAGGATGAAGAAGGGGTAAATTCTTACTGTCCACCCTCTCCTTTTTTTTCTTCCCTTATTGCCTGCTTCCTCCAGCTCCCTCATCCCTATGTTCATATGCTTGCATGTTCATCCTTTCTTCTGTTCTCCTGGTTATCAGATGATCATGGTTGTGTAGACAGCATCCCTGCCTGTACTTAGGCTCTGCCCAATACTCTGGCACCCTAATTCTCATAGGAGCCTTTGGGCACTCCCCCGTGCAAATCATGATGATGATCATGATGATTGGCCACCAATTTTCCATTCAGCCAGCAGCTGTTCATGCTGAAATGTTTTCCTCTGTTCCCCAGATCATGGTAACATAGCCAGTGTTACAGACTTACCGGAGGGCAGACCAGGAAATCCACAGTCACGGTGTTGATGACATAACTGAGGGAGCAGATGTTTGATTGCGCTGAGCATAAAGCGATGAATAATTAATTAAACAGGCAACTGCCTTTCTCGGGGTGTAACTCTTCAAGTTATTTAAAGGTCAGAAGTTGTGAAAGGTGAGCTGCTGGCAGAGGAGAATCCAAGCAAGATGTCCAAGGAAGTGCTTGCTCCCTAGTCTGACTGTAAATGCTGCTTAGCGGCATCCTTCAGCTGGTGAATCTGTGCTGCTACATTCCTGGAGCTGGCCCTTGGGAAGCCTGAGCCAGATGATGGGAGCGTTCAAGCCAGAGTGCCTTCATGAATGGGAAAAGTGGGCAGGGGAGATCCAGTGATCAGTACTGGACTGCGCCAAGGAGCCCCCCTCCCAGAGCAAGAGGAAGCGAAGAACAAATAGCTAAAGCAATCACATCTGCACTGTTATCAACTGACCACTGCAGACACTGTGTTTGGGGGAAACAAGAATTTGAAGGTGTGGAAGAAAGCGATCCACATCTACACACCAGGGCTGGAGGGCAAAGTGACTGCCCAGTGCAGCGCCCGTCACCCAGAGGCCAAAGAGCTGCAACCGGAAGCAGAAGGAGCTGGTCAGACCAGGGCAACGCTGCCTTCAGCTGGGATGTGCTGCGTCTCCAAATGGCCTGGAGGATCCCCCAAGACCACCACCCCGCAGATGTCTGGCTGCTGCTGTTCTCCCAGTTGTGTGTCACCATAAAGTTATCTAACACAAAAAACACTTGTTTACTGGTACTGCATGCTCACATTTGCTGGCACCATTTGGATAAGCAGTTCAGAGACAATTACTCATTCTTGTTTTAAAATTAACATTACTTCTGTTTTAGGGGTGGCTAGCACCATACGTGACTAATAGATTTGTCTGTGCAGAGACTAGCTATGGGTGGCATCAGTGCTGTGTGGGACCAAAACATCTGCTCTCTGTGGAACGAATTGTGAATGGGGTTTTGAGCCATGTATGCACACCAACCCCCAAGGAAAAGGCCACCTCCTTGCTGGTCAAGTCTTCATTATCTGTGAGACACGGCAAACGCAGGGAGTGAGTCACTGCCCTCCCCGCGGGCAGGATGCTGACCAATGTGGGAGACGAAGGACATGGGGGGTGAAGCAAAGGCAGGGTGAGGAGTCAGGGGTGGTGAGGATGGAGCCGGGGTGGCCAAAGCACAGAGACACACGACAGCACAGGACAAGACCTCTGTGGTCTTACCATTCCCCCAAGCACTGGAAACTGCCAGTGCCTAACGTACTGTACAGGTGATAAATTCATCCAAAGACTGTTTTAATAAGGAAAAATGTAACTTTGGTCCAAACCCAGATTGTGTTCAACCATGACTAAATAAGGAAACACGGTATTTCATAAATGAGCATCCCACTGAAGAGGGCAGCTGCACGTACTGGTGCCACCAGACTCCCTTCAGCATCCAGAGAGCAGGTCCCACCCAATGTTCCCAAGATATTTTCTGCCTATTTCTGTCACCAGGAGATAATCATAACCTTGCATTAAGATAATGTGTTTCTTACCAGCTCTTTGCTCCTGTCATATCACACAGGCAATCTATAAGATGGTTTCTTCTGTAATGAAGATGCCAGAAGACGAGTCAACACCAGAGAAGAGAACAGAGAAGATCTTCCGCCAGATGGACACCAACCGTGACGGTAGGCACCCTCCAGATACTGGGGTGGCCTCCTCTGCCCCCATGCTGGGTGACTGGGGTGTCCTGCCCACACGGGATGACCCCTCAAACCTATGACTCCTCCTTTGACTGCCCAGGCAAAGCCACCACCATCCACAGCCAGTGGGGTGCAGGCAGGCAGGGCTTTGCCTTGTAGGGTTGCTTTCCCAGGGGTTTTCCTTGGGTGCCCCCAGCTTCCTTCCACTGTGCTTGCCCAGAGGCTTGGCAGGTGTGCTGTGACCCACCATGTGCGCTAAGCAAACGTGTTTCTTTTCTAGGAAAGCTTTCTCTGGAAGAGTTCATCCGAGGCGCCAAGAGCGATCCATCCATAGTCCGTCTCCTGCAGTGTGATCCCAGCAGTGCCGGGCAGTTCTGAACCTGTTCTTTGGATGAATTATGTATCTGCTTTTTTTTTTTCCTTGCCAAACAACATTCATGGTAGTGTTGCCTCTGTATGGCCAATTATGCCTTCATTTGTGGCATCTTATAGCTTCTTTTGTTGTGGATTAATTATAAGAATGCTGAATTGCTCTTAACAATTTGTCCAGAGCACGAACAGTACTGTTTTAAACAGATATTGTGGTGTTATCATTGTTTTAAAGATTTCATTTTGTTTTTTTGTTTTAACGTGTCTGTTTTGGAAAGTACACGTTGAGAAGGAGTAAACCAACAACAAAACCCTTGGCAGCAAGACACACTGACAGATTTTAGATTGCTGCTTTAGTAGCTAGGTATTCACCTGCAGGACCTGAAAGTGTAGTAGAGGTTGAACCAAAGGGGTTGTGATGGGTGCAGTAGGATTCACCTGGAACCTCCTCTCCTGTCCAGGAGGCACCAGTTAAGGTCAAAGACAGGTTCAGGAAGAAGTACAAAAGTGCAAAACATGTGCAGGGGTATCATCTGCACCCCTGCTCCTATGCCTCGTTGTTTAAATGCTGTGAAAATTTTCCAGGTTGTGAAGGAGAAGGGAAAAAACAAAGGTGGATATTTTTTGCTAGGTTTACAGTGGTTGATTTCACATGGCTTTATCTTAAAATTCAGCAATTTGCAATCCTGATCCCCAAATCCACAACTTACAATACCTCTTGCCATTTGGGATCAGCAAAGGCAGACACAGATACAGAAAACTGGGTCTTGACAATGAATTTAAGGGAGATACATATCGAATGTGAATTTTTCAGGTTAGTAATAAAGCAGTGTCTACTAAGGAGAGTCGGCATTCACGTGAGGAACTCACAGACACCTGCAAGCAGCTCCAGCTGAGGCACATCTGCTGTTCTGAATGCTCTTGCATAGTATGAAGTTTTGGAGGTGTTTTTGTCTCTCTCCACGTAGCTAACAGAGTTTATGGGCCTGCTCTTAGGGGAAGGTTGTCATCAAAACTTGTTTTAAACAAAAAATTGTAGCATTTATATTTCATTTATTTTAGTAAAGTTCAAAAAATCTGTACTGAAACAAGGAAATGGTACGCTTTATGGTATATTTATATATATAACAATTAAAACAAAAAAAAGATCAGCTCTTGAGAGAAATGTTGAATGTTTATCTTTTCACCTAGATGCAGGAGTTCTGAAATTTGCTGCTGCAAAACTTTATCCTTTGGTCAAAGTTGCTGTATGCAAAGCTAGTACACATACATGGGATTTCTTAGGGACTTCACAAGCGCTGCTGCAACAGAAAAGCTTTAGCAACAGGAGGCATTATGCTGACTAAATTGGCATTAATCTGTCATTAGCTAAAGTCTGCTCTGTGATCCTGTTGGAGAGGTACCCATGTAGGCAGTGCACAGCATTGGGAATTCATGAGCTCGTTAGAGTAACCTTTGTCTGACAGGCAAGGTTGGCATTTTGTCAAGTGACCTTGTAGATGCTAATCCCTAGTAGCCTTAATTTAAAATAAACTAAGTAAAATAAGTCTGCTTTGCAGATGATGATTAGCTAAGTACTAATTAGAAGTCATGAATAAGTAGCCGGGTATGAATAATTTTTTGTTGAACACTAGCTAGCATGTACAATAACTGAAAGAAAAAATCCTAGACATAATTTTTCCATACCATTTGCTTTGCCAGGTGTGAAGTGCAGAGCATATTAAAGTAAAATAAAAATAAATTGAAAATAACATTGCTAATCAGTTGTAGTAAAATGATGAGTGGCTAATTACACTCAATAAATGTCTTCAGGCACACACCTTTGTCTCAAAAGGTCATAGAAATCCAGTTCATGATAAATTCCGATTATAGTAATGAAAATACTGAGCGGAGATTTATGTGGGAAAATTAGAAAGCAAAAGAGGCCCAACCACAGACACAAACATATTTCAATACCTAGCACTTTTAGCTGCTATAAGCATCACTGGCAAATTTTGCACCAATTATTCTGGTTAATGGAAATGTTCCCTATGTCTTTCTCCCTAATCTTCATTAGACATCCTGTGCACAAATCTAACAATTCAAAGGAGAGCCTGTGTCTACCTCCTTCAAGGTAATTTTCTGGTTTACCTGGAGAGGTTCTGGCCCTCTCTCCTGTATCCATCACCCCACATATATTGAAAGCCATGTTCCCACTTGAGTGCTTTGAGAGTTGTTTTTCAGCAGGACAAGCCTGGCCAGACTGCTGGGGATTGCTGCAGGAAGGTCAGTGGACATGCACTGATCAACATCCCCTCTGTCAGATGGGAATGGCCAGTCCCACTGCCCCAGTCGTTCTTGGGGTGCTCCATCACCACCACTGCTGAGTGCAGGACTAGGTGACGCTAGAGGAACCCTGATGAACTTCTGACCTACCTGCTGAGTGCAAGCACCCAGACCCAAAGTAGCCCAGACCTACAGAAGCTGGCATTTACTGAAGGTGAACTTGGATACCTTCTACAGTTCCATCTTCCTTTTGGTGTTGTGAAAGCAGTTGCATGTGATTGAAACCTTTAAAAAGTTGTCTTTTATTTAAGCAACGGCATTCCATTTCTTTTTAGTTTTATAAGATATTTCTGGCCCAGAACCTAATCTCTCTGTTTTGATGCAGTAGTTGTGGGGCTTTGGGGCCAGGCTTGGTTCACATGTTAATAGTGTACAACAGGTGTCTGAAAACACAACCTGCAATATGACCTCAGGCCAGCAGAGATGTAATTCTTCCCACAGTTCACAACATCTGGGAGAATAAGAATTAGCCTACAGCTGCAGAAGACGTAGCTGGAGATAAGACTATTGTATAAACATTTACATAGTGAACTAAGGTTATTCTTTGACCTGACTACCACTGACGATTAATATTGTTTTAAATTATTAACTATCCCTTTCTTCCTCTGCCTCTGCACATGCTTCAAAAGTGATCCATAGCTGAAGTTGTGATAGGAGCATCTGCAGACCTCAGATCAGCAGGACAGCAGTGGTGTGCTGTGCCTTGGATTGGAATTTTGTGCTTTGCTGGCATTTGCATTTGCAATCATAACTGCCTTCATAAACCTCTTGAAGACAAAATGACCTATCCTGTATAAAATAGCACAGCAGGTCAGACACTTTCAAGCGATCAATCAGCAATATTTCCATACCAGAAGGATGGCAGACAGCACATACTATTTCACATCACCTCTCAATTTTGTAGATTCATTCTCCAGTATTTGTTGCATGCGAAAGAGGTAACTTTCACTCAGTGTGTTGTCCAAATGAATTAATGAGTACATCCCACATGTAGACTGAATCCATGGAAAATGCCAGTACTATTTATGCAGCATTCCCAGTCAGCTTGCCAAACTCTGGGCCAGAAGATGTGAAGTGAGGACTATGGCTTGTGCGATCTGCGGCAGCCTGTCTGTTTTAGGGTGCTTTGGGAAGAGAAAAGGGAATGCAATCCTTGTAAAACCAGCATGCATGTCTTTTTTGTGAGCACTAATGGTTTGAGAGGGACTGAAGAAAGATCTATGTTTCAACATTGTTTGAAGCCCTGTGAGTTCACAGCAGTGGATGTTCCTGAGGTACACAGAGCTGTTCTGTTCCTCCTGCTGTTCTTAGGAGCTTGTAGGATTTTTATCTTAGTGTTGAGACATTTTGTCCTTTGTTGTTCTCTGTTATAAAGCACGACCTCCACATTTTCTAGACACTGCTGCTTAAGACAATAAGCTAGAACTATGTAACTTCTGTAGCTGGACAAGGTCTACGTGCAGAAGTATCGCACACCAGCACAAGAAGTGGTCACCCATGACCAAATCCCCATGGTTTAATAACTGCCCCTGGGGGCTGAGCCCCAGAACTTTTCAGCGTGTGCTCTCTTCACTGATGGCAAACATGCAATAATGTGGCTTAGCTTAATTTTCTTTCACTACGGACCATGCTAAGTCTCATTACCTTGCATTTGCTGTGGGCTGGAAGCACACACATGGGCAGAAACCTCAGCTCAGCTGACTCATGGAAACTTGGTGAACTGTGGTAACTTGATGTTGAGCCCTAATCCGCAGACTAAGCTGAGATGAGAATATGGTCATGGTCAGACGTCTCGCAGTACATGTGAACTGGGGAACACGGTGACAGCTGACAGGTCCCTGGGGACACGTGGCAGTGGGGAGGGAATCTCCTGCCTCAGAACGAACATCCTGAGCTCAGCTGTCTCCCTTCTTTTAAAACTCTCTCTTTTTTTTTTTTAGCAACACTGGTGAAGAAGCAACATGATAGCAATATAGCATGGTCAGGATAAAGGAGGCATCCTTCAAAAGAATTTCCTTTTGAAGCCTAGCATGCAAGCACCAAGTGAAACAAGCAGAAGGGAGGGCTGGACAAGACCTCCTGAACAACCACTACGCCAGCACCTCCTTTTGTCTTTCTCATGGTGCTCCCTCGGTTCCCTGGCGAGGCAGTCCTTGGGCTCAGGAGTTAGGTGTCAGGTAACTGGTGCAAGACTGGTGGGGAAGAATATTTCACCTGCCCTTTGCACAAGCATTTGGCTGCATTCTTTGCTCTGTGTCTTACTGGGTGGGATCTCACGTAGGAGTCTTAAAGTGGGGGAAGTCGGTTTCCTTGGTATCGCGGGCAGAACTTGTGCTTAGAAATGCAGAGAAACTTGGCAAGCGTCAGACAGCTGAGCAACAGTCAGAGCTGCATGTGGAGTTTTCCACTGACTGTGCAGTAGGCAGATAAGATACAAAGCAATGATATGTCAGACTCGTGGTGTGATGTGCTCTGAGATAGGGCTAGACCAGAAATGGCACCTTCTAGCTGAGCAGCTCTGTCTGCTGCATATTCAGTCAGAGGCGCTGAAAAAATACACTCTAAGTACCTTCAGCATGAACATGCAGTTGCATGAGTAGAACAACTATGCTCTTTCTTACATACAAGCAACAGAGCTGTTTGCAGTGCCCCAGTTACGAGTTGAACAAACAGCTCCCAGGAAGAGTATAAGGCATTTCCTAAGTGTAACTGAGGGCAAAACGCCTGCAGGAGCTTTCTTCGCAGTCCTGGTAGACAAGAAGGGAAAGCTCCGTTTGACTCTCAAAGCCCGGGTGCCATTTTGCAGGCTGGGGAAGGTTGGAACAGCTGTGTTTTAAGCACATGAGGGAAAAAGCAGCAGAGTCTGTAAATTGGCATGGAAAGCAGTGACACTAGAAATTGGGACCATTGTTGAGGAGCTGCAGAAGCCGTTAGGTGTCTCTGGCATTCAGAGCAGTAGAACAAACAGTTGAATGCAAAGCCAATCTCCTTGTCCCTTGCAGAAACTATCACTGGCTGCCATGGGTGTCTCAGCAGCACCCCTTATTCCAGCCTGGCTTTTGCTGTTGTTGCTTCCAAATCATCCATACTGAGAAGTTGTGTCAGTGGTGAGGATTTTCACAGGATAAGATATAAAGCTTTTCAGATATGCTCTCCGTATCTTAACAAGTAACAGCTGGAAAGGCCAGATGTGAGGGGCTTATTGCAATGTAGAGATTTGATTTCCTCATTGCTCCCACAGGTCATAAGTGTTATTTTAATATGTATAGTTGGGATTAAGCTATCACATGTAAAATGCTGACTAATGCACAATAAACAAGGCAAAAAAGAGCTTGAGTTGTAGTGAACAACGTGAAAAGACTAGAGAAATTAAAAACTGTAAGAGACATCACTGCCTTTAGATCAGGGTCTGAATTCACAGGGTGAAACCCCCTCAGCAATAGTCAGCACAGAATAGCTCCTCTGCGCTACCCCAGACCTCCCTGGCTGCTTTGTCCTCACTGTGTGCTGAGACTGGGGACTCTGGGTCCTTCCACAGAGATGGTCATCTGAGCTTCTTGAGCCTGCTGAGTGCTTCCCCGATCTCGAAGTACATGACAGCCACCCTCTCCGTAGTGTCCACTTACTGTGCAGCTGAGACATGTCTTAGATCTTCCCTTCTTGCCCTGACCTTATACCAAAGATGTTCTCACCTTCCCAGGGCAGGCGCTCAGGATGTCTGGCTCTCCAAAGTTTTGCACCCACCTCCCAGTTGCCATCCCTAGCCTCTGTGTGAGTAACAAACACCAGCCCCTGACATCTGGAGGAGCCAGGCTTGATGCATTTAGATGGAACAGCTTCTGATTTGGTTCCCAGACTTTGGCCCTCCTGTGTGTACCCTGCCAACCACACTCTTTATTTCCTATTATTAAGTAATGACAGTATTAAACATTTCAAGAATACACTGAACCTCTGGAACAATGTGGTTTTCATTATCGTGTATGTGTTTGTTGATGCACTGCAGACTGAACCTGACTGGTGTTTGCTCTCTGCTCCCATGGTTTATTCCCCAGACAGCTGATTTCTTCCAGACAGGAGCAGCATCTTCCTATGCATCACCATCCAGCATGTAGTGCCCTGATGCTGCCTGGAGCACCCTGATGCTGTGGACCGAGAGATAATTTTGGTGTAGTAATGTCAGGCAGAAACTCTTCCTGCCACCTGTCAAAAACACGTGTCGAGGGTGTGACCTCTGGTTTTCTCCTCCCTGGGGACAAGGGTTTCAGTGGTATTCAGGGTTGGCCTCATGTTCCCCCACCGAAGAGGATGATGGTGATTAGTAAACCCACCTGAGAAAATCCTCTTAAATTCTAAGCTTCATTTGTGCTGTTAATTGGCTGTTTTCAGAGGGAAGATTAATAGGTCCTATGCAGTTGTTTAGGGGAGAACTCGTAGTTCTTTGCCACCGCACCTTTTTATTTCCCGTCATTAGCTTATTCCCATTTCCAGAGCAATCAAATAGTTTTTATTAGTATCTGGAAGAAAAAGAAAAGACAAAACCAGAGTTTCAATCTGATAAGGATCTAAGGAAGCTTACTAAAGACATTGTTCTCCATGTTAGTCATATGAATTCTCTACAAGATGATGTTTCTTTGGTATTTTGTGTTTAATTTCCTTATTCATGTTTTAGTTGTGTTTGTGATTTATTTATTTATTTTGGATCCTCTTAGATTCATCCCTGCCGGTCATTTAGCTCATATGTTAGCAAAAGTCCCAATGATCGCAGGAGCAGAGCTGCCTGAGCAAATACCAGCAACGTGGGCTCACTGTGCCTCGTAAAAATGAAGTGCTTAATTACATTAGGGATTATTTTTGTCTGCACATTTGCTGCAAGGAGACAGATTGATCTGCATTTCAATATGTTTATCTCTTCCACTTGCTCACTTTGATTCCGTCCAAGCAGTCTTGTAGTTAATATTTGTATATTCAGTTCTATTTCTCTCTTGAACCCAAGGTGACCAATATTGGCCTCCTCTGACAGAAGTACTTGATACTTTTTGGTTATTACATATTGCCGAATAAATGATGTGATGGATGCAAAAGTAAATAGTGATACATTTGTTTGTATAAATTTGGGCAGATACTTTTTGATGCTGTAGAGACTGATGAATTGAGATAAACCATGGCCAAAAGCTGAATGGATCTGAGTGTCCAGTTCCCGTTTAAGTCCATGACCATTCCACAGGGAGAGCTTTCTCATCTCTGTTGTCTCAGGCTGTTTCTACATTGCAGCGTAGAGTAGGGATACCAAATCTAACTTTAAATAAGCTACCATGGGTAGATTAACTGCAGCAGCATGGAGTTCAGCATATCCTGTGTCTTGGCAAAATTAGATACCTCTCTAGAATGCTTTGTAAGCAAACCTACATATCCTAAGGAAGACTTTTACAACTCAGAAAGGAGAGGGACAACTATGACTTAAGTGAATTTGGTCCGCCTATATTTCTTATGGCTGTCTAGAATTGCTAGTGTCCTGCGTGTAGTTGCCTATAGCTATTGTGATGTGTTAATTTTTTCCTCCCGGTTCTGTTGTAAGCTCATTTGGTGATATTCGGAGTCTCCAGCCAGTTCTCAACCAGACAAAGGCCATGGAAAGGACATCTAGAGGTGAGCTGCCTCCAGAAAGACTGAGGGCAGCTCTCAGGATTTGGTCCTGTGCTGTTGCATGCTTTGGGAGCATGCACCTGCAGAGCAACATGTTAAACCTACCCGGTAAAATGGAAGTAGATGATCAGGCCATCAGAGGAGACAGAGAATTTGGCGGAGGATTGTGTATGTGTTTTGTGGCCCCAGCACGCACACTGTTCCCCCTGCTATTAATTTCTAGTTAGGACCTTTCTTGAATTCTTAGTGTCAGAGTAAAATTTTCTTATGCTGATAAGATATTTGTATTATGCAACGTACTCAGAAAAAAAGAGATTATCTCTCTACGACTGTCCTCTCCTCTCAAGAAGCTGTTCTCTTCTGTACATATGATATGCAGAATGTATGGGAGTCTTACCAGTGTTGGTTTGCATTTTTAAGACTGTACTAATTAATGTGTGATACTATTGTGTTTTTGTAGTGGCATCTTTGATGTAAGATGTAAAACTATTTAAAGTGATTTTTTTTTTTGTTATTGTTCGGCTTTTAGAGATAGCACCAAGGACTGCATGTTCACTAGAATCAGCCTTTTTCAAGGGCCATCATAGCTGCACACAGCACGGGTGTTTCACCTGGAGCATAGTACCTGCGTTCTCGTTTTAATAGGGGTCAGTTTTGAGTGGAAACTAATTCTTCCTGAAAAGTCTAGTTTTCTGTCTTACCCTCTCTCAGACTCAAGCTTCCTCCTCCCGCACTGTGTGCCAGTCCCGGCCCCAGAAGGGGACCTTGAGGAGGGTCCCCTAACCCAGGGCACCCCACTGGCCCCAGTGTCAGGCTTTCCTTGGGACTGCTGGCTATACCAGGACAAAACGGGTGGGTTCACATTGTAAGGCCATTTCTGCATGTGACTTGAAAATTAACTAAAATTTTGAGGAATTAAGCAATTAAGGGAAAAAAAAGAGCCTGAGTGGCATGTTTGGGGTCAGAATCTTATTGAGGTGCTTAATATAGCGAAAACTTGGGGTCAGTCCCTAAAAGACAGGACCAATTGGGGCATTTAGATCTACATTTCTTGTCGGATTTGGAGAGGGAAGAGGGGCTCAGATCCAGCCTTTCAGGTAGGGCTTGAATCTGAGAGAGATGCTTCTCCTGATCATGTCCTGGGCCAAAAGACAAGACATGCTGCAGCTTAGGAGTTTTTATTCTTTGAGTTTTTTTCTTTTTAATGGAGAAAGCAGTTCAAACTGCACCTGGCAAAATGACTGACTTCAAAAGCATGTTTTTCCTTGTTATATAGACACTCACAAAACAGCATTGTGTGGTTAAAAAGGCGCATTTGTGATAGTTTCTTTTTCAGTGCCAAAATATATAATCAGTATTGTTTGAAGGGAAATAAGAGTTTTTTTACTGTATTGTTATTACTGTTGAACAAATATTGTTTTTAAATGTTAGATTTTGAAGACTTTTGTATTGTAAACTGTTTTGTGACATGGTGCTTTTTCATACTGGAATTACTGATTGCACCTAAATATGAATTATTTTGTTTTCTTATATAAATATGTTACCTTGAACAATCTTGATGAAAACCAATGTATGGTGGATACCAATGGTTCAAATTCTCCTACTGAAATCCCCTAAATGTTCTTTCCTACTAATAAACATTCTGCTGCAGCTAGCTGTGATGTGCCACGCGCTGTTACTCCCTTCACACCGAAGCCTTAAGGCCTCATGTAGCCCCATGGTCTGGTGAGCAAACCTTGGAGAAGCCTTCGACTGCTGCTCTCACAGCCCCTGGCCCACTCACCACCGTGGGCAATGGGGCAGCAGCCAGGCAAGCCAATCTGGAGGGCTTAGTGAGGGCTTAAGCCATGCATGGGCGCTGTGCTGGCACATTGCAGCTGGCTGAGCTCTCTGCTGCTAATACATTTTTTCCTCCAGCGGCTAAAGCTGGCAGCCAGGCACAGGGCAAGATAACGCAGAGTGGTTTATAAAAGCAAAGGAAGGACAGCACAAGACTGAGAGCCCCAGTCCTCTGGAACTGGAAAAGCCAGTTTAGCTGGCTGATGGGAGATTTCCCTGCCATAGATAAATCCCTCTCCAGGTTTAGGGCATTTTTTTATCCCTGAATGACTGGCACACCGTCAGGGGGGAAGGATGCAAGGAGGGACCATGGGTTGGTAGGGTGGTAGCTGTGGTTAGTCGCTCTGAGACCTGGCTCATGGGGTAGCAGGACAGCCCATCACAGCAGGAGCTCCTGCCAGCCTCAACCAGGGTCTGGAGGGGGCTGGCTTGCACTCCTGTGGATGCTCGTTAAGCTCCTCAAAGTTCTACCTAGGTTAAATTTTGAGCTGGGGTTAGCACCAGGGTGCCAAAAGTAGTTTAAATCCTGCTGGAAGGTAACTGAAACCAGTGCCTATTTCTCTTGAGATTAAAAAAAACCCCCATCTTATTTATAGAACTGCACATTAATATGGGCTTGAAACAGGCTGTAGCCTGAATGGAGCATCAGTTACATCATCCAGGTACCCTGTGTGCTCAGTGCACCTGCAAAACAGCTTTATTACATGAGCTTCCATTGTGCCAGACGCCCTGGGATGTATGTTCTCCTCACTCTCACATTAGAGCCATAATGCAGTTTAGCATTAAGGTGTAGAAAAGGCAGGGGTGTAAGGAGGTGTTTATTTACATAGCAATGTTAAAATCCTCCACTTACCACCTTTGCTGGCCTGTGCATTTCCCTGTGCAAAGCCCAAGGCTTCTGTCCCAAGACAGGGATGTGGACAGGCTCCCAGCACAGAGCCTGGCTTCAGGTGATGGCCACCACCAGGCACTTGAGCACATGTTGCACCCCAGTAGCCTGGGATTGTCCCTCCCACCACCTCGGGGAGGAGGGGACCCGAGACCCTGCAGCTCATCAGCTTGTGAGCCCTGGATCTGGCCCCATCTGAGAAAGAGCACACTCTGGAGTCAGTCACTGTTTTCAGCAGCTTGAATCAAGCCAAGAGTTTGGGAAAGTGCTGAAAAACACAGCTTCGCTGCCCCTTTGAGTCCCCTAAAGATTCAGTCAAGAGCTACAGGAGGGGTGTTTTGCTCCCCTCTCCTAGGAGAGGGTCAGTTTTTCTTAAAGACCTTGCGCGTCACCTTGCTAAACCCTCATTCAACCATGTTAGAAACGGCCTGGCCTTTGAGCATGCTGTGGGTGCAGCAGTTCCCATCAGCCGACACGCTTCTCCTTGCTCCTCCGCAGCCTCGCAGACGCAGCACTTCCAACCACTCAGCTGTTAAAGCATTTGCGTTTTAAGAGCCACATAGTAATATTACTTCCTATAAAACACAATTGAACATCTATCACAGGCAGAGCCCAGGAAACATGATTATTTTAAAGGGCCCCATGAGAGCTGGTCCTGACTCACCCCACACTGTTCATCCAGATAGTATCCCTGGGGCCTGGCAAAGCCCCCAAGAAACTCCCCAAAACCTGCTGGACTGAGGAGCAACAGTGGCAGGGGCAGCACCTTGGGCTACAAGCTCATCCATGGAGGTTACCAACACCAGCAAACTGCAGTCAGTCCCACAGCTGACGACATCTCTCTATATATACATGGCATTATATACATAGGGCTTTTGGCTTCTGTTGTAGCTCAAGTGCCGACTGCAGAAGGGCTGGTGGGAGAACACAGGCTGCACTGGAGACTGTCGTCAGGGCAAAGAGCATGTGGTAGGAGGGAAACGGGTCTCTGTGGTTTCCGGTGCACCTGGGAAGACCTCTTCTGCTCTTTGTTCGTCAGTCATACTCACCAAGCTGCGGAGCGCTTAGTGCCTAGCTTTCCTGCTGACAAATGCTTTTGAAAATTATTAGAAAATGCCAAGCACACAGTGAAAGCCTTCTTTTAAAAACCTTGGTGGCTGTGAAAAGGCTCTTAGAGCTGGACACAACTGGATGAGTTTTGTTCGGATGGAGAAGGGCTGGAGGAAGTTGGGTTCTTGGAGCTAACACTGCTGGCCAAGACATTTCAAGTTAATTAACTTCTTTCCTCATTGCCCAGGTGTGGGCTCTGCCTGACACAGGAGAGGACATCTCAGGGGCTGACTTCCACAGCAGTTTGTCCCGCTCAGGACTTGCCCTCAGTGGGAGCACTGAACTACTTCACCTCCACAGTAAGACAGGGCTGCCATGCCACTGCTTGGGCAGCCTCCCTTTGCCAAGGCAAATGCTTTCCCAAGCAATTTCCCACTTACTTGGACGTTCTCATCTCCTGGATTCTTGTTTGAAAAGACAAAGTCAGCTGGTGGAGAATAAAATGGTTGATGGAAATGTGTTACTGCAAGATGCACGGTCAGGTATGCTTCAGTGCTTTGGGCACACAGGGCACAGCAGGAGCAGATGCCAGGTTCCCTAGACTCCAAATATGTTCGTGCCAACACTTCCAGCCAGGTTCCCAGGACATTCTGACATGTCACAGAATCACAGAATGGTTGATGTTGGAAGGGACCTCTGGAGGTCACTGGTCCAAACCCCCTGCTCAAGCAGGGCCACCTAGAGCCAGTTGTCCAGGACCATGTCCAGGCAGCTTTTAAATATCTCCAAGGATGGAGACTCCATAACCTCTTTGGGCAACCTGTGCCAGTGCTTGGTCACCCTCACAGTAAAAAAGTGATGTTCAGAGGGAACCTCCTGTGTTTCAGTCTGT
This sequence comes from Strix uralensis, assembly GCF_047716275.1. Classification (NCBI taxonomy): domain Eukaryota; kingdom Metazoa; phylum Chordata; class Aves; order Strigiformes; family Strigidae; genus Strix; species Strix uralensis. The sequence continues at coordinate 151,916,659 of NC_133972.1, read as the reverse complement.
GCCTGTCTCCTCTGGGCCTGTCTCTGGGCACCACTGAAAAGAGCCTGGCTCTGTCCTCTTTGCACCCTCCTTCAGGTATTTGTACACACAGATAGTATGTCTCCAGAGCCTTCTCTTCCAGGCTGAACAGTCCCAGCTCTCAGCCTGTCCTCGTAGGAGAGGTGCTCCTGTTCCTTCATTAGGTTAGTGACCCTTTGTTGGACTCTCCAGTACGTCCATGCCTCTCTTATACTGCAGAGCCCAGAACTGGGCACAGGACTCCAGGTGTGGCCTCACGAGCACTGAATAAAGATCACCTCCCTTGGCCTGCTGGCAATGCTTTGTCTAATGCAGCCCTGGATACCATCAGCCTTCTTTGCTGCAAGTGCACATTGGCTCAACCTGGTGTCCACCGGGCCTCCTGGGTCCTTTTCTGTAGAGCTGCTTTCCAGCTGGGCAGCCCCCAGCATGTACTGGTGCATGGGGTTGTTCCTCCCCAGACAGAGGACTTTGCACTTCCCCTTGTTGAACTTCACAAGGTTCCTGTCAGCCCATTTCTCCAGCCTGTCAAGGTTCCTGTTGATGGCAGCACAACCCTCTGCTGTATCAGCCACCACTCCCACTCATCAACAAACTTGCTGAGGGTACACACTACCTCATCATCCAGGTCATTAATGAAGATATTGAACAGGACTGGACCTGGTACTGACCCCTGGGTACACCGCTAGTCACTGGCCTCCAAGTAGACTTTGTGCCACTGATCACCACCCTCTGGGCCCAGCCCTTCAGGCAGTCTTCAATCCACCTCACCGCCTGCTCATCCAGCCCATACATCAACAGCTTCTCTGTGAGGATCTTATGGGAGACAGTGTCAAAGGCCTTACTGAAGTCTGGGTAGACAATAACCACTGTTCCCCCCACCATCTACCAGTCCAGTCACTGAACCGATGTTTTGGTGATTACTTTTTTCAGTCTCTGTTCTTGTTTTCTCAACAGAATTAATTTGTATTTTCTTCTTTTTGAAAAGTTTTCTGCACTCAGAAATAGGAACTCAGTCCCCAGTATGTACTAATACACACCACAGCAACAGAAATATCTCATACATAGGAATATTTATTTTTTTCCTTCTTAAAAATGTACAAAAAAATAAAATAACTGTATTTACAGTTTATCAAACCCCTCTCCCAGTTGCAACACTATTAAGTTACATGAACTATTTTCTTAATATAAAAGCACACTATTTATACATAAAGTTTCCTTGTTTGCCAGAAAGAGGGCTTGTCACAAACTTTGGCACAAACATTCTTGTTTGTATCTTGTCTCAATTCATAGGAAATGGAAGAGCATATAAACATTTCATAAGCTTTACATTTTAAAAGTCATAAGATACTCCTTTCCAGTTCCACATCAATCAATATACAGCAACTCTGACAGCTGGGAAGTTTAGTTTTTACTAATTGTTTGAATTAATTTACAAGATTTAAACAATCCATAGACTGAAAGAGGAAAATATACAAGAAAGACATTTGATCTCTGAATTCCTTTGACCAAAAACTTCATGAGAGAGAACACACAGGAAAAAAAATTTTTCTTTGTAGTTTACATTTAGTAGTAAAAATCCTCCAAAATGTCTTGATGGGGATGTCACTGAAAGCTTCACTGCAAGGAAGCACTTTATTTTGGGGATATCAGCACCTGATTGTGTAGAAAGAAACTAAAATTTGAGATTTGGGGATTTCGTAATAAAACATCAAATGGACGGACATAGTCCCAAATCTGTAGTGGGAACCAAAATTAGAACTTAGAAGACTATTCTCCTTTTGCACGTCTATCAGAGTCTTTCAAAACACAACATCTACAGACACTGCGCTGCCCTAATTCTTCATAGGGAAAATTAGTTGAACAGCAAGCCACCCTTCAGGCTGCACTAGTTAAGATTCAAGACGAAAGGAAATGAGAGTTTTGTTCCTTTAAATAAACAACCACAACAGTGTCACAAAGAAACAAAAGAAGTCAAGTCAGATATTTCTGTCTCCTGCTGAACAGTAACCAAATCTTACTTCCAATTTAAGTCATAATATTTGGAAGATCCAGCGCTAATCATCATTTTTCATTAAAAAAAAGCAACATGTATATTTTAACTGATATACATGCAAGCAGTTTGTACTCCTCAAAACCTCTGAATCAAGTAGGGCACAAGGCAGGCCACTGCTTCAGAAGTTTGCATTACTCATACTGGCCCTTTCCCATCACTTCGATAGCCTGGTTTTGACCAACAACGTGAACCCTGAGAGCTTGTAGCTTGTCATGACCAGCATCCAAGGTTCAATGCTCCTCCAGCAGCTGATGCTGTGACTAGAACCAAAGGGGTGCAGGGTGATGTGCTCTTAGGTGCCTGCAATGCATCCACATCTGGAGCAGAGAAACAAAGCCCTCAGACCCTAGCAGGAGGGAGATCATCCTTAACTAGCTCTAGTTGTTGTTTTAAAATAATCTTACCATCAGGGTAAATCCTATTCATCTTTCTCAACCCTGCTATCTTCATTGTGACTGTAAAAAGGAAGTAAAGGCAGAAGCATCACCTCTCTTGTATCAGAAATCTGCACACTTTAAGATGTATTTAGAAAAGTTTTCAGTTAATCTTGGAAGCAAGTTTCCTTCTCTGCACAGTGCCTGACCAAAAGCACCTAAAATGGCAATGGAAAGATAGCTCCTTAAGCCCCAGTATTTCCTGGAGCATTGCACTTCTCACCTACACTACTCCTTAGTGCAGGATGCTGCAGCATCCAACAGATCCCAGCACATCTCCACCCATAAGTAAGACAAAAATGTTCCATTAATCTGAGTACTGGTGCTGTCAGGACAGCCCTATCCTTCTCTGTGAACCCCAAATTCTCATTGTACTCTCTTGATGCAGCACATCTCAACTCGGGCCAGTCCCAGGCACCACAGGCATTCCCTATAAGTAAAAGAGCTTAGATGGCAGGTTGCTGGGGGAAGAAACAGGGCTCAACTCCTATGTACATTTACTCCTATGTTTCACCTGCAGCTTCTGCCCAGACATCATGACCAGCTGAGAGATCCCAGCTAATATCCTCAGAATCCCAAACACCATCAAACAACAGAGAAATACAAGAACTGACACCGCTGCTCACCAGTTCTGTGTGCTGGTCCCAGTTCCTAATGCCACCTGCCAAAAATGTCCTTTTTATCTTTAGGAAAAAAGTATCTGGGCTAAGTCAGCATAGACTTTTTATCTGAGCCTGAGCCAAGTAGAAACAAACTGAACCACCATAAATCCCCTGTATTGCTAGAATGTCTGCTCTTGAGCAGGGTAGTAAGAGCATCTTAGCTGGAGTACATATTTATAAAACGATAAGGGAATGACTACAAAACTCTGCATCAGAAGGAGAAAGAGCACATGACAAAGGAAGAGGGAGGAAGACAGAACAGACACTTTGCTTTGCAGACATATGTGTATGTTAGCCCTGACACTAACAGCCTGAACCTTTTATAGGTTCTGGTTCCACAGAAATTTTGACAGGTACCTAACATTTCTATTTAAAGTACAGATTTTAATGGGATGCTATTGCTAATGAAGTTAAGAAAGTGTGCAGGAGCTTGCAGAATAATTCATGCAAAAACATGACCAAATCAGACTGGTCAGCTATCCCAGGTACATAGGTTGAATATAAATAGCTCCACACAGCTCAAAACACTACAGAATGAGGCCTGTTAACCTAGGCAGTGTTTCTTTACAGAATCACAGAATCATCTAGGTTGGAGAGGACCTTGAAGATCATCTAGTCCAACCTTTAACCTAGCATTGGCAGTTTCCAACTACACCATATCCCTCAGCTCTATGTCGACCCAACTCTTAAACACCTCCAGGGATGGGGACTCCACCACCTCCCTGGGCAGCCCATTCCAATGCCTAACAACCCGTTCTGTAAAGAAATGCTTCCTAATATCCAGTCCAAACCTTCCCTGGCGCAACTTGAGGCCATTCCCTCTCGTCTTATCACTCATTACTTGGTTAAAGAGACTCATCCCCAGCTCTCTGCAACCTCCTTTCAGGTAGTTGTAGAGGGTGATGAGGTCTCCCCTCAGACTCCTCTTCTCCAGACTAAACACCCCCAGTTCCCTCAGCCGCTCCTCGTACGACATGTGCTCCAGACCCTTTACCAGCTTCATTGCCCTTCTCTGGACACGCTCGAGTAATTCAATGTCCTTTTTGTAGTGAGGGGCCCAAAACTGAACACAGGAATCGAGGTGCGGCCTCACCAGTGCCAAGTACAGGGGCAAGATCACTTCCCTGTCCCTGCTGGCCACGCTGTTTCTGATACAAGCCAGGATGCCATTGGCCTTCTTGGCCACCTGGGCACACTGCTGGCTCATGTTCAGCCGGCTGTCAATCAACACCCCCAGGTCCCTCTCTGACTGGCAGCTCTCCAGCCACTCCTCCCCAAGCCTGTAGCGCTGCTGGGGGTTGTTGTGGCCCAAGTGCAGCACCCGGCATTTGGCCTTATTGAAACTCCTCCAGTTGGCCTTAGCCCATCGCTCCAGCCTGTCCAGATCTCTCTGCAGAGCCTCCCTACCCTCGAGCAGATCAACACTCCCACCCAACTTGGGGTCATCTGCAAACTTACTGAGGGTGCACTCGATCCCCTCGTCTAGATCATCAATAAAGACGTTAAACAGGAGTGGCCCCAAAACCGAGCCCTGGGGGACACCACTTGTGACCGGCCGCCAACTGGATTTAACTCCATTCACCACAACTCTCTGGGCCCGGCCATCCAGCCAATTTTTCACCCAGCAAAGCGTGTGCCCATCCAGGCCGCGAGCAGCCAGTTTTGCCAGGAGAATGCTGTGGGAAATGGTGTCAAAGGCCTTACTGAAGTCAAGGTAAACTACATCCACAGCCTTTCCCTCATCCAATAAGCAGGTCACCCTGTCGTAGAAGGAGATCAGGTTTGTCAGGCAGGACCTGCCTTTCATAAACTCATGCTGACTGGGCCTGATCATCTGGTTGTCCCGCATGTGTTGTGTGATGGTACTCAGGATGAGCTGCTCCATCAGCTTTCTGGGCACTGACGTCAAGCTGACAGGCCTGTAATTTCCTGGATCATCCTTCCAACCCTTCTTATATATATATGGGCGTCACATTGGCCAGTTTCCAATCTGTCGGGACCTCCCCGGTCAGCCAGGACTGCTGGTAAATGATGGAAAGCGGCTTGGCGAGCACCACAGCCAGCTCCTTCAGCACCCTCAGGTGTATCCCATCAGGTCCCAAATTATGCCATTAACCATCTAATAAAAAAAGATTCTGTGACTAAATGAAAAAAAAAGATTTCAGAAGGAAAAATAATAAACTCTAAAGGCTGCATGTAGGAAAGGACCCACATTTCTGTCGCACAGGATCCATACAGAGAATAAAATGATTGCAGCTGAAACTCACAGGACTGTATGCTGAATGAGGAGCTCTCTATGATAGCCAGAGGAGCTGGAAAGAAGACAGGTGCTGGGTTTGCATATGCTAGGGACATTCAGGCCTTGAACCTTTTTCCTGGTATGATTTTAGCCTGCAACTTTTTCTCTTTACAGAATTCATGAGACAGGGGTGGGATTTGACAGGATAACCTTGTAGTTCAACTTGGGTTCAGACCCAGTCCTTGTGAGAGAGACCTATTTCCACACCTCAGTTGTGGGATACTCAGTCTCTAGTGGTAAAATTGTTCCAGTTTCGATAAAATATTTACATCAAGCCCAGGTTTATACCTCACCCAACTGTCTTAAGAATCAAAACAGAATCATTCAATGGAGATACAAGAGCAAGTACCCTTAAGAAGAAGAGTTTGAAGTCCTGTTTCTTACAGTCTATAGGAATGCTTTAATGAGCAGAAAGCACCTTTCCCTCCACAGGCTTGAGAAAAGCCCACTTTGAGAGCCTTCACTTCACCAACAGAACAGGCAGAAGTTCCTTCTGTACCTCCAGGCACACCAGGCAGCAGAGACATGGTGCCTTTTGGATTTGGTGACAGCTGGATGGGACACTCAGGTATCCACAGCTAGGACTTGGGCACCTAAGTTGGGTGCCATTGTGCCAGAGCATTCCAGACCCTGTAGCACAGTTTGCTCCAAGATTTCAGTATAAAACTGGGTGGACAAGGGTGAAGCATATGAGTGCAGATGCAGTTATCAGCTTCTCAGTACACTCCTTAACAGATTGCAGCAATCTAATCCTCTAGGAAAGATTCTGTTAAACCCTAAACCCAATACATACAAGAACATAGTGGCAGTAAACATGCCCACATACAGTAGTTAAAATATATTATTGCATATTATAAACATTATATACAAGGTTAAAATGGTTTCTTTACCATTTACTTACAAGTGACATTTGTAGCTGAATGCCTTACTTACAAGTCCTCATTGCTACGTGCTGAGAACTACCAGAGGTATTTGGCAAGACTATACACTATAGAGAGATATGGATCCATCTGAGCAAGTGAACTCTGTCAGCCACTTTCCCCATTTTTAGCACTGCACCAGTTTTTTTGGAATGATGGAGAGAACTACTGGTAAAGTGATTTACACCAGATTTCTGAAACTAGACAAGCATGGTTCCTTAACATGTTTTAGAATAAGCTTATCCACACTGAAGTATGGATTAAAATGTTGTTTTTCACATTTGGTTACAAATCTGGGGGCTGGTAACTGCTTATACACTAGAGAGTGGGGAACAATAAATAAGGGACCAGGTTAACATGAGTGGCCTTGTGCTTGACAAACCCAAGTCTATGTGCAGTGGGTGCACATATGCAGAATGGACAGTATTTTCAAAGCAGTCTTGTAACAGTCTCTGATCAATGTCTGTCAAGTTCCCGAGGAATCTTCTACTTTCCAAGAAGGATGAAATGCTGTGGTTCCTTACAAAAAGGCTCTGTCTCAGGCTAGATCTCTGTCAGAGTGATCTTGAAGCCTTCGACCATGCTCTCCATGTGCAGGATGAACGTGTCCTCATTGGAGTAGTGCTCAATAATGTTGTCATCCATGTTTACCAAGATACTGGTGACAAAGGCAAAAATCAATATTTTTATGTACCAGGACACTGAGAGGGAAAGCCATGCACTCCACCGCATGTGCTCATTTCACTACAATGCAAAAACAGACTCCAGCACATGCCAGTACAGGGACAATAGTGGGAATCATCATCAAGATCTGCCCCATAGTCCCTTATAGTTTTTAGACTCCTTGCAAAAGTAGTTAAGGTAAGAGACATGCCAGTGCTGGGATGTTAACCCACTTAAGCTGCCTACAGGGTGAGCTGCACTCCAGATCCCAGGCAGACCCAGCTAGCTGGTGTTTCCTATGTCTGGTGTTGGCTCTCCCAGGTGCTACTCAGCCACGCTGCGTGAGCTGCTGCACCTCTGTGGTGTGAGTCGCTAACACGGGGAAGCAGTGTAATTTGTGATTTGCACACAGCTCACAGGCCTAGAACTCAGCCTGGATGTGAGAATATTGACAACAACTGTTAGAAGTGTATATGAGTGTTTTCCTCACTCTACTGTAAAGTGTTTCTTCCAATACAAGTATCACTTGGAAACCGTGTTAGAAAGAAGAAAAACATGAGAAGTTTCACCTGTCTTAAAAGCTAAAGAAATCCCCAGACAAAACAATGCCCTAAAGTAGAGTTACAGCTGAAAATAAACGACTGATTTAAAATTATATCACTACAATATTGTGGTTATTTAGAAGTTTAAAAAAAGTGAAGAGATTTAGACTTGGATTTCCGGTAAGGAGTAGTAGCGTAGCTATTCTAAAATCACAGCTGTGATGCTCATGTCTAAATTTACTTAGCTGAAACCCCTGCAGCATTGCCTGCCTGCCTTTCAGATTCGGACAGTGGCCTACATCTTCCTAACACTGCAGGGAAACTCCGCACCACATTCATAGCAAAAGCTGCACCTCTCCCATGCTAGTGCTCCATAATGTTATTAAGCATATAGTCTACAAAACAGACTTTATACAAACATATTTTCCACTCTGTTTCTTCACAGTAAGCCTATGAATACTGGTCAGACACAGAGTGGAGATTCATGTTTCCTCCTCTGTCACGCCTTGCTGTCTCCATAGACATCAAGATTTCAAGCGTATGGGCATGTATCCTAAAAGTGTTTATACTGCCCAGCATCATGAGGCCCCAAAGCATAGTTGGGATCTCTGAGTACTTCTAAAGGATCCTGCAATAGACCCTAGTTAGTTTGTTTACTTACCCCTTTTTGCTCTTCTTATAAAGTTTTGCAATCTTTTCAACTGGCAGCCCATATTTCTCAGAGATCTGAAATCATAATAATTAAATAAATATCATTAAAGACTAATGAGAAATATGAAATTACCACCTCTCGCTTTACATAAGGCATTAAAACACTCTCTCGGCACACTTTGACAGGATAGCTATACAGAAAAGTCACTCGCAGCCATACCACAGCTTCATTTAAGGATGATTCTGGCAGGAATATAATCCTAAACATCTTGATCAAAAACCCACAATTGCTTTCATGCAGAAACTTGGAGACTATAGTTTTCATAGGGTGTGAATCATCAAACCTGCCTCAGCATCTCCTACTCTACTCAAGGAGTCAACACTCTTCCCAGCTTCAGATTTGACCAGGGAATTTCAATCTGATCATCTGCCTTTCTGATGTTTCTGATTTTCTGGGCTCATGGAAGCAAAGACTTCTTCCACCAGGCAGAAAGCAGATGAGTAGCAACACAACAGGAGCTGATGGATTGATGGATCAACAAAAAAAATGTGCACAATTCCATTTCTCAATTTCAAGCTTTGTTAAATTAACAGGACCCTCCACAGTATTCTTTTGTCTGAAAAGTATCTTCAGGTTACCTTTTATTGTGGGAGGGCTACAAACATGCTACACACAGGATTAAGAAGCTTCTGTATTGCTGAGGAGGTGACTCAATCTAGTTACTAGGGTGGCAAAATGAGAACACAATACATTGGCTCACAATACATCATCTGAGTGTACAGATAACAAGATGAGATGCCACCAAGAAGTGTGTTAACAAGGTAAAGGACTTCTAAAATAAACCTCTTGTCAGCTACTCAAATGATAAAGCAGAAAATATAGGAAAACTTTTGAAGGAAGAACTACCTAGCTGACAAATGACTAACACTAACAAGCACTTCACTGGGATGCTTTGGCATTGCTTTGCAGAAGTGTATTAGTAACTTTTTTGGTCATCCATTCTGCAGCGAGCCTGTGGTGTGCTCATGGAGACAGTGACCCTAAGCCCTCCATCCGAGCCAGGTTTCTTTTCCAAATTATGACTCTTCTTTGAGGGAACAGGACTCACAGCTCAGACTTTAGAAGAGGATTATCCCAAATGGCAAAATAATTATGGAAGAATTACTCTTTGTCAGTGATTAATGTTCTGTGCTATTCTACTGCTAACCAAATAAGTTTCCTGCTCTTCCCAGGTGAAACGAAGTTGCAGCTAAATAGCTGACTATTTATCTTCTGCATTAGAGAACTGAAATACACAATTAAAAACCCATTTAAAGACTGTCAAGCATCAGTCACTGTAAAATCCTTTCTTTGTGTTTGCATTCAGACTTCTGTTGAGAAAAAGTGATATTTTAGAGAAGTAAATTAAATCAATTGTAATCAATTATCATGAAATAGAAAAAGGAAAGAAAGTAATGGATAAACTAAGCACCAAGGACAGATTCAAACAGCCACAGGTTGAACCCCACGCATGGCTCCCATCCAGAGAGTCAGGATTCTCTAAGAGAGAGAATTAATTAGCCTGTACTTGCCTACATCACGTATACTTGTATAACTGTCATCTTACCTAAGATACAATTTTGTACTTAAAAAGTATAGCGTAACTCCAAGATTTTGAAGAACCAATAAAGCTTCTTTTATACTGCAAACATTTTCCTCTGACCACAGCATACATCTGTGGCTAACAGAAAGAGGAGGATGTAAATAAGGACTAACTGATAAGGTACACCAGACCCATCCACTCCCTATGTTTTGCACCTAGCAGAGAACAAACTACAAATTAAATTGTGGGTTGTACTTGATACTTCATACTCGCAGCAGCATGTTTCACTGCCCTTTTGGATATGGTGCTGGAGATACTGATGGTAGTCCTGGTTCCATGTTCTCATCTGCCTTGGGAGAGGCCTAATTCAAGGCTGTGCAAGCTCATATGCTGTACAGTCACACTCTGCTGTGGGGAGCGGTCCACTTTGTACGTTTTTGAGAAGAGGGGCTTCACCCCACTTGTATCTCGCACAAGCATCCTCACTATCGGACTACAAAACCAATCCTTTTCACTCTGAGCTCTACATAGCCTATGAAAAAGGCTCTGTGTAGCCTATGGAAAAGCTTCGTAACCACATACACAGGGTGGAAATGCATCCTACAAAGAAGTTCCATAACAGCTTATCTGGAACAAGTTCAAGTCTTTGCTCCAAACAGGGCAGAACAAGGGTGATTCGAACCCAGGATTTGCCATGTCCCTGTGTGGGATGTCATAACCCATCCACAGGCAGGTTCCCCAGTAGAAGGAATCACCTTTTTCTGGACAGAAGCACTTGTGTAGGTACCCACACACTGCCCCTCACTCACACTCTACCCGTGTCTAGCGCCATCTTTCCACATCTCCCTTCCTTCGATGCCTCATCCTGTGCTGCCCACAGAGCGGCAGCTGCCTGACCCGAGGCTGGTGACTCCTCTGGGGTAGCCAGGTGCCACCTGTGAGGGCAAATCTTGACTGTCTTAGAGAAGTTCTCAGAGAAATGTTCATGTTCTCCTTTTATTATTTCTTACTCTCTAGCTTTGTTTACCATGAATAGAATGACATCAGATAAGCAATCTGGTGCTGAACTTCTGCATCTGTGGTTTTGTTGTACCCCTAAATTTAAGCTTTTATGTAAAGCAAGAATAAAAATGGCTCATTTTCATCAGATTGTTGAAAAAATCCTTCATAACAGGCACCAGAGAAAAACTGCAACCTGAAACTGCAGAAAACATCACAACTGTATAAACATGAGGAAACGATCTATCTTCCTCTCTGGGCTGTTAACTCTGAAGCCTACTGATATTGTAAAGATCAGTACTTGAAGACACTTTTCACTGACTCTACACAAACAAACAAGCAAGAAGAAACATTCCTGTGCCAAGGAGGTTTAATGGCAGCTAATATACAGCATTCTGCACATTCCAGCATAAAACTTCCCTAGGATATTTGGGATACCTAACACTCATGCATTCCAAATGTTGCTCAAAGTGGTTTGGGACTCTGGGATACTGCTTCCTACATAAACTATGAGAGGTAGGGCTGAGAAAGCCTTGCCTGTCACACTGCCTGTGACAGGTGTAGGATTCATATAACATGCAGGGATTAGTAAGCTTTGCGAAAGACTTCCAGCTGACTGAATAAGCACATTTCTCAGGAACCCCTAAGGATTCAACCAATTATACCAAACGGCAAGCTCTGGAAGCAAGGCTCAAAGTGGGGATATGGGAGAGCCTCCCCCTCACAGGCTCAGAAAACAAGTCTCCAGTGCAAATGTGCGAAGTCCTCATGCAGAATCTGAGAAAACAGAGAGCTAGCATCTGCTAGGGCATCTCACTTTAACACTCTCTTTTGAAACACGTTTATTGCCAAATCAGGGGGAGCACCACTACTGCCAACTACCACATAAAACAACAGGATTTCTCACCTGACCCAAAGCAGGCTACAATAAATTTCAAAAAGGTATCTTTATTTGGAGGAATATTTTCCTTTTATTACCTCCATTGTCCATTTGTCAATATTCTGAGCAGAGAATTCTTTCCTTCCCTTAGGATGCCTGAAGCAGTGGGACAGCTTTCAGAGTGACACTGAAATAGTCTGGATGTCCCTCTGGGCTGCAGTCCCCTGGCATGGCAAGTTTGTCTGTAGCACATATATGTTTGCACAAGCCACCAGAAATGCTTTCTCTGCTGGAGTCAGGAAGACAGAAAGGGCAACATCTGGGCTGGTCGAGGCACGTAGGAAAACATCTTTGCCAACTTATTTCTATGAAATAGACCGGTCTGTTGCTCTGTATTGGCTGGAATGACACATACATAGACAGGTATCTAATAAACTTTGGTCTAAGCAAGCTCTATTGAGCTCAGCTGTTAGCTTTTAATTTCAGAAAGATTTTGGGAGATGCTTGAGTTTCCCAATTTAGACAGCCTTCTGTAATTTGAATAAATATGTGATTCTGCACAATGTAAGACTGGGGTACTGAGATCCACAGAGTTAATTAACCTGACTTTGGATCAAGCTGAGAACAGGATTTAGAACTGGTCAGTCACCACATATGTGTGAAGTTTTGTGATGGGCAACTGTTTCACTGTTTTCTGTTGATCAAGTGTAGGATGCAAATATCTTAAAAAACAAATATCTGCATCATTTTCTGAGATGCACCGTATCTCTGAAATGTCAAACATCTAGATATTTGCCAGAAGAAAGAAATCTGAGATGGAATCTAATTGTTCCCTTGGAATGGAGGTATATCAGAGAATAAAATAAACAGTATCTGAGAAAACAATATCATTAATCATGGAAAATTATGTGAAAGCTGCAGACCAGGAATAGTGATTAACCAAAAAAAAAAAAAAAAGTGAAATCCATAAACAGAGAAGTCGGGTATTATTCAGGATCACTAGTGCTGTCTTTCAGATCTGGGACTATAATATTCAGAGCCTCAGTTTCTACGTTCTTAGTACTGAGTTCAGAATTGAGCATTTAGGGTGTGTATAATTACAAAATTACATGATTTGCTTAAACGACTGTTGAGAGAGTACTTAAGAATATGCAGTTTGACAGCTTTTTTGGCATTGACTTATCCACAATATCCTACCAAAGAGAATGAAAATTTTCTGAATGTGTTCCTTCCAGTGAACTGGGACATTTTACAACAGATCAGATTTCTCTGGTGCTGAAAACATGCCACTGAGTCAGCAGCTGTGCTGACAGAGGTATGCAGAAACCTTTCCTGCTTCTGCACCAGCTTTGTTTTGATGTTACACAGTGGTTGGAGAACAGGCATGGGGAGGCACAGACTGCTGGAGATTAAATATTCATGTTGGCTTGAAGGGTTATAGAAGGATTATAACATACTTTTAACTTCCATATAAAGACAAGATGAAATCATGTTACAGCTTATCATGAATCAGACTGCAGCCTCTTCAAGCAAAGCCTGGGTTTTATTATATATGTGTGTTCAGTCTAACAACTGAGCTGCAGTCACAGCTAACAAATAGTATCAGCAAAAGCACAGTTAGAACATCCTTAGAATGCAGCTGACTCTCCTCAGAGATACACGGAGCTGAATAGGTACGTTAAACAACTTTACTAACTCACAAATCTTTTTTTGCCTTCTGCTACTGGCCAGATATTGACCAAATAACTCAATCTTTACTGCATTTGAAGTGTCCAGTACATGCAACAAGACACTGTAACAGTTTTATGACAGTATGAATATACACACTTCTAGCACTCGGCTGAGCTCTCTAGGGACACTTTCATCCATTCCCACCTTCTCTCCTACATGTAACCAAGGCTGGAAATCAAACCAGCATCCCACACATCAATCTCACATTAGTCCCCACCAAAGCACTGAGACATGTGGTTGCTTCTTAACTCTTCACTCACCGAATTTCATGCATCTACTAGCCATCAGCTCATATATAAACAGGATTAAATGTGGAAATAGTCACTCATGATCACAGCTAACTTAACAAGCCAAAACTCTAGTCAAAGAAGCAGCAAAGAGGCAGCCTGGTAGGTAGGTCACTCTGGGAGCGAAGGCTAGAGAAGGAATTTGAGACAGGAGATAGGAATGACTAGTCTGCGCTGGCTCAGCAACTGCCTCATATGCTGGAACAGCAATTGCAAAAAAGCCATACGAAATTCACATGGAAACAGTGCATCCTTGGGCCTCTTCTTTAAAAGATATCTGTGAACACACCAATAGGCATTACAGAAGATTCAACAGGCTTCGAATCATCTGGTCAGAAAGAAGCATTTCAGAAAATGGAGCCTGCACCTCCCTACTTCCCTGACACTGGTTAATTACCACCATTCCTCAAGGCTCAGGTCTCAAATAAATCAGCTCTGCAGTATTATTTAATTCCAGCAACCTGCTGACAGCACTGAATTTGGAACATGCAGCATTTCAGAGGCATGCTCCAGAAAGCCTTTATGAAATGCTTTGAATGTATTTGAGAATAACTTCATCTTTATATTGTATCTCAATAATACATTGAAAGCCTCAATATTTTCTTGCCAAGAAAGGTAAACAATGTGAGGACATTGGATACTTACAGCTTCCATTAGTCCCTTTACTGTGGGTGATTTCAGCATCAAAGCATCAAACACCTCATCCGTCTCCTTCCTTACATACAAAAGCACTGAAACAGAAAAAAAGTCAAACTTGGAGCAGGTTCAGTCAATTGAACAGATGAAACACCCCACACTGAGTAGAAAAACAAATATTAATCCCTGACAGATAAAATTAAGTGCTTAAGATGGTTTACACTTTAAAAGTGTACTCTCATATCAGCAGTGATCTAAACATGGAAGACACATCATAGTTGCTTTGAAAACAGGCAAAGAAAATTGAGCAAATTTAATTTAACATGAGGAATCTGTATCTTCAAGAATTTAAACCTCCACTTACTGAAATAAGAGAAGCCAAAAAGCACTGGGGTCATGTCCCTGAGTCATAGGACAAAACACACAAACTAAGTCTTCCTAAACCTGTGTCTTGGCTTGCACCTCTCCAGGCTTTATCCAAAAGGCTGGGAAAGGACATTCAGAAAAGCCAGGTGTGGCTTGCCTTTAGCTGAGACTCTGAGAGCAAAATAGACGAAAAGGAAAATTGTTCTCTCTGACAATACCACGTGGATGACTGCAAATGGGCCTGGCCAGTCTGAAAATAAACACTGGAAAGAACAAGTCCAAAGTCATTTGAGACTTTACAGAGAAGACATTCAAAAGCACAGCTGGCAGGAATTTACCTGTGTGCCCACCCCTGCACAGGTACCCA
Organism: Strix uralensis; assembly: GCF_047716275.1. Taxonomy (NCBI): domain Eukaryota; kingdom Metazoa; phylum Chordata; class Aves; order Strigiformes; family Strigidae; genus Strix; species Strix uralensis. The sequence continues at coordinate 151,901,565 of NC_133972.1, read as the reverse complement.
AATGTCATTTGTACTCCTCAAAATCTCCTCTTCCTTCCTCAGATGTCCTGCCAGGTCTTAGCGGTTCACAGGCACAGTGCCCTGCCCTCTCTAGCTCTTATTCTCCCCTCTCTGACTTGTACAGGTAAAAGGAGGAAACTTGCTCTTACATGGCAAAAGCAAAGCAGACAGCTACAAAGTGAATAAACATAAACACCAGAGAAGTGTTTTAGGCATAATCTCACATGACTCTGATAAAGCAGCAGGTTAAATAAGATGTTCCACAATTTATTTTGTTCCCTAAATAAACTGCCTTTTCAAATAGCAGTGCTGCATGCTAGGTACACATACACATGCACTGTTAGGTATTTTATGTCTGTGTGACAAACATTGGCAATAATCTTTTTTTTATTTTTTTGTAGACAGAAAAAGATATCTTTTGAAACTGCTAATTCTTGCAGTCCAGAAGATATCTTCATCAGGTAATTCAACAGATGACTTGCAGATGAACCAACAGAGATGATGGTATTTTTCATTCAGAATCAATCGTTTGCAAGCTAATTCTCCGGTCAAGACTGTAGCAAGGTGGACTCAGGCCCATTTGCAGAGAATTATAGCTTCTTTGCCCAGGTTCTGAACTGATTGAAAAAAAGATTTAACACATGGGCAGATCAGTCCCCTGTCTTGGTCTACAAAGCAGATGTGCAGGACAGTGGTGACTTTTTGCATCTTTAATTCAGAAGTATGAGCCATAAAACTGCTACCACAGATGCAGAGAGCCATGTCCTTTTCACCTATGTTTTTGTAATTCTTTAGGACCTCCTTGAGAGTGTCGTTTCAAAGGACTTAGAAGCTGAAATAACTTTGGGTCACAAATCTAAATAACTGTCAGAATATAAAGGAACAAAAAAAAAATCCAAAGAGAGAGAATATAAGAGAACAAAAGAAATTTATTGGATTTGATATGTTTACTTGCATGAGCAAGCACTCATTCAAAGTGCTAATTTTATCTGTACTAACACTTTTATTAATTCAATGATTCTTTTCTTGTGACTAGAGGGCTGTCCTCTAACTCCTGGCTTTTCAAACATCTGGACCTCTGCCAGCCTTAATAATTACAAACATATCTGAAAGGAGGAAAAATCACTCAGTCCAAGGTTAAAGCTGGGGACATTATACAATCCAAGTGCTGAGCTTTAAATCTCTCTGTTGTGCTTGACATGTCAGGCAACATTATGCTGAATGAAGGATCCATTACAAGGATAACGGAGAACTTGAATCACTATTATACACACAGAGAGCCAGGATTAGTAAACATATGGGGGGTTGTTGGGTTTTTTTTTCCCATGACAGGTGCGAAAATCCTGGCTTTGATTCACAGGGCACTTTTCTATAAATGACTTCTGGCGACAGTGATGCCTTAAGAAGCCCCTGTCTCGTCCCTGCCCTGATGCTCTGTCGCTCTGGCCTTTCTCAGTGAATTTTCCTGGATGGAGAACTCTCTCAAACAGCAGATGTGAGTGAAAAACAACCCTTTTTCCTGAGTTGTTCTTCAGACAGATCAGGTCCCTGCTTCAGTGTACAATGCAGCCCCACAAGCCTCTGTGCTGGCATAACCACGGAGAGAAGGCCAGCTGGCCCGCAGCAGGAGGCACAGCCAGGGCAGAGGGAAAGGAGCTGCAAAGGCTCCACTGGGCTCAGCAATGCTGCCACCGAATGCCAAGCCGTGACTGTGATGATGTGACACATCTCGTACTTACACCCTCTGATCCTACTGTTCATGGCATCTAGATGGGCTCACTTTAATAATACAGATTGCAATACTGGGGTGGGGAGGAATCTTGTACCAGGCAATGAGCTATTTTTGACTGAAAATTAAGTTTGTCTGACCTCTACACTACCTGGCCTCAGTTCTTAACCTTCTTACCAGCACGGAAACACACTGTAGTCCCTAATGATCTTTAGATGTTAAAAAGAATTGCAAAAGATGGGGGTGATAAATTTATCTTTAGTTACTTAAGAAATAGCCCTGATTCACAAAATTGCAGAGTGGCAACCAGCCTTTGCTGAAGGCAAGGGAGGTTGTTGCATCTGGGAGATTTTTGGAAGCCAGGCCACTGAACTGAAGATTTAAGTGTGAAAATGCAGAACAATGTCAGATACCTCTTTTAAAAGCGCTAACAGCTTGGCTCTCCATTGGCGAATCTGCCAAAGTAGCAGACAAGCAAGAGACATATGGCAAAAATGAAACTAAAGACACGATGGGACAGTAAGACTTGAGCCACTATGAAGGTCTGAGCCCAGGCAGTACCGATGCTCCGACTGACACCCTGTAAGCAACGACTACAGTCTTTGCAAAGTGGTCTCTGAATGGAGATGTGGCACATTTTAGCTGAGGAAAGTAGGGCTGGCAGCTGTGACCTGGCTTTCCTTTCCCACATTTGGAGTTTTCACTAATTGCCCAGGCACAAATTCACTAGGTGACAGAGTGAATGTTGTCCTCCACAGGGATGGTTCACAAAACCCTGACTGATATGAATTCAAAATGCTTCACAGTAGTTTAACATGACTTTCCTGAAAGACAAAAGCTAGACAAAAATATAATTTTCTTCAAGCTGAGAACTACAGGACTGAAAATCTCCCTGATCTGTAACGCAGCTGCTGAATTTATAACTAACGGGAAACTCCCTATGAAATCTGAAAGGGAAAGTGATTTGAAAACTCTTACTGAGAACTCAAAACAGGAAAAGGCCAGAAGTCTAGCCAAGTAACTCGCTACACTGCACACTTGGTACAGGTTAACATAATCTACATTTCTGTGTTGGGCACTTGTACCTCCCTTAGAGGTCAAGGAGATGGAAGAATAATTCACAAAGACGCAGCTACCTGTGTGAGAATATAAACCTTGTTTTACTGATGGTTTGCAAACCCTTTCAGAGCTGTTCTCTTGAAGGCTGCCCCTTAACACTTTTGCTTCCACTGGACACTATTACGATTAGGTCCATCAGGCAGAGGTGAGGTCACACATTGTCACTTCAGTTCTTCAGCTGGGCTTGGACCCCTCACTGGATGCTACTTACCTCCACTGGCAATGAGCCACCTTGGGATTACATTGCTTTTAACGCATATTTTCACGTATCAGACCTGCTCTCTCAAACATTACACCAGTGGCTTATCTATACCTGCTCTCTAGGAGTTATTGATTCTGTTGTACCAAGTAAACCTGGGAGAAAAAAAGCTTCTATTATGGCTAAGCCTGAGAAAAAACAGCAGAACATTTTAAACCCAGTGACTCCTGTGGCAAAGACAGTATTGTCAAATGGGCAGATTCAGCTGAGCTGCACTCCACCAACAGAATCCCAGATGCAAGGTTCCCGATGGCAGGAAGTTCACCAGAGCAAAGGCCACGCTGGAAGAAGCTTGGCCTCCAGCCAGCATAGTCCAAGTTGCGAGAAACACTGAACAGGAAGGGGATGTGAAGAGAGCATCCTCCAGTTTCTCTGGTTCTGTGCCTCTCCTGGATTTAATTATTTAACATAGTTTTGCCATCAGTTGAAAAACATTTTTTTCTTTCAAATCCTCCCCTTGAAATGGCTGCAAGTCCTGGACAATATTAAAACAACTTACCACAGCAAAGGATAGGAATAATCAAAGCAAACCAATACCTCCTTGCAGGCAACTCTCCAGGCTTCCAGCTGGGAAACCCAGGTGAAATTGCAGGAAATTGTAGTTCTTTATGTAGCCCTTGTGGCTGTCCCCTTCTGTCTGAAGGAGCCCTGATAATGTGAATTTGGTCAAGTCCCTGAGTCAACCAGATGCAAGTCTGTGGTCAGTGCTGACCTCGCATAATTAACTGAAAATTTAATTAAAAGAAGAATATGTTCACATTTATTCCAGGAAGATACCAGTCTCCACCCTGTAATCTTTTATGCTTTCCCTGGTTCAAGCACACCACCCTAACTAACACAGAAACTTTGCAAAGGCAGGCTCATGGGAAGTTGTTTCTATAAAGCTCAAATGACTCTTACAAATGGTGCAACTAGGAAGAATTGAGCTCACTTCTGTGCCTTGTTGCTTTGTTGTCTCACAAACTGGTGGGTAAACCTGAAATCATTTGTAAGTTTGAGTTATGTAAGTCGATCAAATCCCTGGAGCCTCCAATAGACTTAAATAACAGAACTCATGAGACTGAAGGAATGGCAAATATTCTCCGGGGTGTCTAACTGTGGCAGTGTAGGAAGTTATCACCTATAGCACTGCACTGGAAGTGACTGTACACAAAGCAGATTTTGTGGATAAAACCACCATTTTTGCCTTCAGTGGAAAGTTTAACAGCTCTACCTAAACCATTGCTTCAATGTTACTCAAGCTTCACTGTAGCAGACTGGAAAACAGGAGTTCGACTGGTATAGCATATGAAATGCAACTATAATAATATTCACTCAGAGCAGTAAAAACAAACTCTTTAACAATTCAGTTAGGTCTGCTGGAAGATGTCTCTCCATATCTTACATGTCTAATTGGGTAGGACATTTCTGAGATTTTATTCAGCTAATCTAAGTCTGCAGTCAGCAGGAGCTTGCCTGTGTAAGGTCTCTGTATTTGACCCAGTGCATCTTGCATATTTGCTTGTGATCTCAGCCAGAACAGAAAAGATGAGCAAAAGTTAAAAATAGGACAACCACAGATTTGCTACTGGAACATTTATGAACTATGGAGCTTGGCCAAGGATCAAGAAACTTTCCAGCTTTTTTATGTTTTATATACACTTGTGTCCTGATCCCTTCATGAGATAGCACAGTCCTTTTTTCTTTTTTCTTTACTGCTTTTAAGTCATTACTGGCATTTGTTAAAATGCCTCCCTGTACACTGGCAGGTGTAATGATCTCTTTTTCCATCTACCCCATATTTTCACTAGCATCAAACAGCTGACTTAGTCTGAGCCACACCTGCCCTTCCCAGCTTGAGGGCACGAGTCCCACAGCATTATTTTTAACTGCTAAGAATTGACTGTTACCTCTTTTCAGGCCTTCTTCTTTCATTTGTTTCAAAGGGGATGGACCAAACTCCTCCTCCACAGGCCGGAACATCCTTTTGACCAGGACACTGCTACTAGAAAACACAGAACAGGGACCATGTCACAGTAAAACTGTGCTCCCAGGAGGAAAGGAGACAACAGCAGCAGTCATGACTCACTTTGCACTCTGGCAAAAACCCCACTAGCTACTCAAGTAGCACCAGACCAGAAACTGCAAGGGTTTAGGTTCTGATGCTTATCTGAACTCTTCAGGCCTCTCAAATTGCCCAGACTGACAGGAAAATATGCTCCAATATTACATATTATTTTGAAAACCCCAAAGGCACTTAACTTTTTAAATATTGAGGGAAGATTGGTGGGGAGGAAGAAACAGCTAAATAAGGAGCTGAACCCACATTTACACATTAATTCACATCCTCTTTGGGGTCAAGGATACAGCCTTGAGGAAACGCCAGCAGTGTTTCTAAAATCCGAGACCATACAAGCCAACAAGTTCAAAAGAAATAAGATGCTGGGCCAGATTCAGCCCGAAGCTGCGACACGCTCCACTGGGGAAGCTGAGGGCTGAAGGCACTATGGCCGCCCCCTCCCCTTGGCGTAGCTCTGGCAGGACTCGGTGTCTCCTTTTAGTCTTGGAGGAGAGAACTGAAGCCAATGTGCTTGGCGCAATAAACCCCTTTGTTTCTTGAATTCCATCATGAGCCTTATGAATATTAGCTTCATGAAAGAAACAAAAAGGGCCTCATGTTTTCAAATCAATGTTAGCTGCAAGTGCCCAGCCACTCCCTACCACGGGCCATTTTTTGCAGGCTTCTGTGAGTGCACTTACTTGTCTTACTCCAAACTCTCAGATTTGAGGGCACTCACTTGGGATTCAAGCAATTTATGAAAGTATGGGGCTTGCACACATTACAGTTAATACTGGCTGAACTTCAGCCACGCATATTAAAGCCCTTATTTCATAACATCTCTAACTCTTTTAGGGACTTTCTGCAATTCTTCCAGTCTCTCCAAAGCCATATAGGGGGTGCTCCCATTTCCAACCTTCCCCCTTCCCAGGATCTCCCATTCTCTTTCTGCCTTTCTCTTCTGGCATTCTCTCTGCAGTTCCTGTATTTGCCACATACACACATGTGCACTGCTAAACAGCTTTCAGGAATGCAGTGAACTTCAGTGCTTCATTAAAAAATCCCTAGGTTTTAAATTATTTGAGAATCCTTATATATAAAAAAGGCACTCTTATCAAATACATTGTTCTGTCCCTGTATTGAACCTTATGGTTCTTTAAACTGTTTTACTTGGAAATGTAATAAAAAATAGATATAAAAAGCAGCCAGTTCACATGAAGGATAAGGAAGTTACTATTAAATAAACCTCCCTCTGAGTTCTACATATTATTCACCTAGTTACTGATGGGAGAACATGAGGGAAGGGGGAGAAAGGGAATCAGTTTTATCTGATTTTGTGTTTTGTGCCTGCTTTCTATGAGTTTGAACTGTTAACTACAAAGCTTGTGAAACAATAAATGGCTTACCCTTCTCTCTCATCATCTGTATTATAGTAAACCTAGAAGGGTGGAAAAAAACCCAATTATTCCCAAAACTCAGACACCTGCTTAACAGAATAACTTCAAAAGAGAGAAAAGACAACAAGTGGTTTGCAGTTTTTCATTTGTTAAAAATGCTTTTCCTTCCATAAGACACAAACATCTCTAGTTCTAATAGTGATCTGGAAAAAGCGTGGCTTAGAAAAACTGCTGTTGAATATCATCTAGTGGAAGTATACCAAAGCATTTTGACAGACATTGCCCTCTTTCCTGGTTTATATCATTTTCCCAATTATTTCACAATCCTCTAAATCAGATCAGTACTCACCTAAATTACCACTAATACAATTTAAGCCACAACACTCACAAGCTTTTGTATATATTTAATACTGTCTGAAAATCTAATTAAACTATAAAGATCAACATTAAACTACAGACCTAATGGAAATACAATTGCTAATGGTACAACTGAACTTTTTTGCACAGGCTGTGAGCAGAAGCTCAAGTCCAGACCATTGTTTTGTGTAAATCAGTATAGCTCACAGTCATTGGAACCAAATTTACAACAGCAGCAAATGCAGCTAACAGTAGGAGGGGAGGTATAAAATCACAGTCTGTTGTTAAAGGTTTTACAGAACAGTCAGACAAATTCCTCACAATGTGCCTGCACCACAGGTCTGCACCAACAAGTGTACCAGCATTCCAGCTGCTGAGTTACTGTGCGAGTGTGGGGCGAAGGCAGGGCACTGAAGCCCTGCATTCTGCGGGAGCAGAGCAAGGCATCTCGGGCACATTTCCAGCACTTGTGCTGGCAAGACTCAGAGCACCTCGGCTCTCAAGGGGAGCCTTCACTTCTGAACCTGTACAGTGAAAACAGCTCAGAGGGGTGTGTGTGTGTGTGCAAAGCTGAGGTCTGTAACTCATTCTATGACCAGGACCTGAAAGTGGCTACGCTTTCATAGTAAAACATTCATAAATAATAAATTATTGGCATAATAAAGCATTCTTATATTAAGTAGTACACAAAACAATTGAAAAGTTCAGGATAGCAAGAATGTCGATACTGCAACCTATACAGCAGTAAAAGACAGGGCTGAATATTGCCTAAGAGCTAGGAAACTGGGATATCTTCCAGTTAGTTTAGAAAATTATTTACATGGTTACATATACTAAGGAATGCTTCCACCTTCTCCTGTTTTGAGACAAATCCACATTCTGGTTTGAAAGCCACGAGGACAGAAGGTACCCAGCACTGATATGTGAGTGGGCGTCTTTCCAATTTTGGAGAGTAAGACAGTGACAGCTGTGATTGCAATGTCTGCGCTCTTTGTGCTTTGCTCTACCACATTTCTCACTGCTTTAAAATAAATGACAATTCCAACACTCCGTGTCATTTAATCTTCATTATTATAATATTTTGCAGCAAAAGGCATGTAAAATTTCCTCATCTACTATTTGTCTTTATAAACACACGCATAAAGGTCTCAGTCTACTCCCTGAGACGTTAATAAATAACAGGTTCATATTCAAAAAAATGTTAGAGCTGGCCCCCCAGTTCAGGTTTGCAATTTCCCAGCAAGCAATAAAGTAGGCCTTAAAAGAATCAAGTCAGCAAAGACTTCCTCACACTTATTGGTAATAATGACTCCATGACTTCTGCACTAAGCCAATACTGAATACTAACATCAGCATGATAGGTTTTTACTTTGTAGACCGAAAATATTTTCTTCCAAGGAATTCCCAGATCTCTAGGTGATGCCGACAGAAAATGGGCAGTGGTGTTTAGTGAGCCTAATCTTGACCTCCTTATACATGTAAGAGGCTTGGTCTTTGTTTTCAGTTGTCACGGGGAGTAGGATCTCTGCTACCACAAGGTGGCACTTCATTTCATCAAGCCAAACAGCAAATTCAAAACCAGATTTTCTCTCAGTCGAAAATCAACCTTCTATTTCAAAATTCTTGACTATTTGTTCCATTCATTCTTTCTAGCAAAAGAATGGCAAAACCGTAACAAACACAATCTAGCCGGTTGTTAATGAAGTATAAACTCCTTTTTTTACACCCAGAACTTGGAAAGGCACTTGTCTCAAGGTCTTTTTTAAGCAACTCACCAAGAGCTGCATTTACCAAAACAAGAGCTGAAACCAACAGCCCCCAGGAACAGAGCTCTGTCTTCCTAAAACCTGCTTTGGAGTGCATGTGGCCAGACAGCAGGCAGGCCCTGGTTCATCTCATTAACATTTCCTACCTGTCCAGTTCTTTGTAGGTTTCCAAAGTGAACATCCGGGATGAAGAGAACTGGCTGCGAATCCAGGTCAGCCATTGTTTTAAAGAAGGTGATATCGCTCTTTTTTTGCAGAGGGAGTGCACTCAGCTTCCCTTCAGCTGCTAGGAGGATCACAAAGCAACATGGTTATGAAAGGAGGCATGTTAAGGGTGTCTTTGTACCAAACCAGAAAGGCCCACCTTACTCACAGTTATTACACGAGGCTTGGGATGCCTGGCCTTTGCCTTTCTTCCTGTTCTGCTTCCTCTCTTCATCTCGGATTTTCCTTTCTGCTCCCTGATGCAAAAAAGACAACCCACAGATATTATCCAAAGAGGAACCACTGTCAGCATCATACCCTGCAATGCCTGGAACTGCAGCGACGGACACACCAGAAATGCTAAAACAGAGGCTGGTTATCCCATTACAGACAAATCTGTGTAGACTGTTGAGAAACATGCCAGCTTCAGATTGATCATCTGTGCCCGAAACTGAGGCTGGCACATCCAGCAGCCCCCATGGCTGGAGACAGCAAAAGGAACATATCCACACGCTGTCTTGGAGGAGACAGGATGGACGGCTCAGGCAGTGTGCAGTCTGTAGCTGGGTTGTTGCCACCACAACTTGCGCAAAGGGCATCCCAAGCCCAGTGCTTCTGCGATGGATGGAGTGCTCAGGCCAAATACTTTGCGTATGTACTGACGTAAAACACCTGCAGGATTGCTATCATCGTAGATCATGTCTGTGCTAAGCTTTTCCCTAAACTCTCCTCCACCCACCTTGTCTGGGGGTGGCATTGCTCCACTGTGACCAGCTTTGTAGAGGCCTTCTGAGATTTGCCAGTGCAAGAAGACTACGCTGACAGCTTGCCAAAAGTGCAAGGGCTCTTACAGAAAAATACAGGCATTTCAAACAGGAAGAAGCCCTCTAGAGACTGGAAAGCAATGTAGTGCTGCCCTATCAGGTCCCAGGAACTCCTGGGAAGTTGCAGGCTTCTGTTATGTAAATACACTCTCAACAAGTTTAGAAAATAAAACTTGTTATTGACATAAAAAGCAGTAACACCTCCTTTGAAGTTCTAATTTACTTTATAAATATGAATAGTCGTGCTGTGAAGGGTATTAAAGATCCATATGCTCCCAGACAGTCAGCATGCAAAATTAAAGATTTTTTCCAAATTAAAATTAGAAGTTTCTTTAAAAGAAAGGGAGGAGAGGGAGGGAGGTAAGGAAAGCCAAAAATATCCACTCAAGATGGCAAAATTGACACATGAGCCAATGAACCAAGTTTGAAAATAATGCAAGGAAAGATGTACTCCTGGCTGTGATCTATCAATAGATTACCAGAGGTTGAAAGAGGTGGAGGAAGAAACAGCTCTTTAAAAAACATGAGGGTGTCTAACAGAAACATTGCCTCCAGACCCAGGTCCCAATCCAGTTGTCACTGACCTCAACCACAGAAGGCAAGGGATTCAGAGTCATGCCCTTACCAAAACTGTTTCTAGGGGTACATTTGTGTCTTTAAAGGCTACCTGTTCCTTGGCAGAAAGGAGCAAAAATACGCCACACAGCCACTGTCCTGCAGAAAGCACATACCTGAGAGCCCTGTGCTGCATAAAGTGGCTCTGCCAGGCAGCCACAGCCCTACTCACCGCTCAGTGCTGCAGCTCTGCTGCTCACAGGTAGTGGGATGAACCACGAAAGTAATTTTGTACACAGCAGCAAGAGTGAGTTTCCTCTCAGGAAAGCAGAAACCGAGGAAGACTCAGCCTTTTATACATAATAAAGAATATATGTTTTGCTGGGTTTAATTTGATACTCTCTGTAACTATGAACCTGGTAAAGCTTCACAGCTTTGTCTTCATTCATTCAAGTCAAGAACCCCCAAGTCATCTGGGGTGCAGGCAATCTCTGAATAGGGCAGCCATTCCCATTCACCCATTCACTGCCACTTTACAAATGCAGCAACTGCAATACCCACAAAACTAGCTACCGGCCCTGCTGAGCTAGAAGCATCCTGCATGGCATGCTGCAGGGGGAAGAGAAGCCTCTATGACATCCGGCATTGTAGGTGCTGAGACAATGAACCACAATATGATTTTTGCATGCCAGAGCATTTCTGCTGGACAGTTTTCACAGCTGAGCCATCTGACTCATATCTAATAAATCAGAGTTTCCCTATCTTTTCAGGACAGAAGAAGAAATAACCCTCTCATAGGGGACTATAAACAAGGCTCTGACCAGTCAAATAATCAAATGGGGTTTTAATTTTTTCATTGATGTCTGGACTTTGTATAAGTGCAACAAGTACTTTTGCAACTAACCATTAGAAAAAGGCAGCCTATGAATTCCAGATGATTCAAAATAGTTTTTTCTAAGTCTTCAATTCATTTAAGCTTATGTCTTGCATTCTAGCTCCAGCCTAGCAAAGACCTTACCGTCATAAGGACCACTCCTATCACCACTATGAAACTCATATGTACACCTCTTTCTAGTTCAAGGCCAAAGTGTTCCACATCTGGTAGGACAGGCCCATAGACTTCATCCTCCTTCTCTCTAAAGCTGAAGATCAATAGGCAATCAGAGTTGCTCAATACCCTGTGATAATCCATTTTCTCTATGATGATCCATACTGAAGACAAGAAGGCAGGAACTGCATATATTCCAAACAACATGTAGTTTTTCAGAGTAAAGAAAACAGGATTTATTTATTTGATTTTGGAACAAGGTTATGGTATTTGCCAAGTCAAATGTTTCAGCTACTTTTCAACAAAGCTAATCACATATAGCAAATTAAAATATCTCTAAATCACCAGTTCCTTCATACACAGTGGCTAAAGCATCTTGCAATATATAAATATAAATAGGCCTGGTAGCAAGTTTCCCTGACAACCTACTTAAGGAATAAAAATTATATTCTCTTATCATAGTGCAGCATCAGTGATCTGCACATGATAAAAAGACTGCAAGGGCAGAGAGAATTAGCACTGAGAAAACAAGATGTGCACTGTAACTGTTGCCTCAAAGATTGCCTAGTGGAAAATAAACACGGAAAAAAGGCTGGAGACTGAATGGGGACCAAGTACACAATTACAACCTTTGCAGCCTTTCTCTCCATACATTTATGTCACAAAGCACACACTGGATCCGAGTTGGTGTTGCTCTCTAGTCTGTATGTAAATGAACACTTAATTTAAGCAACTGCCTGAGCAAGTACTAAAATATATATAATATGTATCACTTAGCTAAATGCAGTTTTATTTCTTCAGGGATACTCTTTCCACAACAGCTATGTTGTGTTTCAGCTGGAGGACATTAATTTATCAGCAAATGTTTTTCTTAAAAACTGGACACCTCTACGTGTGATTTATCTAAGTTAATATACAAACATATCTACTGGTCCTGAAGAGGCACCATCACTGCAGAAAAACCATTTGTAAGAACACTGACACAGAAACATTTTTTCTTCCACGTTTCAATCTAAGATACATTTCACTACTTAGGCAGGAGGAATTTACTGTGCAATTCCTCTGATTCAGATGATTGTAATAAATCAGGCACTTTTCTCATCAGCTTCTCTTTGGGGTTGTCAGATAGGGTCATAATGGTGCAATTCACATTTTTTAAATGTCTAAAAATTATTATATGTTTGCTGTTTCTTTTAAAATGACCCCATAATACTTCTTTAATCGATCATGACAAAGAGGTGGGCAATAACTGTCTCAGCTTCACAGCCTTTCCCAAACAGGCAGCAAACCCTGTCGTTGTCACTAGAGGGCAGGTCGCAGACTCGCAAGAGAAACTGAGCCAGGACCCTCCATTTAGCACGGCCTCAACCAGTGACAGGGTTTTATTTTGGCATCTTGGAAAGATGAGGGTACCCAGCCCCACCAGCTGCCTTCCTCTGAGTGCGACGAATTCTCCCAGTACTACCAGTAAGTGGAAATTCTCCAACCATTTATCACTTACAAAAGTACCATGACAGACAGATGTTGGTAAAGATACAAGACGGTAAGTGAGGGGAGAGCAGGCCTCAGTCTCTTTCCAAGTGCCAGTTAGCACAAACTGTCATGTGAACTGCCCTTGATAGTTTTCATTCATTTTCATTCATTCAACTAATTTTCAGCCCTGCGTTAAGTTAAAAAGCTCTGTATGCATGTATACATTTATATTATACAGATATATATCCCATTATTGATACCCTTGAGCCCTCCAGTTCCCACTTTCAATATAGTTTTGATGTGGTTAACGCTTTAACTACCCCTGTGATCTTTTCTTCTAGTTTGAGACAGTTTTGATTTTAAGACTCAGCATTCATTTCCTGCTTTCTAGTCTGGATATTTGAAGTACCAATTAAGCCAATAGATGCAATGAACATGTATTATTCAAAATCTCCACCAGTTGTGTCTACAAATCACCCTTGATGATTTTGTGCTCTGAATTTCCTTCCTTTTTTTCTAATTGCTTTTCAGAAACAGGTAGATGAAAATGACTTGTTACTTTGATATTTACCAAGCTTTTAACATCCAGCTGTAGCTTCAAATCTCTAAATATTTGACATTCAAAGTTACAATTAAAAGCATAACATTTTGACTGCAAGAAGACCTCAGTGTATACATTTACATTCATTACTTTCAAAGTTTTTGCTCCTCTAACACAACTGATTGATTAGCCCTCAAGATCCCATTGTCAAGACAGCAACAAGGGAACGATCTGAAAAAGGGGAAGGAGCAGCAGCACAGAGACCTGCAACAGTTGAACTCTTACCCTTTCCATTAAAAAGTTAATGCTACATATTGCCTGGGGCATGGCCTTTTGCCTTTCTATTCCCACCTGTAAGGCGGCAAGACTAATTTGGATAAATTTCGAGTCACTTAAATAGATGTAGGCTCCTAAATCCCTGAACCTTGACTATAATCCAGACATCAGCTCCCCCCTGGAAGATCTTTCCCAGCAGGGATAAAGTCATCAGCTGGCAGGTGTTAAACACAACTGACACGTGATCATGCTCACATCTAAGAATCATCACTGACATAACATTTATGAGCAACTGTTTCTACTCGGTGATATATACAGCTGACCATGACATTGTCAGACTCATTAAGGCATGATCTACATTTTTGATGCTGAAAAATTCTACCAGTTCCCACAAAGGAGTAGGGAAGCGCATTATAAATTAACAAAATTTTGCAAAAGAAGGAGTGAGCACACAAAAAAATAGTTACTGAACTACAAAATGGAAATGACTAATATATTTTTGTAGTTTACTTTTAATAAGAAAATCCTAGCAACATAAAAGTCTCATTGAAGCTTCCAAAATAATGTCTTGTAATCAAGTAGGGGGAAAAAAAAAATCAACTGCATCACTGAGACTTGGTGTTTTCCACTGTATCATAAAAGAGAGTTTAGCAGGGCTTTACTGAAAGGTGCATTTCTCTGTCACAGACCTCTCCACAAAATTTACGTGTTACATATCCTGGCTGCTGGAACCAGAAGGGGTAACATCATCAGTCTGGCACCAGTGTGAGCCTATGGTCAGCACTGACCTTCCAAGTAGAGATCTTTACATTTGTTCTTTCTGTGACTTTTTTTTCTATTCCTGTATCATGACCTCTAACATGCTGTCCTTAAACAGTCCAACTATTGCTCACAAGCTGAGGAATGAGGGCCAAAAAAGCTGCAAAGCAGGAAATTAATTACATGATAATCTGTTATATTTATGATATATTTATGATATAGCTGGTCCAAATTCTACCATGAAACACAATTCTTTACAGAAAGAAAAAACATTTAAATAGGTCTAAAATACAGCAATAACTGTCTAACAAGTTTCCTCCTCTATCCATGGTAACTGTGCTTTCCACTTACCTTGTCACAAAAAACCTTGATCTGGCAGTAGGCTCGGTGAATGGGTTTATTGCTGCGGTTGTTGTAGCTGTATGTATCAATCTGAATCATCAAAGGAAGCCCTTTTACACCTTTTTGTGAGGAGAAGTCTGTGCTCAAGCAATTCACTGTGATGAAAATCTGTGCCAGAGAGATTACTTTTAAAATGTGGTACAAACAACTATTAAACTTCTGGAAACACATGATAACAAATGGGAAAATAAAAGAAGACACCCCACCCCACACCCCACCCCAAAAATATCTGAATTCAGCTATGATCCACACTCTGGCAATTTGCACTTTTATTCTCCACTTCTGTCTGAAGTCCAGCAAAGATGCTCCCACGCTACAAAGTAAGACAAACTTTTAAAGTGTGTATTGGTGCTTAAGTTTGGATCAGGAGCTCACATTTGAGGTGAATCATTTGATTGTCCCAACTTACCATGCTTTGATTCACACTAGAGAGTTCAGAGTGCATGAGCTGGATTCTTTTTGGAAGACCCAGACCAGAAGATGTGTCCTAGAAACACACCCCACATGCTCCAGCCGCTAATGGTTGCTGACTGATGGGAACTGACTAAAGATAATCTGAGATAAAACCTCCTAAAAATGTGCCTTACATGGGTGTCAGATCTTTAGCCCTGACTTGTTTCACTCTACAAACCTGCTCTGTATGTTTGCACTATTTGACAATATAGACATAGCAAGATTATCTTGCATTGTCCTTTCCAGCTGTCTTTTGGTCTGGCTTGTTCTTCTGACAGCTCACAATTTAAATTCAGTGTGGCCAAAGATAAGTCCTACCCTTTTTTTTTTATTTTACAAATTCTTTTCACACTCTCATCGGCAGTACCCCTTCCTCCATCCCATCAACAGATACTCCTGATCTTCACTGTCTTCAATTTCAGAAATGCATTTCACCCTGTCTTTCAAACTGGGAAGGAATTTCTCAAACATTTATAAAACTACTCCCTACCTCTTTCTCAACAGTCCCCTTTGCCATGTAGCATCCATGAAACTTGACATTGCCCTCAGTTCCTGCCAACCCCCTTGCCTGTCTTTGCTTCAGAAATCCATCTCATGCTTTCCTTCGATGCCCATTTACATTTGTTGATAGCCACCAGTCATCTGCTCTCTAATCTCCATTGGTACCATGAGACAAGGTGTGTCTCATCTGCCATGTGTTTGTACAAGACCTGGGAGAAGGGTCTCTCACCACCAAGTCTCCCAAGGACTATTCTGATTCAAAGCAAGCATTGTGAACTGAAATATCATTGTTATCTTCCAGTCAGGATAGTGTGCATGAAACCTGAGAGATGAAACAAGCCTCACATTCACAAGACCTGGGACTTCAACCACCCCAATATCTGTTGGAGGGACAACACAGTAGGGCATAAGCAATCCACGAGGTTCCTGGAA
The DNA here is from genome assembly GCF_047716275.1 of Strix uralensis. Classification (NCBI taxonomy): domain Eukaryota; kingdom Metazoa; phylum Chordata; class Aves; order Strigiformes; family Strigidae; genus Strix; species Strix uralensis. Next base: position 151,885,432 of record NC_133972.1, on the reverse strand, counting down.
TGCACTGGTGATAACTTCCTCCTCCAAGTGATAGAGGGAGGAGCCAACAAGGAGAGGTGATATGATGGACCTTGTTCTCACCAACAAGGAGGGGCTGGTGGGGTGTGTGAAGCTCAAGGGCAGCCTTGGCTGCAGTGACCATGAAATGGTGGAGTTCAAGATCCTTAGGGCAGCGAGGAGAGCACACAGCAAGCTCGTTACCCTGGACTTCAGGAGAGCAGACTTTGGCCTCTTCAGGGATCTGCCTGGTAGAGTACCATGGGATAAAGCTCTGAAGGGAAGAGGGGCCCAAGAAAGCTGGTTGATATTCAAGGATCACCTCCTCCAAGTTCAGGAGCAATGCATACCAACAAAGAGGAAGTCAGACAAAAATGCCAGGAGGCCTGCATGGATGAACAAGGAGCTCCTGGACAAACTCAAACACAAAAAGGAAACCTACAGAGGTGGAAGCAAGGACAGGTAGCCTGAGAGGAATACAGAGAAATTGTCCAAGCAGCCCAGGATCAGGCTAGGAAGGTCAAAGCCTTGATAGAATTAAATCTGGCCAGGGACAAAGGCAACAAGAGAAGCTTCTATAGGTATGTCAGTGATAAAAGGAAGACTAGGGAAAATGTGGACCCTCTCTGGAAGGAAACAGGAGAACTGGTTACCAGGGATATGGAAAAGGCTGAGGTACTCAATGACTTTTTTGCCTCAGTCTTCACCAGCAAGTGCTCAAGCCACACCACTCAAGATGCAGAAGGTAAAGGCAGGGACTGAGAGAATGAAGAACCACCCTGTAGGAGAAGCTCAGGTTTGAGACCATCTAAGGAACCTGAAGGTGCACAAGTCTATGGGACCTGATGAGATGCATCCATGGGTCCTGAGGAAACTGGCAGATGAAGTTGCTAAGCCACTATCTATCATATTTGAAAAGTCGTGGCAGTCTGGTGAAGTTCGCACTGACTGGAACATAGGAAACACAACCCCCATTTTTAAAAAGGAAAAAAAGGAAGACATGGGGAACTACAGGCCAATCAGTCTCACCTCTATGCCCGGCAAGATCATGGAGCGGATCCTCCTGGAAACTATGCTAGGGCAACATGGCAAATAAAGAGGTGATTGCTGACAGCCAGCATGTTCACTAAGGGCAAATTGTGCCTCAGAAATTTGGTGGCCTTCTATGATGGGGATACAGCATTGGTGGATAAGGGAAGAGCAACTGACATCATCTACCTGGACTTGTGCAAAGCATTTGACGTTGTCCCACACAACATCCTTGTCTCTAGGTTGGAGTGACATGGATTCGATAGTTGGCTACTCGGTGGATAAGGAATTAGCTTGATGGTCCCACTCACAGGAGTTGTCATCAACAGTTTGATGTCCAACTGGAGACCAGTGACGAGTGGTGTTCCTCAGGGGTCGGTATTGGGACCAGCACATCTTTGTTGGCAATATGGACAGTGGGATTGAGTGCACCCTCAGCAAGTTTGCCAATGACACCAAGTTGTGTGGTGTGGTCAAGTTGTGTGGAGGGAAGGGATGTGCCATCCAGAGGGACCTGGACAGGCTTGAGGTGGGCCCATGCAAACCTCCTCATGAAGTTCAACAAGGCCAAGTGCAAGGTCCTGCACCTGGGTCAAGGCAATCCCAAGCACAGGCTGGACAATGAGTGGATCGAGAGCAGCCCTGCAGATAAGGACTTGGGGATATCAGTGGCTGAAAAACTGACTATGAGCCAGAAATGTGCACTCACAGCCCAGAAAGCCAACTGTATCCTGGCCTCCATCAGGAGAAATGTGGCCAGAAGGTCAAAGGAGGTGATTCTCCCCCTCTGCTCTGCTCTTGTAAGACCCCACTGGGAGTACTGTGCCCAGCTTTGGGGCCCCCAACATAAGAAGGACATGGACCTGCTCGAGCAGGTCCAGAGGGGGTCCAGGAAGATGATCAGGGGGCTGGAGCACCTCCCCTATGAGGACAGGCTGAGAGAGTTGGGGTTGTTCAGCCTGGAGAAGACTCCAGAGAGACCTTAAGGCATCCTTTCAGTACTTAGAGGGGGCCTACAGGAAAGCTGGGGAGGGACTCTTTATCAAAGAGTGTAGTGATAGGATGAGGGATCACCATTTTAAACTGAAAGAGGGTCGATTTAGATTAGATATAAGGAAGAAATTCTTTCCTGTGAGGGTGGTAAGACACTGAAACAGGTTGCCCAGAGAAGCTGTGGCTGCCCCCTCCCTGACAGTGTTCAAGGCCAGGCTGGACAGGGCTTTGAGCAACCTGGTCTAATGGAGGGTGTCCCTGACCATGGCAGAGGTGTTGGAACTAGATGATCTTTAAGGTCCCTTCCAGTCCAAACCTTTCTATGATTCTATATAACTGGATTAAAAATCCAATTGTTCTTCCCAGTGAGGAATACCTATATTACATAGTAATTTGGGCCAATTACGTATTAACCTGATTCTACTTTTCACTTTTCCTCAGTTTAAACCAAAAACAGAACAACAAAAAAATCACAAACTGTGAACTAAGGAAAAGGACAGAGAAAACCTCCAGTATGTATTTCCTGAGCCAGGAGGATGTGAAACCAGTTCTAGCAGAATAAGCATACTTAGGAAGGAAGAGATCTCAGACCTGATGCACACCTCGATGGGCAGAGAAGTGGCCAACAGGCCCTTGGGGTCTTGGAGGATTGAGGGAGAATATGAAGGAACACCTCCCCCATCCAGAAGCAGGGAAAAAAAAAAAACAGTTTGAATAACCAGAATGCAACATCCCTAGAAGAAAGGCAGCTGAGAGTAAAGAAGGACTCCAGCAGCACTGGTAGGGGGATACTTTACCCTAACGGCAGAAGTTAACATTAGGGGCAGGTTTTTTTACGATGGAGCCAGAGCAGCTTGTTTGCCTGACTGAGCTAATGGCCCCTCTGCATTTCTGCTTCTGATTGTATCAGAGAGCTGCATTTACAAATGAAATAGTTGAACTTTAAACTGCGGGAGAGGAGGGAGGCGGGAAGGGCCCTAGGTGAAACTCTGATTTTGAAGCTGATAGTGTTATTTCTGTTTCAAATTACAAGTTGGTCTCCTCCAGCTCTAAAGGTAAGTGCGGATATGGGTGCATATGCCTTTGAAATATGACGGCCTGAATTTTCATTTGCCTTCGGACTCCTTTACAGTGTCAGGACCATGCTTAAAAGTGTGTGTGAACAAAGAGCAGTGGAATGAGGTCTGTCATAAAACAGAATCTGGTCTTGCTCTATTTTAGCCCATATTTCTGCACAGGGATTTTCCAAATTGTATGTTAAAATATAAGAGTGGACATGCAGCCTTTGCATCTACTCAGCAGTTTGTGCATCTACCACCTTTGCTTCACACTCAGCTGAGAAATAAAAAAAGATCTTGTCCCACCTTAATCAACTACATACATACACTGTGTCATCTCTTCCGCTGCCTCCAGAAACACAAAGCAGAGTAGGAGCAGCTAGGGAAGACAAACTTCATCTTTTCAAGAGTCCCCATATAGCAATAAGAGATCATTCAGAATGAATAATAGATTGATGCTGTAAGATTCAATATCCTTGTCATACATCCTGTAATACATCGGGATCTCTCTGAGGAGCAATGACCGTACATTCATGCGCATGAAGTGTACTATACTTCCTGTCATATCATTTGTGTCTCGCAGATAGGCAGATGAATTTGAATTAAGACAGATCATCTACTTTTTGGAAGATTTTCTGACTCCACACAATCTTCTATTAGCGTTCCTGTAAAGCACGACACTGACTTTGGATATGGAAAACATGGGGAGTGTGCAGAGGGAAGGGGAAGAGGGTGTAAGTTTTGTTACTCGAGTTAATTTTATGGTTTTTCCTCCTTTGCATGACTGAAGATTTGCACCAGTTTTAACACCATGGTGCAGCAGGCTGCTGTGGCGAACAGGACCTGAAGAACCATCTAGACAGTTCCTTTCTCTCTGCCCCTGCTCTGACTAGAAATCTTCACCTCCCCCAAGCAGTGGCCAAGGAATGCTGCCTGCTCTGAGCAGCAATGATTTCACCTGCCTCTCCAAGCACAACCTGCTTTGCCCTTTACAACCCTCATCTTTCCCTCCTTTGCAGCTCCTGTCTGTAATGCGGGTAACTCCCACTCTCAATGAGACAAGAAGCAAAACAACCCCACAGGCAGCCACAAAAAGATGAAGTCCCGCTCTACCTTTCTTAGAAGGCACACAGGTTTAAGATCCTCCATGTTTTGGTGTCTTGCATACTAGAGTTGCATAGTTAGAAAACGTAGAGTTAAGTAGAAATGACAGTAGCAGGAGTAGAAATCACTGCTTTTTTTTTTCCCTAGGGCCCTTGTCTACACTTGACTTAGAACTATATTAATGGATGTGACTATGGCTGTACCTGAATTCATCTACAAACTTCTTTTTTTCGTGTGCAAAATGGATTTTAGCAATGTTTTGCTATCAGGAACACGTTTGGGTTGTCGCTATAGTGATGCCTTTTTTTTTTTTTAATGTCAGCATATCTTAGATTAGAGCAATTAATGACAGAGTTCCACCCATCTAGTCTCCAGCTCAGGCATGCCACTGGCAATGAAAAACTAATTTGGAGAAACATTTGGTGCCTGAGAAAGTTTCAAAAGTGGCATAAGATAACGACAACTCTTCTTTTTGTTATAGAGCATGTCTAGAAAAAGCACTCTCTCTTTCAGGGAAGGCACTCATCCACAGTGTAGCTGTTATTATGTGAATTACTGACTGTTTGTTAAATACTGCAGCATAATTAGTGATGTACAAGATACAAACGGTAACCTGCCTTAAGAGAAAGCAAGACTCAGAAATGCATTTCCCCTTTTATCATTTAATCCAGCCAACATGACTCCTGCTGCGGTCTCTCAGCTTATACACTTAAAAGGTCTACAGTTACAAAACTTCTAATATAAGCCTTTTATTAGTATTTACTTTTCTGGCTCCCATCGTCTCAGAAAGAGCCAAGGGCAGAAGGGAGGGAAGACTGTGTTAAAGCACAAAATCACAAACTTAAAGCAATTTCTTTACTGAATACTGGCAATACATAGAATCTACACCTGGGTGATGCATCTTTACAAAATCCTGTTTTAAAAGGGTTCATCCCTCCAGAGAGTAACAACAAAGAGTTAAATGACTTGTCTCTCAAATGACTAACATCAATCCCATCATTCCTCGTATACACAAGAAGTGTGGTTTTATAGTTTCTCCTGCCAGCCGTTACCTTATAAATCCCATACAAAGGTAAAACCTTTGTTTTATTTCAATACAAATGTCTCCAGCAAATGTTTACACTACTCTTTTGAAGCTTCCTCAACGCACACCACACCCCGGCAACTACATAAAAATGCCATTTGCCTTGAAACTCAGATGCATACTTACCAAGCCATTTGTATACACTGAAATTTCAACATTATTTGCTACCACAGGTTAACTCTTCTTTAATAGATACATGTGCGTGTGCATGGCTGGCATATACAGATATATATACACACACATACATATATATATATTTTTTAATATATCTATATATGCACGCTTGCACACACAGACATGGTTTATTAAAGCAACTGCCAAGTCTGATCCTACATAATTTCTGGTACTAACTCCCCAAAATGAAGTATCTTTTCCTCCAACCTTCAAATTTTGAGAGTAAAGAAAATACTAATTTCCTCCCTAATTAAATTAAATTTGATGTAACTTAGGAAGGAAATTAATAATTAAGAACAAATTAATTCTTATACTAGTCAAAACCTGTCCTAACTATCACTAGCAATGTTAAAGAAATACAGATTGTCACAATACAAATCACTGCTAGACACTGTGCTGCTCCGTAAGCTTGATTTTACCATTGTGCCCACTGGAATCATAGCTCACTTCTGCCCACAGTATCTAAGAACCTAATCCCACAAATGGCTCACTCATTGAAAACAGCTTATTGCTGTATAGGCTATGCCAAAACTCATTAAATAACTGGAAAGGTTCCCAGAGGCTTCAGCATGCTTTGGATTAAAGATCTACATTTCAGTTAAATATAGCAAGCCAATGATTGCATGCAAGTATACACAACAACTGCACAGCACACAACTACTGTACACACCAAAAAGCATGTGCCAGCACCTGCCTGAATAACATATCCGCCTAAATGTCTGTTTACTGCATGTCCAAGTTGCAGTGCTTAGCAGAAATCAGTAATTTCTTGATATCAGTGAAGAGTAATTTTTGTCTGCTTTAAGGCAACATTTTTCTTTAGCAACTGTTCACTGAAGTCAGACCTTTGAATTTAAGGTTAAAAAGTACTTTCCATAAAAATATATAATTAATGTATTGTTTCAGAAGTAACATCATCCTAACCATTTTAAATTAGCGAACTATTAATCAGAGAGAAGGCATATCTCAGAGTTGGTATGATTTATGACAAAGATATTCTCCTTTGACCAGGAGAGTTCCGGTTCTTAATTATCGTTCTTGCAGACTAACTTCTATCAGCAATAAGACTGCAAGCAGGCAGATATATGTCTTTCAAAAATTAAGCTGAGCTCTCTGTTCAAAAGCTTCCACTAGAACTTTGTCAAGCAGCCAGATGCTGCAGCAAAATCTATAGGGCAACAGCAAGGCAAATAACTACCCTCTAAAAGACTTTTACAAGATGGTTAAAAAGTCAGCCAGTTCGTGTTAATTGTTGTTTGTTTCCTCACCTTTTTTTAAAGAACTCCTTTAAAAATACCAAACATAGTATTCAGGTTCAACCAAAGGGAGCCAACAAATCACCTTGTCCATAAATGTTGCATATTTATACATAGAAGTAAATATGGCAGTGAAACGAAGATGGACTGTACAAAAAGTGTTCTTCACTTCCTACCTCTGCTTCCTTACTGCGCAGTATTTTTGTCTCAAGGATGCATAAGGAAGAGTTTGATATGGTTGTAGACCCTTCCCCTCATTTCCCTGTATCCTGCTCTGAACCTCAAGTCCCACAGTGATCTCTAGACAACGGCCCCATCAGAAAAGGATGTTGTTTTAGCAAAAAGAAAGAATGTGCCAGGTCCAACTCACTCTGCTCTGCCAGAAGGCAAGGGGACTGCTGTTGTTGACCAGACACAGCAGAGGAAACGCTAGCAGAGTGGTGTTTCTGATGCTGGTGCTGTCCCATTAGTCCATGGAAAGCAAGATTATTCCACAGCTCAACACATGCTGTACAAGATCCCCTATTCCATTGAGTTGTTCTGTCAAGCAGCAGTTGGAAGACAAGGGACAGAGCACAGGGAGCTGGAGCCAACACCTCAGTTCCCTTCACGTTACTGAGGTGATGAAGAGAGACCTCTGCCTGTACTCTCTAAATGCCTGTTTCTTTCACATTAGATCCAACTGAGATGCTGCCTTACAAACTCTTAGCAGGCTCACTGTTAGCAGGCGGTTTCTGGCTGTCAACCTGCACTGTTATACCCTCATCCTGAGGGGCTTCCAGGAGGACGGTACTGCTCTGTTTGTGTGTGGGAGGAGAAATCTGGCTTTAAATCAGCTGCTCTCCAGGTGGAGTAGGAAAGTGAGAAATCTGATGCTCCAGATAAGTCCTCCTAGATGCAGGATTTAGTCTCCCAGAGAGAGACAGGGATATTTGGTTAGGTGATTTCTACTTCTTCTGTTTGATTTTCAAGATCATTCCATCACAACCAGTCTGTTTTCTTTATATCTTCCCAGGCCAGTAGAGTGCTTCATCACATCACGTCTTGGAGGCCCTGGAAAGAACTGCTCTGTGCCACTTTTGTCTGACTCGGAAGAGAAAGGTCTTTGTGCCTGTGAGGTTAAGTTTTAATCTTGAAATTGTGGTGAAAAGGGAAAACAACACTGAGCAGAAACAATGAAGCCAGTTGAAAGATCATTGTTCAAAAAGCTTAAGAAAAGAGAGTCTGTAATTAGGCCTTGAAACTCTTCATCTCTCTTGGATGAGGTAATTGCTAGAGAAAAAAAAAGCCTTCAGTGACGTGCCCCAGAGTCCACAGCTTTCAAACACCGCAGGGGCATTCTGTGGGAATCCCCAGACCTGGTGCAACTGGTTATTGTATCAGACTCTCCAACAGAAGCGAGCATGTGGGTACATGTACACGTGTGCGGGGAGGGAAACACTTCAGTACATGGTGATAAGCTTTCAGGTACAACCTGATTTATGCTTGATAGCCCAATACCAAAGCATGTTATGAATCCTCTTACTTTTATCAATACATTTGCAGTTCAAGCTCCTAAAAGATCAGAGATTTGATAACTATCTCCTAAAATAAATATGCATATGCCAATTTGCATTTTAATGACTACTTCCTGCAGAAATACAAGTGGCTTTCTTAAATTTCACTCCTGACACTTTTTTAATCCAGCAACAATAAGAGAGTCATTATTTTAAAATCTCACTATATTTCCAGTGACCATTGCGAGAGTTGTGTTCTTAATGTTCCAGCACCTAAGGCAAGAGCAATGTGAATGGTGTGAGATTAGAACAAAATGGCCAAGGATAATACCTGACATGAGCGGATCTGACTTTCTTGCTCCTAGATCAACATGGTATCTTGTGAAGTCTAGCTTGCAGCTGCAAAAGTGTTAAAAAACTGCCAGTCCTGGCAGTGTGGATGGTAGCTGCTGATGGGACGAGACTGTCATGCTCTAGCCCTGGTAGTGCTTCTGTAAAGGTCCTTGGGAAAGTCCATCATGCTGGAGATCCCAAACCTGTATTTGCTGCATTTGCTTGCATAACAATCACACGCATACCAACAGTCATCCATTGTGACCACAGATGACAACATACCACTGTATTTTGAAATGGAATCACACAATAGGGGGATATCTGGGCTGGTGAGAATGTAATCATTACATGAGTAAATATAGCACCATTAGCAACTGGGCCAAGTACAACTCTGTTTACCAATGTAAGCTTTTGAAAGAGCTAGGCAGTTTTCAGAACTACTGTCTTTTCTTTAACGATCTATTCTTTTAAAATGTGCATCAGAGATGAAAATCCCTGTACTACAACCTCAGCACCTTCAGTCACCAAGTCAGGGCAGTGAGTGTTAATGCTACCACTCCATGCTCAATGCAATCTCTCACAGGATCACTCACTCAATGCAATCTCTCTAATGAGAGAAATGCAGTGAGGAATTGTGCATGAAGATGTTTCTGTATTTGAAAGATCCTTAGCATTACTTGAACACCGGACATTTATTCAGCATGAAAACAGTATCAGGATTTTGCTAAGCTCAACAGCACTTGCTGTTTATTATTTCTACATCCCCAAGAGTCCCACACTACCCCCACACAATGCACACAGACTATTTCCCTTGTTGTTTGCTTTCCAGGGGCCACCTTCTTCTTATAATTACCAGCAGCTTTTCATTTCTCCTGCACTAGACCATGCAGCTGAAACATTCTACCACCATTTGGATAACCTTATCTATAAGAAACTTGTTAAGGTGCCCTGTTGTCCCAGTTTATAGGCCCACTGTAGCAGGCCATCCCCAAATGCAAAACCCCATGTCTGAGGGTACTTGACCATTTAAGCTACACTGTGAGAGCCCTGCAGGTTTTCCTCAGAACTCCATCTCTATTTGTCAGTGATACAGGTGTGAACGCAATATCATACCAAAAGCCGTTACATACTGTCTTGCCTTTTACAGATGGACAGAATCCCTGGGGTCAGTGAAAGACCATGGTTTGCCTGGCTTTGCAGAGACTGAGTTCTCTCACCTCCATTTACCCTTCTTATTATTTGTGATAAAGGACAGAAGTGAAACTGTGATTAAGGATAGCTTTTCCTCACCTTTGCCTCCTCATTGACATCCCAAGTAAAGGACACAGCATTGAATGCGATTTCTTCAATATTCCCAATTGTATTAAAACTCTCCTTGTAATCAGCTGTAAGAAATAGCAAACAAAAGACTCATGAAAAGGGTTTGAACTTTCTCTTTTACAATTTGTAGTACATCTTTGCTTTTTCAGCTGGGTTGTCTAATGCATCAACTCTACCTCTTGTACTGTTTATGTTGAATTATTACTAACCTTAATTGCAAAGAGGTAATATACTGCAGCTTGAGTCTTACACATAGTACATCACCAGCTAATGTTCTTGCAAAATATTGCTTGCTCTTAAAAAGGAATCAGTGTGAGTGTAGTGGGAATGAGTGGGTGCATTCATTAGCTTGGCCAAGGAATGGCCAAAACTGGAAAATTAACTAAAAGCTATTGAAACATTTAAAGAGACTGTTCAAACCTTGACATAAACAAACAACATTATGGTAAATTCTAAAGAAGCTTTCTAAAAGGCTAAGAGCTATCATGGGAAGAAGTAATCAATAGCGTACATTTCTTGCCCAGCCATTTCAACTTTCCCAGGAATTACTGCACTGGATGCTGGATCTTTATTTAAAAAAAGAAAAAAACCCAAACACACAATACAAAGAACCAAAACCACAAAGATCTTTTCTCTAAAGTGTGTATGATACTAAAATAGCAAACAAATGTATTTTTAAATTGTCTGCCTCTTCTGCACTCTCTTCTCCCTTCTTTCCAAAGGGTAGTTAGTACTATCAATAAGCTAGCATTTCAGAAGGAATGCAAAGCAAGAGGGAGGAAGTCGACATTTCAAAGATGGCCCAACCCTCCTCCAAAAACTGTAAGGGCAAAAATACACATAAAAAAGACAACTTCCAGGTTTTCTTTATAATCAAAAAGGGGAACATGCCCCCTTTTTTTCTCCCTTTGCCAGCCAGTTTAACACACTTTCTTCTTTTTGATGACAGATTAAGAGAGAGACCAGGTTTGTAAGGAGGTAATATCTGCTTGATTAAAGGAACTTCCCGGTTGTTCACCCAAATGCATCAACTCTCTCTGGGACATACACATTTCCTTAGAATCCCTCCAGGGCTGTAATTGGACTCAGTGCCAGAGGGCTGAGATTATGTCATGCAGCAATCTTGATCTAAAGTTTGCCCAAATCTGTGCTTCAGAAGCACGCTGATTCTTAAGTTTTGTAATCAGTTATAGAAAGAGGATGTTTTTGTATTCTATAAATGAGACACCCAAATGGTTTCAATATTCTTTTCCTTTACCCTTCTGAAAATAAACTGTTGGTCTCTAAAAAATAATTTCTAGGTAATAACTGTTTTAAAACCATTTATAACAAAACCATTGCTACAAGGAGAATTATTTAACGTGAGACATGCAATCAGTATACTTTTCTCTCATCTGAAACTCAGGGATGCTGGCATTTCACTGGGCAAGTGAAACTGTATGTCTGAGATACATGAATGATTTTTGGGTACATTAAAAATTCACTGTTCTGACCATAGGAACAGCACATTGGTGATGCAGCAAGTGAACATGGTGTCTGAGAGGGTAGGCAGGCTTTTCATTCCCATCATGAACTCAGATCTCCTTTCTAGCTGAAGTCATTGGCTTCACTATCTAAATTCAGTGTGGGAATGCAAATGAGAGGAATTAGAAGACACATAAGTAGTTTAATATGCATGTGCACACATCCACCCACCCCTTAAATTTATGATTCATCAGAAAGTGCCTCGTGCAACTGACTGCTGCATATGGGCGTGCTGTGTAGGTGCACTTTGGAAAGACATGAACAAGATGTCTTGTAAAGACACATGTTTTCTTCTCCTAAAAGGCTGTCAGAACCTCGCATCCCACCAACCCTTCCCTTCCCCCAACACATGCCTCTGCTTCCTTAACTGCCATACACAAATCTCATGGAATGTCTATGTGACATGCTGTTTAAAAGCAGAAGTGCATCTTATTACCCTCAATTTACAGATAATTAAAGAAGGATCTTCAGTTGATTAAGAAAGCATTTACATTCAAGGATATCCGAAACTTGTTAGTGTGACTACAATTCTTCCTCTTCTGCTGCTGTGAGTTACCAGAAATAGAAAGTTGGGGTTCTTCGATATGCAAGAAAATGGCTCTACGGGAATTATCTCCTCTTTTGTTGGGCAAACTGCATATTAAACAATGGCAAATTTCAACATTAAACACTAATCATTTGCATGCATTACATACCATTGTAGTAGCTTTTGTATTGTGCACATAATACAAACTATTCCACACCCACTCTTTGTGTCCATGTTTGAACCTGTTCCAGTATTTGTCAAATTATGGTACTGATTCTAAATAACCAATGTTTGCTACAATCTAATATTGTATTCTTCATTTGACATTACTCTAAAAGAAAACGTTAGTGATTCAATATCACAGCACAGCACTGTGGAAAAGTCAACTTTTCCCCCCCGCCCCCACTCCTGCTAAAAACCGTGGAAGTGCCTCCCTCCTTCTTCAGAAAAATCCATAACAGCACATAGCCTAAATTATGGAAAACACCTTTCCTTCTTGCTTAATAAGTGTTGAGTCCTCAGGTTTATTCCTCAAGCACTAAGGACTTGCTTACATGTAAGCACATGCTTATCCTATTAATATCAATGCATTTTCAGACCTAGTAAGGCATCTAATCCATTCAACCATCCTTCCTCCCAGGAGGTGCACCAGCCAGTACACAAAATAAATTAAAGCAGTGACCCTTGCACGTCTGGAGTCATCCCCAGACCCACTAGGGTCATCACCCCTATCTGAGGACTGAATAGCTGGACCCCAGAATTAAAACATCCCAAATTCATTTGATTCTCTGCCTGCTAAGGACCAAGTCATGCTCGAGATTACAAGTGCACTCATAATTAAAAAGGATTCACAGGTGTTTACAAACATATGCTACAAACATTGAGTTAAAATAATATTAATGACTATAAAAATCTATGGAACAGGTTACACAGATTTATGGTTATTCAGATAGTTAAACAGATAGTTTTAAAGGAGCCTAATACATGATTAACCCTTTATATACTGTTGATAGTTGGAGTGAAATCCAAACCATCCCCTGAAGATGGGACAAATCTGATACACACCCCCATCCTTAGCAAGCTTCTCTCACTGCTTGTTTAAATGGTCCTGGTATTTGCTAATCTCACTCATAGACACCTAATTTTCTCTGTTAACTACACAGGGCCTGTACACTAATTCAGTATTCCTTTACAGGATCTGAATTTTTAATGTAAAGGAATTTAACCTTCAAGGGTCCCTTCCAAGCTATCTGGTTCAACTCCTACCCTACTTCCGCTCAAAGCAGGATCAACTTCAAATTTAGATGAAATTGCTCAGTTAGATCATCTGACAATAAAACTGAAAAGTTTTGCTAAATGCATCTTGATGCTTATATGGGAAATGTAGTTCAGAGCCATTCTGTCCTAATAAGCCCAATATCCACAATGTAAGTCCCAAAGAAAATGAAATGTACTTCAGAAACATTGTACTTGGTAAGAGCTAAGGCTGTATTTCAGTTGTTCTCAAGAAAACACTACTGAGCAACATCTAGGTCTTTCTTCTAGAAATGCTGAGGTAAACTGTGCTCTTACAGTTCTTACATCTGACAGGGAATGCTATATCAGTAAGTCTGATATTTGCAGTCCAAATAAAAAATACGTGCCGGAGTGCCTCAAGAGTTAGTGCTATTTCATCTCAAACTGATGAAAACATAAAAGACATTCACTTTAACACAGATAAACAACAGCTCATGCACAGTATTTGTTTTGCAGAGCACTATTTTACAGAATATGCATCATAAGCTGACTTGTTCAGGTAAGGGGACTGAAATGTGCCAGTACACCACAAGTGCGGTGGAGTCAGAGGGTGTTGGCACTACAGTGGAACAAGCTCCTCAGCACATACCTTCAAAGGTATGAGCATAAGCACTGCAAGCTTGTAGGGACTAGCACAAAAAAACAGTCAGCCTTCAGAAATAGCTGTGACGTGGCATACTTGCTCTTTTAACATGTCATGATAGGAGTCATTTGGTCTGGGGTGGAGGTTTTACTGCCTTAACTACCCCAAAGGACAAAAAAGAAATAGTTCAGCCAGAACTATGATGATAAGGCAAGAGGCAGAGAGGAGATTCAGGAAGAGCTGCTTTGACCAAATACTTGACTTTAAATAATTCCTGCCTCAGTCGAGGCTGCAGCATTTGAAAGTCTAAAGGCACTGCATAAGTAGGACCACTTAGGGACTGATTCCCTGATTACCCTGTTCAATCACCCCCGAAGACTTGCAGTGCTCTCTCCAAGAAACTCTGCCTTTTATTCCCCCTCCTCTCTGGCCCCTCTCATTCCTGCCATTCAATGGTTTGGTTCCCTCAGGCGGTCAAAACAAGATAGACTTTGTCTGCTTTGGTCTCGCCGACTCCTTTGACTGGAATCCACTGCAGATGGCTGTACGTGTAAACTGCACGTGGGAGGGGAGAAGCGCTTGATGTCTAGACACTCCCACAGATTTCAACTTCAGACTCCTTGGCAGCAGGTACATGTTCTTCCTCTGCTAAAATCTCCCAAGCGTGCAGATAGGGCAGTTGTGGCTGAGATGGGCTTGTAAATACTTTAGATGGGATGAACGGTAAACGGGTCTCTCAGGATAGCACACCAGAGCTCACTTCTCTCTGACACCAACAAGACTCAAAAACTGGGGGTGTAGGAGTCCTGTGCACTTCTTTGCAGTCACCATAAAGATGGCATCTTCACTCTCAGGCTGCATTTACACATCAGATTAGCTAACATAACTGTTATGTGGGCTGCTATAGTTACTGGATCAAAGAGTGGATCAGCCTTTGAAAAACTAAAGGAAACAAACATTCTGCCACTCCTGAGGTGCAGACCTCAACTTCCTGGCAGCAGAAGGTGGAACGCCATTAAATACACATTCAAGGTGTGTTCTTCTTTGTGACTACTGAGGATCATTCATTCTGCATGGTCTCCATCTTGCTTCACAGACCCCATAGCCCAGTTCTAGCAGGGGCAAGCCATTGCTAAGAACTGCGGTAAAGCTTTGCAGCCATGGCCAATATATCCCACCACATCCGTATACAAGGTACCAGAGCCTTCCACATTTTGCAATCTTCCCTGAAACTTTTGGACATCCTCTTACACTCACCAATGTCAAGGACCCTCTGTTTAGCTGTGTGCTGCCGAGAATGCCAGTATTTCCAGTATTTCAGCTGTTCATCTCTGTTTTTATCCTCACTGAAAACAACCATGACCACGCTCTAAGAAAATCAACAGAACTTGCATTAGTTAATATGTAATTAACAGTCAGAAACACAAAATCTCTCATATGCCTTTAATGCTCATCCAGTCACCTCCCTGCCCCAGTACTTGGGTTGCAGAAGATTGCTGGGTTTTATTCTAGTCCAATATTGCAATGTACTTAAAATCTCAGGGCAGAAGAAATGTAGTTTTAAAATAATGCAGGGCCTAGGATTATATTCTTGACAGTCCAAATAAAATTTAACTGTATTCTTAGATTTAAGGTCTAAGTTGCCTTAAGTAAAAAGTGGTCATTTCTAAGTCAGAGAATCCCAAGTTCCAATTCTGATTCAAGTCCAGGCTAAGTGTTGTTGGAGTTCAGATTCCTTGTCACTCTTGAAGATGACATTACACTGTAAAGGTATGTGTTTTGGAGCTTAGGCTCACTGGCTAAAGGCAGGACATTTTCAGTTTCAGCACACATAGTCCAAATACCCTTCTCAGAGCAGGACTCTTGCATACATGTATTTAATGACAAAGGCAGTGAGACTGTTTACTGAGATTTGCTGAGCTTTTCAGTTCAAGTTCTGAATTTCCTTTGTTAAACTGTGTGATTCAAAGGAAACAGATTGAAACTTTATGCAAAACTTCACATGAGTAATAAAGGCTTTTTTAAAAAGCCCTGCTATAGACAAGCTAAACAAAAAACACAAAACAATGAAAGGATGCTCATACTAGGTAAACTGCAGTGAAAAGAAATCAGAGAGGAAAAAACTTCACTTTTAAATATCCTCTTTTGTTCCCATTCTTCCTTTAACCCTGAGTCACCAAGCTCATAAAAAACACCAACAACCTGTTTCATAAGCCGAGGAGCTGGATCACGATTGATTCATGATCACCACTATAACCCTTCACGTGCTCTATGACCTTCTCTGTTCCACCTATAAGAGCCAAATGACATCACTGCATCTTCCATGCCTAGCTACTGCATGGACACAAGGCAGTACATGCCATGGATGAGTCCTGAGTTATGCGTATGCATACCGGCTGGCCATCAGGTATGTGCCAGCTGATGCACTAACCAGAGCTGGCAGCGCAGACTGTAGCTCTTCCACCAAGGACAGCATTAATCTTCTTCCTCTATTGACCACTTACGTGGAACTTGTAGAGGTTTAATACCTTCAAACCTCTTGCCACGCTGTCAGGTTTGGATGTAATTGGCAATAAATTCAACAGTCGCTTGGTTGGGGGCCTGGCAAACAGAACACGATGGTGAAAGTTGCATTTGCTTTCACAGTCTTCTGTGAATTGTACTTCCTCCAAAAGAAATGGTCTCATCTCTCCTTTACAATTTCCACCCTTCTGTTGCCACAGATTCAAAACTCATGTGGCTCTGCAGTGAATCAGACTCATGAGGACTGGTTTTCAGCCAGACCAGTGAGCTCCTGACTCCTGTTTCAGCTGTACAAGTGCTAGAGCTGGCACCACAAAGGGGGAAGGAACAGGTGGCTGACAAGGAGAGAGACTTTTCGGCAGCAGAGAAGTCTTGCATCAGCTTCAGCCAATAATGAAACACCATCATCAGCCTCCTTAGGAAACCAGGCTAAAAATTAACTGCTATTCAGGTTTACAAATCATTGCCTCTCTTTTAGGAAGAGTGTCTCTGAACTTCATGTATAATAGAAACATACAGGTTGTTGTCTGCTTCACTGCTTCACACTTCTGGGTGAGTATCAACTGAAAGCTCACACTTATAAGATGTTAAGTGGTTTAAAATTTATTTCACAAAGGATGGCTTCAACTCTTCACATTTTATCTGAAATGCACTGGAAAGCAGCCGCTGAAGTGCATGAGTGAGATGGACTTACATAGTAGATGTAGCAGTTCCCCGATTTTTTTCTTTAATCATGGCAATAGTAAGTTCACCCATGTCAAGTGCAATATCTGTGCAATTACCATTCTGCCAAACCATAAACTGAGGCAGCTATGTATACAGTTTACGCATAAGATCACACCTTGAAAAAACTGGACCCCAAAATATTTGAGACCACCATCAATATTACCCTCCCACCTTTACATTGGGCATAAGCATAAGCTTGCTCTGTCCCCTCCCACGAGAAAAAAGACAATTAAAACACAACCAACCATAACTACATTTATATGTAGAGCTTTCCCATCTAGGAGGGAAATTGGACTATACCCTGACTTTGCTGATGGGATGCCGGAAACATTTGTTGTCACCCGTCTCACTCAGCGTGATGGCGTAGAACTGTCCTTTGTTCAGGTAGGTCATGGGTCCCTCCCCTTGCTTTTGACGCAGAGATTTGGTAGCTTCTAGAGTGTACTGAAAAGTGCTGCTGAAAAGACAGGGAGAGAAACACCAACAAAATCCATATCACTCTCTCCTTTTCTCTTTGTCCCCTTTTATTACGTATTTCATGCATTGTATAAGCAAGGCATAAGGCACTAATAATAAAATTCCAGGAAAAGGTCACACAGGTATTTAAAAATGCAATTCTCTTTTTTCAAGTTCATCAGATTTGACAATCAAGCATAAAACTATCTGGACTGTAATTCTCTTGGATCAAAGACTACATCTTTACTTTATCTGAAAAGAACTATCATGAAGTACAAGACTACATACCCCACAGTGACAGTGTCAAATACCAGGAGGGAATTCAGTATGATTTGCAGGAAATCAGCTACCTCCACAGACATTTAAACTTAGAAGTGTCACAGAAAGGGAAACTTAATTTAAAAAAAAAAACAAACAAACAAAACAAAAATAACCAACCAAACAAAACAGCACCACCAAAGCAATTGAACAAAAAAAAAAACAGAATAAAACTTGTTGCAAAAGATACACATGGAGAATGAAAAGTCCAACTGCTACTTTCAGCACAGAGCAGAGAAGGAATACAACCAGAAGAGATGGTAGGTTCATTTGTTTAAAGACAACATGCAATCAGGGCTTTTACAAGCCTTCTTTTCAAGATTAATCAGACAGAACAAAGTACCTACATTTAGTTGTATCTGCAATCAAGTAACCTCCCTTTAGAAAAAGAAAAAAATTAAAGAAAAAGAAAGTTTGCTCTTGTGTTGGAAGTCAGATATTAGAAAAGACCCTCCTTCACAGGAGAACTTCCCACCTTTAAAGCAGTTCTCAAACCATGAAAAGCTAAAGCTCCATTAACTAGTGAACTTTTAGCTGAACACAATTCTCACAAAGCCTCTTCCAGCCTCCTCCTCCAATAACGGGCTTGAACAATAATCCAATAAAATGCCTGCAGCTCCTCACATTCTCTTAAATGAAAAATAATGTTAACCTTACAGAATACATCTTCTCTTCAAACTGCATTTGGTCACCACAGGAAGCTTAATGCAAGCAGTCACTTGCAGAATGTCCTCACAAATTGGAGATATTGGGAAACACTTTCACAAAGGTCCTAATTCAGCAAAGTATTTAAGCAGTGCTGGAGTAGAACCAGAAGGATGAATATGTTGGTACAAAACAAGTGTATCCTTAACTTTCTAGTTCAAGCAAATACTTTGGATCATCATAACACTGACATAGCAATATGGAAATAAGGGGAAGACAAAAATACTTTTAACTATCCGGGGGGGAGGGGGGGGGGGGGGCAGGAGGGGAATCAATAAAATGCATGAACAGTAATAACATTTAAATCCACACTTGAAGAGAAGGTAGAAGAAAACAAAAAATAACCAGGTCCACTGTCTTTCCATTCAAATGAAGAAGTTTCAGACACTTTAGTGTCAATTATTTAGTTTAGTATCAATCATTCAATCAAGCGAAGACAATTTCTAAGTGTTTCTTAGCTTATAAATGGAAATCCAGTCATTTTTCTAGTTGCTTAAAAGTTACAGATCAAAGTAAAACTAAGGTAAGAAGCAAACACTATACCTATCCAACTCACTAAAGGCAGTACCAGCACTTCCCAACAATGCAGTTGCTGCCGACACAAAGGCGCTCACACACGGTGGGAAGGCAGCACGAAGGGGACTGTGGTCCCCTCCACTGCCACCCACTGCGGTGTGTGCTGCCGCAGTCCCTCTGTCCTGTGTGCAAGGGGAACAGAGGCTCTGTTGACACTGGCAAGTGGTACATCCCCATCCAAGTGGGCTGGAAGAGCAGAACTACTGGTGCTGTGGACCCAGCATCCATCCTGCTGCAAACACTTGTCCTACGGATTGACCCCGGTGGGGGCACACCCTCCAATTTAGTGTCACACGAAGAGACTGCAAGTTGCATGCTGCAAGACTGCTGTATGACGCATATCAAAGCACGCCCAGTGCCCTGGGAGATGCACCTCAATATCTCCCACCAGAGAGAAGGCCTAATGAGGATGTGTGCTGAGAAGGGTTTAGGATGAACCAAAGTCAGACACACAGCGTCTTAACAGAGCTGCCTGCAGTCTGCCACGGTCTGGTCTTCTGTTTCCTGGCATTCTGTATGTTTCAGAAAGATGTCAAAAAAATGTTAATCCCAGACACACTGCACCGGGCCAATTTTGCGGTACCACTTGGGAATTTTCTTCTTGTTCCCAGCTGGCAATCAAAGTGTGCCCTATACCAGGAGGATTACTATTACCCTTAAAACTTGCTGCAGTCACTCAAATAATTATAATACTATTCTGAATCTCACCATGAGTCTTAACTAAAAAGCCACATGTAGTCATTAAGGGATCTTCTATCAGGCTTCCAATTACTTTTATATTCACCACTTCTTTTTTTCAATCTGAAGTTTTCATTTCCGAGCACCTATCACTTCTAAGTAACTCCCAGGAAAGATGTATTACCCTTTTCTTAAAGCGTATTTGAAGGTTTTGTTCTAATGTGGACCTGGGCCATAGCATGAAAGACTTAATGTCTGAGAACCAATGCTTCAGGATTCAATTTTATAAATATCCACTGTAGTAAGTGAGCAGTCTTTCTGTTTCATATGTACTGCCTATATAATGACTCAGTTCTGAGCTCACTGCAGTTAATGATTGTTTTAATATTCCTTAGAAAAAAGACCAAGCTGTAAGGAACCTCCACTACATCAGCAGTCATATGCCTACTCCAGGAAAAATATGTAGGCATGTTCCTGTTTCTAAAGTGAGAGTAATCTCTCAGATATAAACAGAACTATTCACAAGCATGAAATGAAGCATCAGCTTATAAACTTCACTGATCACAGTCTCTATTATTTAAAGTGACTCTGCAGCATTTGCCCATTCTACACATGCATTTTTCTTTGCTTAGGGAGGACACTATTCCTTTCAAACTTCAATTTTTGAAACTTTTTAAAAAACTTTTTGGAATTCTTAGGGTTTTTTACATGATTTGTAATAGATACTTTGTTTATTTTATTTTATAGGTAAACATGACGTACCACAAGCAGCAGTGTAAAAAGATAGAGGGTTTCCCAGAAAACCTACTAGGAGTAACTAGAAAAAACAGGAGGGAATAATAAAGATGTGAATTCCATAAGGGTGGTGGAGCCAGTTCAACCATCCTGGACATCTAACTTGTGCACCCTGCCACCCTGAAAGGTGGGAAGATTTTCCATGACCTGGCTATAAAAGTCGTGCCATGTTACCTGGGGGGACCTCTCTTAACAGTTTTGATCTCACATATTTCCGGAGGGCCTCAGAGGAGTTACTAACTTTAAACAATGCTGAAGGAAGATAACAGAGGAAGACATAAACTGGTCAGATATGAAAGCTAACATGTGCAGAAGGGGAAAGTGATGCTGGGCAGCATTCAAGGGAGCCCTGCAGGTGCCCCAGGGTGATGAAAGGTAGAGTAGGGAGTGGAGTCAGCCTCTCCTCAATACATTCCTACATGATGCCAGTCAACACATTTCAAAGCTTATGCCATACCTTGTTTGTTCATAAATATATTCTTCAGCCCCCACGGACACACTGCGATACTTCTGAAAAATAAAAACAACAATTACATATAGTTTGATACAATCAAAATGCAAATACCAACAAAAGTATAGTTATGCTTATGTAAGGACCCCTCAGAAGAAACCATCAACCATTTAAAACCCAAAATGCCTAAAAACTGGAGTGGACCCTACATGGACTTTACACTAGAATTGACAGAGATAATTCATTTATGTCAAGGTTTTAGAGTTTTTCATAACCTAACTGCTACAGGAATGTAGCTGAAAAACATCTTCTGCCTTATTAAACTCCTTGCCTACACATAAATATATTCTAAAACAAGCCTGTAAAAATGTACCCCATGTCAAAGATAAGTAGAATTTTCAAATGAAATCCTGGTTTTCCTAGAGACTTCACTTTTTGTTTTGTTTTGCTTTATTTAAAAATATGTGTCTGGTCAGCTGTCCTTAAGGCCTACAAAGGAAAGTTGAGAAAAATTTAGATTGCTATACTGTCTATTTTAATCAGGAGTGGTGACACAGGCTAAGAAAGTATTTTACCTTCAGTATAAGATTCTGTTTGAGCAAAACACACACTTTACCAGATGAAAGGAGACCTTACAGCCACTCTTTAAACACATGAAAACACATCTATCAAAAAAAAAATTACATCAAGAGGTGGAATTCTAAAAAATGAAATCTTTTTGCACAGATTAAGCAAGGATTTGTACTCCATGTTCCTGAGCAAATGAGCCCATCCATACTATCCTATGTAAGGCTTGCTGCTTCTCCTTGGCTTGCCTTTTGCCTGAAGCATGTTTTTGCTGATGTCTCTCTGGTTCACTGATGGATCAATACATTTCATCTCCAAGATTTCTTGTGTGATCACCAGTTAGCAGTTAAAAGCTGTTTTGTTTCCAGAAGTGTCAAGTCAGGCAATTTTGAAAACAGTTTTTAATTTTACCTTATGCACAACTGTGCCAGAACAAATATCCGGTCAGATACTAGTTAAGTGCAAAGGCATTATGTACTGGTTAGGAATATTTCCGGAAGATCAAAAGTCAAGGATCCATGAGCAATAGAATAGATAAGCTAAATACTCTAAGAAATCTAACATCTGAGGGGTATTACAATAAAGAGGGTCCCATATTAACATGCTAGTCACATTCTATATGAGGGCTAGAGGTTGATACTGTCAAAAGCTTTCAATTTACTTACCTAGCCTCTAAAATTTTGTCTATACTATAAAGGACTAATAAATTAATCAACAGCTAAATAAGAATATGAAATAGATGAGAAAGATATATTTATACAGTTGTTAAAATTGTATCCAAATAACATAGCAAGTGATTGAACAAAGTGTCCACTAGCATAGGGATCTATAAAAACTCAGCGCTCCTTCAGTGTCACAGAAATAAGTCACTCAATAAATGTTTTGAAACAATTTCTAAATACATATTCATAATGTGTTTAAAAATTGAGCAGGTATCAAGAGCAAATCTACTGCAGCCAAACCCAGCCATTCTCACCAAGTGGATAGGAAAACTAGTAAGAACAACTACTGTACTTCTACTTTAAACACTCATTTAGCACAAATTTCTCTTTTGGTATGTTTTGACATTTTACCTTATGCTTTACCCCCACCTGCTTCATACAGCTGTCCCTGCACAACAGCACATGGCTGGAGCAGCAGTCAGAACACTGCAGGGGTGAAACACATCCTGGGATTTGGGTAGTTGAGAAAAAATGAAGGGGCAGGCTAAGCACTGAGTGAGGCTGCAGTGGGGTGGGAGAGCTCTTCCAGCTCCTGTGCAACACGCATGTGAGCGTCTGGGGCTGGAAGGCCACAAACAGTGGCACACACCTCACCTAACACCTACAGAGGGGGTCTTAGTTAAAGTTAGTTGTTCAGTCTCCCTGTACAGTTAATAGGGGAGTTGAAGATGGAGAAGAGCGAGTGGACCTGGCAAAACATTCCACCCACTTCAGGCAACTGGATTTGAACTGCCTCTTTCTCCACTGACTGCAGAGAAAGCCTAGATGACAACTGTTGTACCCTGTTATTAACCCATCATTTTAAAAAACATGTAACAAAATATTACTATTGTAACAAAAATTACCATAACATGGAGTTTGGGATGCAAGGCCAACGTATAGATGCAAAGTCCCTTTTTACTTCCAAGTTAAGCAACTTTGCACATTTGACAGCACCTTGCACAGTGCAGGCTGACTGACTGCGTAGCGCTCCGCAGCACATCTCAGAACAAACCAGTGTAATGGAATCACTCAGCTACAGCACCCCAGGGAAAGCCATGGGTATGGTACCACTGAACTCCCATAAAAAAAAAAGAAGTCATTTACCAGTAACAATGAAAAATAGCAGAAATTATGTGATTTGATAATGCAGAGCAGTGTTTCTAATCCAAGGTTTGATCTTACTGATTTTTCAATGGCAAACTAGATTTCTTCAAGTTATTCATTTAGTTGACCCAAATGTGTTCTATATCTGAAAATGATTTCACCTCCAGACATCCTGATCTATGATGCCAGTATGGTGATAATTTACTCTTCTATAATACACATACACAGACACACAGTAAATTTCTTATATATTCAGAGTAACTCAGTCTTAACATAGCTTGCCTTGTACTTTTGTTACTTTTACAACTTCATAGAGTTGGAGGAGAAAAATCTGAGGAGAGTTTTACCCCCTAATATCTCTAATTATCTGCAGAGGTACTGTCAGCTTTGAATAATTTTTACCTTTCTACATTTCTGGCTTGTTTGCATTATTCAGCAGCAGGTAAAAGCAGCCAGAGGGTACTCACCATATTAAAGCTGACTGTATAATTACCTTGCCTCAGCTTAACTATAAAATAGTCACAAGGTAGCTCTTTGTCTCTCTTCGCCTCCTCATTCCCCTACATAGACATGCATACCAGTCTTTCCCTGCCTGTTAACTTCTCCATTCCCCTCTAGTCACCTAATCCTACTACTTTTTCTCACTTGTCTATGTTGCAGAGTAGAGCTTAGTGCAACAGCTTCTGAATTAATTACTTGGGTTTACCTAGCAGCAGAGGCTGACGCTGCTCATTTGCACTTTCAGAAGAACGTTAAAAATTTCTCAAAGTGGCTGCTATTTCTTGCTGTTTTGAATAGGTCTGAAGGCAGATCTTGTTAACGGAAAACAAATCTTCTTTCAGAATGGCAACTATCCTCTACTTGACACAATATCCCAGAAGACAAAAGATCAGTATCTATTACTCTCAGAGTTTCCAAGAAACAACTTTAAAACAGTCTTCTGAAATGCCTCATGATGCTCCTCTATAATCAGAGCACAGACTGACAGGAACACGACAAAGAGTTGAGATGAATTTGTTGAAACAAGCATCACTGTCCTTCTAATGGCTCTTGCAAACAGCTCAAATATCCTTATCTTGTTTACAAGGTCAAATTTCCTTATCTTGTTTACAGCTTTTTTATTGAGTTCTTAGATGCTAATTTGAGGTGAAAAACTTACTTCTGTTCCTCCATCTTTGAAGGTGTCACTGTACGTACTGTCTGGAGTACTGCGCTGGTCATCTTTGAGATAATTTGTGTGGGGAGCAATGTTGGACACTTCGTATGGTTCAAAGATAACCCCTCGGTGCTCCTCATTTTCTCCTCTTGCATAGTGTGCTTGCGGGGTCATAAAAACAGGGGTGAACTCCTCTGCTTTAACCACAGTCACTCCAGTCCCTGTGATGGGCGTTGAGCTCCCAGACACATTTGTGTTGTATTCCCTTTTGGATGACTCCAAAGGATCTTGGTTCAAGGAGAGGTTAACCGGCACCGTCTTCAAGACTTGCACGCGGTTCTCTCCCGCACTTAAATTACTCTGAGCTTCCGTGGTATTAAGACAATTTCTGCAAGACAAAACCAAAAAATGTTATGAACTGTCCTGATAGAGTAAATCTTCTTCTAAAATAGATTAATGTTCTTAGATGTCAGGGAAGGAGCTCTTTCAACTCTTGGTAAACCATTGCCATAAAAAGTAGTACTCTAACAAATACTAGGCAAAAGACGTTGTGAAGCAAGCAGAGAGGTCCAGAGCTCTTTAAAAGCTAGGGAAAGATAATACCTATAATACCTAAGATTTGACCTATAATCGGTTTGACTTGTTACAATAAATTCTGGGTATCCAGGGTTGTTTTTGCCTTGTCTTGTAATTTGGATGCAAAATCAATCCACTAGTGCAACAGCCTTTAGGCACAGAATAAGCATAAAGTGTAAGGCGAGATAAGGATTACTCACAGTAGATAATTTGCATGTGAAATAGGCAGAATATCAACAGTAAAATTCATATGCTGATGCATGCTCTTTCAGGCTACAGGCCAGTACTGTTTGTGTAACTCTGGTACCAATGCTCTTCTCAAAGTGCAAGCCCTGGAATCCCATTGTATCAGAGTAGATCAGTAACTAAGCAGCTGCAGGGTAACCTCCAGCAGCATTCCCACGTCTACCCATGGTTGCTGTCTACCCATGGTTGCTGTCGAAAGCAATCTGATTGCTGATAGTAGTTGCACTGATATAAAATTGTTAACTCATAAAACTTTTAGTAGGTGAAACACACTGCTTTGTTTTCAACCCAGCAGATATGTTCTGACATTACAGTTCCTCTCTGTTGGCTTTCCACCAAAGGCCAGTTTTGTCAATCACACTCAATTTAGGAATTTCTCAGGCATTCACAGAAGAAAAACTGTCCCTCAAAAAAAGTTTCATTTTGTTTTGAAACAGTGAATTTATATACTACCTACTTAAACTTTCATCTTACACAGCTAGTAGAGACCATCTAAGGCTGTCCCGAATTAGCTACATTGAAATAAACCTTGTGTAGCTTCTCTTCACTATAATTTTACATGAAGATACCTTCCTATATGTAAAAACTTAGTTCTTTCTACATAAATATACATGCTCTCTTGTTCACAAGTCTTAAAAAAGGCAGGAGTCAGCTTCCTCTGACTCTTCAAGTCACTTTAAGCTTACAGAGGAAGGCTGAAATCTGAGAGGAGCAAGAAAAACATTTTGAGCAGATTATTTTAAGAGAGTTACTTTATTTGCTTCTGGGCAGACCCTAAGTTAGGTACTGTATAAATCAGGTTACTGAGGCCAAACTACTCACTTTTTGCTTTAGAAGAAGAAAATTGAAAGAAAAACAGCCAATAGTCAATTTAATCTGATTTTACTAATCTCAGCAGCACCAAAACAACAAAACACAAATCATGAAACTTTCTGCTATATTGCAAATTGCATGTTTAATACTACTGTTCAATTTTTCTAATTTATTAAAAGTAAAAAGGACTAAAGTTTGTTTCCCAAAACAGTGTTTATTCTTTTATCTTTTGGAAGAAAACCATAAACCCTCAGGCTATCATAGTTCCTTCAGTTCACAACTGATCAACACTGTTAGTAGCCGGGTGTATGATTTTGAATAATACTGTACCTTTTATCTTGGTCTTCTTGATTATCACTCACTTTGTTAACAGACAACAGCCTTTTATCTCTGGGAACCTGAGAACAACACCAGGCATGGGGTCAGGTAAATGCAACTGTCAGGTATTCGCTCTACTGCAACAACTGAAAAATGTAACTGTATCAGCGTTGTCTAGTTTACAGATGCCAGGAGCTATTTTTCTCTGAGAAACTGACTGTAACCGAAAAATAATTTCCAAAGGGAAAAAATGTAGGGATAGTTTTCTTTTCTAGTTCTTGGCCACAGCAGTCTGGAGCAAAGCACTCTTCTATATGTCTTTATCTTTGGAATATCAAGCTAGGTCAAGCTGTCTCAAAAATCAAAGCTTACATTCCCAAACACACACACTTTTCACTAAATAATAAAAGATGAGAAGGAAGACATGATGCTTTGATGAGCTCTGTATGGACTCTTTTAGCTTAGAGGAAAAAGGGTTTTCAATTAAACCACAAGCACCAGCTAAATCCTCCTATTATAGAGCAGTCTGAAGGATGTAGGACTCGTATCCAGGAGAATTTTGTGGATCTTTCAATTTCCCAGCATGGGGACAGGTCAGGGCATGCTGGCATGTCAGCAGAGAACACGGACTTTTGCTTTGCTGGGTGCATCAACAGCCATGAGAAGTAAAAATTCAGTCAAATCTGGCCCCTCAACAGACTCAGAATTGACACCAAGTGACTTAAAAGATTTCTCTTCCCACATACCAGTTTCCCGACACCAGCATAGATATGAAATCATGAAGGGCAAAGTTGCTGCCATGACCGTATCTTTCTTTTGCTGAACCAGCAACTTGGGAGCTAAAACTTCTATCTTTTACAAAAGAAGGTACATCCACTCTATCACAGCAGTTAACTTGGGATTAAAGAGCAAGAATAGACATAAGAATGGGCTAAAGCTACACCTTTTATCTTTAAATACTTTAAAGAACAGAAAGAACTTCAAAGAAAGGAAAATACTGAATTTAGAGGAAAAACAATACTACAGTGCACTACACTAGCCAAGGTTAATATCAGCTATATGTGCAAGACAGCAGCAAAGTCAGAGTGCTAGCCAGAGAGCTGCCTTCAGTAGGGACATCCTCTCCCTACTAAGCATCCTGCTGGTTAAAAAACCTCTTTCATATACTTTAGAAGTCAGATCCAAGCCACAGTTTGCACATGTTGATTCCCCTGTTAAGATCATATATTTATCCCTGAAGGAGGGTCTATGTTTAGATAAATATCACTACAAGAAAAAGGAGAAGGAAAAAAAAAAAAAAACAAACAACCAAAAAACAAAACAAAACCAGTTTAAGTTCAAATACTTCATATTGACTGGAAAAAGTACTTCAAAAAAGTTACCCAGCATGTCAGAACAAATGAGCCAGATGATAAATAAGGGCAATTCAAGAGAGTCTGGTGCACTGGAAGTCCTCCTCTACACTTCCACATTACAGCACAGAGGTTTAAGTCAGGTTTTAAGTTCCTCTTTGAGAGCATCAACAAGAGTTATCCTTTTCTCCCAGTTTAAGACAGAAATAGTTATGATTGAATGCTGGAAATGGCTTTGAGATTAACACAGTTTATTCCAACAGAACCCCAAGCCTTTTGCAACTGCCTGGAACAAGGAACAGACATGTCTCTTAGAACACAGTTTTGAGAAGGAAAAGGGCTGTTCTATAGTTTTATTTTAAAAATCCAGTATGTATGTACTGCTACATACATATTACTAAGACAGAAGCCAACACGCCAGATGCTTGTACACATCCTGAATTTTACAAATCCACATTAACTTCACAGACTCTGCCACTGTATGTCAAGAAGAGAAAAGGCCCTTTCTTCTTTCTCATTGGGAAAAGCTTTTCTCTATTGGCAACAACACACAAAAGCAAGGAACATCTCTTGATATATAATCAGTAAAGAAATTAAAACAATATTTAACCATAAAGTTGGTATATGGCATCTTGCCTGCAACCCCTTCTCCTGAACTCTCCTCTAACGATTTTAACAGAGACTAATAAGAGCAGCCCACTCTCTAAAAGCATTTATACTAATAAATACTAAAAGCAAAGGCTTTAAATTTTAAATTTCCATTCCTGCTACCTTCTTCATGAATTATGAGGGGAGCTGGCATGTTCTACTGGCTTTCACAGAAGATCATCTGTCCAATGCAGACATAGGTGGCTTCAGGAGTACTGAGATAGTTCAAGCAAAATGAACAATTTCATACTTTAGTGCTTGGCAGGCAACACTGATTCCATTTGCAGAGTACATAGGGGTCACCCTGGACTTCAGATTGAAATTTCTGCATTACACAGAGATGTACCCTCTAGAACACTCCTCTGATTTTAGCAGAAATCTCGAATGTAGCTCTACTTAAAACTATGAAATATACAAAAAAGGAAAATGGTAGGCAAAGCCCTGGGCTTAGAACCTGACAAACTGAAACTGTGTGTCAGTGCTTCCCCTGTAAATTGACTTAGATCTCTGTGTGTCCAGCTTCATTTCTGCCCTCCACCCTTTTATTTAGACTGCAAACTGCCAGTGCAAGGGCTAGACCTCACTGTATGTTTGTATACAGCCTACTGCAATCGTTATACAAATAAAAATAACATGGGAAACTGTCAGATGAGAGATACTCCAGTTAAAGAGCAAACTAAAACATGTGTGGAATGAACCAGAAAAGCAGACAAACCTACAGATGGATAAGGCCTCCCCTCTTCCACTTTTTAAAGAATACTGCAAGTATCTGACCACAAATACAAAGGGGGCTAATTCATCCAATGCTCTTGCAAGGGAAGAGAAAGAATACTATGCTCAAAAAGAAAGCATGGTTGCAAATTTAATACAGGAATTCTGATTTTGTTTTTTCTCTCCAGAACTAAACATATCAAAACAGCCTCAGACAGGCTTCCTAACCTAAATTGGAAAGGCTGCTTGATGCAAGTATCTGAGAGAAAACAAGATGAAGTGACTTCTGTCTTTGAAAACTGGTTCTTTTGATGCCTCTTAGAGTGGTCCCCCGCTAGTGCAGCAGGAAGGAATAACCATGGCGTTACCTACTTTATAATAGTCATACAATAGGCCAAGAGCAGCAGCACTGTCCTCATCACCATTTATGCTCATCATAGCCTTGGTAGCTGCTGTTAGGGGATTCTCCAAATACGACTTCCAGGCTTCATCTTCGCTGGTGTAGGCTCGTCTGGCGTTGAATGAAGTATCATTTGGCACTAAGGCCACAAGTCGCTTGTTACTGCATAGACAGGAAGAATAAAATGGTGATCCAGAAGGGATTACTTTATTCACAAGGCATGTTAAAGAACATAACATAGCTCAATGAAAGTGATATGATTACATGAAGCAAGCATCTCTGTATTAAACTTGGTGACATAAACATTTATCAGTATTAGGTATCTTCAGTACTTAACAAAAATATAATTAAATGTGTACAGATCTTGTGATAATAATTCAAATGTATTTTTACTAATATATAGAGCTATCAAAATATTTTAAAACTACTTGGGAAAAAAGGAAATAATAATATAAGAACACTTTGCCCCAGTATTTTTGCTAGATGTACACCTGATTAGGGGAAAATACATTTAACAGAAATCAGTTATAAGAAGAAGACATGAAGGGAAAACAAGAAAAAGTATCCAATACTAAAGTAGTGTTCACCTATATTGAGTATAGTTCAGTATTTAATAACTGGGTACACCTTATAATTGCGCTATTCTCTGCTTTTGGAATGCAATTTGTCCGTAATTTCAGAGAGGTTTTCTGTAACAGGACGCGAGCAATGGGTCCAGTGGATGAAGCAGAAGTCAACATATTTGGTCTCAATTCACACTTTATCACTCACCACATCTAGTTACAGACCCACGGCAATACACACAACACCATTAGTAAGTAGGATTTGCAGCAGAGCAGTTTCCTCCAGCCTGGAAGTGGTACAAACTGTCCTGTTCCTGTGTATATCACGAGAAGCTGCTGCACCACAGCTATGGCTAAAATTTCCAGTATAATGGAAATCTAAATGAAGATAATAGTACCTGTTTTTGTAAAATGTTCAATAAACTTATGGATAAAAGAGCTACACCAAAAAAAAAAAAAAGTTGCATTCCTATTACACAAGATAGTAGGCAAACAGATTAGGCAGGGAAACAGTGGAGAGAGGGGTGTGCTGCCTAGTGCATGTTGCAAGAGCACTGTCAAGAATTGTGGCTCAAGTTACAAGGGTTGCGATGAAACTTTTAACACATTACACCTTAAGAATTTGAAAGCTGCAAAGATGGCGGAATAACTGAATATACTAACTTAACTGGTAAAAGTAGCAGTTATTCCCGGTGACCTTCATAAAACATTTCTCGCTATTTTCTACATAAAAACTGTTCACTATTCATTCTGCTCTCCCCTACCTGCAGCAGTGCCAGCTCCACAGACCTAACCCAACCAACTGCCGCTGTTGCACAGAGAGTGGCATTCGAACACTGTGCAACCAAGCCTGTTATTTGACTTCAGAAATAGGATTTGATAAAAGCACAACCGAACCCACATGGTAAATGCTCTCGTACACCAGGAGCGTGTCTTGCCTGGCCCCCAAGCCACAGTGATCCGCAGACTGGGGCTTTGCCAGGGGCTCTGCCACTGCCTGGACATAACCTGCAAACCATGCTCCAGTGTTTAAGGAAGGGGAGGGGGATGGTGAAGATTATCATCTCTATGGTAGAGAGCACTCTTTACAAGTTCCTTTATTTAATGAAAAACAAAATAATCCATCTAGTACACAGAGCAGTTTTATGAGTTCTGTGGGGGAAGAGAGCATTTCATAGCTTCATATCCCAAAATACAGCCAACAATTACAGTTCAGATTATATTTTCCTTTCATCTAAAATATCTGGATTTTTAGAAGCCTCCTTTCTTTTCTGAGGGCCTTTCTGCCTGGCCTTTTCCTGTTTCTTCTAAAAGTTTTTGTCATTCTTGTTTCCACTTATATATTTATGTTGTTATAGTTTTGCTTCAGCAAGTGAAGCTGAAGCAGAAATTCAGAGCCCAAAGAAAGACAGAGAGAAGTGCTAGGCCCGCTTGCCTTTTCAATACCTTATTGTTAGCGACTCAAATCAGATTTGCAACAGCCCCGCTGTTTGTGCCAGAGGTAGCTGAGGGCCTGTTCCCACTCTGGAGTAGCCAATTCTCCCTGGCTCAGAGGCAATTATTCCAGGCAAGGATTCTCCTTTCCTCAACAAAGCTCCCCTTCAGCTAAACCCGGGCTGTTTCACCGCATGGGCAGCTGCCCATTGCAATGCACAAAACACCACCCGCTCTCTTTCCTGTAGCAATCTTCCCTTACAATCAATAACCGCCTTTTGTTACTCGGAGTGCTCACAGCCATGTGATAGTCATAACTGATTTATGAGCACTACAGGCAGACTGTGAGATGCCCTTTAAAAACACGCATTTTAAGAGCTGGGCTGTGCTTGTCTGCAGAAATGCTGGAGGGGAGGAGTCAATCTCTGCTGCTGCAACTTAGTCAAGACAATCTTAAAGCAATGAAGAAAGTGCTGTCCCTCAGACGTGTTCTTCCCAACACGACTGTGTTGTGGAGAAGCTAAAGTAAAGGGGATAAATGCTCTAGGAACAGCCACTCCATAAGTAAACAGTTGGGATGGCTGGAAAGGCACAGGTGCATAGACCTAGAGCCTCCCCAACACCTCCCCAGACAACATTTTCCCTAAACCCCAGGTTTTCACATTTAAAAACTAAATATCATAAATAATTAATAACATATAAAAAGTAAATATCTCCTCTGGCTTGAGAGATGTTCTGCAGCATAATCAACTGACACACTCATTGTGTTTACACTGCAAACAGACTGAAACAATAGCACTAAGAAAAATAAAAAACTTCCTCATCAACCCCCATCCCTGTAATCAGCTCTGTGGGAGGTTAATGGTCAGACCTAATTATCATGATTTAACATAGTCAATCATTTCAAAGATTATATCCAAAGCAGTCAGCCAAAACAACTGTGCTCGCTTTAAGAAAACTTCTCTGTTAATTAAGGTCGTTTGGATGGGAGGGAGGGTTTCTCTTAAGAAATGAGACTTGTGTGTGCACACGCACTCCCCTTCCTTTTCCATGACTGCTGAACCTCCTGGACAATTTCAGCCAAATGTGACAGAGGGGTAGCAAAGTCCCCTGTAACCAGAGGAGATAAATACTTTATATTTTAACATATGCCAAGAAAACCCAACCTCCCGAGTGAGGCACCCTTCCACGCCAGGGCACCCCCAGCTGTTCCAGCTGTGTAACTGATGACAGCAGGCAGCTGCTTGGAGAAGAGTGACTCTGGTGGCACCTGGACCACGGGGAATACAAAGGGTGACACCCACGAGAAACTATGAGTTTTCACACTGTAGAGAGCTGCTCTCAATGCCCCACCTGTGAGAAAGGCCTCAGTTGGAGCCTGCAGTTAGCAACCCATCTATGAATCTTATCAAAAGCTGCAAACCCATCAGTGACCACATTCATGGAGAACCACTCACTTAAAAAGGACGATGGGCCAAGACTGCAAGTGGAAGAGTCCCATTCAACCTGTCCAGCAATATCAGCAAATAACCCCTGTAGCCCCAGGGACATCTTCTAAAATAGCCTGCAAGGAGCAGAGGACAAGCCCAACCCTGACCGTGCCCATTCCTCACTCGGGCTAGCCCACCGCCCTCTGCCTGGTCGCCAGGCTCTGTGCTAACCGAACACAGCGAGGAGGGACATGCCTCTGCAAGCTGAAAGCACGCCATTATCTTACATGGAGATACAACACAGCTTAACAATTGAGGATACTTGTGCCTAAGATGTACACGATTCCTTTCAAGCTATCTGTTGAGCTCCTAATGAATGTAAAATATTTCAGTTGTTTTATGTTAAACAGTAGTAGGTGGTTATGTATCTTAATTTATAGGCATGTGAGGACAAAAAGTATTTTCTGAGGAATGGTCTAGTTTAGGCTCTAGATTGCCCTGACGAGTGTTTGTGTCAAGACTAAACTTCAGATGGCCTTTATTTTGCAAAATCTTTTTTTTTCCTCCAACTGCTTGGTAGAGATTTTCTTGTTTGCAGCATCTTACATCATTTGTGTGCTTTCCTCATAAGAAAAGATATACATAAGTTCTCCAGTTACGGTGATTTCTGCATCTGATAAAATGATATTTTTGAATTTATTTAAAATGAAGATTATGGAATTTTATAAAACATATACAACCGTAGTGTACAGAGATGTCCAAAACTGGACTCACTTTGTTTCATTTCAGTTACTGCAGTACAACATCAGTTGAAGAGGTACACTGTACTTAATGTCAATAAATTAGATGAATGGAAAGGGCCAGCCTTTCAAGCTCTTCTTCAGATTAGAGATAATGAACCTTCAACAGCCAGCACTTGGGGCTATAAAACCCTACTACAGGCAAATTCTCACCCAAGCAATTTGTGAATTAGCTTACACAGAATCAGAAATGCCCATTAACACATTCATGAACAATGGTGAAAGGCCGCAGCTTCCTGCTAAGAGCTTGCTTTTTATTCAGAAACAAGATGCCAGTCTCTCTCAGCCAATTTTGATGCTCAAGAAGTTTCTGTTGAATTTGCAAAGTTCGTGCAGCCCTCAATCTCTCTGCTAAATTTGCCACTGAACATAAAGCAGACTGGTGCAGGCATGCTGCATCAAGCACTATGCTGCATCCTACTCTCCTCCATCATATGCTCATTACACCCTGATCCAGTTGGTGCTAGTGGGGAAGAAAGTCTCATTCTGCCTACCCCCCAACTGACCCAGGAAATTCACCCCTGAAATCCAAACCAGACTGTTGAAAGTGTCAAGGTGGGCACCCAGCCCAGGCTTTTTTTGTTTGTTTTCGGTTTTTTAATTGATTTTTTGGACATTGCATTTGTTCTTTCAACAAACTTAAAAAAAAAAAAGTAAGAATCTACCTACTCCATGCATATCCCTGCAGACCTCCTTGCCCCCTATTAACACATTAGGACTTCTCCCTCCCTGCAAAGGCTAGGTGCCAGAACACAGCAAGCAACGAGTCTGAGGCAGCAGAACTGGAGGAATCCCCATTCCCAGGTTTCAGCCCAGGCCTGAGCCTGCCTGTCCTTACACCCGTGAGACAACAGCACCAAGCACATCAGTGCACATACTCTGCAAACTGTCCCTTCATGAGAGGATATAGGAGGGTTTGGTCCATACAAATGTTATAAAGCACACAGAAATTTTAGCACCAGTCAAATAACGAAAAGGCAAGACAGACTCATATCATTCCGGCTCCCAGCCCAGCACATCAAGGCCATAGGATATTTATCATAAGGTCCTTTTTAGTTGGATGATAAGATGATGCACAGGGCAACTGTCTCCAATTCAGAAACCCTGGGAGAAACACAAATTCTAAAATGAGATGCTAGCCAAAGGGACCACTTCTATATTGTGTGAAGACATGCACCACACACCATGCTGCATCCTGGGTTTCTGATCCCTTAATTGTCCGGATCCGAGACCTGGATGAAGTACGCCGTGACTCAGAATAATATGGAAAGAACACCTGCCTTGTCTGTTCTCCAGTGCAAAGTAAGAAATGGGGAACTTCAAGAATGCCCACATTTCATTTGGTATGACAAAAGGTACAGGAGCGCAATCTAGCTGCATCCAAGAGCTAGAAAAAGAGCTGAAGCTCCCACTTCAGTTTTGACATAGCTAAGGAGGGCAGAGTGTGATCATTTACAAGTATTCAGTAGCTCTAAAGCCCTTTGTAAATTTATTTTACACTTACACATATGTCAGTTCAGCTTTATAAGGCTACTATAAAACACATTTAGAACAGATGTTAATACAATTTGTCTTACAACTACTGTACACAGATATGAATTCACAGGTACGAACTGAACTACTATGACCATTTAAAAAGCAGCTAAGGACAGATCCCACAGAAGCTGGATAAGTTAACAAACTTTAGATTCCAGATCATAAATTTCTGTCTGTGCTCATTATACAAAGAAGTATAAATCAAAGCTAGCCCTAGTGCTTGAAACCATTTGTTTTAAAGATTCTAATGTTAGTCCAGATGTACTACCTTCAGCATACTGCTTTGCTTAGACATCAAGTTAAAAAAGCAAAACAAACAAACAAAAAAAAAAAACAAAAAACAAAACACAACATGGGTGACTCATTGCAAGTTTTGATTTATTTAGTTTAAAAAAAAGTTTAGACTCCTCAGGATTTATTGCCAAGAGTATAATTAAAAAGTCAGCAACATTGTTGTTTCAATTAGATAATAGTGTTCTGTTAAAACTACAAAGGAGCATAAATGTTTAACGAACGGGAAAATTATGGCCCATGTGTCTTGGTATTTTGTCTTACATAGCCGACAATCACATCGTTCCCAGAAGCACAAACAGGTCTCCGAAAGGCATTTAGCCCAATTCAGTGAGCATATAAATATACAAATGATGCGAGAATGAAGGAAAATCAAAACATTTAGACCACCAGGAAACCAGAAGATAAAATGCCCTTTGGGCCAGCCAGCAGTCCATACCAAGGAAAAAACTCCCATTAAAGAGGCTGAGTAATTTTGCCTACTAATGAACGCAGGTTTGGGACTCTTGCAATTTTGGGACAATTATTCTTTTTGAGTAGAAGACAAATCTGAACAAGATTACACATGTCAAATAATTAAAAGAAATTATTTTGCCTTTACAAACCACTCCGAGAGGAAGTAAAATAATATACCGAGAGCAGAAACAGCAAATGGCAAAACAGAGTAGTGCAACAATTAGATGCCTACTAGAAGTTTTATTTGCTTTTACTCAGAACCAAAATAATGTGAGCATGTAATAGTGATTTAAAAGATTAAAACAAATAGGTGATTCATTAACATTGACAAAAAAATATTATTAAGTATGTCAAAGTGGAAGCACGAAAGAGAAATCTGACACAAGGACTAAATACATATATTAAATGCCTGCTGAGGACCAGTTCAAGTAGGCAATTACTCACCCTGAGACAGACTTTTTATACCTATGATTTCAGAGACCTTTTTTGTTTAACTTATTTAATTAAATATTACTTCTACCAGACAATCTTGTGTTATTAGTGCACTAAGTAGCCTGTTGCCCTTTTTTTTTTTAAACCAAGCAGAAAACAATCTCAAAAAAAGGCAGATTTCCGCATATTTGAAAAAAATCACTGACATCTCAAAAAATGAGGTTACTCTGGAGCTCACAACATTACTGCAGTAGCTAACAGAGTTGATCAGAATTAGCAGTTACTTAGCAGCTTCGTACCAGGTCATGCTCTGTTTTGCTAAGAAGCATACTTCCAGCCTGCAACCCAAGGTTGTTTTAGCTGACTTGAAGCAGCTAGCAGTAAGCTTTAAAATTAAAAACAAGTCATGACAAGGCTTCCCAGACCTGCTGCAGTTTAACCTGACCCTTGGCCCCGTGGCCCTTGTTCATTCATTGCTTCCACAGAGTTAATGGAAATGGAATAGTTACTGCACTGATAGCACTAATTGCTTTTTTTCAGAATATGAAATTTTTTACAGTCAGAAGGAAAATGTAAATTCAACAACTGAGCAGCCCTGGGAGTCAGGATTTCCCACAAATATTTTTAAAAGGCACACAAAACCAAAAATATACTTTACATAACAACTAAAATACAGAATTATGGAAGATGCCATTATCTCCCACTATTAGGAAAATTAACAAATCTACAGATATACATAATCGAGATTGGAGACATATTCTCAAACTACAGGTATGTTGCAATATTTGACTTGTCCACAGTTCACATGCACTTAATATGGTTTCCTTGGTTAAATATTTCATAAGCACAGTTCTCTTCTTTATGAAGTTAGTACTATCGAAGTATTCTGGGACACTGTCCTATTCTAGGATGTCTGAAATGATTACTCATCTTCTTTTAATTAGCTACTACTGTCCCAATCACTGATTAAAAAGCTAATGAAGATTCATCCCAGGATTAATTCCTAGTTCAGCATTTTAAAGTACTATTTTGTGTGTGTGTGTACAAAAAAGGGCAGCTTAATTGGCTGCTCCATAATCAATGGAAAAAAACATTTAAGGTAACCATCAATGGTCTGCACTGGATTAATATTTGTGAAAATATTTGACAACAAATGTCAACCGGTGTAATATCATTTCCCCTTCAGATGTCCCTGCCAGAACTAGAATGATGATGTCCCTGCTGACCCTTCTGCAGGGAAGAGGTTATGCGATCATTACAACCAAGTAAGTGACCTGGGAAAATCCCCTCCCTCCTGTTCTGCTTTGATCTTCAGTCTGGTCTCAGACTTCAGCACCAGACAGCAGTGTTAATAGCAAGACATAACTGATTGATACCCTCACCCCTCTCAGTTAAGCTTACAGTTGCAAGTTCTATGAGGTTCTGCACACCGATTTTCCACCTTCCTTGCAGAGATGGTTTTCTGGGGAACATCCATGACAGCATGTTTGACATTTGAAAAGTAAAAGCACTAAACACTCTAATTCCTGTTTCTCCATTCATTCCTGGATGAGTACCACTTTAGAAAATTCATCTCAATGGATGCCCTACCCAGACACTCAGTAGTGGGAAAAAAATTAAAATTGAGTAGTCTGTGACCTAAGTGTCACTCAACATCTGCTGATGGGAAACATGTTTGTCCCTCAAAGAAAAAATTAAGAACAGTTCACAGAATTACACTGTAAACCATAAATGCCCTTTGTTGTTATAGTACTAGATGCTTAAGTTAAATATTATGAAGGCAGCATCTACACATTGAGGAAGAAATAGGAAACCAGGGCAAAATTATTCTGTGAAAAGTCAAAGATCAACTTCCGCCACAGACACTACCAAGTAGCCAGCTGGATGTGAACATGCCTCCACTGACACACGGGAGCAGGTCTGAACCCATTCCCACCTCCAGTCTCACTCTCCCCTCGGTTATTTACCCACAAGCACATGCTCAGCTGCAGACCCAGGCTGCCCCAATTCTTCCTTAATGTGGTCAGTCTGAGCATGCCCCAGCCCCGTTTACCTGGTGTCCCGAGTAGCTCTTGCACATACTGGGGGTGTTGGGAGCTAGACTGACAGGCTAGCAGGAGAGCCACAGTGACCAGCACGCTCGGGCCTGCTACCAAGTCTGCTCTTTGAGCAACTGCAGTCCCAGCCTACGTGGGACTCACAACCCTACATGCCAGCGGGAGCAGCAGGGATGCAAATGTGGCATTTACCAGGCAGATCCCAAGCAGTTGTACAATTGCTGCTCCTCATTCACAGGAGCAATGGCAATCTCTAAAACCTTGTGAAGTGTCACAAGTATTGAGATCACTGATTAGCTTCACTAATGCACTAGAGCCATTAATCGGGAGTTCTGTGGTGATAATTTTTTTCTGTATACTACAGTAAGAACAGCTCTTCAGACTATAAATGCAGAAGTGAACCCTAGAATCATCTTTACGTCCTGCAAAGGGGATGCCCCCTCTTCCCACCCAACGCCCCCCTGGCCTCCATTCAATCCCCAGGGTCCCCCTGCGATGGCTCTGGGTATTGGATGGTAACAGAAGCAGCTGCACAGACCTCCAAAATGTTCATAGAGAAGCAGGGACACATATTTCCTTCTGCAGAAGTTCTAGTTTGAGAAGTTCTGTCTTTAACACCTGCCGTTTGTTTGCACCCCCTCTGCACATGAAAAGCTCAGACTGATAAAAAATGGATGTTAAAAGTAACCTCCAAGAGGAGATCAAGCTACTTTCAACCCAACACTTCCCTGAGCCAGTTCTCTAGCTGCACAAACAGCTCTACTGACACAGCTGAGAGGGCCGAATGGAGGCAGGAACAAGTGGCCTCAGCCTGCTTAAGTCGGTACTACCTCTGA
This sequence comes from Strix uralensis, assembly GCF_047716275.1. Taxonomy (NCBI): domain Eukaryota; kingdom Metazoa; phylum Chordata; class Aves; order Strigiformes; family Strigidae; genus Strix; species Strix uralensis. The sequence continues at coordinate 151,846,001 of NC_133972.1, read as the reverse complement.
AAAATGCATGTGAAATCATGCCTTATCTTTTTGGACCGACAGCAGTTTGTGGAGGCCAGCAGGCAGGACTTAGACAGAAAGACTAAAGGAAAAGACAGGGAGATACGCACACTATCTTAAGGATAATCTCCCCTTCCAAGCTCCTCAGCATTAGAATCAAACGACTTGTTCTTTAGCATTTTCACCTGACTGTTCATCTTCCTCCCTTAAAGCGGATGGTGCAGGTAGCGCTACAGCACCCCTGTACCAGCTCCTGCTTCCAAAGAGGGACACTGCTGGCAGCTCTGCAGAGCCATTGTGCAGCATGGTATACCACCTCTCCAGAAAACCCAGCAAATCCCACTGAAGGATGAGACAGGAATGTATTTTTCCACACTTTCTATATCCCCTCAGCTGCTTAGTCCTCTACATCAGCACTTTACTAGCACAAACTCCACAAAAACATGTCCAATGACACTGACAAATTAGCCAACCTCGAAATAATGAGCCTCCCTCTCCAGTCTTGCCTGTAGGGAAGATCTGTTTTTAAGTAAAAGAAAGGCCATGTGGAGGAGAATAATGTTGTACTCTCTGGATTAGGTTTTAATTGGGTATAATTAGAGCCAAAAAAACCCCCACCAAACAAAAAAACCCCTTCCCATGCAAACTCCCCCCTCCAATCTAATATCTCATTCCACCTGGTCATCTTTTCTGAAAACAAATGTATTTGTCTTCTCATGTTACACTCATGTATAGAGAGCCCAGGGGATTTCTTTACTCTTTCTCTCCTTTTCAAACTCTTACCTACCACCTATGAATTTTCTAAACACCTTAACCAGAAACAGATCACTGGCATACCTGCAACGGGGGAAGTGCTGTTACTTGAGGGTACCTGCTCTGCAGTGCTCTTACGTTCCTCACAGTGGTAACGGCAGCAGCACTACACAGAGCAGGGAATGAAGGGCATTAACGCTCCAGTCTCAGTAGCTGACACCTATGCCATACTGTTCCTGTTGGGAAGGAAGGCTAGTCCTGTAGCTTAGTAGCATCCTAGACCCAGAGGGGAACCACTTTTGCCCTAGTTTCTTACACGAGTTAGGTTTCCACTGCACCCTTTTTCTGTTTCAAAGCTGACTGTGATACGAAGTTGCTCTTCCTCCACCCCATATTCCCCTCCCGCTGCCGTTAATTGTGCTTGATCTGCTGCAGCCTAGTTTCTGACCCTCTGCTGAAACTACTGGCAACTAGGCTCGACCAGGGAGTAACTTATGGGCCCCTTTCACCTCCGTGCAGTTCTGGAATCGCCAGTTGCTTTGGGATGCTCTCGATCGCTGCTTCTTGTCAGCTCTTTCACCGTTAATCTGGTTCCCCTCCCAACTCAACGACTGCTCTTTCAGCTGCTCCTCCCTGCCTCACCGGCAGCCCTCAGGGCTCTGTCCTTATTCCCTTCCTTGCACTTAAATCAGGTACTGCTCTTATCTGGCCACTTAAGGCATTAGTTCCCATCCCAGCTCAGATGAACTCCCAAACTCCACTTTGTTCCCAACTCCTACCACAATCATTTTAATTTCATGTCAGTAACTACCTTCGCACTATCCCACTAGCTGATATTTGAAAAGGCCAGGACTACAATTTTTTTAATCTTTCTCCTCTGAACCGCCCCGTCTCTTCCCTATCAAGGCAGCCAACCCTGCTGTTTTCTTTTGTCGGATAATCTCTTTCTTTCACTCCTTGACAGGCAGGCTGTCACCAAAGCCTCTCTCAGTCTGACGTCTCCAACATCAGGCTCCTCCTCTCCACCTCCTTTGCCACGAAGGCTCCTGGGGAGCCCAACAAGGGCTTGAATCCGAGCAGCACCAAGTGTAGCCGAGATCACACCCGTGGCTGGGGCGCTCCTTCCTGCGCCAGAGCAGCAGTAAAACAAAACTGCCGTCTCCGGCTTGGCCTCTGCACTCTTCCGCCCTCCATCTTCCTTGCCCCGTTACTCTCCCGCAGAAACAGTAATAACCCGCGCAGGTAAAATGGCCTTCCCGCCTGGCTGCCTCACGGCGGCTCCTCGGCACTGCACAGCACAGCAGCAGGCCGCCACGTCCCAGCCAGGCCCCGGCCCTCACGCCAAGCCACCTCGCCGCCATCGCGGGACAGGCAACGGCTTTACCCCACGGCGTACCGGGGCGGGCGGGGAAAGGGGTAAACAAAAACAACTCCTGGTTTGGGGCCGGTCGGCACGAAGCGTTGACGGAATGGGACGCACGCCGGGGTGGCAGGAGGAGAGCGAACGGCGGCCTGCGCGCCAAACGACAGCTCCCGGCGCCTCTCCCCACCCCGGGACAGGCCCCTCTCCCGCCCAGCCCACCGCTGGCTCCGTCTCGGTGCTGCTGCGTGTCCCGGGGGGGGGGCCGGCACCGTGGCCGGCGTCCCCCGGCGCCCGCAGAAGGTAAGGGGGGCTGCCCCACATCACCGCCGCTCTTCCCCCGGCCTCGCCCGCTTCGGGGCAGGCAGTTCTACACCCTCGCTGCCGCCAGGCCCGGGCCCTGCCGCCGCGGCCTGCTGCCCCTGTCGCCGTGCGCCCGCCCGGGCGGGCGGGAGAAGGGCTGCGGCGGGCCCGGGACCGGCGGGAGCGGACGGTTTCCACCTTCTCCTCCTCCTCCGGTGCCACTACTGGGAAAGTTACTGTTTAACTCGGGGCGGAGGCGCCGGTCTCTGGGCAGCCGCGGGCCCGCCGGGGCGTCCCGCCGGGAAAACAAGGTCAGGGCGCCGAGGCTGAAGGCGCCACACGCAGCAGCTGGGACGGCCGAGGCTGGGGAGCACCCGGGCCGGGCAGGGCCGGGGCCCTTCCTCCCGCCGCCCACGGGACGGGCCCGGGGCGCCGCGGGCCCCCTGCCCTGCCCGCCCGGCACCGGCCGAGGGGAGGAGGCCGGCCGTGTCCGGCCCGGGATAAAAGCCCTTTGTTGCGCTAACACAAAAGCCAAGAAACACTTTTCATCAGGGGCCTTCGGTGGGCGGAGGCCGCTCCGCTCTTCCAGGGCGAGGTGAGCTCCCTCCCGAAAAGCGACCCTCGAGGTGAAGGGGGAAAAAAAAAAAAAAGCCCTAAACTAAAAAGGGAATTTAAAAAAAATAATCGCGAAGCCCCACAGCCAGATGTAAAGCGAGGTGGGGGGCGGCGAGTCGCTGCCTTGTCCTCGGGCGCTCCGGGAGTTGCTGTGCCGCCCGATCCGGCGTCGCTTTGCGGAGGGAGAAACGCCGTCCCGACAGGTCCGCGTCCGCCACCGGAGAGGGGGAAACACAACCAGCCAGACGGGCCGGCCAGCCCCGCGCAGCGGGAGCGGCGGCGTGCCTGCGATCACTTACTTGTCCGTCTCTTGTGACATGTTTGATCCAATGAACTCTCTCCCCTTTTCCCGGTGCCTCCGTCTCCCTGGCGGAACTGGACTTTCAGGTCTGTGCAGGTGAAGGTGTGTGTGTGTGTGTGTGTGTGTGAACGCCCGGGACGGCAGAACCAGAGCTACTGGTAATTCTGCTTTCCTTCCCCCCCTCTCCCGGCTCCGCAGCCAGCCGCCGAGGTAGGACAGGTAGAGCCCCCTCCCCCTCGCATGTAGGGAGCGGCGGGGCCGGGGCGCCGGCGAGGCTCGGCGCGGAGAGCGGCCGGGCCGGGCGCGCACAGGTAACTTTCCAAGCGGCGCTGGATTCTTTCACTAAAGGAGCGGGGCAGAGGGACGAGCCGCCCGCTGATTGGGCGGCGCGGCCGGCAGGTGCGCTGCCATTGGAAGAGGCGCGCACAGGTAAGGCCGCCGCCGCGCTCCAGGTAACGCACCTCGCGCCCGCGCCGCGCCGGGAGGCAGCCGCGGGGGCCGCCGCCGCCGGGAAGGAGACGGTGGGGGGGGGGAGCCGGCGCTGAGGCTAACGACCGTCTAACAACCCCTCCCTCCCCCGCCGCGCACGGAGCGGGCCGGCCGCTCTCAAGAGGCGCGGTGCGGGGCTGTTGGTGCCTCGCGCGGCGGCTGTTGGCGGCTGAGGCGAGGCCCCTGGTGTGTGGCGGGCCGCGACGGAGCGGAGCACCCGGGCGGGCCGGTGGGGCTGGTCCCCGGAGAGCCGGCCGCCTGCTTCGTGCGCCGGGCCGGCCGCGGAGAGGAGTAACCGTGCCCAAAACCCCCCGGCCGCTGCCCGGCTGCCGCGTCTGGCCCGTGGCTGTCGTTAAATGGTGCCCAGGGAGGTGTCGGCCTTCGCAGAACAGTTTTGTAGATAGTTTTTTTGGTTGGATTTCAGGGATTTTTTTACTTTTTTCCCTTTGATGATGTCACCCACGGTTGGGACCGGTGGGGTTTGACGTTGGCAAACGTCTTGGTGCAGAAGGCATCTCACGGCAGAGGGATGAAGTGGCGCCTGGAGATGACACCCACCGCGTGGGTCTGAGAGTTAACAGTCGAGCTGGGGGGGTTGAAGGGTCTGTTTTGTCAGTAGGGGAAGGCTGGAAAGAAAATGGGAAAGCTGGAACGGAGAATTTATTGAGGAAGGCTCTGTTATGCAGGGGCGAAGTGGATAGAGAGGACTGCGCCATCCATGTCCCGTACACCCCACTGTGTACTGTGCCCAGAGACCTAAGTGGGCTCACAAGGGACAGGATCAGGCTGTGTGGGCAGCAGCTTTGCCCTTGATGGGAAAGGGAAGGAAGAGGGCCTCTACCCGTGTTGGGTCAGTTTAAGAAGAGGGAGTGGAAGAGTAGCAGGGAGAACTTCCATCTACTCTCACCCGTTCTCAGTCCTCATTCCTCCACAAGAGACAGGTCCAGCACCACTAATTCTTCCTGCTACCACCTGTGCTGGAGACATCTTCTTATACCAGGCATCCAGCTTGACTGCTGATAACCTGTGCTGTACAAATAGTGCTGTTTGTGTAAAGAATGCATCCATCATTATGTGGGGTAGACCATTATATTACCTGGTGATCTTTGCAAGAAGATTAGCTGAATGATGCCAGAACCATCAATTTTGTAGTGCCTTAGGTGAAGGCATTTTCCATTTTCTACATTTGACGTCACCTGACAGGGGAATGTAGTAGATGGGATAGTCACAGAAATATATATTTGTATAACCAATATATATGTATACATATATATATAAAACATGTATTATTGCAGTCTGGGGCCTGATCTTTCACCTATTCCTGCAGTTGAAATCAAGCTTGACTCTTTAAAGTCTTTGGTATTACGGGATCACAGTTAGGCACAAATACCTATTTATGCATCTCAGGCCTTATCTGTATTCGTAGTAACTAACCAAATTAAGCTAATTCAGTATAAATCAGTTTTAAGTCATAAACATAGCCCCATGAAGATTTCTGTCACTTTACCTAAACAGAATTAGAAAAATACTTTAGCTAGATGAAGGATGCTTTGACTGAGCACAAGATAATAGTTAGCAGTTCTCTTCCTCCATTCACCAGTCACAGGAAAGAAACGTTATTACACAATCTGTAAATCCAATCAGAAGTTGCTAATGTGGCTGAATTTTGAATAACAAATACTGGTATTGAACTTGTAGGCTGTTATTCATAACAAAGCTTGTATGAATTACTTTGTATAATACATTTTGAGGAAGCCATAAGGCTTCATAAAGAGAAGAGAAACAGAGTAATTTATTCTTACAAATAATGCAGTTGTTTTGAATACAGAATTACTATGTAATCTTAAAACAAGTTGAGCCTCTCAGGCACATTACTGTGAGATACTGTGAGTTGTTTTGGAGAAATAGTAGTAGAATGCTGTAACAGTTTAAGTTAGTGAAGCCCCTCTGTTAACCGCAGAAATGATAAGGTTTCTTTCCCAAATATTTGTTATGCTGAAAGAAACTTTGAGACCTGAAAAGGTTAGCTGTTTGAGCACCATCAATAGGATTAACGCCAATTCGGGTATCCTCTTTCTCTTTTTTAATTTTTCAGTTATGAGAAACATTTGGATGTCATCTCTTCCCCTGTTTTTTTCCTGTAGGAAATGTATAGGAAGAAGGAGATGAGGGCTTTTGAAGTGATGAGCACTTTTGAAAATGCCACCTTCCCCAAGGTATAAATGCTGCTGATGTGTGATTTTACAAGAAAGAAAACTGCATTTGATGCCATCTGCGGTCCTGGACCAAACCCAAACTGTAACTCAAACTGAAATGGAGTTTGTTGTTCTAGTACTGGGTCAAATACAAAACTGCCTTTAGCAGCCTGCTCTCAGGAGAGGTTCTCTTAGAATTAGGTAGTTGGGAGACTGAATTACTGCTCCCCATCTTAGGTGATGTTCCAAGGTCAAAGTTAGGAATATAAGTGGAAAATGCAGTAATGAACTTTTGATCTGAGGTTGTTGGAGGTGACAGCTGTTATTTAGTTGGGACTTGCTTAGATGGAAAAATATATCCTGAAAATTATTTTAACTAGGTGGGTAGGCATGGGACTCATCATTTTCTGGATGAGCCTCTTGCTGCAGACTGCAGACCGGAATCAAATTGAAAGTGTCAGAGTCCAGCTCTAGCAGAGCAGGTCAAACAAGTCCTACCTAATCCAGCCTGATGCTCATTCTTCATGATCTACAAGATTATTATAAACTAATCTGTTAGTCATTGAAAAATCAGCTAATGTTATTTCTGGCCAGAGCAGTGTCGCTTCCTGTAGAATAAAGGCTGCGTAGAGTAAAAATGAAATAGTCATGCAATACATTATTGAAAATCTAGGACTTGTCTTTGGAGTGTACAGGGAAAATTTAAAATAGTAAACTACTTTTCTTCATACTGTGCTTGCTTCTTTGTTTGCGCAGCATCTGATAGTTTTTGTGGCATTGTAAGGATTCAGTGTAGAATTCAACTGTCTAAAGCTTTACCTCATGTTTACACTATTTGCTCCATAGCAGCTAGCTTCAATGTTGTTTGGACTTGCCAGCACTGGGTAAAGGAAATAGAGTGTATAAATAAGGCTTAACTAGCCTTACTAATTGCACTAAGTGCCTAAAATATCTTTCAGAAAACTATTAAAAGAAGTCTATGCGATAAAAGATGTTAGAGAGATATTTATGTCAAAACAGTGTTGTAAAGCAGTTCAGTGAGCGAGCAGATGTTTGGAAACAACTGTTTTCAGTAGGCAACGATTACCACGTATTTTTATTTGTTTCTGTGTCATTGATGGCTGTTGATATAAAATGTACTCTCTCACAGTAAGTTCAAAGACAACCACCTACCTACTAATTTTGTGATATGTAACATTTACTGTTAATCCTCCCCATAGCCTTTCTTTTGTAGTTGTCTTCTGTATGAAACTCTACTGGAATTTGTGCAGACCTTGATCCTCAACTGACTTCAATGAAGCCGTCATGTACATCAAAATAGGCTTAAAAGATTTCAGTGCAACCCTCCTATACCCCAAATAGATCATTCTTATGCTCTAAGAATGAATTACTCTGCGCTGTTAACTTTAAGAAAGTAATTCTAAGTAACCAAGATCCTGATAACTGTTTACTTCTAATGCTTCACAGTGAAACTATAAAAGTCTTATCAGAATAGAAGATTTTGTGATTAATGGCAAGTACCTGTGGATTTCTGTCATGCTGCCTGGAATTGTAATTTGTGCTCCCCAAACAGGTCTGCTGGGAGCCCTTTAGCAACCTCGAGCTCTTGGGTGCCTCCACTTCATGTATGAGAGCAGCAGTTCAGCAGCGTGGAGGACCCTGGAATATCAAGCGTTTACTGGCCACAGGGTAAGGTGTGAAGCCTAGCGTGGCACTTACTATTTGAAATGCTGATTTGCATTTCTTTTAGATTCATCAGAGCAGAAAAAAAAGGAGGACCTTTATTTATTTTTGTTTTGCTCATTATGAGTGTAGAATTCATGATTCTGAAAGATGTCAAAGTTGTAACATGACTATCTTGTATATCTGCGACTCTGAACTTAGGCAGTGTGCACACACAATGTTGTTTCAGCTTAAAACAGGAGAAGTAATTTTTAGTGATGAAAATAGCTCACAGCATGGAAATCCTTTCAGGATTGAGACATTGAGACAGCTAAGGAGGCGGCAAAGTCTGACAATAGATTGGAATATTAGGTTCATACTTGATTAGCAGACATTAATGTACCAATCCATTTCATAAAGATTACTCACAGTTTTGGAACCAATTCAATAGAATTTAATATGGAACGATAGCTTTTCTGCAGATGCTTTGATCTACCTGATAGCGGTTTTTAGTGATTCACTCAAGCATTTTGAAACATTGGGAAAATACAGTTAGGTCACCTAATGACAGTAATTTTGCTTTTAGTGTAAAACTGTAGTGTGACAATGAATAGGAAGGCATATGTGAAAGACAATTTAATGTGATGTGGGGTCCAGGACTCTGGAAATACGTTAATTAATCTGACATTAAAATTGGGTGATGTCCTTATGGGGCAGAGCTAGAGAACCTAAATAACTTGACCTGTGAGCAAAATGTTGAGTGCATCTTCCTGAAGCTTTGTCCAGCTTCCCGCGTTAATCAGTGGGATCTTTGCACCATCGTAGAATAAAACTGCAAATTCATAGACACATTTTGAGTAATCCTAATTTGAACTGTTTTGGGATGAAGGTAAAATGCTGTTAGTTTGTTTACGTTGTGAACAGTTCCTGGGGAATGTAAGAAGAAAATTGTCCTAGTACCTATATATCCTTTTTTTTCTTTAATTACTAGGACATTTTTTTAATTGCCAGTAGTAGATTAAACCAAACTTTTTCTCAAAATTAAATCTTTTTCTTTTTTCCGCCTCCTTTTTTTCCTCGATAACACAGAATTCCCTCAGCTGTAAAAAATGAGCCCACGGTTGTTCTTGCTACTGCAGTGGGTGCCTGGGGGAGCTGGGCCGGCCTTCTCAAAGTTGCATGGAGACCTGACTGAAGGGCTCTCGCTGGAGAATGGGAATGGCCAAGTCTGTGTTTGCCACTGAGACTGCTGCTCCCAGCTCTCATCAGTCAGCTCTTGAACCATTATAACTTACAAGAGCATCATTTTAAAGAAATCTGAAATAGGGATGTGATCAACATGTGGGAAACCTGGGACCTTCAAATGTCTTTGCATTGGTTATAAGCATGTTGAAGAGTTTAAAAACATAAGAGAAGCTCCACAGGTCTAAAATACTGCACTACAATAATAACCATTCCAAAACCAATGATGAACGTGTCTCTCTTTGCTCTAACAGTCTGTCCTAAAATAGGTGTAAGTGTTCCAGCATGCAGAAGGTGAAGGATGGCCTATAAATAATTGCTTGTTTACTTTTCCCACACTCAGGAACTAGAGTAAATGCAGCCCAGAAAATCCACAGAAATACTTTCCAATTGGAGCAGCAGGAGCTGGGAAACAAAGCTGTGGACTTATCATCCTGATGGCTTAAAATCAATGTGGTTTTCCCTCAAAATGGGTCAATAGTATAATCAAATAGCAAGCTACTGAAGAAATCACAGCAAATGGAAAAAGCTGCTTTCAGAATCTGCTGAATAAGAGGTGGGGTTGATAGCCCCTGGGCTGCTGCTCATTTATCCTTGTGGCTGCCCTCAGGAGCAGGCAAATGTTATTTTATTTGAAGGGCAGAGGATAAAGAGGATTGTCTGGTGGCACAAAAGGAACCAGTGTTGGAGCCAGGAGATCTCTGCAGTGCCTTGTTCTATGGAAAGGTCACTAGACCATGTGTCTCTGTGTTTCTGTTTAAGCTTTGTCAACTCTGCTTTTAGTACCTTTACAGACAGATGTAGCGGTGTCACTTTCTATTTGCTGCTATTCTCTTTTGAAATAGAGGAGTATTTCAGAAGAAAGCCTCCAACTGCTTTCGTTCATAAACATAGAGGCAGTATATAATATTACTCCATCAGGCTTTTGGGGCAATGTAGAATCACAGCTTGCTGACATAATCTTTGACCTTTCTTATTGCCTGGGTTTGGTTCTTCAGTGCTCAAGAGCTTCAAGATCATTTAGTCCGTGGCTTGGGGAAGACCCCAGTTCTAGATCCCCTGCAGCCGCTTCGTCAGCCTGTCCTATCAGGTTCACCATCTCAGCGATACTGTGTTTATACAACGCACATGCCCTGCATGCACCTACAAGCCTGCTTTATCTCTACTCAGACTGCTGCGAAAGTAGATTTTGCTATTCCCCTGCTGCTGGAAGGACTTCCCTGACACCCAGGGAGATGTGATAACTGCTCTATCTCCTTCCATCCCTGTGTTGTGGGATAGCCAGGCCGTGGAATCGGGCTCTCAGTGCGTCATTTCAACATGCTGGTTCCAAGTTCCTTTACACCTCATTTTTCTCTTGCAGTATCTCTGTTACCTGTGTGTATTATTATACTGCCTAATCCCATATTGATTCTTTTCATTGATTTTTCAATGCAGATTGGAATTACTATATAATTCTAACTCCTTCAGCTGTGTTCCATGGCTGTGGCATGCTCTGCTTTATAACCTGACCTTTGTTTCTCTGATTCCCATGTTTAAGAGAACTATCAGACAAAACGTGCCATGTTTTCTCAATTCATTCAGGATGCAGAAACTTCTTACCATGTCATGCCCTAGACACTTATGTAAATAGGAGTTGCACTGCAGATTTTGCTTCCTTTGTTTCAGTACAGAAAGCAAATCTCTCAGAATAAACATATTTACAACATCTGTGCTTTTCCCTTACATTTTTGTTTCTTTTCCTTTTTCCCAAGTAAGTGGAAATCTTTGCTTCAGGAAGAAGCAAGGTAAAAATATTCTGCAGTGTAGTTTTTTTGTGGCTCCAGGACAGAGATGCTGAGTATTTGCTTGTCTCTGACTTGAAAACAGGACCTGGAGATGGCTGTTTGTTTATATGGAGTGTTTGGGTGTGAGGGGCAAAGCAGGCAGATTTACATTTACATTTCTTTACTGCTTTTTTCTCTAGCTCCCACACATGAGCAATAGCCCTGCAGGGAAGGGTGGGGGCGAGATGTGTATGTTGCTCTTTATTTCACCATAAACTTTGCTCGGAGTACTAGGACTTCTCTGGCGAAGCCAAATCCTGCTTTACCATCAGGGGTATAAACCACTCCTCTACATAATCACGATTAAGGTGCTTGGGGAGAGAGGCAAAATCAAATACTTGGGCTGTGTCATTCCAGAGTGAACTAGGTACAGGAGGGCACATGCAAAGGTTCGGAAGCTTGCGTGAGAGGGAGGCTAAACTGACACCCGGCAGCCTCCTAGCCCCAAGGCAAAGACATTTGGTATCACAGAGAAGTTGCTCAAGCTCTCACAGCCCAGGCACCAACAACCAGAGACAGTTTCTGACCTGTGAAACTTTCAGTGAGGTGTGCGGTGCAGACGTGGAGATGTAGGTGCAGCACCTCTCCATTTTATACGTGAGGTTTATGAGCAACAGACTTGCCAAAGGTTATGTGGGGAATCTCTGCAGAGCCAGGAACTTATTACCCCTTGCCCAAATCTCAGGCTGGTGCCAGATGCAGACAGGTAGTTTGCTGAATGCTCCAGCCTGGCTCCTGGAAAGTACTCTTGCATTCCCAGTGAAACCAGTGAGTTCCCCAGTTTAGAATACGTTTATTTTTGAACTGCACAGGCAGGGATTATGTGTTTTGACAAACTCATGCTGGAGTGTTGAGTGTCTTGTGGATTGTTAGCCCCTGAAACATCATCATGCCTAACTACTCGTTAAACCTGCTGCTTAGCAGAACCCCTCAGCCCTCCTATGGGCTCCCAGGTAGTGCCTGAGAGTGCAAGATGCCTTTCTCAGTCTAGCCTTGCCCCCTTTTTTTCTTTAAATCGCTAGAAAAGGTGCAGGTAGAGTTTACAGGGGGAAAACAATTCAGGGTGAATTGAACTCACAAAATAGACAAACTGCATTTGAAATGCAGGATTTTAAACCCAAATGTCTTTATCTCACTTTATCAGAGCTAATTGGTTCAGCCTATGTGCAGCATAGGTTGAATTTTAAATGTTGCACTGATAACTCTAAGCTGGCGGTAGTATCTACACAGGACAACTGATGATGCGGTATCATAGTTGGTTTCAAGGACAGAGTGGAGTCTATTCTCACCAGGGTTTTATAACTCTTGATAAAATCTTTCTCAGTCTTACATATGTATGAAGTGCAGATGGTGGGACACTGAGCTTGATACCCCAGCAGAGCAGGAAGTAATCCTGTAGTGAGGATTCCAGTGGTATCCCCAAGATCACAGCGATGAGCAGGCAGCAACTTGAGTAAAAAGGAGGACACAAGATGATGTCAGAAGGTCCTGTCACCCTGGCCCTCCTGGGATCTTGTTTGTAAGGCGAGGGGGAATAACTGCATGCTTCAACTCTCCTTCTCACAGTGAAGTTGAATAAAGCATATTTTGTTGAGATTCCTAACAGATAAAATGCATTAGTCACCACTGGTTGGCTTAGCCCACTAGAAGAGCATGTGGCTGCCCAAAGGGACTTTCTCTTTCTTACCCTAGGGCATGCATTTCTGCCCTCTTGTGTCACAGCAGCAGCCTTGCTCTTTCATCTTCCTGAGAACTGGTTTGCGTTGGTTTTTTTAATAGGGTTAGTTTTCAGGCATGTAAGTAGGCTGGTCTGACCCCCTAAAACTCCATTCCCAAACTGTGGGAGTGCTGGAGCCAAGAAAAGGAAGGGGATGGTAGTTGTAGGGCAGGCCCACCTCTTTTGGCAGCAGCCTGGTTTTAGCTTTGAGTTAAAGGGATTGTGAAAGTGCATGCAAAGCAGTCTTTTCTGTTCAGCTGAATGAAAGCCTTCCAGGTGTAAGCATGGGGAATTAATTACAGCATTTGCACAGCCCAGTTCTGGAGTCTAATACATGGCTGGTGTACATGACATCTCTGGGCATTAGAGAGATGTGGCATCTCTTTCTTGAACCTTTCAGCCTCCTCCAGTGGCTGGAGTGGTGGTGAATTTCTGCAAGTGCAAGACAATCCACAGCATCAGCATCACTGTAGACCCAGTGAAGCTTCTGAATGCATAGAAGTGTATGGATGAGTGCAGCTGTCTGATCAAGAAGGTATTTTATAAGTCACAGGTGAAATAATCATATTTTCTTCAAAAGCTGTGCGTGTAGAAGGTGTTGTGTCTGGTTTTTATAAACAGCGTTGTGAAGAATGTCAGTCATTCAAGTTGTCCTTTGCATTGGATCTCCCTTCTTTGCTTTGGAAGTGACTTCACAGCTGGCTAGTGCTCAAACTCTGTTAGCTTTAGACAGTAGATGCCTGGGGTTAAATTTGATGCTTTGGCCTTCCAAACCCAGCCTTGCAAGATGGGGGGCAGGGAGGGGGGATTTCCCCTTGATCTGTGATGTTCCCTTTGGGTTCCAGAGCTTCCATCAGGGCAGGGAGGGGGAGGGGAGACGAAGGATATCTGAAAATCTTCAGGGTAAACAAGACCAATTATACACACACACCAATTACCTCAGTGTAAACAACCAATCACACTATAATGGGGAGAACCTTTTGAGCCCAAGGAGGGTGCTTTGAAGTGCATCTGCTCTGAGATTGCCTATTAATGCAGAGAATTGCACCACCACCAGCAGCAGCTGTTGTCTCCAGTGAGCAGAGTTTGGTGGCAATGACAATGGAGCTGGGCAGATTAGGAGTTGGATACCCTGATATGACAATAACGTAGTTAAAATTCCACCAGCTTCCACCAGCGATGAGGCCATAGCCAGTGGCAACCTGGCTGTAGCCAGCCTGTTATCAGCCATTGATGGCAGTGTGAAAGAATTAGGATTTTTTGTTACATATATGTGTGTCATTGCCTTTGTGTCCGGGAAACTGGTTGACCTGCACTTTACTGACTGGTCACTTTGCCAGCAAGTCTGCAGCCTCCTCTGGCTTTAGGTCTTTCTAAGCCCCAGGTGTCATTATCTCCTTCAAAGTACTGTACTGCTTTTTCAGAAGGCCTGATCCTGTGGTGGATGGAGTCCACTGAGGATCTTTTTAATTTTGTGAGCTTCTGATCAGGCCCTGTAGGGTTGAATTCAGTCTGCTTGTAGATGAATGCTGCTACCTGCATAATGCTGAGGGCTGCAGCAGCTTCCTTAGCCCTGATCTCTAGTTCTAGAAGAAGAATCAAACACAATGATTTCTTCACAGGTTCTTCTCCCCATGCCACATGCCTGCTCCTCTCCTAAAGTTCCCTTAACATTCACTGTGTATAGCCCTTGTTCAGTCTGGACATGCTGGTTTTGCCTTCCTACATTCAGCAGACCTGCATCATCTACCTCTAGATGTGACACATCAGTGCAATAAGGGATTTCTGCTGTATGTGCTGAAGTGAATTCCAGTTTTGTAGCAGTACCTACATGATTTCTTGCATTTTCTGTGAAAGAATGCAAGTAAGTTATACCCAGGTTAACGTGTCTAACTCTCGGCTGGGAGAGGATTATGTCAATTTAGGCTAATAGCTGCCAAATAATAGACACGCAGATACTCTTAAATTGGTTTAACTTATGTCTGCTGGCCCTGACAATTGGAAGAAAAGATAAATATATAAAAAGCATTTGGAGCTTGGGGTGTTATGATGCTAATTGAAAAGGAAGCCTGCATGGTGTGTGGGAATCTTAGTGCATGAGATCAGTGGCTGATTAGTGGCTGGCAGCTGGAGTCTACTCCTCCCAGCTATCTCACACCGAGAGCAGGCAGCTTGGCCCCTGCAATCAATTCTTGCCCCAGATACGGGCAATGAAGCACCTATTGTGGACAACAGACAGTGTGATGATGGGAAGATACAAATAGTGTCAGCACTGTAACAGGCTCTCCTAATGTGCACAGAAAGAGTGTCAGAGATACTGCTGTCTAGGTGGTTTGATGTGTCCTGAGCCACAGCAAAGATACAGGCATTTGAGAACTGAGCTCTTTTTTCTTTTTTAACAAATGCACAAATCTTGTTATCTTACTTTCTGCCTCTTTCATGCCATGTTTGCAGCAGATGACAGAACACACTCCCAAGGCCCTGAGCTTCAAACCCTGCTTTAGACTCTGAAGTGAATGCGTACAGGTGGTGGCACCCCCTTCCTTGCATCGTGTTTTAGAATCATGACATTTAAAAAATTGAGTTTTCATCTGTCTGTAAGTGTCCCAGTATTTCCCTCTGAAGCATTTCCCTGGTGTAAAAATGAAGTATAAAAATCAGAGATTTAAATAATACACTTCTGTCATACAAATCTAAGCGGTTGGCCTTCAGAAAAAGAGACATGCAGAATTTTAGGAATTGGTGTCACTGGTGCATCACTGATACCACTGAACTAATCAGGCCTTTGTTTGATTAGGCACACATCTGTTTTTCTCAGTTGCTTTACATTCATTTGTGAGAATCCCTTATTTATTTCTTCATTTAAGGTGGTTTTGTAACTCTGAAGAGTTACATGTCTTCTTCTTTTCTCCACATTTGCTTTTCCAAATCTGAAACAAGTGTAAACACAGCTTTAAACTGTTGCACACCCTCTCGATTAAACTGGTTACAGTATTAAACCTCAGACAGGCATTGAATAGCAATACCAGGAGGGTTCACTTCTGAACATTACAGTACCTAGAACACTTTCTTTCCATGCCACCAGCTCTCTGAGTAATGCAGTTTTGCTCAAGCTGGAGTCAGAAGTGGGATAACATAAGAAGCCCATGGTCACAGGCAGTGGCTGGAGACTGTGAGCTGGTGGCTGCAGAGTCGCTTCTCTGTCGATCAGTACATGGGCACTTCTAGTCCAGTTTCCTTAACCCTCCAGTTAATCAACCCTCTTCTCCAACTCTTGAGAAAAAGCTAAATCATCCATGATGTCCCCCATAAGAGCTAATTACAAAGAGGACATCCTTAATATAGTAGCCATGTTGTAAAAGTAATGCTATGGGGAGAGGTAAGGTTTGCTGGCAGACCTAATACCTTGTTTGATCCCAACATATGTAGTTGGGAAAAGTTAACAAACTTTCAGAAAATGAAGTTCTTCTACAGGTCTGAAAGAGAAAACTCAAACTTCAAGCTACCCTGGCCCATTCTCAAAAATCCTATAGAGGGAACAGACATGACAGCCCCAGACAGTCAGCTCTGCCATGGATAAAGCCATCTTGCAGGGCAGCCCTGAGAGCCCAGGTACTCCAGGAATCTTAATAGCCTATGTGGAGCAACAAATTCCTGAAACCTTGCTCTTCGTTCAGTAAATGTTTGTCGAAACAGGAATGAGAGATACAGGTAAAATCAACATTTTCTAGTCAAATTATTTCCAACTGGTTCTAGATGGGTATTAGTAACGCAGCTGTCAGTTTTCACATGATGGTTTTTAAATGGACGCCCTTTTATTAGTCATCTTTTAAGATATCTTCCCTTTTATCTTAAGCAAAATACCTACGGGTACCATTACTGATGGTTTCAGATACTACTGGACAGTGACATTAAGATACTGAGTGGAAGCTGGTCAATGCGGCCACTGACACAGCATGGGAATTCAGTGACAGTGCTACAAGCTGAAAGACACTCCATGCTAGAGCCTGGCAAGGAGCTAGGAGCAGATAAGACATCTGTTTAATCTCACTGTGAGGTGAAAAGGGGGAAGAATCCCAAATCAAGTATATTCAGGTGAATGGAGCTTGTGAAGGGAGCACTGTTTGCTTGAAAAGTTTTTGAGAGGAATCTTAAGAGAAGTCTCTGGCCTGGTGGGCAGGTTGCCTCTGCCAAGATGCTGCCTCCTCTTGGGAGCCACAAGAGAAAACATTTGCTCTTCCTCCTGGCCAAATCGAAACAGCCACTTCTCCTTTCCTCCCGCTCCCTGCAGAGCTTGGGGTGTCTCCTGCTGCCAGGTGGGGGGCAGCGGAGCCAACACCAACTGCTGCTTCACAGCATCCATTCAAAGTCAAGGCTTGATAATGGTTGTTGGTCCATGGGCTCCTCTTCACTTGAAGAGGAGTCAGAAGGCCATCTCAGATAATGCAGGTGGGTGTCAGCAGACCGCAAACAGTCCAGCCATCTCCCCGGAGTGCAGAGCAGGCTCCGGGAGAGGGAGTCATCCACGTAATGATCTCCAGATGCTGTCAGTTCCTGTATTGCTGGGAGTTCTGAGTGGTTCTGGTAGGCTGTGTGCAAAAGAAGACAGAAGAAGGACGCTCTGTACTGTTCCTCCTATAAAGAAACAGCCAATTGTCCCACCACCTACCAGTTGTGCTTCTCAACAGGCTGGGAGACAGGAGGTCTGGAAAGGCTGGAGAAAGATGTTTCTTTCATCCACTTGCAGGACATCCTTTCTCTTTTAATGTTTTCTATACAGTAAAGAGAACAAAAAGGGTGAAGGAGCTGAAGAGAAGAAGCTGCAGAGGAGTTTCCAGTTCCTATAGGAATCTATGCACGGCACACTGGGTTTGCAAGAGCCCAAAACTGTGCTTAGCTCCATGAAACCTGGTAGCTCAGCTGTAAATTCCAGGATTTCTTCTGGTTTCTGAGCCAATCCCTCAGCATTTAGAGTACTGGACTGAGCTGAAGTTCTGCAAGCATATATGATCTCATGTCAGCTAAAAACTCCTAAAAATCAGCTTAAAGCACTAGCCTGTTCCAAAGAAAAGCACCAAACTTCAGTCTGGGGCTTCTATTAAGTTAAAATCAGAAATGCTTCTTCAAATAAAGCATAACAGCCAGTTTGCTTTGCAAATCATCTAACAACTGCTTTCTCCAGGTAACATCCAAAATAAAACTCACCTATTCCAAAATTTAAAAAGTTCACCTATTAAAAAATTTAAAAATCATCTATTCCAAAATGAAATTCAATGTCTAAGATGACATCTGGGAGATCTACAGAAGACTGCTTTAACTGGGCTAAAGCTAAGGTGAGAGACAGGTCAAAATCGAGCTTACCATGGAAGCTATCTGCAACCTTCATGGAGAAAGATTATCATCTTGCTGGGGAGATCATGTTTCTGTTATTATTAATAACAATCTGGTTTATACCATTTATTCTCCCTTCTTTCTTAGGCTATCATCTCTGACTGCTGGGAGGCTCAACACAACACCTTAGGGTGAAGCTATGATGAGACTGAATCATGTTACTGAATCAGGAGTGTCGTCAGATCATATCATGCACTGTGGAATTTGTAGGTACCCCGGACCTCAACCCAAACCACTTACAGTCCAAGCCAGAGAGCTTGTAAGGAGGAGGGTCATAGTAAAGTAGGGACATCAGTGCTATTATGAATTTTGTGATTTATAGCTGTCTTTTTTTCAATAAAGTTCATTTTTTATTTTATTGCATTTTGATGTAGAAGCATATGAAATCTTACAGATGTTACAGTAAGAGCAGGCTGCCTTTCTATGTATGCTTCTGTGGGGGAATGTCTTTTCTGTGCAATCAGTCAGCAGGATTGAGCTTTACCATGGAGCAGTTTGGTCTGAGCTGCTTTCCCACACTGGCCTGTTCAGAAAGCACTAAGGGAGGCAAAGCCAGCCATCTTTACATCCTCGCCCGGCGACAGTAACGGGCTGCTGCCTATGGCTGTGTGCAGGGACCCTCCTGCTCCACAGGAGCTGATCCTGTTATGCTCGGTAGAGCAGGTCTGAACAGGGTGAAATGAAGAGGAAATGCCAGTTCCAGCGCTCCCAGATGGCTCCAGGCTACTTTGTACACTAACTTTTTCAGCCTTGGGAGGTTTTGCATGTTAATTCCTCACCCTCCACAAACTGCTTTTGGATCAGCAGCCGAGATCCTGGAAAGCCACCCCTCTTGTGATTTGGGAGACATGAGCTACACTGTGTTTATTGGGCTGCCTGCTCTGCTCTCCTGTTTTGGTAATCCTCTGCTCTCCTGCAGGTATTAACATGTACAAGAAAGTTTCGTCACAATAAACAATAGCCAAACATGACATTTTTTTCCGTCCATCAAAGATACCATCATACTTTTAAATCAGTCCCACCGAAAATCATCAGTGAGGCTGCAGAAAGGTCAAAGGTTTGCCGGTTTAGGATTTCGTGGGAATATACGCTTGTTTGGACTTGGCCCAAGAGCTTCGTTTACCTGTTTGACAGGTAACAATTAGCGAGTAATAGCTCTGCCGGCTGGAATGCGGCTGCGAGGGCCAGCGGGCGCTGGGTTACCTGGTGGGCAGGTGTGGGTGCAGCGCCCAGATAGGTATGTGCATGCACAGCATTCCTGGGAATCAGTTTTCCCTTAAAGATGCAGCGATGACTGCAGGGCACAAAAGGGCTGGGCTTAGCCCAGGCTCCAAGACGTTGAGCTGTTTGCAAGGTAAAGAAGTAAAGTAAATAGTGGAAGAGAAGGGGAGCTGAGGAAAGGGCTGTGAGAAGCAACCACTCCTTTTTTCCCTTGCCTGGAGAGAGGAGAGTTTTGATTCTTCCCTGAGAATCTTAATAACGGAGAATTCAGGGCAATTATGGTGTCATGGGAGATAAAAAAGGGAAAAGCTGAGACAGGGTAGAGCTGATTTAAGAAGTGCATGTCTGTCTAGAAGTTACGCAGATGAGTGGCCAGCATGGCTCAGGAACGGTCCGTAAGGATTTCCTGTGCATTGCTCCCTGGTGGCAGCCCAGCACAGGCACAGCAGCGTACAGCAGAGCCAAGAAGCTCACTTGGCACAGTATAAATGTGAAGTGGGGAAACCCTTTATCAGTTGGTTTTGAAACGGTTAAACAGCTTATGTGCACTTACCTTCAACTCTGCCATTAGCAAGAATCCAAGCCTCATAAATTTATCGAATAAAACCACTTTATCTGTGGCAAGTGGCCCCCCATTTCCAGCTCCTGCAGCAGTTGGGGAAGATTCCTGCATCAGCCCCTCCCAACGTCGAGTCCCTAGAGGGAATCTGGTATAAATTATGTAGACAGTCAGGGACTTTGCAGGTGTTTTTAAGATGTTTGATTTTTTTTTTTTTTTTACCACAGCAGGTGACTCTTCTCTTAGGAACAGAAAGGTTTGTTCATTCTTTTCATATTTTATTCCCATTCGTGAACAGGCTTCTGTGTTTGTGTATTTCCACTTACGTGTTTCGTACTTGACAATTGAGCTATTGTGTGACCGGAGAAGCCACATCCTCTTTCCTGGTCTCTATTTTCATCTGCAGAGTTGGAGTAGTGAGTCCCATGTTACTAACCATGAGAGACACGGATAATAAGTACTGCTAGTTATAAATATGTATGCTATTATAGATATATATTTACTTATATCACACAGTGATTCCTTTGAACCTTATTTCACTAAGATGACAAAGTATTTTGTATTTTTAATAAAAATTGTGTGTTTTTTACTTATAAACAGCTTCCCTGACTGGAAGGACTTTATCCTTGGTGTACTAGTTGATGCCATTTGAGGAAGAAGAAATCCAAGTATTATTAGAGACCATTTTCCTTGATGTTAAAGGACACAGCATCACTTTGAGTCATTAAGCATTATTTGTACACTGTGATTTAGTATGACCTTCATTAACAGGGTGTCTCTTTGCTTAACAGTGTATGGGCCAATAAATGGTCATTAAGTCTGACTACTAGCTGACACAATAGCGAGGTTTGTATTTATGCTCACAAACTCCTCATGAGCTACAAGCAAGCACTACAGAGGCATGGAGACATCTCTGCACTGTGGAACGAACCGAAGCAAAAGTACAACCCTTTCTCAGAAAATGCTGAGAAATACATGACAAGCCCCTTCCCCCACCCCACAACCACTGGGTAAGAAGATGCAATTATCTGTCCTGGGTTGGAGCAGAGGCTCATACACTGCACTGCACACCTATCAGAGCTGCTGCCTCAGGCACTTTGGGAAGAAGTGATCAGCACTCTTCCCCTGCCAAACATCTTCCATTCTGCGTCTCAGGCTTCCTCAGATGGAGCTTGGATCTACATCTGTGTTTCACACATCTGAGTTAACACTTTGTTTTGTGAATCTGACCATTGTTTTGACCCCTGTGTATATTTGACCTCCATAGTGTTATGCAGCCATTAGCCCCACAAGGTTATGAGGTACTTCAAATAATCATTTTGTTTGTTATAAACCACGATTCTGATCATGGCATTTGGCATCTATGGTACTGCGTGAAACAGTGGGCAAACTGTTCCCTCTGTCTCCCATTTATTGCTGATCTCTGCAACCTGCGGAGTCCTGCACATTTTGGTGTGTCTTCCTACCATGGCCATTTTGACCTTGTAACACTTCCGATCACCTCCCCTTTGGACATGGAGGACAGGAACTGCATGCAGTGTTCAGGACCCGGGGCACTCTAGATTTGCGCGGTGGTGTAACGATGCTTTCTGTTCTTTACATCCCTGACGTTGCTTCGGCCTTGCTGAGCATGGGAGCAACCTGAGCATGCCGAGCAACACTTTCATCAGTCTTCATGGTCATGATTGTGCTGCATAGTCGTGCTGCATAAGCACAAGTGCCTCGGAGTCAAGTGAAGAACTCTCCTCCCTCCTGCAGTTTTCTGCCCACCTCTAGGTTTTAAGTCCCTGTGTGGGCTTGATCACACCATCACTTGAAGTGAGTAGAAGAGTTGCCCTGATTTCAGTAAGACTGGAAGTCCTGGGAGCATCTCTTGTTAATGTCAAGGGGAGCTGCATGGAGAGGCTAACCCATGGTTAGTGCTGAGTGTTGTGCTCTTCTGGTCCTTGGGAATGGGAAATTTCATGCTCACAGGGAGACCAGACTCATTAAGGTAGAAGAGAAATGAAGTGCAGTACCAGTGGCAGCCTTGTGAGAGAGTTTTGCCTCACCTTTCACTTTCTTAAACGCTTTCTGTGAATGCAAGGAATTCAGCCTTTCAGTTTGGTGCTGCTTTCTACTATATCAGCACTTTAGTCAGAACAGTTGTAAACATTTAAAGAGTAGCGTCAATTAAAGGTGACTCAGGAACAAATGTGATATGAAGAATCTGGAAAGACTGGAAGAATAGCTATTGTACCAAACGTTTTTCTAAATGGGCACCTGGAGGGATGAAACTATGGAGAGGATGGTTTGGAAGGCAGCCTTCCCACTTCAGCAGTGCAGTCATGGTGATTAAACATACCTTTTGGAAGCACACACTGTTCTGAAGGGGCTTCCAGCAACCACCGAATACAGCTTATAATGAATGACCCACTGCATGTTAAGAGGCAGGATGACTCCACCTGCTATTTGGGTTCTGTACAAAAGGCTGGCAGTACTTCAGGCTGAACATGGGGACTCTAGAGAATATGACAAGGGCTCTGTTGTTCACTGGTAACTACCAATAAAGAGTCCGCTAGATGAAGTGGGTCATAAATGGCATCTGAAATAGTCTTTCACCCCAGCAAAGGATATTCGAGGAGAACGACATAGGAGAAGGACCAACTTAAAGCAATTCACCACCACAGATTGTTCCCAGGCAGCACCACACTGTGTAAGGAGGAACAGAAGACACGTGATCTTATTCTCTGTGAAGTGTTTGTGGAGTTTTTGTCACCATAGTACGTAGTCACCAAATACAGAAATGTCCCTCCCTTGATTCATAACTGAACCCACAGTGGCCATTGCTGTTTCTAGTAGACCTTCTCCCTCTACCTGGTGTGTAATAGCTGAATGGAGGAATGCTGAACACTTACAGGCTTCTCCATCCTCCCAGCACAATGCAAACAGATTACTACACCCAGCAGCTCTTTACAAGTTTTTCTGAGCAGATGAAAAGAGCAGGTACATTTGTCTGACTGGTGACACCTGCTATTAGCAGGGTAAGGATTCTGCTTTGGAGAAGGATGCTGAAAGTTAGCATGGGATCAGGAGAGGCAGAAAGAAAAAAAAAATACTGCTTCAGGAGTCTGCTTTGAAAATCCCTTCGAAATTCACATTTGCTCAGCAGTAGCATTGCTACCATCAGCAGCTGAATATATCTGGGTTTCCATCCACACCGAGCACATGCCAGGTTACTTGTGGCCTAAGAGCAGATGCCTCTGCCTCTCCAGAGCTCTCCTGCTGGGACAACCACCCTGGATGCAGAATTTTCCTGTGAAGACAAACTGCCCTGCAAGGGAGACTTTCTGGAGCTGGGACAGAGGAGTGGACCACAGCAAGGAGCACAGGAGGGGAAGACAGGGGCTGGAGGCTGGGAAGGTGGGCAGACAGGCTGTGACTGAGAACGAGAGCATGGGGAGCTCTGGACTACTTGGATGAAACTGGAGCCAGGGAAGGGGACCTCCAGGCACAGCAGTAACAGCAAGGCAGACTGAAGACAGACACAGGGGCATGGGAAGGACTAGGACTGTTTGAACGAGAGAGAACTGAGAAGTAACAGAGGTAGTGGGGCTGCAGTGGGGCTGGTCTGTGAGGAACAAGGGCTACTGATGGCCGACTGCTGCAGTGATGACCCAGTCTGGACAAGCCAGGTGGCCTCCTGGCTCAGCCACATTTTCTGCCTTCCCCTGGTGCTGGATTGCCCAGAGATTTCAACATTACTGATGCTAATTACACTACCAGGAGCTGCATCACTACAAGAAAGTCACTTCCCAGGTGCAAGATGGACCACAGACAGACACTGTTTTGAACAGTAGAATCAGAATCATACAACAGCCCAAGTTGAAAATAACCTTGAAAGATCATCTGGTCCAACCTTTCACAGGAAAAGGAACCTAGATGAGATTATCTAGCACCCTGTGCAGTCGCATATTGAAAACCTCCAGTGATGGGGACTCTACCATGTCACTGGGAGGTTGTAGAACTAGACATTTGGGGTGGGACAACAAGAAACTAGAGAACTGGAATAACAGTAAGTGGATGTCTTAGTGCTGTATTGGTACAAAATGTGCGAGATGTCAGCTGGAGCAGGCAGCCGAGCAGAGAAGCCAGTTACCTTTCCTTGCCAACAGCACAGCAATGAGCCGCTTCCTGTACCGCTGCAGGAAGGCATCTCCAGCCAGTGAGAGCAGTGCTGAGGCCATTGCAGAAGGGAGTGGTGAGACCCCCACAGGCATGACCTGCCTCATTCTGCCCTAGGAGAGGTGTCGCAGACTTGTTCTGCACAGAAAGCAAAGGCTGCAAGGAGGTACTGATACCTCAAGGAAGTTACTACCAGGAAACAAACATGATTTAAATGAAAGGGCAGTGTTGTCACAAGGACAATAGGGTACAAATGGACTTGGACGTATTTCAGGTGGTAAGGAAAGGGTGGCCTCTAACCAGGTGAGAAGTGAGTTTCTGGAAGAGATCCCCCAGGAGGAGCAGTGAGAACAAGGGTCTGGGCGCTCGGGGATGTGGTTTGATTGGGAGACCCTGCCAGGACCACCCAGAGCCAGGGCTCAGTGGGGCATGTGAGCCCTTCCAGACCACTTGCTTAATCAACTTCATTTTGGCATCTCCTAATTTTTGAGTTGTCGCTGCTCTTCCAGGGCACTAGGGGAGCATCATACTGGGTCTTCTGCAGCTTTAGCTATTTTATTTCAGCGAATAAGGTAGCTCTCGTATAGGCCTAATTATGTACTAGTAGTAGAAAAAGAGAAACAGAAAAAGGAAACTATCTGTATTTAACAAAGCTGATCTGCTGCCACCAGGTATTAAGTACCAACACAAAGAACTTGATTTACCCAAGACTGGTTGTGACAAAGCAAACAGTGTGCTGTTTGACTGCAGCCCAGCTAGTGATGGCAAGCCTTTGTGGAAAATAAAATGCAGCCATCACAGCTCAGGGGATTCTTTCCCTGCCAGAGATAACAAAAGTTATGAAGGTTGAGAAGAAGCATCACTTGGATAGTCACTGTATTATATATTCTCTCTTTCAGATTCAGGAAAGATCAACATGAAGGAGTAGTGCCTTCCCAAGGAATATTTTATGATGGAAGAATTCAGATTGTAAAGGATTTGTTCCTTGGAGTGACACACATAGGTTATTAAATCTTTTCAGTTCTGTGAAATAAAGAGCAAACATGAGTCCTCACACCCAAGCAAACACACAGATAGGTTCTTATGCAACTCCACCCCCTGTGGCTGCTTTTTGCCAATTTCCGCAATGACTTAATTTAAACAAAATCCCAGGCGTTCCAGAATGCTTCATCGTAACCTCAGCCTGAGCTTCCTTTTAAAGTGTCAGGTCCCTGGGTTTTCTTTCAAAGGTATGCGTGCTTATTAGCATTCCATGTTGTCTAGGGGAAGCTAATGAGACCCATCTTATTTTGAGATTTGTGTAGGTCATGATAATAGCTGTGCTGCTTGGGACTGCTGTTGCTGTTTCTTTCTTTGTAAGCATAAAGGGAAAGTAATGGGGATTAGCACTGTCATCATACTCACTTCTTCCCTCCTCTCCCCACTGCAAGCCTTACACAAAGAGCACAAACACAACCTTTGCATTGCACACAAAATAATATTCAATATTTTGTAAGTAGACTGGTAACTGAGAATTTTTATTATAGCATTGTTAAACATAGTAATAATGCTGTCCTATGAGCAGTTTATGTGACACTGTATAAGAGTTTAAACCTGGATCACAATATCACAGATTAATACCTGTACCTTCCAGATCACAAAAATGGAAAGGCAAGTTCACAAGGATTTCCAGTTCCGATAACTGCCACCCTACACTTTGCTTGTCCTATCACTTCTCCAGGGTCTTCCAAGCCTTCTTCACTGTGACTTCTCTAGTAGCTGTCATGACACTTCCTACTCAACAGGTGCAGAAGTCCATGGGAGTCTTTCAGTATTTATCAGCAAGATTTGGAGTTCTGCCCCCAAGAACAGTGGGGAGGCTGCTCTTGGTTCAGGCCCATGCCAGCACGAGCTTGCTGACAAACAGTGCTGGAGAAATGCTTCCTCCCGTTAGGAGACTTGTTCTCATAAAGCAACAGGTAACATCATTTCCCTCCCTTTACTTCAGCTTTTGACTTCATAAAGAGAGGACAATTATGATCATTTACCACATAAAAAGACATACAGGAAAGTTAAATACAGTGCTGTCTTTGAATGCAAATACCAGATACCGTGGAGTCTCAGCCATATAGATTTTTTTAATGAAAAGACTCCTTTTGTCCTTGTCACAAAGGAAACATAAATTATGCATTTTTAAAAGATCTTACCACTCTACTCTTGGAATATGACATTAAAATGCAACCTGAAATTATGTTTCAAATATTAAGCTAAAAATATTAACCTAAAAAGATGTAACGGTGGACCTGACCCAAGGACTAGGGGTGTGAGTTTGGCCTATTCTTAGGCTACTGAAGTTGTGATTCCTAAAGAAACTGAGCACAATTGAGCTTGGGCTGGCAGCAAGAGAGCTATCTGACCCTGTCCATAAATCTGGCTGTCTCTGTCCCATCCCTTCCCATCCCACCCCATCCCATCCTTAACACTGGGAGAGGAGCAATAGAGCAGTATGGCCTGCAGGAAGGCTCTTGGGACATTAAGAAGGACTTTTTTGTGAACCATTAGCAGCGTAACAGTGTCTCTGTCTGGAAGAGGGGAAGAACTTCTTAGTGCTTTGCTGTTGGAGCCAGCAGAAAAAAATAATCACCAAGTGCTTTGGGTAATATTCAGGGCTTCTGTCAACGCTACCCAAATTACCAGAGTACTTACCATAGAGGCAAACCTTGGGAAATCACGTCAAGTGTTTAGCAACCAGTGATCTCATAGTTTTTCTTATTTGAGCAGCACAGGATGAAAGCTTCCTACAAAGCCTGAGCAGACTACTGACATGTCCCAGCCTGTTTCCTTCAATGGCTAAAAGAAGTCATGGCAGACATTTAAATAAAATCTCCCTTCATATGTGCAATTATCTCTGAAACTACAGCAGAGGATGATTGCCTCTATGGGCAGCCTTCACAGGTAGCAGTGATATCTGTGGTCCTATGCTGCACTTTGGGTTTGGGAAGTAGTTTAATCCGGTCTTGGAATATCTCACTGCACTCACTTGAAGGAGAACACTTGCCCAGGGTGTCTGACTTTTGAGGACAAGTGGTGTTGCACAGGTTAGCCCCTGCAGGAGATAGCAAACACTTCGAGGATGAAAATCTGAGTGTGTTTCTTTACAGAGCCTTTTTCTCCAAGCCCTTCTAAGCCTCCTTCTCTGTCACCCACCAAGCCCCAATGTCTATGCTAAGGCAGGGGTTGCAAAGGACAGTTATGTGACAAGAGTGATTAGGAAATAAATCAGGAGCACCTGATGTCACCAGACACCCCACAAAACACACAATACAGGATTATCAGGTTCAATCTCCTCTCCAAAACCAATGGTAATGCGATGCTGGTGAACATCTCTGTAGTCCACTCCTCCCCTTTCTCAGATGCTGCAGTGTAAATCTAGCCTTAGGACCTATGAACTAGAGAACATTTTGATTCCATTTATCCCTAATATCTTATGAAAACTCTTGTTGTCTTTACAAATGCTCCCATGAAAGGCTGAACAAAGCAGGTAGTCAAAAGGAAATTCACCTTTCTATGCCTGAGAAATGTCCTGCTAAGAACTGAAATAAACTAAGAAAGTCACTTCCAGATTACTTTTTTTTTCCCAAATTCACAGACTGGATTTTTTTTTTTCAAAGGAATGTTTTTATTTCAGTGTGAGAAATTTGCCGTTAGATTTTAGTTCATGTTGTAGTGATTCAAAAATCCATAACGACATGTCAAATCTTTTCAGACAGGTTTTTTAAATAATCTGGAACTAAATCTTTTCAACTCTTCTTTCTCTTTCTCCAGGAGCATAGCTGGAATGCTGGGATACCCTAGAAGAAAGGACTGCAGTGCTGTAAATTACAACTTTATGATAGCGTAAAAATAAAAAAAAAACCCAAACAATTAATGTTATACCTGAAACTTATTTACAAATGCACAGAAGCAATTTGAAAGCTGTAAAATTCCTCACCAGCTTTGTTTAAGCTCACATTGTGAAAGACATGGATACTAGTCACTTTTATTACTGGCAGTGCAATGACCGAGTATTTTCAAGCTCGTTAAATAAGTTGGGTTAGATCCACAGATGGTGTAAATCAAACTTCTGTAGTTACTCCAACATATCTGTGGTCACAGAGGGCTCTCTGGAGTCATTGCACAACCGGTGCCACCCCAGGGAGCTCTTACATCAGGTGCAATCTCCATGAACTGCAGACACACCAGTCTCCTACTGCTGATATGGTGGTTCCCTGCCCCATATCCCCTGTGGAGGTGCTGGAAGAAGAGGCTGAGCTGTCGTGATCCCCATCATCCAGCTAGGCTGGCATTTCAGCCATGCCTGGGGCTGGTCCCCACCTCCATTTCGCTCTCCTGAAGCCGCTGCAGGAACCCCTTGGTCCAAACTGATCCATTCCTGTCCCCTCACTGCTGTACTGCTATGTTCATGATCATGAAAATGGCATCTCTGAATAGTTTTAGCCAATGGTGGAGAAATTATAATTTTTAGGGGAATGTAAGCGTAGAGACCAATGGCTGGAACGTGTTTCTCCCCACTGAGAAGGGGAGGTGGAGCTGGCTGCTGGCAGCAGGTTGTGTTAGCACAACATTTCAGGATGACTAAATCGCTCAAGGTAAAAGGGTGGTGAAATTTGACTTGAGTTGCTGTCAACTGTGAAAATGCACTTACCACAGACTTCTCCCACAGTCACGGAAAAAGCCTGCATCTGAGCTACCAACAGCACCCGGTACATCTCCTGCTCCATCCAGCTCCTGACCTCCATGAGATGGAAGAGACGAGGATGTGACACTCCAGCTGCCCCAGCTGAGCTCCAGCCAGAGGCAACTGGATGCAGTCTGCAGCTGGGTCCTTATCTCCCATGGAGCAATGCAAGTCATAAAAGCCACCTCATGAGATGTTATAAAAAGCACCTCTTGGCTCTTTCCCACAACTTCCAAGGTTTTATTCTCTTTATGGATAGCTCTGCTTGTAACATTCTCACCCTTGAAGGGCTTTTGCCCATCAGCAGCTCCCAGCCCAGCTGAGCTCTCCTAGAGATGCTACAAGGAGCGTTTGGTGTTGAAATGGGACTCACCAACCAGCTCACTAATGGGGAGGCCACTTCTTGCAGTCAAGAGAGAAGACCCAGAGGGTCTGCATGTGCAAATCTGTAAATTCCCAGTGGCTGCAACTTCAGCCTGCAGCAAGCTGAGCAGACTTGTTTTCAGTTTTCTCTTGAACAGCAACATCACAGGTGAGAGCTTTTGCTCTGTCAGTGCCATCTAGTCATAAATTCAAATCAGACTCTGACTCTGTGTCTTCCCTCATGGATTTTATCTCTGAGGTCACTCTTTCCCAGCAGTTGAGGGATGAGCATTTACATGTTTAAACTTGCGGTCATCATTCTGCAGCCAGTTATCGGACATGATGCATCAAGTAGCTGCATCTGATTAAAGAGGACTGTGTACACGTCTCCTTTTTAGCTGCAGTATTCTTCAGTCATGCTGAATGTGTGAACTCATGAATGATGCTCATGTGAATAATCACCTAGAACAACTATAGATGTTTTTTCCAGTTGGCTCACCCAGATCTGCCTCTGCCTTTGCTCCAGAAGCCTCAGTTCCCAGTGTGAGCCCTGTCACTTAGCTCTGCCTGCATTTTAGGTGCATGTTGCAAGTGTCATTGCTTTCTTCAGTGCTTCTGTATAAGGCTGCTGAGAAATGCCCCTGCCTTTTAACTCAGATTTTTCAGTCCTGAAGTGACTCTCAAATGTCCTTTTTTCCTTGCTTTCACACACTCATACCTGGTCTTGATGGTCCAGAGCATGCTGAGTTCCTGGGTTTAATTTGGTTTGAAATGCACTTACACAGTTCTGGCCTTTGCTCCCCATCCATTTGTCCGGGGTGCCGGAGGCTCCTTCACCCACCAGCCTCTTCCACATCCCATGTCTGATTTTTGCATAATGTGTTAGTTGTTAGCAGTATCCTGGGAGGGCTGGTGTTTGCAAAGCTCCTCTTGGCAAGAGGACAGGGAGCTTGCTGCCAAATAACACGGGCCTCCCAACAATAAAAATATGTTACTTTTTTCACCTCTGGACTCTGATGGAGGTGAGGAGGATGACTTTGGCTGCTGCAGCATGTTACGTGAGCTGGATGAGCGTCAGCTACCCAGCTGCTGTGGGGTGTATCCCCGCCCTTCTCCTGTGAGTGCAGTCTGACAGGCCATGGGACCGTGGCATGTTTTGTGTCAAATTAATCACTAGTATTTGTAGATAGAGATGCACAAAGCCTGCTTAAGTCTTCAAACATATTTTTGGCACTGGGAAGCAAGGTGAGATCTCACATCCCACTGCTGAAACCAATTCTAGTGAGCAAACCGTGAGACCTCTGCAGGTTCCCATAACGTCATGGGCAGCAGTGCGATCTCCAGGTGAAAGCTGGCGGCAGGCAGCTGCTGCCTGCCTGTCTCTCTGGCCATGCCAGCCGCCTCACCCTGCGCAACACAGCAGGCAGTGTGCTTTCCTAGGAAGCACCTCAGCAGCACATAGTGTGTCAGGGCTTCTCTGGAAATATTTTTGCATTGCTTCATGACCCAAATAATTGCTTAAGCCCCCCTCCCTCCACCGCTCACACGCATTTTAACTCCTGCCCCATCCCGCTTGCCAATTTTCCTCAGGCCTTGTTATGCAGAGCGGGATTTTGCGTGCTGCAGCATGGCGCCTGCTCTCTCCCACCCCCTGGGAGACCTCTCCCCTTCCCCAGCTCCCTCCACAAGC
Source organism: Strix uralensis (assembly GCF_047716275.1). Taxonomy (NCBI): domain Eukaryota; kingdom Metazoa; phylum Chordata; class Aves; order Strigiformes; family Strigidae; genus Strix; species Strix uralensis. Next base: position 151,815,433 of record NC_133972.1, on the reverse strand, counting down.
GGTGGCAGTGGCATTTGGGTCACTATGCCCCTGATGGAGCGGCCGACCCTGCAGCTGGGCAGAGAGGCAGGCACGCATGGCAGCCCTCTCTCCTGCTTGCCTCTGGCAGCACTTACTCTCCTTGTTTTTCCTGCTGATTTTTTGCACCAAAGGGCTTAATTTTGGCACACGACCTTGTGAGACAAGTGGCCATGGCTGGGGTTGGTGATGTGGAGGAGGCATGGCATGGGTGTCCTTCTGGGCCCTATAGCTGGTGAGAAGCTGGAGAGAGCCAGGGCAAGGACTCAACTGCTGGCCATGTAGTTTCAATAGGGTATTATTTCATACTGTGCACTCTGTGGCATGGATCTGTCCTGGGCCAAGTAGTGCTCTCCCTGCCAGGGCCCAGACCCGGGCAGGGGAGAGCAGGATGGATGATACCACCCTTTTTTGGGGACGGGAGGGAACCTCACCATATGGACAGGAGCTGTGCTAAACGACCCATCCCCAAGCCAGAAAGCAGACCCAGGCCCATTTTATTTTTTAGTAGCAACAGAGGTGTCCCCAGTTTCCTATCCAATGCCTGTTTGTGTGTCCAGCATGGATGCAGTGCCCCGCACAGGTCTGCCCCTTCCCAATGGCAAGCCCCCTCCAAGCCACCACCCCTGGAGCCCATCACAGCACTGGCTAACGTTCACAGAATCACCTAGGTTGGAAAAGACCTTGAAGATCATCTAGTCCAACCATTAACCTAACACTGACCGTTCTCAACTGCACCATATCCCTAAGTGCTATGTCAACCCGACTCTTAAACCCTCCAGGGATGGGGACTCCACCACCTCCCTGGGCAGCCCATTCCAACGCCTAACAACCCGTTCTGTAAAGAAATGCTTCCTAATATCTAGTCTAAACCTTCCCTGGCACAACTTGAGGCCACTACCTCTTGTCCTATTGCTTATTACTTGGTTAAAGAGACTCATCCCCAGCTCTCTGCAACCTCCTTTCAGGTAGTTGTAGAGGGTGATGAGGTCTCCCCTCAGCCTCCTCTTCTCCAGACTAAACAACCCCAGTTCCCTCAGCCGCTCCTCGTACGACATGTGCTCCAGACCCTTCACCAGCTTCGTTGCCCTTCTCTGGACACGCTCGAGTAATTCAATGTCCTTTTTGTAGTGAGGGGCCCAAAACTGAACACAGGAATCGAGGTGCGGCCTCACCAGTGCCAAGTACAGGGGTAAGATCACTTCCCTGTCCCTGCTGGCCACGCTATTGCTGATACAAGCCAGGATGCCATTGGCCTTCTTGGCCACCTGGGCACACTGCTGGCTCATGTTCATCCGGCTGTCGATCAACACCCCCAGGTCCCTCTCTGACTGGCAGCTCTCCAGCCACTCCTCCCCAAGCCTGTAGCACTGCTGGGGGTTGTTGTGGCCCAAGTGCAGCACCCGGCATTTGGCCTTATTGAAGCTCATACAGTTCAGGTTATCTTGTCCTCCCCAGTGTCACCTGCTCCTCTCTGCTCCTGATAACCATTGCCAATCTTCAACCATTTTAAGCTGAAATTGTCCTCTGGGTATCTACTGCTAGTATGCAATTCAGACTTAGCCAGTACTAGTGGAAAGGGTTAGCTGTTCCCAAGAGGAGGCTCAGACCAGGTGCCAAGGTGCTCACCCTGGGTTTTAGCACCTTTTCCTTGAGATGTCCTCATGTTGCTGCTGCAGCTTGACGTGAGATGTGGCCCTCCTCATGCGTGTGAAAATCCACCAAAACTCAGCCAGGTTATAAGCCATTTAAAAGCAGTCCTCACCTACACAGTGGACTTGATTTCCTATGGGGTTTTGTGTAGTCAGTGACCAGTCTGGCTTCCAGGAACAAGTAAGTGCCAACTGGAGGCTTTTTTTGTGACAGGAACATTTTGAAACCCACTATCCCATGTATACCCTCTGGTGAGTGATAAATGGCAAGCTCCTGTGGCCACCTTTTCCACAGTTTAGGATTTTTTTGTGTCTCTTTCCTCCCTCTGCTTCTTTATTTTTGCAAAACTAATTGGGAGTTAATTATATGTGTGACATCTGATTGAGTCAGCCAGTGGCTTCACAGCTTAGCAGGGGATGACAGGCAGATAAACAAACACAGACACACATGTCTGTGCACACACACACTCACACACAACTGCATAAGCTGTTTCTCTTAGAAACCTGGATCCACCGCAATGATAATCCATGGTTTTGGCCAGTGGTGGACGTTTGTCCAAGGCAGTGACCCTCGACCAGGCTGGCAAGATGTCACCCAAGGGAAATGGGGTTGGTTCTTCCTTTCACCCTTAAAAAACCCCAACAACTTGGAAACTGCTCTTCTAAGACTACTCAGGTGACAACACAAAGTACAAAATTACTCAGAAGTAAGAAAGTGGGGAAGTGATTTGGCTAGATGGAGGAGGCACCCATGCCATGTGGACCCCAGCTTAGGCCACCCCCGAGGCTCTGCCCAGGCACCGCCTGGGAGGGTGCTTTTGGCTTGAGCCAACACTGTGTGAACACTTACTGCATGTCTGTGCTTGGGCCCTGGTCCTGACACTGCCTAGCTTACATGCAATTTTTTGTGCCTCTATTTCTAGAGCCATAGCAATATTTGTTTTTTGACACAAGCAGTTAGGAGAATAATGTCACCACTGATCTCTGTGGGGCATGTCTGTGCTTGGGGCTGAAGCACCACAGGAGAGCCCAGAGGAAGGGCAATCCTGAGTTCAGGGCTGTGTTTAATTCGGGAGTTATAAATCGAGCACAGGGCTACACACCGGGAATAGATGGGTTATCAATGGCAGTATGTGGGCATCGTCGACTTTTCCACTGGCTTTGGCTGGGTTTCTGTGCAAAGTGGATATGACAGCATCATTGAAAAGGGACCCCAAATGCGTGCAAGTGAGAGAAGCAGGGGAACTGAATTCCACAGCCACCTACATTTTGGGACACACAAATAAGGAAAATTGATTTTTCTACCATGATGATAGTCTTGTGCATAGCAGAAAAGAGTTGGCTGCCTGCAGAGGTTGTGCTTCCAAACAGGCCATTTGCTGCTGTGGCATCCAGTCCTGGTGCAAAAGATGACAGGTTTAATCTCCTTGGGGAAAGCAAAGCCACAGAGGTTAACCAGGGCAGCTTTTGCAGCAACAAGGCACTACACAGCAGTTAAAAGATTCAGGTTTATTTTGATCTTTGTGCTCCTGTAGGACTGATTGCAGGGAATAATCATGGTTTGGCACCCAAGGGAGAGCACAGATAGTTACACAACCTGCAGTTTGTAGGTACAAGAGGAGGTGACTTGGTCCTCAGCAGCTGCTTGCCTGCGTGTTCTAGGTTTGTCACTGTGCCCAAAGCTCTGCAGACTTCAAGGTTTCTTAATCCAGAGAAATGGAATGGCTGGCAAGAGCAAGGTGAAAAGGAAGGCTGGCAAAGCGTTTTTGAGGAGTTCTTGATTGCTTTGGTCTCACAAGCACCATGCAGAAAAACCTCAGACAGCTTCACACACACTGACTGGAGATCTGGAACGGCCTCACCACATTCGTGTGCCGCTCTCATTGACCCCATCAGGCTGCCAGGGCCAGAGCACTCATCTCTGTCAGCTGTTTTCCTGCTTGAAATGAAAATTTTAGTACAAAAGGGGAAAGGACCCGACACTGTCAGCAGCTGATAGATCTCCGACCCATGACCAAGATACACCAAGAAATGTTTATGCAAATCTCATTAAAATGTGTCCATCCTCTTTCTGTGAGAGTCAAAAAGCGCTGGTACCTTCTGCCAGAGCAATGACAGGTGTCCAAAGCTGTCTGCATTGGGCTAAACCAGGAGCTGATCTCAACATGGCATGCTGAGAAACAAGTTGAAACACTTTAGGATTTACTCTCAGTCAAGCTCTAATTGCAGTGTCTAGTAATCATCAGCCAATGAGATCTGAAATGTGGATCAAGCAACAGCTTAAGCAAGTGAACATTCCAACAAAAATACAGAATCCACACACGGACACTATTTTTCACAATAATGAATCAAAGCTCCTCACTCTGCCAGTACTGTGTGACAGCACTAGTTATTTTCAGAAGTGGAGTTGGAGGTGCTCATACTCCACAGAGGGCATTGATCCTACGTAGCAAGGCACAAAGGATCCACTTTCAGTCTGAGCCAAGATTACCTACAGAGCTGGGTCTTTGTGCCTGGTTTGTGTTTAGCTATTGCTGATTTCATTCAAGGGTACAACCACAGGAAACTTGCGCAAACAGTCCCTGCTAATGCGCTTGCACCTTTAGAAGGCAGTGGAGCAAAAACATACTTGAGTCACAGCTGAACACACTTGATGGGGGAGACACTGATGTATTTCACTATATTTAGATCAGGCTGGATCATCTGAAAAAACATAAGCAGTGAAAAAAGGAAGGAGAGAAAGCATTTTCATAAGGCTGTTAAAGAGTAGTCAGAAATGAAAAGGGCAAAGAAAATATTAACAGTTACTTTGCATCTCTGGCTGCCAGAGAACAGATATTTTCTTAAGCAAGATTCTGATTACTGAGAGCAAATGATGAGGAATTAAGAAACTGGGAGATAAGATCAGGAATAGTTAATAAAAAGCTTGGGATCTGTAAAACCAGTAAAAGGGAAAGGCCATATGCAGGCATGCTGAAGGAAATGGGGAAAGAAATTAGAGACGCTTTAGCAAACCTTTTCAGAAGTTCAAGAGAAATCCCTTGGGACTGGAAAATGTAACAAAAAGCAAGTGCTGGCGAAAGCAGCCTGAGGGCAAATCAAGGCTACATCTAGTCAGTTTGAAATCCATTGCTGGAAAGTCTTAAACCTCTTTAAAAGATCAGTTTGGAGAAATACTTAGAAGAGCATAAGAGCACCACACTAAGTTGCTTGAATTCACTAAGGATGTCATTGTCAGAGCAGAACAAAGTAGTGGTATATGGTGAGAATTTCTGAAACAATCTCTGGCTTGAAGATCATTTTTAAAAAGGCAAAATGAGAGAGGTACCTGAGTAGAAACCAGATGACCTATGCAAGAAGAGAAAAACTTGCTAAGATGTATTTGTCGCAACTGTCCTTTCAGCTTCAAGCCCTGCAGAAATTATATGGCAAATCCAAATGTTATCATGGGAGTTTTGTAAAGCAGTTTAAAGTTATGTTAAGAATTATAACATTGCATGTGACATTACAAAGACAACCATACATGTCCAGCCCTCTATCACATGCAGAAATATTAAGCTGGAACTCCCGGATGGATTTAGCTAAATGTGGAAACAAACCTCCATGGTCTTTGCCTGATGACAGCAGAGATGACGCAAAGAAGATAGCAAGAGTCATACAACTGCAGTATCACAAAAAATACCGAAGCGATAGGCTTGCATCGTGTTAATTAAAGTATTTTTATTAACTAATAAAAATAAAGCTAGAGAATTCTGATCACAGAAGTATACAAAGATAAAGGTAACATACACATGAAAACCTAGAAGACAGATTTTTTTAAAAGAGTTTTAATATTGGTAAAATATTTAACTAGGTGGTGTTATTTTGTCATTTCTATCTAAGCTCTCCCACCAGGATCAATTCTCAGGAAGTGGCACAGTTAATGTATCTCCAGTTTCTACTGCTATTTTCTATGCTCTATGTAATGTTTTTTCTATTGAGTTTTAATGCCTTTAAAACAAAGTGCTGCCCCTTATATTCTCAGCATTGCTATAATGCTTTGTAACTTCTTCTGTCTGTGCTAACATTTCTAAAGCAGTTAATTGGAGGAAAAAAATCGAGTATCAACGTTGTAATTAATTCTCATTAGGCAGCAGCATCTTATAAAGCAGCAAGCGTGGCGACCTCATCCATGTGTCCTGCTAACGATGCCATCTGCTGCAGCAGCCAGAGAGTTGCTGTGCCTGTGGCTGGCCAGGCAGCCCTGCAGTTTGCTCAGGCAGTCCCCTGCTTTAAACATTAACTCAAATAAAAGTTGACAAGAAAGCCATTGCAAGGACAGATGGGAAAAGGACTATGAAGAGAGGGTATCAGCAGGTGCCTCATCTGTGTTTTTATTTAAAAGAACGGGGTGGGGGGCAGTGGTGTGCGCCTTGTAGGGGTGTGTGGCAATGGCATTGCCCAAAGTCACCTTTCTCCTTAGCAAGAGTGTCCTCGGGCCAGAAGGGCAGCTACACAGCCACGTGACCACTGAACACATCGGCCAGCACAGCCAGGATATGAGGCCAGCAAATCTGTGGGCATCAGAGTGGTAGAAAACCAAGGGAAGAGCTGCAGCAGCAGCTGAGCCCCAAACGCTGCTGGGTCCAGAGCCCCAGGGTGGCCGGAGGAGTCTGCAAGGGATTCCACTCTGAGCGGGTGCCCAGAGATCAGCATTAGAAAAGAGCTTACCTAAAAACATGTAATGACCTAGAAACTCATAATGACCTCATAAAACTCAAATGTAGCTGGAAATACCAGGGAGAAAAGGAGACAGCAGCAATGAATGTCTGAATCCAGCCAGTGAATCAGCGCCAGCGGGGACTGGTGCTGAGCGGTGGCTGTAAAGTGAAGAACACGTACACAGAAGCTGTTGGGCTGACAGGAAGCCTGGGGAGTGGTGTGTCTCACAAGGCTGGGAGAAGTGCAGCCAGTATGGTTGTAGTTGTGGCACAGGGACACCAGGACATGGGGCAGGTAATGAGACGCTCCACCTCAAACCCTTAAGTCAGAGGCAAAAAACTACAAGCAGCTTCAATCACGTAAGTGCAATGTTTAGGGAGTGGGGTTGAATGACTTCCAGTACGAGAAACTACTGTAAGACTTGCATGCAAGTAAGCTGGCAAGTGAATGGAAATCATGATGACCATCCATACTTATGTCTACATCTGTATCATCTATCAGAACTTTGAATATGCAGGAAGAAGGATTAATTTTTCAAGAGAATCCAGAAACATATAAAAAGCAAACCTTTTCAAAGTCTTCAGGGATGCCACTGGAAAATCCCTTGACAGTTTTGTTAGTTGCACAATGCATGTTAAGATAAAACACAGCAAGCAAACGCTTCTGCACTGGCATCCTCTCATACTCTCTCTGCATGTATGGACACTGGGTAAGCTTTGGAGCTCACTGGGGACAGATCCATGACCCCAGTGACCAAGGGAACACTGGGGTCATAGCTCCGGAGGTCCTTATGGGACAGAATCACAGATTGAGCGCAGCTGAAGCTGACAGCCACCGCTGGACAGCCCAACCCTGGCTCTTGAAGGGTCAGCCAGAGCAGGCTCTTCATGGCCATGTCCAGTCGGGGTTTGGGTATCTCCAAGGATGGAGACTCCACAACCTCCCTGGGCATCCTGTGTCTGTGTTGAACCACCCACACAGTACAAATGGGTTTTCTTATCTGCAACTGGAATTTTCTGTATTTCTGTGTGTGCCATTGCCTCTTGTCCTGTCCCTGGACACCACTGCGAAGAGTCTGTCTCCCTTTTCTTTATCTCCCCATCAGGTATTTATGCACATGATCACCCTGAGCCTTCTTTTCTCCAGGCTGAACAGTCCCAGCTCTCTCAGCCTCTCCTTGTATGAAAGTTGCTTCAGTCCCTTCATCTTCTTTGCAGCCCTCAATGGACTCGCTACAGGATGTCCCTGTCTCTCATGCACTGGGGAGCACCAGACAGCACTCCAGATAGGTCCCACCAGTTCAACGCTCTGCCTAATGCAGCCCAGGACACACTGGCTTCTTCACTGCCTGGGTGCATTGCTGACTGATGGTCACCTTAACCCCCAGGGTCCACCAGGACCCCCAGGTCCTTCTCTGCTAAGCTGCTTTCCTGCTGGTCGCCCCCCAACATGTACTGGTGCATGGGATTTTTTTCTCCCCAGGGGCAGGGCTTGCCTCTTCCTCTTGTTGAACTTCAGGAGTTTCCTCTCTGACTTTCTTCTCCATCCTGTCCACGTCCCTCTGAATTGCAGCACTAGCACTTGGGGCATCAGCTACTCCTCCCAATTTCGTAGCATCTGCAAACTTGCATCATTGTGGAAGGCTCTCATGTTGGTTAAGCGTGATTTCCCCTTGATCCCAGGGATCAAGGTGAGGCTGACCAGCCAGTAGTTCCCTTGTTCCTCCTTCTTACTCTTCTTGAAGATAGAAGTGACATTTGCTTTCCTCCAGGCTTCAGAAACTTCTCCTGATTGCCACACACATATTGAGTTAGTTTTCGATTTTTGTGCCACTCCATCACAGACAAGCAGAAAGCAAAGAGCAAACATCAAGAATATCCATTTTATTTGGTGTTTGTCATTTGCGGAGTACTAAGAGAAGACTTTGTATCTAAGACATAGCCATGAGGAGACTGAAACTGTAGTGGGTTCCTGCTGCCTTTCAGTTATGCTGGTCTGAATCCAAAGCAAGTCCAGCATCTCTGGGCAGACACTGAGGAGGAACAGGTTTCTGAAATGCGGTCAGTTCCTGGCCATAAGCCAGCCTTCCCTGTAGGGCCACACCAGAAGTGGCCAGCACTGCACTGCTGCCAAGCATTTCTCCAGAGCAGAAGGCATCATGGGGCAAGAGTTACTTTAGGTGCCATCAGCAGGTATAAGCCTGTACCACTTGGGGAAGGGTCCTGTCAATATTTGTGCTGTTACTGTAAGAATCCACAGGATCATTTTATTGGCCCCAGCAGTGTGTGGACTGGATTAGCTTAAAAAGGCGTTCCTAAATCCTACTCATAGACTTGATGTCTGTGCAACCATCTCAACTAAGCAGATAATTTTCTTTACTGAAGTAGGTGTAAGTCCCAGGCAGATAAAGTGATCACGGAAGAAGGATGCCTGACATTTATTTTCCAATGTGGAAAAGGGTTGTAGCAGAATAAGCACAACTTTATACCAGTAATTACATCTGTAAGGTTTGTGTTACTTTATCTGTATCACAGCATATGTTCAAATGCATACCTTTTTCTATGTAAATCCAGAACGATCCTCTATATGGAGAATAATGGAGAGTAATGGAGAAAGCTGCTTCTTTGCATGGCTTTTTGCTTCATTGCAGTTAGGTTTCTTAGCTAAACCCAAGAGTCACGTGCCATCCTGCTGGGGGAAGCCAGGTAGAGGAGATTAGGGTCAAGCCAATGGGCAACAACAAAGTCTTTCAACTGCATTCATGTGTGTCCAGTTTATTCATAATTGGAAATCTCCTAGATTTGGCAAAGTAACAGAAGACTTAACAGGATGTGTGTAGTTCCAGCCTGGCCTGTCTCTGTTGGAAGAACTTGTTGAAATAATGTCTAGAGGTCTGGCTCGGGGGCATTCTGGGGAGGTAGATGTTATATCCTTATTGCTTTCTAGGTAAAAAGGGAGTGATTAAAGGCCTGGATCAGAACAGGCTCTTTTATAAAGAAATAGAAATGCTGATCCCAATTTTGTTCACCCCCAAAGGGGATCTGGAAACAAATTTCTGAAAGAAGGCAGTGTTTTATGGACACCTTCCACCTTCAAGACTGCTGAATACTTCTCCCACCTCTTAATCCAAAAGCAAACTGGCAGAGTAAGGAAAAGAGATTTGCTCAGAACCCAAGCAGAGGCCTGGGGATGCAGCACCTCCAGCATCACTCTCCACTGGGGCTACAACAACAGCATGTACAGAGGGCACAGAGCAGGACAGACCTTCAGTGTCTCTCTCCCATCCTCCGAGCTGCTCCTCTGATGAGCCCCTTTCCCTTCCCATCCTGCTGCCCAGCTCCATCCCCCAAAAGTGGAGTTTGCTCCCAAAATCCCTACAAACAAGCCCAACAAATGATGCTGCAGTTCCTGCATTTCTCTCTGAGTTCCTGACAGTGCCTGGGCATCGAGGAAGGAGCCCTTTCTGCTAGATCCTCAGCTGACTGGGGCTTCACAGAGCAAAACCATAACCTGAAACTGCAAACAGCAATTCTCAGACAGATCATGGGGCCTTCAGAAGCAGTACAAGATATACATGTTAATTTGTGGTTAAGGCCTATTTATCTGGAACAGCACTGGAGGGTGGCTTGGCCTTTCCTGTAGCACAGCAATTGGAACTGCCAAAATAAAAAGGCATTAAAAGTTAATAAAAAAGTTTGAAACACGCTTATTAAAATACTTGGAAAACTTCACAGTTTGGCTTCATACCATCGAGCGAGTATGTGAGAACTTGACCAGGCTTGCCTGCCTCCCTAGCAGACTGTCTTGACTTAATACTTAAAAAAAAAAAAATCACCTGGCGCCTGATGCTGTGTTAAAAAGCCCCTACCATGTCAGATACTGTTGTAATTTGCCCTGGAAATGCATCTGAAGCAAAGGAATGCGTGAGCACAAGTCCAGAGCTCAAATGGGGGGAATACTGGTTGTTATACAGATCAGCGGATACAGATAGTATTCTATTTATTTTAACCCTCAGCTCAAATTTTCAGGGGCTGATAACTCTGTCACCCCACTCTGGTTCGTCTGGCCTCTGGATGGACGGATGTTGCAGCTATTGCTCCCAGCGAAGGCTCTTTGGATACCACAGTATCGAGTGGCCTGGTCATATCTGGAGCCATTTCAAGGAAAATCTAGCCCTGTATTTGACCTCATTCCTGTATTTACTCACCGCACTAATTAGGTCAGGTGGAGGGAAGGCCAACAAGACAGGTAGGATGGACTATTTGCATAGCTGCAAGCGGTTTCTATCTGATTGAGTGGAGTGGATTGAACCATAGGCGGATTGTGGGTCAAGAGGTTGTTTGAGTTTCACATTCATGGATGCACTCTCCACAGCCAGTGTTTTCGTTACGCCACTCCACAGCACTCTGCATTGGCTGCTAGGTCATGAACTGAGGCCTGGATCTTAAGCTGCTGAGGATCAGGACCGCTGTGGTTATGCATCCATGCGGCACCCCGAGGACAAACCTTACAATGATTCAGTGAAGGCTGCCCACTTTCCATCTCAGCTATATGGTGTGCCTGAAAGTGTGAGCTTTGGTGGTGTTTACAGACTCTGATTTATCAACAGCTGAAGCCATCTTGATCTAGTATTTAGTTCTATGGTAAAAATTAAAAGACAGATGAAGTACCAGTTTGGGATTCTTTGCCTAATCCTTGTACCTTCTACCCAAATGTTTCTCCAGGATGCAGAGCCTTTGGCTAACATTCCACTATCACATTCCGGATTATCCTGCAGAACATCATGTTTACGCTGCTTCCTTGAAAGTGCAATGACTACCTTGGGACCAGAACATAGTATTGAATTTTGCACCTATTGTAGCTTCAATGAGTGCAAGGTGTTGGACTTGGTGGCCTTTGGCTTTTTCCCTAGATGAGCTCTCAGAGTTTTCAGGTATAATATATGGAGCCTTATGGCTTTTTTATGGTAAGGCTTTTTTTACGAAGGAGGGTAACCAGTTCGTACTTTTCCTTTTGCCTAGGCTGTATTACGAATGTATGATTACCCAGCACTTCTGCAGCGGTGGGTTGCTGTTTCCCAGACATGCTTCCTATGGGAGCCTGCTGTAGATTTGAGCTATGTGTCCCCCATCCTACAAAATCCCAAGGCAGGTCTATGAGGAGGCACAGGACAAGTTCAGAACAGGCAGGCTGTGCAGGGGTCAGCAGGATCCATGCAACACCATGTATAAGAAGACAGGCGGGAAAAGATTTTCAACTTCCCCACCCACGTGTCTGCCCAATATGATTTCTGCTTGAAGAGCATCACAGTGCTGAGCAGCCAGAACCTTGCTTAGTTTGGGTGACTGAACCCAAAATCTCTGTGGAGGAAGCACACCTTAGCATCCCTATATGGCAATGACTGCTCTTAGGACAGTCCCACCTGTAAACACTGCTACAGTCCCCTGCACCCCGGAAGCACATATTATCAGGTACGACCTGTTCACGAGGACTGCATAAAGAGAAGAGATTCCTGGAAAAAATAAGAGCAGCACCCAGATTCTCCAGACCCCTTCGCCCTGTCCCCTTCCTTCACAGGAAGCTCCCGGAAAGACTTGGTAGGAAAAGGCCACTGCTGAAGGGATGGAAAGGAGCCCACACAGTGGAAGGTATGCACATGCCTTCCTTCTACAACTTCTCTATTATCAGTAAAGAACAAAGAAATAGCAGATGTATATCTGATGTGTTTACATGAAAGCTGCAGTATTTACTGATGCTTTTAAGGTCATATTTTCCTTCAGTCAAGCATCGAAAAAATGTAGAGAATATCTTGCAGTTAGTTAGCTAAACACCTTTTCCTGACATTGGATTGGGCAAGACAGATACTCACAATAAACAAGGAATTGGCAAGAGAGTCCAAAATCCAGTAACTCAAGGTCACTCATCCACTCAAGGAGTCCAGGCTGGCTGAGCAGTGACCGTAAATCATCACATTTGATGATTTACACATTCAGTGGCCTATGTAAAACATGAGTGAGTCTGCACACAGTTCCTGTAGGAGGAGCATTGGATTACAACTGCCAGCTACAGAGACAGCAACTGGTTGCTTCTATGAAGAGACCCAGACTCCACTGGGCATGGAAAGAAAATTTTCCACGTAATCACTGGGAGTTCTAGTCAAAGCATATATACGCATAGCAGTGTGGTCAAATCTGTTACCTAAGCCCATTCTGATGGAGCTATAGATCCAAGAAATCGCAGACTGAAAACACAAACAGGACATACTCCAGGCACTTCTGCCCATCCAACCAAGTCCTAGCAGGGGAAATAACATCACAGCATTTCCTCCTGGCATTCTAACCACTTTGGGAGCTATCGTGGGCACTGTCACTCCAGTATCCCAATACGTCCCAGTGACTCAGTAAGACAGGGAATTTTACAAGTGGGAAACTGAAAGACAGCAAAAGTGAATTGCCTATCCTTTTTTGCAAACTATGGTTCAGACCATAGACCAAAAAATATTTGGTATCTTGAATAGAAGTTTAACATCTTACACACTGAAACACCCTTCCTAGCAAACACATTCTCAGACTTAGTAAAGCTCCCCACTTGCTTGTTGGGGTGTCATGAAATTACACGTATGGCCAAGTTGTTTCCACAGTCAGCTCTGAGGTGTACGGCCCTGGTCGGTGTGAGAGGCAAGGTACTAACTAAATGGACCATTCTGATCCAGTAGTTATCCAATTACTTGAAGTCTCCACAGAAAAATTAGGAGAAAAAGCGGACAGTTCCTGTTACTTCTTTAGAATGGGAAGTCTGAAGCCATTTTGCACTGTTGCATCCCTGTTATCTTTCAAGACTGTCCACAACACATAAAACGTATGATGTAGCATGAGCTAGAGCAAAGCTTATTGGGAGCTACTAATGCCAAAATAGAAACCTCCTACACTAAACAAAAGGAGTGCCGTTCATGCTCTAAGACATGTGTGAGAGAGACTGCTTGTAAATATTCTCTGCAGTCTGCGCAGGAGTTGTGCGGAGGCAGCCTGAAGAACTCCAACAGCAGAAAAAGGAGATAAATGGGCATTTATTCGGCTGAGTGTCTGGGGAGAAGGATTTTAACATGTGATAGAAGAAACTGGGGATTGAAGTTATCAGACTGTGTCCTGGTGAATTTAAATAATAAAGGCCTGAACTATGCACTGCTGCCTTGTACAGCTCCCATGCCATGAGGAGGGTTTCAGAAAGGTGAGAAAGAACCTCTCATCATATCTTTTCTCTCTTCACCTGGCAGCTTTCTCTGTTTCTTAGCTAAAATCTCATAGAAAGGAGTCACCAATTTACTGTGTGTAGCAAACTTCCGTTAGCTGGAAATGCCCTTCCCAGCTGAGAGACTCCATAAAGTACTGGAAAAATAATTAAGCTATGTAAACAATATTCTTGAGTTTTGCCCAGTCTGGGCTAATCCCAACCTTGGCCCGATAGCTGTTCTCACAAGAGCACAAGCGAGCCTTGCTGCATGCACACACAGGTGAACACACGTGCACACACCCAGATGCATGTGCATGATAAGCGGCACTGGTAGCACCTTCTCATTAGAGGCTGCTCCACGCTTCCTCCTACACGGCTGCCTTACAGCCCTGCCAGACTCTGCCTCTTTGGGCTAAAATTTTTCTATGCTGCCTCAGGCAGTTTAATTTGCTTTTCTACTTCTCTGGGTTTTAGATTTTCAGCCAAAAAGTTTAAGCATTACCAAGAAAGATTGGGGGGGGGGGGGGGGGGGGCACACGAGAAGTTAGTTACCTTCATTTTTCCAAAACTCAGTAAATGTAATTTTTTTAACGTGACTCATGAAAATGTGACTTCTTCCCTTTCTTCTTTTTCCTTCCCACCAATATCAGACTCTGCATTTTCCAATACTTTCCCAGATCCAGAAAAAACGTGCTTTTCTCTAGCTTTTAAAAAAATAGTTCAATAATTCAATTTAACAATCTTCTTTTTAAAAATCATATAAAAGCCAACATCTAGGATAAAACATTTTAAATTTAAAGCCGTATATTTGACAAGGGATAACTAACCAAAAATAGCATTATTAAGGAGAAGTTTCAGGTATCTCTAGACTTTTCTCACAAAAGGATTTAGTGGCCAATACAAAGCCCATCTCTTAGAAAAAGTATTGAATATACATATGCAAACAGTTTAAATCCACTACATGAGTTATTTTGTTAATTGTAGAAGTTTTATAGCTTCAGCAGGTCTGAACATTAATTCTGAACTCACCTCACCGAGGCAAGTGTCTTCTTTGGTTACATTTCATCTTCATTTTGGCACAGCACAGAGAGGACTGGGTGCTCACAGAGGTGTGTCTGGCAGCTGTACAAGTGGCTGGACTAGAGCATTAGGAATATGCCCATTTGGCTGGAAGGGGTTGGGAAAACTGATGCCAGCTCTGGGAAAAAGGACCTCTCTACTTTGCGCATGCTACAAGTTGTGCATCTACAATTATAACTACGTGAATACAATTAACTCGCCAAGTATGGGTGCAGCTTAAGTAGGCTCCTTAAAACAATGGAGCATTTTCTTTTTGTTGCTGTTGTAATCATGTGTCACAGGAACTGTGGATCTGATAGGTTTACTTCAAAGCTTGGTCTTACTAATACCTGCAAGGATACAGTCATGCAGAGGATTTCCCCTATCATAACAGCCCCTCCTCTTCTGGTTTTTGGACACTGATTTCCATCACTCTTCTGGATCACCTGTTTGTCTCTGGGGTGGACTGGAACTACAGGCCATCCCAGTGTCACAGGAGACTCTGCCAAGGAAGCACAGGAATGTCCTCCTGAGCTTCATTGTACTAATGTCCACAATTTAGCAACAACAATATCTTCATAGTGGTCTCTCCAGAAGGGGAAGCAGGAACTTGAAACTATAATGCCCTATAATGTAGACATGTAAAAACAGTGTATCTACATTTCAACACAGACATCTTCTCCTCCGCACACCCACATTCATTTTGGATGCCTATACATATAAATACATGTGCATGAACATGTATGTACACAAAGATACATGCATACACTGGCCAAAATGGGAGCTCAGAAGCACCAGTGTGAACATGTGCAAGTATTGGTATGGAAAAATACACAACATGTTTCTCTATTTCTTCACTGCAGTTTTACTGATGGTATGGAATCCCCACGTCTGCTGGGCCATTCTCAGTCCTGCACATGGACACACACATATATGTACCCAGGAAACAGCACTGGCTGAAGACTGGATAGGATTTATGAATCAGTGGCCACTGGCTCCTTCAGTGACACTGAAGCAGGAGATGCATCATTTCCTCCTTGCCACTGTGATACTCCCAGGGACTTGAGTATTTCTGGAAGGGAGGAATATTTCTCAAATTTACTCAAGGACAGCTGTAAGCTTTGATTGATTGCTTGAAATTTCACATCTTCAAAACATGCCCAATTGGAAATAACAGCAACTCACAAAGAACTAGAGGATGTATGTCAGGAAGGGACCTCTGCTCTGAGCCTGCTGTCAGTTATCATAGCTAAATACATAATACAAACTCTCACAAACAAATCAAGCTCCATTTAAAACATGTTAGGTTGCTTACCCCATACTCCTGTCAGAAAGCAATACTATGGGGCACTACACCTGCTAATCTGCTGTCTTGATTTATCCGTGGTCAGCTCTGTCCTTTACATTTGGTCTTACCTCATTTCTGTCCAGACTGTGAAATGCCCAGACCCTTTGATGGGCAGCAGTCACATCCGCCTTCACCTCATCCTGCTAGCTGAAACAAGCCTGACATTTGAATCTCCTCTTATAGCATAGGCTTTTCCACCCCGTGCTCATTTGTGACAGCCTTCTCCACACCTTCAACAAATCCCTTGTGAATGCAGGCAAACACAGCTTTCCAGATGACACTCAAAAGAGCCCTGTACCAGGGCATTAAACCTGCCGTCACTCTGCTGGTCAGTCTTACATTTTATATGCACTAGAACTTGGGCTTCCTGTATATCGGTGGCTCATAGTCATGCTGTGACTAACACAGCATGATGCAGCTTGTGCACCAGATCCAGCACAGCACACTCCCTTTCAGCCAGTCGTCTTCTCCCTGTGGTAAATGGCTGTTTTGGTAGCAAATGGTGCCCAAGAACCGAACACCTTTACCCTCAACGGCAGCCAGCTTAGAGACCATAGCTATTGCTCCATCCCTGTGCAGGAGAATGCAGTGTCTTCTCGCAGTGCCTGGCTAGTGTTTCTGCCTCATTATGAGGGGGAGAAGGAGCATCCAGCAGAAGCTGGAGCTGCTGTCATGTCCTGTCGTGGGGAAAAGGAGTGCTCTTGGGGCAGCCTGTCCTCTTGCAAGGGTATTTGTGCGAGGGGTGACATGGTGTGGTCAGCAAAGGCCTAAGCCACAGCTGTTACTGTCACAACTGTGAAGTGAGGGGAAGGACAAAGTGTCACAAGTCTCTGTGGCAGCTGAGTTTGAACTGCCTTGGACCAATACATGCATAGATCTTCCCCACCCCCTATTTCCAGCTGAGGAGCATCTACCTAGTTGATGGCAGCACTTCTTGTTAGAAGTTCAGATCAGGCCCTGTGCTCTGCACTATTGCATTTCACCTCATTTCCATTATGACCCTCCATTGTTCACTGCTCAAATGAACAGGACGTTTGCGAGTAGCATCTCATGCACTCCGTTACTGACAGTACTCAACACTGTTAATGGCACTGTGTCCTTCTGACTTCTGGTGCCACAGCTGGGAATGAAGTATTAAATAAGGTCCATTCCAAGTCCAGTCCTGGAGGAATTCTACCAGTAACTGCTTCCAGCATGTTTGCTCTCGTTCCATCATAACCCATCGTGATCTTCCTGTTTGTCAGTGCTTTCCTTTTAAAATTCATGTTTCTCCAGTATTAGAAATAATTTCTTGGGTTTATTTCAACCTTATAGTGCAGATTGACTGCATTTGCCTTGTCTGAAAAGGTCAGTTATCTTATAAAACAAAGGCACCATGTTAATTTGCATGATCTACCTTGAGCAAATTCATGTTGTATTTCATCCCATTTCCAGTTATCTCCTGTCTCTCTCCTTCCACACAGTGTGTGTTCAGCTGACCCACATACCTATGCATGAGCAGGAGGGGAAAAGAGAGGAGAGTTGGTGCTCAGTTCCCTTCTGTACTCTGCTCTGTGTCTGTGACACTGCAGCTGCTGGAGTCCATGCAGGCAGCCTGAAACAGAAGGAACAAAACGAGGAGTAAAGTCATGCGCTCTCCCATGAAGCTCTCCCATGGAGCATGGACTGTGCATCCTTCCTGATAGGACCTGTTGCCTCATGAAACTTGGAGCCTGAGGGGCTTAGTCAAATATCTTAGATAGAGATGAAACGTTAGTTATTATTAAAAGACAATTAAAAGGATTATCTTTCCTCATACTCCAAACTGTTCTCTACCTGGGCTAGGAGGACATGAACTCCTTGGTTGAAGAGCTCTTGATTAGGTGCACAACATAAATTTAACAATGTTCTCTGTACTGTTTGGCCACCATCCCAGAGAAGATATCACTGCAGATGAAGCATCGCTCTCCTCCACCAGAGCCACAGCTGCACCTTCATTATAGCCCCCACGGTGCATCTCCATTGCAGAGACACCCTGTTTCTGGGGAGTGTGGGGGTGTGCGGAAACAGTTTGCTTTCCACACACTGCGTTTCGAAGTAGACAGCGTGGGAAAGTTCTTGTGTAAACTCCATGCTAAGCAAGAGCGTGCCTGTATGAATGGCATGGGTGCTGGGTTTGGTGCACAAGGAGGCTCTGTATCAACTTGTTGATGCTTAAGGAAAGGATGGCATCTATTGATTAGGGCATGTAGGCAGACGAGCTGCAGACATGGAGCAGGGTTTAAGGATCTGCAGCTCGTTGGGAGTGGCTTGCTTGTGAGAATGCACCCATCAGATGCACCACACGTGCAGCACGTAACCCGGGCAGGCCCTCCTCCCTCTGCCCCTTGGGCACGCAGGTATGCATTACGCACCAGCAGCATGGGGAACTGCCACGATGGCAGGCACCAGCAGTTAGCACATCACCACCCTCCGCCGTGCTGGAGGAGCCTGGGGTTGGGTGCTTCAGTAAGGGCTGCAGCCCAGACAGCTAAACCCTGTATGCCCCACAACTGTTGGAGATAGTAATTGTCATTACCCATGTTTTCCCACTGCCCCAACAGTGCAGAGGTGGGCCCAGTCTTCCAGGTACACTCTCAGCCCAGGCCCCAGTCTGCTCTGGCCTTTTCTCTTTGCCAAAGCCAGCCTGAAAGTCTTGTCCTGGCTGCCAGCCTGGTCCCCTCCAGCAAGAGGAGGGGGAGCAGGAACTGCTGAAGGATGGGTGCGATGAGGTCTTGGGGCACAGCACGAGATCTTTTCTCTAGTGGACGCAGATCAACTTGCAAACTGTGTCCCTACCTCAGGGAGCAGGCCTTGGTGTCCTGTATCAGGTAAGGATTTTGGTAAGCTAAAGATTGCCAGCTTGGCCTCTCTGAAACTGTGACAGAGGCAGTAAAATCCTCACTGGAATGTGATGAGTTTGTTCTCCCCTCTTCCTACCCCCACTCCAAATCTCCACCACAGTTCAGGAAGACACTGCTATACCACGACAACAAGAGGGCAGGCCAGCTGATGGAGCAAGTGGCTCTCATGAAGAGTTTAATTGACTGAAACGTGGAAATTGTGGGTGTCAGTCTCTTTTCCCAGGTAACAAGTGATAGGATGAGAGGAAATGGCCTCAAGTGATACCAGGGGAGGTTTAAATTGGATATTGGGAAAAATTTCTTCGCTGAAACGGTTATCAAGCATTGAAGCAGGCTGCCTAGGAAAGTAGTTGAGTCACCATCCCTGGAGGTATTTAAAAGACAAACGTGGTGCTTTGGGACATGGTTTAGTGGTGGACTTGGCAGTGCTAGGTTAATGGTCGGACTCAATGATCTTAAGCGTCTTTTCCAACCTAAATGATTCTATGATTCTAGAAGAGAGCTAAGTGGCCAGCACAGTCTCCCAGCAACCAGAAAAACAGAGGACTGGGAAAGGGGAACAAGAGAGAAGCCAGCAACTGTCTTGCCAAGCATGTCCTACCCCAGCCTCCTTTGTGCGTGCAGCCGCCCAGGGAAGCACTGCCTGTGCACAGCTTTGTGTGCAGATGGACGATGTGCTGAACGCTGCCTCAGGCACCTGCCCTCTCCGCTGATTTGTAGTAGCCAGCTCTCCCATCAGCTGCTGACACAGGAATTTGAAGAAAAGGCAATGGGCCTGCTTCCAGGCACCTCCTGGCTGCTGCTGGAGCCAGGTCCCCTCCAGCAAGCAGACCCCCAGGAGCGGTGCAATGGCATCCTTTCACCCCACAAGTTGTAGGTTTCTTAGTCTCAAGCTATGTGTGTATTCTGCAGATTGCAATGCCCATCCTCAGGGGCCTACAGTGGAACCCGACATGCCTGGGAAGGGCAGTTTAAGACGGATTAGTCCTTCAAAACCACTCCACATGTATTTATCCAGCTGCTGTTTCCTAAACTGACAGACTTTCTATGAGTGCAAACCCCTCTAACATTCAGTGAACATCAACAATAACAAAAACAAATAAAAAAACAATTCTCACTTAATCTTTTTATGAACTTGAATTTTACAACTGACTATCACAAAACAGAGTAAAACCTTTGAGCACTTTTGGATAATCTATAAACCTTTTCTTTAGAAAGAAAACTTAAAACATACTGAGAAGAGAGTATTTTCCTTCCTGCTGTGAAATTAATGTACCAGCTCTCTCATGGCCAAGTGGTAAAGAAAAACAAAAGTGATTTTGCCCAAATACCGGTTTCTCTTTCGCACTTTGTTAAGTAGAGCTGATACATCACTCATGGTGTTCTCTTCAGATAATGTCAAACGACAGTGAGGCAGAACATGCAGACTTCAAATAAGACAGGACAATAACACTAGGAGAGCTTATAATAAAACAATTGGCTCTGGGTTTCTTTAACATTTATCTTTAAACAAATGCACTGAAATCCACCTCAGTTTACCAGCTTTTAAATGAAACAACGAACAGTCCCAAAACTGTTGACATTTTGACTATGACTTTTAGCAAAAGAACACAGAAATGCATTCATCTCTATAAAGGTTCATCTAAAATATGTTGAGAGCTCGCTTACTTTATTTCAATTTGTTCTAGTCCCTTGGCAACCAGGAGTTAGTCGCTCCATACAAAATATGACTCCTAGGCGCTAGATTTGTAAGAGGATCTTGCCCCAGAAGATACTGCATATGGTAGCAAGGGACAGTTCTGTTTTTCTCAACATTTTCACAGCTTGGCATTTCAGAGAAAAAAAAGCTCGTTAAACAGCTAGTTAATATGCCGGGAATGACCTTGCAAAGAGAAAAGAGCATGAGAATAAAGTTCTGACAAAACTCATATTTATGTATGTCAGCTTGGGTACATTGAAAAAGGATGGAAAACAGTGTGGAGTGTCCAAAGTCCCAAGCCACCTGCCTCTGGCTTTGCCCAGGCAAGCTGTCAAGCTGCCTTTCTGTATAAGGAAGTGTTTTATGGCCAGCTCTTGCTTAGCTCTGTACTTTCCAAGAAGGCTGGTGTCACACAATGGCCACCCTGGATGCTAGGTTCCAACCTTCATTTCAGCCATCAGTTCAGTTGTTGCTTCTCAGTATATGCTGATCCCAGCAGTAGGAGTTTCTCCCAGTACAGAATTTGGTGGCAAGGAACAAACCACATTTTAATTCAAAAAGACTGAAAAATGGAATACAGCATGTGGAGAAAAAGCCTTTAGAGAAGAAAACGTGGCTGTGGTCTGAGGCCAATCAGATCACTCTGGCTTGCTACCACTGTTTGAGTACATGGCCTTCCCAGAACACATCCTGTCCCTGAGGACTTAATACAGATGAAAACTTCAGAGACCTGATTCTCAGGTGGTATAAATTGTCATAATTTAATTAACTGAACCAGCTAGACCCTAACGTCAGGTTGCTGCAAGCTAGATCTGGGATACTTCTTTTCCTACACTTTGCTGGATGAACTAGCATCCTTCTGTCTGACCATCATTATGTTAACCACAGAACAGTGGTTTTTCCCCTAGACATGCTTTTCTAGCTGACCAAAAGGCCACAGATTAAAGAGTTGCCAGGAGCCTCAGGAAATCAGCTAGCCCATCATCCACCCTGCAGCAGGATTAGCTGTACTTGCATGATAGACTTGTTCCATATCTTCAGATACCACAGCCTATAGATATTCCCAGGAAGTTTGCTTTTAATGACTGGGCAATTTCGTCCACAAGAAGACAAAAAGCAGAGGGAATCTGAACCCCTGCAGGTGTAGAGGCAGCTTCTTACCAAGATCCCACCTGGATTTTAGAGTGGGATTGGGCTGAGGAGTAGCAAGGAGCCCAAACAGCAAACACAGGGATCTACCAGAAGCATTTTTTCACATGTGCATAGGCAAGGGTAGCAAACAGGCTCTGGCTGCTGGTGTCAGTGATATTCTGAAAGCCTGGAAGAAGTGGAATATATCTTGTGTGGTTGGGCAAAGGGTTATTTGGGTTCAGCTGATGTGCATGGACTAAGAACTCAACAGTACTCTGAAGCTGTGGGCCCCTGTACCCTCCGCATGGGAGTTTAATGATTGCTCTCTGTTCTTGTGCATCCTGTAAATTGTTTGTTAGTCCAGCTATCACACATTTGTCTCTTAGCTCTCTCCAGACCTTTTTTTAAATGTGTGTGGCACTATGTTCCTGATGGATTCATTCAACGCTTTATCAAGCACTAACTAGTCAGAAGTATAAGACTGAGATTTATGAAAGATCATTTATTCAAGTAAAACTCACAAAGCTGAATTAGTGAATGCAAAGAGTCCTCCAGGGAGAGTGTTTCTGTACAGAAGAAAATAATTGCCATTTTTCATTTGTTCTACCACCTTTTTTACCTTACATTCAGCTGCAGTTTGCACACCTAAATCAATACAAAGACACCAGACCAAGTGTCCTGACCATCCTATGCACCCTTTCAGTAACACACCCACAGCTGATAAATAGAATCCAGTATGTTGACTGCACTGATGACAGAGAAACAGAGACAAAAAAGTCCTTCCTGCCATTAGAACCACCAACCACATGCTTATTAATTTACTTTAAATTCAGCAAATCACCCTCCAGTAATTTCTAGCTTAATCTAATCTTGCTTGTCTTTTAACACCCAATTAAAAAGACAGATACCACAATAAGCATAATAAATCAACCAACGTGCAGCAGCACCAAACACATAAACACATCCGCAAACCTGAATGGGGAATAACACCTGACAGAAGTTCTCAAGAAGATGATGTTATCTGTCATTTCTGTTGGAGCCTCCCTGTAACTCAAATCAGGATAGAGCGTGCATGGACTTGGGCGCTGTCCCAACATATACAAGGGCACAAGTCATGACCAAAAAAATTTCAGTCAATTTTTTCTGGAGCATCCACAGGGAGATGGTGTTGTGTGTTCTTCACTGCTCTAAGGGCTTGGTAGAGATATTTCAGTGGAATTGCTATTCCTCAGGATTTCTTCAGCCCAATGCTGGACACAGCTAGTGAGGTGCAGCCTACTGAAGTTCACTGGGGACCTGGATCTGGGTGTTTGTGTGAGCATGTACAAGCTTGCATGTGGAAGGGGAAGGCAAATAAAGTCAGAAAACAACATAATGTCTCAAGACATTCATTATTTTTTCCAGCAATTACACAAAGTATACACCTTTAATTAAAATTAAATTAAACTAGCTCTAGACCTCTGACCCATGTCAGGAAAGAGTCAACAGCTGCCTGACAGGGTAATATCAAAGCAGACAGAGGTTTTCTGTTCTCCAAGGGGTCAGTTGTAAGCTGAAGATCTCAGCTGAACCACTACTATGTATTACTTGGAAAGCAGCATACTCCCCTCTTGGTGCTGTAGAACTACAATGCAGATTACAACAGCAGCTCATCAAAAGCTTCAGGGCGCAAGTGGAGTGCCAGGGCCCTGTTCATACCGTGTGACATTAATGCCCTGTAAGAGGGTCCCTGACTCTGCACCTTAGCCGTCATGAGGGAACTGCGCAGCAGGAAAACGGGCATGGGGAAAGATTGAGAAGCCACCTTTGAGCACCCCCACAGGCAGTACATCCCCTAAAACACGTGTGCCCAGGGCCACCACAGTGACTGACACCACCAGAGTTAGGTGGGCCCCTGTCAGGGTCGGTGGGGGGAACTGGGTGTCTCCACAGATGATGCAGTGCTCCCATGCACTAAGCAAGGATTACAGGGCACAGCCTGAAATCCTGACCCTCTCCTCTTTCCTGCACTTCTTTGCTCTCTTGAAGCTCAAACAGTCTTCTAAAGGAGACACTTGGCTGAGCTGAGCACTATTTTTCCCAAAAGCCAAAGGAGAAGGCAGAGATGACCATCACGTCGTTACGTGATAATTTAATGACTGGAGAGCACTTGCCCAACAAAATGGAAGACTACCTCTCAGTTCCCCCTCCTCAGCATGATCATAATCCAGGCTTTCCTCCACCCACTTACATATACCCTGAGGCTTTCTCTCTTCCTGCTCCAGATCTGCCTTCCTGTCTGAGCCCAGCTCTGCTTTTGCCACCCCCAGTCCTGGTGGTTAGAGAATATAAATCATAATGAAAACTGTGGGTTTGAATGCCTTCAGGCTGAGAAGAGCATTGGATCCAGGTGCTTCCCAGTGCTAAACAAGAATGTCAGCCATTACACTTATTCCCAGTGGCAAGCAGAAGTGCCACCAATAAGGGCCATGTTCTTACGATAGCAGCTACAATGCTTTGTGGTGAAATCAGAGTTATGTGTACAGGCAAAAACAGGCTGGAAACTGGTGGATTTCAGGTTTCGTCATGCTAAAAGTCTAGATTTTGAGGGAGTTTACATGTGCCTACTTTCTCAGTGCATACCCTTCATTTCATGCATGCCTAGGGAACTAGGGAATATCGGTATTTTAGATTTAGGCTTTGCTGAACAGGAGGTATTTTGGATTGCTTGCTGGAGGTAAGGCACCTACATTTCACCAAAATCCAGATTCAAGCACTCTGACTCTCACTGAAAGTTGCTAGTAAAACAGATACCCAAGAGCTTTGTCACAACAGCAATAAAGTATCTTGGTTTATTGGGATAGGAATTAGAAATGTCATTAAATGGAATTTTAAATGAACCCAAGCTAAACATGTGAAGACAAATATTGCCATTCTTCCAGTGTGCTTCAAATCGTGTGTTTCATGCCTGGTTTTAAGTCCTGGAGCTTAGGTGTTCAAGACAAAGGTATATACTGCCCCAGGAGAGTTCACCCTTTTTCTAAAAGGTGGTTCATATAACAACCTAATTTAGCCCTGATATAATTCTGCTGCTTTCAATCCCAAGAGTTTATTTTGCTTGTTGTGTGTTTGTTTCCAAGCTGGGAAAAAGACTCAGGAAACAATATGGAAAACGCCCTTCCATGTGACAGCACCTCTCTATGTTAAAGCCTAGGCATATACACAAGATCTGTGGCATTCTTAGTGTATTACGGCCCAGGGAACAGTATCTGTCAAGGAATCTCCCAAGATTAAGACTCAAAACATACTACATGACCTTGGGAAAAGCACTTAGTCTTTCTCTGGCTTGGTCTATAGTATAAATTAAACCCTGCCAGGGGATGTTCCAGGGCATTGGAATTCAATCCTCTATAAACTGTTGACATAATCCTTGGCATCAGTTTCGCTGAAGCCAACTGGCAGTGTCCCAAACAATTCCCCACACAGCTCAGGAGTCAGCACAACCCAAGGCCATCCCCAGCAGACATGTAGGAGGCAGCCACTCCGCTTTGGAGGGAAAGGCAGTGAACACGGGCCGCTCCGTGCCAGTCAGCCTCTGTGCTCAACAGCGAGCCTGGGCATGTTTTGTTGACTAGTACAAACACAACCGATGCACCTAAAATGGGGATAATGTATCATTTCCTTTATAAAGTCCTTTGTGATTTAAGCATGCAACTACCGTTATAATCCTTGCAGACACAGACACATAACTGGACTACTGTCCTGGTTTAACCAGGATAGGGTTAAGTTTCCCCAGCAGTGGGGGGGGAGCTCTAGCCGGGTTATTCAGATACCATGCGGACGTCACATCACGGCAGGTCACATTTTTCCTGGCGCGTGCACTCGTGGTTTTGTACATCGTGCTTCAAACTGCTGTATTTGGTAGCTATTTTGCTCTGTTCATTGCTATCACTATTACTGTTATTGTTGTTGTTGGTTGTGTTGCTATTGCACTGTTGTATTAAACCTTTCCTTATTTCAGTCTTGGGGCTTTGTATTTCACTCCCTTTGTGGGGGAGGGGCAGCGGCCGCGTGGTCTCAGACCCCGGCAGGGGCTAAACCACCACAACTACCCATAAGAATATTTGAAAGTGCTTGTAAGTAAAGATGTCTTTCCCCTCTCAGAGTACCATATAGGGAACAGCTACCAGAAAACACATCCTATAGGAAGCTCATGCCCACACCTACAGGTAATGCCTGCCAGAAGAGAAAAGGAAGTACCATGGTGGCCTATGGGGGAAAGATTTCTAATTTCCTGCTCTTTCTAAGTGCAGGAGAAAAGATGTTTACACATTTCTCGCCTTCCTGTGAGAGCAGGGTGGCCTTGTCCATCTCCAGAGATGCTCTGCTTTAGCTGGCACTCTCTATCTCATGCCATGGCCATAGGAGACAGGCCACCTGTGCTTGTGTGATGGATGCGCTTTCAGCACTGGGACAGCTTTGAGCTTTGAGCCAAGCATCCTCTCTTTCAAAAAGGGCTCAAAGGGAGAGCACTTGGTGATGCTGCAGATCTGTTCTAGAGGCCAGTGAGCAATAACCTGGAATTAATGCAAGAGGAATGGAAAGAAGATAGAAGCAGAGAGAAAGCACCCTCCTCCTCCTAGAGCCACTGCTTCCCCTCATCCTTGCCAAGTATACTGGAGCTCCTCACCCTGTTTGAGTCTTTCACTTGAAAATATTTTGCTTACTGATCCTTCCAGATGCACAAGCAATTGGCATCTCCTTCAACTGCTTTGGACTTCAGTGAGTTAGGAGCTGGGTTCAAAATACAAGTCGTATTTCATCTGCCATATTTCAGACCTCAATGAAAAGCAGTCACTTATGGAATGGGATGCTGGAGCTTTGTAACAACTCACACTGGCATTAATTACCAGTCTCCACGGCCAAGGACTACATTTTTGGCCAAATGGACACACAAATGATTGCCAACGCTAAGCCTCTTCTGTTTGCTCATCCTGAAGCAGCAGGCTCCATCATCTCCCCACACTCCTCCTGCCAAACAGAATAGTACTGGTTACTCTTGATATAAATTTGTGCAACTTTATATGTACACAGTCTTTCTAACCAAAAATGCATACAAGTATTTGTTTACTAACGTAGGATAAAGTGCTGTACAGTACGATACTGATACATTGAGGGGAAACAATCCTGCTTTGGAAATGGGCTCTCTCATCTCATTTCTGAATGAAGGAATAGAAAAATATTTGCACAGTTGGAAGGACCAACTTCCAAGGAAACATTACTGCTGCAGAGAAGACAGAACGGTTCTTCTGGTAGAAAATTGATGGGCTGGCTGTAGCAGAATTTACTCTATTATCACACCTCTCTTCTGACAGCAATATAGAATAAATAATGACCCTACAAAAGCCTAGTTTTGGCACTAGCTTTGAATAAAAAATGAAGATACTTCATTGCTCTCAGTAATTATTAAATTAGATGGATTATTAGCTACTAGGCTACATTTTTTAAAGTGTTCTTTTGGCCAAGTGCCTCTGCAGACTATCATGAATTGTCCAACTCCAGAACCCTCTTCTGCTCACTATTCTCAAAGCTGCAACGTTCTACAACATTTACAAACAGCTGCAGTTTTCAGAAAGGCAGAAATAATCTCAGATTTAGCTACATGTTTGGCAACATTTGTCTCCAGTGTTCACAGGACTCCAGACACAGCCTCTTCCACCTCTCAAACGGAATTGCCTTTGACTGACAGAGCTT
Source organism: Strix uralensis (assembly GCF_047716275.1). NCBI lineage: Eukaryota > Metazoa > Chordata > Aves > Strigiformes > Strigidae > Strix > Strix uralensis. The sequence continues at coordinate 151,787,980 of NC_133972.1, read as the reverse complement.
GAATCTACACCCCTCACTCAGCTCTTTCCACAGCCAAACCACTGCACAGGTACATAAAATACATGGCCAGTTGGCACTAGCTCACTCCTGCAGTTGATGGTACCTGCCCTTCAGATTTCCCAAAGGAGAGAAACCCCAGCTTCACACTATTCAAGGCCTCTTTTGTTCTGGTTTTAATCCTGTGTCCAGCCACGGGCTTATTTGACTCCTCAACTGCTGTCAGCAGGAGTGATACCACTTGGTACCATTCACAAGACATTCAGCACCTGCAGGCTCAAGCTATGAGTCAAGAAAGACAATTATGGGAAAATAATTTATGCACAGAGCAGGAAAAGCAAGAGGTTGTATGTTGGAGTAAAGTGAGTATTTCTCTTTTTTCAGAGAAAAGCCAGTGAGGTGAGGGCAACTGCATTGTTAAGTATACATGAAGGGAAGGAGAAAACATAGGCACAGGCTAAAAGAAACTCCATTTTCATTCTTTAAAAAATCATGTGAAACAAAAAAAAGTTTTGATTTTTCATGGAAAAGGGAGACACTTGGTCCAAGTCACACTATTTTGATGAAGCATGAAGATTGTGTTGCTTGTTTTTAATGGACAAACTACTTCTACTAGCTGTGGAAGAGGATGGGCTGGGATGCTGAATTGGAAGTGGCTGGCCCAGCTGCCTGGGAGGGACAGTTACAAAGCACCTCTCTCCTTCAGGAAGGGCATTAGCAACACACCAGGGCCAGCCGGGCCTGGCAGCTTGACGCTGCCACATCTCACTATCCCCTGATGAGGGGAGAGGCTGAGGCAGAGTAGGAAAATGTTTTGCTGAGGCAAAACATTGTATAAAAAGATCTCAAAGCTTTCGGCTCCCTGTTGGGACTCCATGGGCCCCAACACCCACAGAAACTCGGGACCGAGGAGGCCGCTGACACACTACCCCAGACCGTGCTGGCTTTGCTCCATGCCGGGCGCTCAGGAGCTCCCCTCCATGCAGTGAAGCCATTTCCTGGTATTTCTCAAACCTCAGCTCCAGGGAGCCTGCACAGAGCTCGGGAGCCGCCTGTGAAGGGCTCAGACTTTAGAGGTAGAGAAAGGGGCCGCGAGCGCCAGCCGCAGCCGTGCCGCGGGGCCGCCATGTTCGCCGCGGCGCCCGCTGCGTGTCCTCATGGCCGCCCCCTCACTCGCCAGCGACCCCGGTGATTTCTTCGCCCGGGTGACTCGTGACTGGGCGGTGAGGCCGAGCGAGCGGCCGGGTTTGCAGCACTATGTCCGCCTCCCCGTGCCTTTCACCCCAAGCACCCTCCCCAGCCCGCGGCCGGGCGGGCGGCGGCGCAAGGCCGCCATCTCGCGGCTGCGAACACGGCACGCGCCGCCGGCGGCAAAATGGCCCCCGCGGCCGCACGGCCCGGCCCGGCGCCGCCCGTCGCCGCCCGTCGCCGCGCACAGGCATTGCGGGAGCCACGCTCCCGGCACGTCACCCTGCTTCAGCCTGGGGAAGCTTCGGGCGAGGGCGGGCGAGGTCTGAGCAGGGAGAAGTCGAAAAGAGACCGGGAACAAAGGAGTGGAGAAACCCACAAAGGTTCAGGGCGCAAAAATGCTTCATCGGGTAAGGGGTGCCGGGCTGTGCCCAAGGCCGGCTGTGAGCGCGGCCTGCTGGTTTTCATTAAAGGGAGACAAACAGATCGGCTTTTTTTTTTCCCCCCACAGAAATTAACATCTTCCTGGAAAATTTACTAAAGGGCTTGAGTTGAAAAAAAGATCAGGGGAAATTTCAAAACTATAAAGACAAATCCATGTCTGATGGGAAGAAGAAGGACGTTCTTGCTCTCTGTTGGTTTCATAACAGCCAGATGCATTCCGGTGTTACTTCAGAGCTTGCAGATGTCTGGGTGTAGGGAGAGGGCTGCTCCACCCCATTTCCCTGCCAAACTTCATTTCTTTGAAATTTCTCATACCACTTGCCTGCCTCAGGCTGAATTTCAGCTTGAAATTTTCCTAAAAATAGTTCAGCCAGGACCAGTTAGTGGTGAAATACTTGTTCTTGCCCATGATAAAATGACATACAGTCATTTTATACCATCCAAACACAAATTTGTGCAAACTAGAGTGCCTCCATGCAGTGAGGCATGAATTTGGCAAGGAGCCAGGGATGTAACTTTAGCCCAGACTATTAAAACCTTAAAAGCTGTAGAAAATGTTCTCAGTAGGGACTTTTTAGAATTTGGTAGCTAAAATCCTTGAAGATGCATTGAATTCCAGCAAGGACCACCATGGATAAAGAAGACTTTCCCTGTTGGTGCTGCTTGTGACTGCTGCAGGCTCCCACTGTATTGTCGGGTGACTGAAATCACTCATCGTGGTTTGCGTGCTTAACTGCCCTTAGTGATGGCTCACAGAAAGAGTGGCTGCTCTGTGCTATCAGCTTGGGGTCCGTTACACACTCCACTCAAGCAGAGGTGGGTATCATACAGTAGATGTTTCAGTCCCACTTGTGACCGATACAGGTGTAGCTATGAGGCCATGTGGTGGATTTGTTTTCCATTTGTTCTCTAAAAACCTGGGCAGTTAAACATTCACAGAAGTTAACGTTAAGGTCACAAAACCACATAAACCACTCCAGAACACAGTAGTTGACTGTGCAACCATCATTCCACCCCCTTGGCATGTGAACTAAGATGCATCTGTACCACTGGCTTCTTGCTTTGGTTGGCTGGGGTTCACGTCTGTGGTACCTTTTGCATCATGGTGTCAGAAGCCCTGGGCATGTCGAGGTTGGTGGCGTAGCAGTCCAAGTGAAACTGAAATGACAGATTTAGACAGCCATACAGCTTAGTACTGTTCAGTAACTGAGCATCAGGAGCTCAGAGTGCAGCCAGACCGCAGTCCTGCCTTTTGATAGCTGCACATGCCACTTCTTACTGGCATGGCAGGCTCATATTCTTCATGTGCACGAGCAGGACAGGTAATTTTGCAGTCTGTGAGACATCAGATGTTTGCAAAGCTAAGGTGGGCATTAAGAACGCAGCATTTTCTGTTGTTAAAAGTGTATCTTCAGAATAAGAGAGATCACTATAATTCATACCAAAATGCCTTTCCAGTTTGCAATGAGCTCTGCTACTGAGACCTCTCTGACTTGTCCCCCAGGACACTTGACTTCTATCAGGGAAGCCAGCTTCCACCCACTGCAAGCGCACAGCAGGACAGTCTTAGAAATGTGGGCCAATCCCTCCCGCTTCTTTTCCACCAAGAACTAAATCGAACCCAGCAGGGCTTTCCCTTTCTCGGCCGCAGATGCCGCTTCCGCCGGCGCGGCGGCAGCTCCTTCCCTGCGCTGTCGGAGACCACCACCTGCTGGGGGCTCGGCGGCCGCACGCCTGCCCGCCCCGCCAGCCTCTCTCCTCGGGCTCGCGGCATTTGTATCTCCATCACACAATTTCCGTCTGTCTGCACAGCAAGCAGGCCGCTGAAGCTCACAAATATGCAGTTCATGGTTGACAGCGCACGGCTTTCCTATACCCGGTCATGCTCTGCTGTCTAGCAAGAAGCAGGAAGAGGCTGTAGCTGTTACATCCCATTTTCCTTACTCCTCAAGACGTCAATTTTGAGGACTTTTGCCTAAATTTATATCAGAAGAATCTGTCCCTTCCATTCTTTGTTATATGCATTTAGCTGGTTTGGTTTGTTGGGGTTTGTTTTAATGTTTCTGCTGCAGTTTTGGAGTCCACTTGAGATGTGTAGGTATCAGACAGCATTGCTATAGCTCCAGCAGGGAAGCAGCTTATCTGGAGGGTCAGGAAAATCACAACTTCTGATTGCCCTGGTTTCTTTCAGCAAGGAAGCAATGCCAAGGCAATGAAAATGAGCTGCTCTTTGTCACTGGAAATCTTAAAAGGTTTGGGAAGCGACTGCAGAGTTTTTTGGGAGACTGCCTTGTATAGATGGATGAGAAGAAAAGAGTTTTCAATTTGTGTAAAATTAGGGATGGACAAACTGAAAATGATAGCAGAGCTCTGGAAAACCTCTGGAGTGGGTTCTCTGTAGGGGCCAGCAGGGCGGAGAGGAGATGTGGCAGGTGGTGGAAACATTTGCTTGTGTAGGTTTAGCTTTTAGGATTGATATTTCCCATGAGCACAGCAACAATTGCAAGTCCTGAAACCCAAGTTCTTAGTGAACTGCAGGTTTTCCTTTATGTACAGATGTGACGCACATGAAAATACTGCTTGGATTCCAAGAACAGATTGAGTTAGCTATGGGAAGGTAGTCCAAATATGCTTCATGGGTCATGAAGTGAAGATCTTAATAATCCTATATCTAGAACAAATTTACAACCAGAAAATGCTGTCAGTTGGCTAGTTTCCTTTCAGACAAATTCATATAATCATGTTACCATGCGGTTCCCATGACAAATCAGTAACACACTGTGGGGAGAGCTCCTGAGAGTTCCCATCTTGCCTATTTCAGTAGCGCAAGAAATTTCCCTGGGAGTGTCTGGTGGGGAGACCATTTCCACCGTAGCCTGAGATTGACTAGCACACAAGGCTTCCAGAAGAAACTGATGCTCCGGGAGGTCCCACAGATCAGCTGTCTAATATGAATGAGCCTGCCTGCTTCTGTTTGCTGTGAGATTCAGCAACACTCATATTTCTGCCAAGGCTCACTGAAAAGTGAGGAAGGCCTGCAAGGATTTAACTGTCAGTTTGAACTGATTTTGTGCTGATGCTTTCTTGGACCCACAGGATATAATTTCTGATCAGCTGTAGCCTTTCCTGCATGCCAGCACATTTAGTGGTGGCTTTCTGTGTCTCTGAGACCCATACATTATAATTTCTAGTAAAATAAACTATTTCTTCTTTTTTACAGAATGAATCAATAAATGACTGGAGCTCCAGTGTCAGGCATTGCTGTACAGTACCTCAAAGCCTGAACTGGCAGCAGTGAGGAACTTCCACCTGCAGGACTCATCTCACCTTCTGCTTCTGTTCTGACCTTTGGCTTGTCCAAATGTAGTACCTTTGGGGCAGGAGCTGACTTTTGCCTTGTGTTCATCCCACACCCATCACGGCAAAGTGATCCTGCTCCCCAGGCTTAAACAAAAGGGCTTCTGAATCATTAACATATTTGAATAACCCCATGGGAACCTTCAAGACTAACTGGGGTGAGAGGTGCCACATTACCAAACAGCCTGCAGGCTATGTGATGGCTAGTTTATTGGCACAAAAACACAGGGTGAGCTGGGCTGATCTGAGCCATAGTCCGCTGCTGCATATCCAGCCAGGAGGTCTGTGGTGTTCTTTCCAAATTTTCTGGTTTGCAGGTTTGGCAGGGTTCAGCTTTTTTGATAAAGTTACAGCCTCAGTTGACAGACTAAAACAGAATAAGGTCAAAGCAGACCAGAAATTATAACTGGAAATAAATGTTGGCAACTCTGAAATAAATAGCAGTTTTGACTTCTGATTTTTTAATAAAAGCAAGACATTGAATTCTACCCCACTTCCCACCAGGGCAGCTAGCAAGAACCAAAACAGTACATAACTCGGACTGGAGATGCACACGTGTAGGTAGCAGCCAGATATTGAGCAGTGTTCGGCGTATATCCCAGTGGGACGGAAGCAAGCCTTCAGCTGGGGCCTCAGGGTACTGCAGTCATGTAAATTAGAAGTAGTTACATGTCATCTCGCCATAAGTGATAAATAAGGCATGGAAGCAGTAAGGTTGAATTATGTCATTCTTGAGCACTGTATTCTCATTTTCGTGCTTTGAAATTTGCACTACTAGCTTTGGAAGTTGGCATGCAGGTATTTCACACACTTAGCTAACTATGCATTTGTTAACTTCTTGGATGTCCTGTGAATGGCCTGCTCTCTATCTCCTCTTCTCTGCCTTTGTCGGCCATATAGGCTGTACCAAAAATACAGCCAAGACAAGCACTTTGCTCCAGATGTAAGCTGCCTCAATTATAACTCCTGAACACTGTTAACCGGCTTCAGTAAGTTTGGAATCCAGCATAAAACCCAGATTTCTCTGAACTTCCAAACTTTGCAGTTTTTACAGTGTATTATGTTTCTGGCAGGAAATCTGGATGAAATGGCAAGTTGGTAGAAAACTCAATATCCCACTATAAAATATTTATTGTTTGGTGTGTATATCTAAGTGCACCTTCCCGTTGCTAAGTTAACATGATTAAAAAAATCCCCCATCTGAGAATCAATCATCCAGCTGTAGAGTTCAGTGAAATGACTTTCAATAAACAGTGCAAGCATGAGGGAGCCATTCCTGCCAGGGCCTCAGATCCAGGGTACCTCCCAGTATCTTCTGCGGGACCTCAGCATTTCCTGGTGTCTAGACCTGAACTTTTATTTAGTTTATCCTTTTAAATAGTCACAGGACCATTCTAAAACCAGGATGGGACACTTCATTTGCTTTCACAGTATAAATCAGGAAGATACAAGCTTGATCGTACCCTAACAAAGCCAGATCCTTAGTAGTTCTTATATAACAACCATAGTAATATCTAAATGACAGACATCAGATTTCTTTTTTGTCTCCCCAAATATGGACTTTTATAATTTTGAAAAGGTATAAAATATGTGTATGCATTTGTAAACCATATGTGTGGCTCAGTTTCACAAAACAATGCATCTTCTCTTACTAGGGAATATATTTACGTTGCAGTATTACTGGAACTACAGGGTTGTAAAAGATTAGCTTTACAAATACACTGTCCTCATTCATATCCTATAAGAACATGCTAAAACATCTCCATTATGTAGTTTACAAACATGCCAAACTGGTGTATAAGTATACTCCATGGTTAAATGATCTTATTATTCCATGAGCAGGAACCGTGTGATCTTCCTTACAGTAAAATAAACCATTTTATATGTATTTCACTCTTAGATCCCCCCAGAATTTGCTCGTTTGTAGAAACTAAAATAAGTTTTAGTCAGCCTTTTCAAAAATATCCTTGATTTCCATTTGTTACCTGTTATTGCAGAAAGCCTTTATATAAACAGTAAGTATCTTAATAAAGAGACTTGACACGGCAGGCTCCAGAAGGCTCACCCATAGATGTGTGAAGCGAGCTCTTCTACAAAGCTGCTGTGTCTTGTTGAACAGGCTGAACCTCCACCAGCCATTGCAACTGCCCCAGCTCCCAGTATTTTTCAGTCTGGGTGCCTTCAGGAGTTCCCACCTGCTGTTCAGTGTCTCGGGCCTTGCTGAAGCATGTTTAATTGCAAAGCAGATCCACAATGGCCGAAACCCGTGGCTGCGTGGTGGTTGTGTCACTGCCGTCCTGCAGCCTGCATGTGGCTTACAGGAGGTCACGGATGACCATGCATTTGGTCCTGTCATAGTGCCTTTTTATGTGTCTCAACCCCCCCATAGAGCACGGCACATTAAGCAATCATCTGAGCAAATTAGGCCCAGGAGTGCAATAGAGCATACTGCAGATAAAGGCAGCAAGCTGCTGGGAAAGCTGCGTGTGTGACCTTACACAGCACTTGTCCTTTCATGGCTGGCTGAGGCCAGCGATACTCTCACGAGGACAGCTGCGCACTCACTTTGGGGGCTGGTGCCAAGCCGCTGGAATTCTGCCACTGTAACTAATGAACTCACTTAGGAACCTCTGAGTTAAGTTTAACATTTTGCAAAATGCATTTATTCCCAAATGCACTGGTAAAGATGTCCAGCTGGTCTGGATGCACAAGACTTCACAGTACAAAGACTGCACAGCCAAAGGTTAATAAAGCTAAGGTACAAACTTAGAATCACATTAACTCTTGGAATAGTTCACCAGATTATGTCATTTTCCGCCAAATTAGCAGCAGATGAATTATCAGGGTTCTGCTGTCTTGTCTGACAAAAACCTGTGCTTGAGGAAAGGAAGAACCTTTACACATTGTAAGGATGCTAGAGAACATGTGGTTGGGGAACATTGCTACCTCACAGCTAATTAGCTGAGACAACAAAGTGAAGCGAAGAATGCCCCGCATTAGCACAAACTCAGATTCAACTAAAACACTTGCCCTAACACTCTGTGCCAAGTTCCCTAAATGCTGGCTGTAAGAATGATCAGTAAATACAAAACATGGAAATTGACTGTGTGCCTTTAGTCTACTGTGTGCTTTTAGAAATCTCTTACAATGCTATTTGTACCTGGATAAGGTCCTTTGTGACAATCCGGTCCATTTCCTTGGCACCAAACAGGCACTAATGCCTGTGCAAAAGAGCATGTGGGTAGTTCTGTTCAGCTCCAAGCAAGCAAAAAGCACTCTGCAAACATAGGATGCTATTAAAACCAAAGGGAGTTTTGATGTTGACTTTGACGAGCACAAAAGCAGATGCTTTACATGAAAGACTCACTCCGTGGTGAAAAGAAAGAGGCCTCCTGGCCTTCCTGCTACCTCCTGTGGGTAAAGTCACATGTGTGTTTTAGCCTCTGCCTAAGCCAAAGGCTTTAACTAAAGAGTTTTACCTTTATTCCCTGATATAAGTGCTTCCTTTGGTACTTCACCAGCTTCCTTGGAGTTTAATGTACCATCTTCAGCCTCATGTTGGCAGGACTCCTCAGTTCTTTCTGAGTTCATCAGTAGAGAGGTCTATATATTTGTAAAATGTTGCAGTGCTTCAGGTAAGTGAAAATGCATAGAGCAGAAGGTGGTCTGGTATGTAACGCTATCTCTACGTGATCATGTTTGTCTTTTCAGAGGGAACCTGCAGCAGCTGTCATAAATTCACACAACAAAGTAGTACTTCCTTTCCTGCTCTGGCTACACCAGAAAATAAATCTAGGGTGGTTGGCTGGAAAAAAGGTGGAGACACAGGAGTGACCATAAGTGAAGTGAGAGAGAAGCTCACAGCATTTACTGTGCTCAAACTGAGAGAAATATAATTACCTACATCAAGAGATTTGAAGAACCCTTGTATAAAACTGCTGTTCCAGGAACAGAGATTTTAAAATTTAGGAGTGCTCCAGTCTGACAGCAGAACAGTAAGCACTGTACCCATGCTTATTAAAAAGACAAAGATTATCTTGGCAGTCAGAGACTTATCAGTCTTTCTACAATCGTGGGCAATCTTTAGAACAAATTTTGAAGAAAAGGATAATTAAGACCTGAAGGTAAGTAGAAGATGATGTAGATAAAATGATTAGGGCAAACCTGGATGCTGAACTGATGAGCTAACTTGCTAAGCCAGGTTGATTTGATCACTTGTGATGATACTTGTCTTGGACTGGACAAAATACCCTTAGAACTGGGTATCAAAGTGAATAAGGAGCCAGCACAAATCAACTTGGGCAAAGAATTACTGAATGGGAAAGAAACTAATAGTGGAATTCCTCAAGATGTTGGTCCTGATCCTCTTAAAGATATTAATTTATTACCATGACACATGCTAAGGAAGTTTTGAAGTATTGTCAGCATGGAAGAGGGATGGAATATTAAAAGCACTGCACGGCACTGATGACTAAAGCAGTGTAAATAAAGTGTCATTTTCTAGGGCAGAATACAAGCCATGTATGAGGGTAGGAGCTATTTGGATGTTAGATGTCAAACCCAAACATTTATTAAGGCTTCTTTATCAGCAATACAGAAAGAAGTTTTTCTGGAAGTTCAGTCTTGAGACAACAATCTGGAGTGAATCACCTGTGGGAGGTGTCTCTCTTGTGCACTCAAGAGGTAGCTGTGAAACCTGCTGTTCAGTCAGCTAAAGTTATGTAATATCAGTCAGACCTTAAGAAGGGTGTCTGCTCCAAAAAGGCCATCCATAGCTCTGAGAGGGCTAAGCAAGGAAGGAATGAGGGTAATAGTTGATCATATCATGATGGGATGATTATGAAAAAGGCAAACAGATGCTTTATGTATCCGAACAAAGTATTGACATATTCCCAGGCTCATACACCCAGAACTCATCTGTGTGCAGTTCAGGTGATCTGTGCTCAAGGAAGAGGAACTCAGGACCGCCCATGTACAGAGAAAGCTGCAAACATCAACGTGAGAATGGAAAATGTGTTTTATTAGCAGTCCCTAAAGGAACTCAGCTTGTTTAGCCTCCCAAAGTGAAGGTTGAAGGGGACTGTTGCCTTTTAAAATGTATCAGAGCAAAGGAAGAGCTTTTAAAATTCTTAACGTGATGCTGGTAAAGGATCATAGTCTGGTTAAGAATAAATTTAAACTCAAAATATAAAGTTCTGTAGCTATCAGAGCAGTTGGTATTGCCCGACAACCATTTTCAAAATGTTGATTGATATGTTTGTAATCCAGGGTTTTTACGGTTTGTGTTTTCCTCCAAGTTAAATATCATAGTGAAGAGTTCTACAGAAACAAGAGTTTTTCACTATTAATAAGACCCCTGTAATGAGATCCTACTATCTCAACTGTATTCCTGGTTCAAGCTTCAATGTGGTACATTCTCCAGCATGTTCTCAATATCAGCCTATTAAAGAAGTTTTAATTGTAAAGGTTATTTTCTAATAATGAGTGAGTCTTGCTGAGCTGCCACTCTTGCCCAAGAAATACTTGCCAGTGTCTTACTCCCAGGAACTTCTGTGCACAAGAGGCAGGATGTCAGGGGAGTCCTGGTGCTTGGGCTACACCAATAGCAAGGTGACAGACATTAGAAACCCTTGGTAGGCAGTAAACTGGTATTTGCCTGTGACAACGTAAATGTAAGGGTAAACTTCCAGTCTGTTTAGATTCTCCTTTACCCTAACAGTGAGGAAATGCTTTACAAATAAGCCTGTGTTGACAGCTGAATGAGTGAATGATGCTTCTTGACTGGTTGCAAACATGCCGACTTGTGGCTGTCATTAGGAATCAGCCCCACATCGTTAGTCTGGCTTCAGTGTGTAAGAGGTACTTCATATTGTGCTGGCATTTTTACAACATCCTCGGATGGAAATTTGCAAGTGCAAATGAAGTGTAGGGAAGAACAGAAGCATATTAAAAATTTACAAAGAATTGCAACTGAGTTCTTTACAGGAGCTTTTAAAGATATTAATTTCAGTGGTACAGGTGGTGCCTAATGTTTGATTAAAATCTAACATACAAACAGATTAGAGTTGTGAATTCAAAGTGGTTGCCACAGATCAGGAAGTGAGGACTGTGTCCTCCTGGCAATACAGTCCAGTTGGTCCTCTCTCCTGGTATGGGGAAAGTCAAGGATTTGCAAAAATAAAGAAGATGGAGCCAGACTCTGAAAGGACAAGAAGGAATGAGCATAGGTTGAAATACAGGAGATTCCACTTAAAGGTAAGAAAAAAGCATTTTAATGTAAGGATGGCTAAACACTGGCACAGATTGCCCAGGGAGGTTCTGGAGTGTCCATACTTGGAGATACTCAAAACCTAACGGGACATAGTCCTGAGCAGCCTGCTCTAGCTGGCCCTGCTTGAGCAGGACATTAAAAACAATCTCCAGAGGTGCCTGTCAGCCTGGATTGTTCTATGAATCTGTGAAATGTAGTGAAATTCCAAAGTGAGCTAGGTTTTTCTGCAGAGACTGGTGAGACCAGTGTATGTTTAACATCAGTTCCTTACTGTTGGTTAAGGAGCATATATTGCTACTCTCAGTCCCGTAGAATAGAAGCAAACCCCAAATGTCCAGGGGCAAGAGCAATGGAGTTATGTGACTTCCCTAAGCAGAAATTTACCTGCATCTGCTGAGGGATTATCTGCTGTCAACTAGGGTGTTAAATAGATACCCAGGAGATGTTGTGCTGAACACCGCCCTCCCGGCAGGGACCAAATCCCATCGTGTGTGATAGGGCTGTTTTGAACCAGCTCTATGTGTCACAGGGCTAGGAACAGGAATTTAGGAAAAGCAACCAGGTTTCTCCATTTTATTCAAGTGATTACCTCAGCATAAATCAAGTGGGTAGAAAATATAGCAAATCCAGTTTGGGGACTTTTCTTTCACTAAAGTTTATTTTGTTTCAGTCCCCAAACTACAGATTAACTTGGCTTCAGGTGAGTGCATCTGCCATCCATGGTAGGACTAGAGGCTTTTTCATCCTTCAGTTCCTGTACCAGTGATACCTCCCTGCCCAGTGAGCCTCTGACTGACTGGAGGAGCAGAAGAGTTCGGTCTTCAGGGGAAAACACGATAGATTTTTTTGTGCAATTCTCACAGGGTGTTGTTTTGCTATAACTAACAGTTCTTTTTTAAGGACCAGGTAGCTCTGAAAGTAAGGGTGAACTGGATGGGATGCTGCAGAACAAGTCACTCAGTTCACTGTTGTTTTCCCACCACCCTGTTCCCTAAGGACCATTGGAGGCATGGGCAAGTGTGTCTTTCCACCTGTGGGATGAAAGTCTGCAGGTTGGGTCATGTAAGAAGGACAGCAGAATGCTATTTACATCACAATTATGGGTCTGACTATATGAAAAGGAGAGGATGTAACAGAGTTCTGAACCATGAGGCCATATAAAGGCTGGGGTCTCAAGTTTTCAAGTGTTGTTCTTGATGGGTCTGTTGTTGATGCCAACATCTCTGGGTAAGTCCTGGTGGCACAGTCACAGAGCTTAGCCTCTGAGCAGTAATGGAGGCCCAAAGTGGAGATTCCAGAATACTTCTTCATCCTCTCTGCACCATCGTTTTCTGCACAGAAATATAAAAGGACATTCTGCCTTTTACACTTTTGTGTGATTAACAGAAACTTTCAGAGATGCTCCTTCCCCACCTCACACAGCCCAGTCTCAGCTCTTACCCATGCAAGTAGGAGTGCCAGTGAAAAGCATTGTCTGTCATCTTTAGATTTCTCTTTGTATAGCTGATGGCTTAATAAGTGCAGTGATAGTGCAGGTTGCTCAGAATTGCTGTTGGGGGCATTATGAGAATGCAGTGAACTTTTGCAGCTTTCCTAGAAAGTAGGACAGGAGCAAAGAGGCAGCAACGAGCAGTTCTGCAAGGCAGTAAGAGGTGTGAGACTCCTCTGCGGGGGCTCTTCCTTACTGACTCATCTGAGAGCTGTACTCCCACTTTTCATTTGAAAATGAACCTCTACCCCTCCCTTGACTGTAGTTGTCCCTAGGTGTTGGCGTCACCTCTACACCTCTTTCTCTCACAAGCATGTGTGGGTGGTGCTAGCTTTGCACATGAAAGCACTGGGGCCGTGCTCAACCCTTTCTTTTGTTCTGGTAGTGGTCACCATTGAATACACTTTCATTTATACTGTCAAAAATGTTTCCACCATAGCAAACATAAGGCTCAAGACTGCTGCTAGGTGAGGTGCTCCTCCTACCATACAGTAACTAAAAACAGCCAGCAGAGCCACTGGTTGAAGGTCTCTGCTCTGGAGTGCTAGCAACTGCCTTGCTATTGCTTTTTACGCACCCGTGAGACAGTCTTTCATTATGTGTGAAATGAATCCATCAAAAATGGTGACAGGGGAACATGGATCAAACTGCCAGATGGAGGAAAAAGACATACTTACAAGACTCCTTGCTAATCATACTGAATGTTTCAGAGGGGAGCACGTTGACTCACAGGAGAGAGCTGCTTTTCTGCTGTCCTCCACACAGGTGTACTGATAGTGACAACATATTGCCACCCCAGGTGGATGGTAGCTCTTTGAAACACAAAAGGAAGGAGTAAAAAGACCTGGAAATTTGAATTCTGCAATTACTTACCCTTAGGTTAATTCAGTCCTACATGCTTTCTATTGCCTTCCTCAGGAGTGGAACAAACAGCCCGGTTTTATAGATGAACATGATGGCCAAGCCTCAACTTGACAAGTCTGGCGCTACCCAGAGTTAATGGTCTAATTCCTGACTGCAGGCACATCGCTTGCAAGGAGAGCCTCGGTGTAAAGCATCAACTCATGTAAATCTGTCATCTCTTGGGAAGTTCCTGAGTGGTGCTTAGCCTTGATGGATTGAATCCTGTACAAAGATTAGAAGCAGGGATTCAAGGCATCTCTGGAGCCACAAATTCCTGCTTTCAACCCAAGGCCATTTGCTGTTAGAATGGACACACAGGGAACTGATAAATCTCAGCCCTTTACTCCTGCACAAACAGGATGCGGCAGCAACACACCCATCAAGATTTAACAACAGCTCACCTGAAAAATGAGTCAACAGATCAGCATTTTGAGGAGTGAGTGGAAATTTTCTGTTCCCAGGACAACAGCACTAAGCAAGTGATGTTTTCTGTTATTGTGGAAATGCAGTATAGCCTGCAGCACCCAGGATGGAGTCAGGCTGATTTCAGCATTATAGTCAGAGCTGACTTAATCAATGATAGTTTAATATCCTTCTCAGTTGCTCTTGTCACTGCTGCTGCTTCACCTTGGCAGGGATGTGGCAGCCCAGTTCATCTCAGGCCACTATGGTAACCTCAAGGATGTGCCCCTTTCACACATAGCCACTGCAAGAAGTGGTGTCACATGTGAAGAACAAGATCAGGGTTGCAATATCCAGCATGAAAAATACACAAGAACTCAATGGTAGTTGGAGAGCTATTTCTGTTCACAAATGTTTCATGGGTGTTTATTTTCTCTGAACTGTAAAAATAAAAGGCATGATGCTGAAGAAAGACCTGCTTGTTTTAGGCACTGGAAAAATTATGCAGCAACAATTAGCCTTTATGCAAAGATTAATCCTTAAGTAGGGAGGTATGGGTCTCTTTTAACACTGCTTGACTTTTCCACTGGAGGTTTTATATTTATAAGTGACTGTTCCTGCTCACACAGAAAACTTCTGTCTCTTCATCTGCTTCCCTGGAGACTTTTGAACTTGTCATCAATCTGATCTCCCAGCCAGAGGAACACTTCCCCACTGTGCAATGAAAATTTATCAGCTTGTCCTTCAGCATGTCTCAACAACTCAGAGATTATTAACTCATCTTTCAAGTGATTAATACTCCTGGGTATGAGAGGCATAACTCTGGTACTTGTGAGGTGCTTGGAGGCCCTGGAAATGAAGGCAGAAGGGGAATTGCAAAGTGTGACAGTTTGGATTGAGAGACAGACTAACCCCACTCTTGCACAAGTCCTGTACCCACTCCACTTGGGTCCCATTTTGACTGGCCTCTGTAGGCCCCACAACACAAACAGCGAACAGCCCTTTTTAGTCTCCTTACTCTGTATGACAATCGAGATCTGTGGATTCTCAGGGGAGTACATCTGAGAAGAAGTCATTTCACTTAGTGCTGCCTAATTATAGCCATGTTGACAGCCACAGTTGTAACTCCTCTGCTAAGAGATTTTTAGTATTCATCAGCAGGCTTCTCATTGGTTGCTGCAGAGTACCTGTCAGTCATGATAATTACTAATTTGTTTTAACTTGCCTCGGAAGCATTCCTAGAATTTATGGATGTGCTGTGAGTTATTCCAGCTTTGCCTTCTACTATGACAGAGATATGGAGGAAATGCAACATATATAAAGTCATCATGGCCTGTCTCTAAGACAAGTGATGCACTGAGAAAATGCATGACCATGATGCATACATGTTTGTGCCATGTACAACGCCAGCAGCACCTTACTATAAAATCACTCCTGGGATTGCTCTTGTGGCTGTGCTCGCGTTTTGAACATACAAACTGACAGGTGAATGTATATAATTTTCCAGGAGAGCTGGTCTGTCTGTCCTCGTGCATATGCCTGAGGCAGCTAATAGGGCTGTCGCATTCAAATAGGGTCAGGCCAAGCAAAAAAGAGAAAGGGAGGATGAAGGATAAAGACCATATTTCACGGCCAGCCAGGCATGGGTCCAGTGCTTTTGTCTAAAAGCTCTCATGTTGTGTCCCTAAACTGACCCTGACAGCTTTGCAGGAAGCAAAGTTGCTTCAAAAGATTTTCATGCTCCCATTACATCAGGGGATGTCCACAACACTGCGTTACTGGAATGTGTTGGTGCCAGTAAAGAGCACCCAGATCATGTAAAACACAGGGCAAGAGTATCATGAACACAATAATTTGTGCTCTAATAAAGGGCTGATGTTCTAATCATAAAGTTGGAAATGAAGCAACATTCCCCCTTCCACCCTACCCCATAACACAAGGCAAGCATAGACCATGCTTCACTCCAGTCTGCACCCCAGGACTCCTCCACAGCATGTCCCTGCCATGGAGCCCAACAAGTCACCCCAGTGACTCTGCTACCTGTGTGCTGCTCCCACAAGCCTCCCCGTCTACTCCCCACCCAGCTTTCTGCCTCCCACGGATACCAGGTGGCTTTCTGAGTCATGACGAACATGAAGGAAGCTTCCTAGCTTGGCCCAGGAGAGCCCCTTCCCCATTTTGTCTCTAATTTCTGCATCCCTGTAGTGCTGAGCCATGGCTGGCAACCTGGAAAACACAGCCTCTGTGAACTTTCCTGACTCCCTGCGCACAGCAGAAGAGGGGGATTCACATGCAGCACAGCTCTGCTGTGCTACTGCTCTCAGGAGAGTTCCCAAAGCACATTTCATAAATTGCTTTTCAGTGCGCAGCAGTTTCGATTGTCTCACAGCTCAGGAGCCTGTTATATCCTGACAAGCGGAGGGGGTTTTCTCACACACCCTGCTCCAGGTCCTGCGATTTTGGAAGTGCCCTGGGCATCTCAGTTGAGATGCAGCAACTCCAGCGAATGGTTGTTGCAGAGGCTGGGCAGAGAGGGGTGACTGGCAGGAGAGCAGGGTCTGTGAGTGTGTGAGTGGTGCCGGTGCAGTGATTCTGCCCAGATCAAGATTTCCCTCTGTCAGCATCAGTTCTTTGCAGGACTACCTGGGCCATAATCCC
Organism: Strix uralensis; assembly: GCF_047716275.1. Lineage (NCBI taxonomy): Eukaryota > Metazoa > Chordata > Aves > Strigiformes > Strigidae > Strix > Strix uralensis. The sequence continues at coordinate 151,771,271 of NC_133972.1, read as the reverse complement.
CATGGAGACCAGTCCCTAAGTCAGAAGCATTTTAGCCAGTAAGAATTTCTGAATTTAGAAGGGGTTCAATAACCATGCCATATTACAAATATGCTAATAATTATTTTTGGTAAGTATCAAAGCAGTAAGACTCTTCGTGTTCCCTGTAGGAGGTGGCTGCTCCAGCAAGCAGCACTCTGGCTTCTGATGCTATTGTTTTAACTCAGAGACCCATCACGCAATCAGTTCTGCTACTAGTCCTTGAATCCAAATAATCTCTCTTCCACCAAATAGAAACTTTAATTTCATGAGCAGATGGATGTTTCAAAATGTGACCTTTCCCAAGCTGAAGCACTCAGTGGACGTGTTATTTATTGGTTTTCAATTTTTCCACAGGCAGACATGTCTATTCTGTCAGGAAGGTTAAACAAGAAGATGTTTAAAAATTCATTTAAGTGCAAATGCAGTCCTTACTACTGTAGTAATTCTTTCTCTTAACCATACATTAAAGAGCAAGATGTGATTGTACCAGGGGATAAATGATAGCTTGTCTGAGGCAGGACTGACAGCTTGTAGCTATCCACCGCTGGCTGCAGGTGCAGCTTAAATGGTCTCCAGCCCTTTCCTTGGGCTCACTTGTCATCCATCTGCTCTCTGAAATTGGACTGCACTTTTCTTTAAGTGTGGAGAACCTCTGTTTGCCTCACTCAGCAGCTAAGCTCACGTTCATTGGAGGGGACAGCATCGAGGTGCTCAGAGCAGCTCCAGCCACCCCAGCTGACATTGCAGGGGTCTCATGGATGAGGCAGGACCTTGTGCAGTGGTGCAGGCAGAGGAAAGGCTCTTCATTTTGGAAGCATCACTCTTCTTTCCCTCTGGGGGAAGAGTAGAGCCCACTCTGAAGGTCGCATTAAGACTTGTGTCTTCTGACTCCTAAGGATCTTGATAATGGAGTGTGGCTAATTCACATGGTTGTCTTCTCTTCTTCCAGACCAACATAGCTTAAATTTTTGCAGATTGGTTAAATAATAATTCCAACAGATGCAAGGAAAAAACCCACTAGTGGATTATGGCAAAACAGAACTATTTGCTGAGAAATTAACTCATTTGATTGGAAAAAGTACATTATACACCCTAGTGAATCCTTTAGAACTAGAAAAATGTGCATGAATAATGTAAATAAGAACAGCGTTTTGTACTCATCTTTCCAGGAAAATCAGTCCTGACAGCTTGTTGGATTTGCCTCTTCTGGCTATTTTTTGTGGTGACTTAGAAACTCTTCTTGATTGACTGTTCAGCCAAGTAAAAAGGAAGAATAAAACCAGTGTAGGCTCTTACATGTTCTGTTATAAAAACCGACAGTGCCTGATGCTAACACAATGCACTATTCTCCTGTGCCAAACCAAGGCCAGGCCCCTGTGCAGACTTTGTTCCTGAGCTTTGGCTGCCGATGCCATTCTCTGATTTATGCTGTGCAACACAGAATCATTAACATGTGTTGAGCAAGTTTAAATTCCTCCATAATCGGGAGTAATCAGTAACACAGGATAAGAATAGTAAGTAAAAACTGCAGCTCAAGTGATAAAAATAGCACTGGAGCTGGAAGACAGCAAAGCTTGGGGCTGCAAGACCAGGACCTCAGAGTCCTCCTCCTATGCCTCCTATGCCTCCTACATACGCATTTATACTCCCTGCACAAGGTGCCATTTAACACCCCATGCTGCATGAAAGGGGGGTCTCTGCACCAGTGGAAGGATCTTTCTGTAAGCTTTCTAGGCCCTAGAAGAAAGGGCAGATTTGGTAGTGTTTGCATAGCAGGTATCACAGCCTCGATCTCCACCTTGTTTTTGGCCCCCGGCAGGGCCCGTGCATAGGCAGCCAGGCTGTGAGTCTCGCCGGGTCCAGCACAGCTTTCTCGCACCTGTATCACCTCCTTCTTCTTGATGAGAGCCACCCTGGTGCATGCTGGCAGCTGGGTGAGCCCAGGTCCTACACTGGGGAGCAGCGAGACCCTCCAGGCCCCTGCGGTGCAGCACCCTGAGGGATGGGGTCAGTGTTTGCATTCCTGGGGCGGCTCCTCTCCCTCAAAGCCCTCTCAGATGCACCAGCAGCACTCTGAGCACGAAGCACTGTCTCCCTGCACTCCCAGAGCCCATGGCACAGCCCTTGTCTTGCTGCTGGAGAAATCTTGTGGCACTGCCACATCCTACTCTTTGGGTACATCAGTCTATGGGAGCTGAGCGGGCTGCACAGGGAACATCCCCAGGGCATGGGAAGGAATGCCTGGCTCTGTGTCTGCACTGTGAGAGAAACACTGTTAGCGGGGCATGGAAGATGTAGGGACTTCTAGTCCTTTCCAGTTCTTTACCCCACTCTTAGCATGGGTGTGCAGGAAACTAAGAAGTTAAACAGCTTGCTCTGCTGTTTTTCCTCTCCTGTGACCCTGGAGACAGTGAGTAAGTGTAATGCCCATGATATACTCTTATTACCATAGTAACTCAGCCAGGAGCTGGTGATTGCACAAGTAGATGCTGAAAGGAAAAGACTGCCTAAGGAAGAAATCAGCTCTCTGCTATCTGGGTGCATCGTCCCTATCTGCACTAGAGACTCCTTTGAAGGCAGTGGGATTCCTCTGGCACACAGTGAGAGCAAATTACAGCTTAGATCTAATTCTGTGCTTGCATGGCAATTTTCCCGAAGGATCCAACCTTTTTACGTCTAAATTAAAAATAACCCACCCCTTATTAGAAGAGGCTGATTCTCAGCAAGGCTCTGCACTGCCCTCTGCATTTCTCCCATTTCCTTTGAAGTAAGGACATGGGGTGCAGCTGGAGCTGGGCCACCTGCAAGAACACAGGTATATCTGCAGCTCTCTGTAATGCAGCCACTCAATGCAAAGAGGAGGCCAATGTTAATGTTTCAGCTGAGTGAGAGCGGCTGGGGCCTCCATGCACGGGATGCCCTTGGCTGCACAGTATCTAACCTCAGAAATCTCTGCTCTAGCTCCCGTGCTGTGGGGTGAAAAGGCCTTCGAATGGACTGTGGCGATGAGACAGCCCCTTGCTCCAGAGTATACCATCTACCTGAAAACCTCACAACAGCAGCTAATATTTCATGCATTTGCCTTCACAGTGCCCCATGGGGTATGAAATCGCTGTCACACCCACCAGACAGGCAAGTAAGGACTGAAATACAAAAAAGCCAGCCAGGTACCAAGACCATCAAGGGGACACATAGCAGGGGAGGGACTTGAAAGCTCATGTCTCAGGTGAATACAGTATGAGTTTATAGGTGATCTCAGGATCACCTTTCCTTTTCTAAAGCTATAAGATCAGAGGACTACTCCAGGTACATGGAGTTTTGTTCATCTTTTCTTCTTAGTTTTGCCTGTTGGGTAGTAAGCCTTATAACAACATTAAAATTGCTGTTGTTCTAATATTCACCACTCTTATTCAGTGGCATAAAATTTCTGCTTAGTATCCAAAGAGTGAGAGGGATGCAGAGGAGCAGGATGAGACTATTTTGGCAGTCATGTACACCAGGACTCTGTGAAGGCAACATTAGGGAGTGACCATCCTTCAAACTCCATCCTTCCCAGCAGCCCTGGACACCTCCCTTGATAACACAGGAGAAAACATGACCATCACTGACATTACACCATGGTGGGAAGTAACAAAGTCCTGCCACACAGTTCTGCCTAGTTGCATAAAAATATTTCAGGAAGATTTTCATAACCTTTCCACCGAGTGCCGTTACCCACTACAAGGGCCAGGCTCAATTATGCAAGGTTTCCTCTTAAAATTTCTGGTCAGCAATAGCTTAAACCCCTCTCTACCCTTACCTAGAAACCTGAAAAAGGTAAACCTTCTCTTTCTAGCAAGCCTCTCTTGAGTCCTGAAGCTGCACAGAAAACAAAATTGAATATGTTATGGAGGAGAGAAGAACCGGAGTGTTCATCTGGGAACACAAAAAACATAACTCATATAGATGAGCTCTATGTATCTTTACATATATACATGTGTATATATCTGCCTATTTGTGCATATAAATCCTGAGAGATCTCTCTCCTCCCCTGCTGCTGTGGATAGCAAACCTCTGTCCTCTCGGGCCATGAGGTGGCAAGGCTGCCTGTGCTCCTGCCCCATTTCATGCTTCTCGCTGTCTATGGCCCATAAAGGCACCTGCGAATATTAACAACCCATTTGAGCAGAATAGCCAAAATGCTGCACTGGGAGACCAGAAGCAAGTATAAAAGAATCCTGCTGCCAGGTCTTCCCAAGCTTTACTAGCAGAGAGCAACAGCTAACCCTGCTCCTTGCCCAGCATTTCAGGGCTGGTGCTGGAGCCAGAGCCATGTTGCAGGGCCAGGCTGGGTCTCATGCAGAACACGCATGGGATATGTGGATGGGCAAGAAGGAACTTTCCTACTTCCAGTGCTGGCTACTCACCAAATCCGGAGCCCCAAAGCACTGCTGTTGTTGCAACCCTGGAGGGCTGTGCTGGGGCAGAGGCTTGTTTCCCCAGGGCTGCTTGCAGAAACCCACAAAACTTCCCCAGAGCATGCACTATGCCTGCACCAGGCACATGACTGGTAGTCACACCACGAAGGAAGATCTGTTTGGCCAGAGTCAAGACTGCCATCACAGTGTTGCCATTGCAATTGGATACTGTAGTGCATATGCTGAAAAATAAGAGAGTAAACTGAAAGAAAGATGGGCCTTTCACTTCCGCTGTACCTGAGCTGCAAGAAGGCTATTTCTAATTGAAAGGGAAGTGAATAAATTAATGAGTTGCTGCTTCCATTACAGGAAAAAATAATAGTGTTGTCATAAATGTCTCCACATATCTCAGTGACAGTTGCAGGGAACTATTAACATTTGACCTTCCTCATCTCACATCTGTGTTTCTGGGTAGCACACACACTGCCTGTGTGCCAAAGCCTGACAGATCGCTCACCACCCAAAATGTACCAAGTGGAGTATTTGAGTTCCAGTTTAACAGAACTCAGTCAGATGAAGAAAAGCACGAAACTTTTGACTGTATGTGCACCTTGCTGAAATAGAGAGAAACAGTGTCAGTCTAGTCTGCGCTTAGATCAGAGGAGCTCCTAACAAAGATCCCTGTTTCATTTACCTCCCTCTTTAACGGACACAAGCCTCTTGCCATGGAACTTAACCTTTTTTTTTGTATATTCCCTCAATCTTGAGGTCCATCACCTCTGCTACACTGCAAAGAGGGTTTGTTTCATACAGCTCACCAAGAAGATCTGAGCCTGCACAGACCTCACCTTACACAATTCTTACCGGGTGAAAAAATGCCATCTCTTAGTGCTTATTGCTCATGCATGAAACTCAGTGGTGAGCCATTGACCTACAGCAGTCAGGAGGTGATGGCAGGGGAGAGTAGACAGTTGTCATGATTTAACCCCAGCTGGCAACTAAGCACCACACAGCCGCTCGCTCACTCCTCCTTCTCTGGGATGGAGAGAGGAATCAGAAAAAAAAGTAAAACTCATGGCTTGAGATAAGAACAGTTTAATGACAAAAATAAAATACAATAATAATAAAAATTAATATAGCAAAAAGAGAGAAATAAAACCCAAGAAAGACAAGTGATGCACAATGCAATTGCTCACCACTTGCTGACTGAAGCCCAGCCAGTCCCTGAGCAGCGATCTGCCTCTCCGAGCCAACTCCCCCAGTTTATATACTGAGCGTGACATCCTATGGTATGGAATATCCCTTTGGCTAGTTCGGATCAGCTGTCCTGGCCATGCTCCCTCCCAGCTTCTGGTGCACCTGCTTGCTGACAGAGCATGGAAAACTGAAAAGTCCTTGACTTAGGATAAGCGCTACTTAGCAACAACTAAAACATCAGCGTGTTATCAACATCATTCTCATACTGAATCCAAAACACAGCACTGTACCAGTTACAAGGAAGAAAATCTACTCTATCCCAGCTGAAACCAGGAGAACACTCCTGATGGCCACTGCTGGCTTTCATAGCAAAATCTGTGCAGAAAATAGCCATCCCCTAAGTAAATATGGCAGTGAAGAGGACTCTTGCCCTCTGGCAATACAGCTCCGTGATGGTGGATCTGCCACCACTGCTAGGACATGCAGCATTTGATCCCTAGACAAAACCAGACTTGGACAATTGACTTTGAAAGATCATACCATATTTTACCCACTCTTCTCTTGAGAAGCTAATGCAAATCTACTTGAGGGAATGCCTTTATTTCTAAGGCTGCTGTATAAATCAGGAAAGTCTTGCTGCAAGCATTTGAGTCACTGGAGATGGCGTCAGGCTGACCAGCCAGCTCATGCCTCCATTCCCACTGGGGTCAGACACCAGCAGGGGCTGAGTGCCTCCAAGCCTCCAGAGCACCTGCCCCCTTCTCTTTGCTGAAGTCTCTCTACAACACAAAAAACCAAAAGTGATACATGCCCATCCCTAGCTTGTTTCTAAAATACTAATGGAAATGGAAAACGAGGTCAGAGACAATGCTATGGCTTTGTATGTGACAGCCTACACTTAAGGAAACAGACTGGAAAGAGTCCAGGGCAGAAGAAAGATGAAAAGGAGAAGAAAGTGGAGATAAAAGTCAGTGGAGCGGCTGGAGCATGTGCTAACGCTGGGGGAGATTCTGCAGCTAATGATGAGATGACGGTGTGCAAAGAGATTTGAAAGTGGAAAGCCAGACTGGGAAGCCAGATGAAAAGCTGAAAAAAGCAGGTGCTGAAGTGTGTGTGATCACAGAAAAGAGGCTGGAGAGAGAAAGAAAGTGAGAACAGCAGAAGAGAAAGATTTTCTGAAAGGAGAAGAGACATCTGTCGTCTACTCTGCCAGGCTCAAAGGAAAGCAAAAGGAGTCAGTGGCATTTCAGCCCTCTCTGCAGCAGGTGGCTTGCAGGCTCCATCCCCAGCCAGAGCTCTGGGGAATCACAATTAAATGCAATGAAGTGGTGTAAGATAGGCTGGAGCATTGCAGCGTGGCAGCGCCTGAAGCCTGGAAGGTAGTCTCTAAATCTGCTTGGGAGTTGTTCCTCTGATCTGCAAGGAAAATTGTGCTCACAGTCCTGCTAAGAGCCAAAAAAGGAAAAAGAAAGTGTAAGTTTACTATATGGTTGTAAAACACTGAATTCTGTAGTAGCAGGGGAAGGAGCTGTGGGTTTCCAAACACATGAGACAGATAAAATGCGGGCTTCCAGCCCTGGACCTCACACCCTTGGGGCTCACTCTAGAGGTCTCAGGAGCACTGCTGTCAGGGTAATCTTCTTAGGAGTCATCTTACTTCACAAGTGTGAGGACTTGGCAATCTCTGCACAGCTGTTTGCAGGCTCTTTTCTGAGGAGCAGAGGGCTCTGAGGAGTCCTGTGTACTTTGTCTTCAGCAAGGCAATCTTAGTGTCAGGTGTGTGGAACTGGATATTTAAGCACTCACACCCTCTCCTCGCACTGAGTGTCAGCTCAGTTGGTTATCTTCTACTCTCTGCTTCAGCCCCACATGAGAGGGAACCCAGCTCTTGGGATCTCTCCTGGCATGGAGGCACAAAGATGCCTGCCTCCAGCCCGTGCGCTGGGATCTTCAGTGGGCCTGTTTCCATTAAAGCCAATGGCAACCTGCCTTTGGGACAGACTGAGCTTCCTTATTCCCATCTCAAACGGTGATGGGAGCAGGAGAGGTGTAAGCCAAGCCCCCCCAGCACTGGGGAGCCAGGCACCTGCATCCCCAGCTCTTCCTGCAGGCTCTGCAGCTCAGCAAGCCTGGGTCACTTCCCATATTAGGAGTCCAGGACACCCAGCGGTGGCTTCATCACCATCAGGGAGCGTAAAGAAGAGTGAAGGGAGGTTCAGCCTTTAAGGCTGAATGTCTCATAGTGGCCAAACCCATGCAGAGCCTGTACCACAGCCTGCCAAAGTAAGCAACACGTTCAGTCACAGGGCGTCCGTTAGCCACTAGCATGGCACTGCATGCTCTTGGCCATGAGGAATCCCAGGCACTCACCAGTTCAGGTCTTTCCACCTCAGCCTGGGATGCTGTTGCCCGCTCTCTGTGAGAAATCAGGGACTCAAAGGTTAGTGCCTTATCTGTGTACTGGCACCCTTCACTGGTGCTCTAAAACTTCCCATGCACATATAAAAGCAGCTGAAATCCAAGGCAGTATGAGTGATGGGAGCCTGACAGTATGTTTAAGCATCTTCCTGAGCTATTCTTACATGAGTAACTACTCCAGAGGATCCAGTAGCCAAGTTCCCAACATGAGTATGCTGCATTAGTTGCATTTGCTTTTGTTTCTATTAGACAAATCTTTCTATTTGTCTCATTACACCCACAAAGCAGCCAAATAGCTTTTGCAAGCTGCTATTTAGTTGCTTCACACTGATAAAGACTAGTTACGCTAGTCTTAGGAATTTGACCTACATCCTTTCAGCTGTTGTTATCTCATCAAACGGACCAACTTCATGCTAGCTAGTTCTTGCCCTGTCTTGTTTCAATCAGTTGGCACAGTAGCTCTTTTTTCAAGGATTCACATTTCATTTGCATAAGAACGTTAATGGAGTAATTTCAGAAACAAACGCCCAGCTTAACCCTGCTGTACCCTTAGGAAAAGTCCTCTCCACTGTGAAGGCTTTTTGGCATTTCCCTTCTCCTCCACTGGCTCACAAAGGCACACACAAGAGAGGTCAAGCTTCTCTTTGTGCCACTTTCAGAAATAGTGACTTTGACAATATGAAAACACAACCAATGTTTCCTGTCTGTCTTAGGCTAAACTCATAAATCATCTTTTCTAGAGGAACCAAAGAAGAGTAAAACCAGAGCAGGCAGGCCAGAAAATCTTATTGCTGGCAAACATCTGGACGTTGCATTCAACAATGGTGTGATTAGCACATGTGGCTGGGGTCAGTCCATGTTCAGGGCCCTGTTTGCTGGGCTCTTTGCCCATTTCATCTGAGGCAATGATGGGTATTTAGAAAAAAACACAATAATCCTAAAAGTGAAAAATCCCAAATCTCCCTGCACAGGGCACAGAGCCCAGCTGCTGGGGTGCAGAACCAAACTCCTGTTGTTCCTCTTTTTCTTCACCAGGGTTTTTGCATCTACAGTCATGCTGTAGTGTGTTCCTAGTTCCAGCGAGGAAAGAGTAGAAAATTTTTCTTTATCCTTGAACTAGCCTGCAACTTCCTGGTTTCTGTGAGGAGGTGGCAGATGTGTTCTCAGGCCCCTTCAGCTGAGCAGATATTCCAAGCACCAGACACCACCCTCCAGCATGCAGGGAAGCCAATTCCTGTTTTATCCCATACTTCACACTCACTTTCTCTTTTTCTATGAGCTGTGCAGAAAGATTGTGCTTTGTCAAGGTTAGCAAGGTATTTATTCTATATTTGATCTCTCCATTTAAAGCTTAATTACTGCCCTAGAAAGCTCCAGTCCTTGGAAATCAGCATCTTTGTGTAACAGAAAGATGGAGTTCTCAGCTATTTCACACTAAATGAAAGGACCTCCATGTCAGTTTGTGTTATGAGGTAACTTCGTTTTCTATGAGTCAGTAAATCATAGGTTTTCCTCAAGCACTGTTTGCCTCCCCACTTTCATCCTCCTCCTTCCTTGCTGCTCTTTTTCAAGCCTCTCTCCTTCCTCGCTCCTTGACACCCCTGTGAGGAAACCTGGCTGGGGTGCATGGTATCTAAGCCTGAGAGATCCTTCAGCCCCTTGGGGAAAGGTTTCCTTTCCATGAAGGCACTTCCCTATTTGGTTGACAGTTCCCCTCCAGAGATACTCTCAAGCTGTCTGCATGACGTGCTACCTGTCTGTCCCCTGGGCCGGGTGCCTGTCTCCCTGGGGATGCCTTCCCTGGCATGTAGCTATAGGCCTTGAGAGACAAAGGAAGAAGGCACAGAAACTCAAGAAAAGCAAAAAGGGTCATTGCAAACGCAGGGCTAGCTCCATGCAGAGCATGTGCACACTCTTCTGTGGGGGCTTCCAGCTACACCAGCCTGGTACAGCATGAGCTGTGGTGTGGGGAGAGCTGAGCCCCACTGCTGCTCCTGCTGGCACCAGTGCTCCTCACCGAGACCTAGTAATGAGATGGCAACATCATCTCTGGCACCTCTATCTGACCTGGGTAATATGGCAGAGCCAAGCCCTGTGGTATTGCACTGGGGAAGGATGCACTTGAGCGAGAAGAGCAAATAGCACATCAGGTCAAAAACTTCTGCCAGGCGGGATGCAAAGCAGCACAGGCCAAACCTCCAGACTGCATCAGCAGAGCACATTACGCTGAGCTGCACTAATTAGTAGCCTAAAGAGAAACGACATCAGCATGGATGAGTTCTTTCTGAATCAAGTCTCCTTGCAGAGACCTGCTTGTGCATCGGCCCTTTCTGCAGCCATTGCACTAGCTTCCAGCTCTGGCTCCAGGTCATTGTGTTGGTCTTCTCCCGTGCTGAGGTCAGGTGCACCTGGTAGGCACCTCCTCGGGGGCCAAAGAGAGCGGTGGGGTTGCTCAGGCTCATTGTGCCAAGGTGTGTTGGGCAGGAAGCTAAATGTTCTTTTGGGAACACTCCTGTTCTGGGCCATGTGATTTCCTGAGGAGGCAGGGTAAATGGGACACCAGGAGGTGCTAGCAGTGACTCCTCAAGTGTCAGCAGGGAATGTTTGCACGGGGATGTGTTTCTGAAGTCAGGATTATGTGCGTTCTCTGAGCTTTAAATAGTCACTTCTGCAAAGAGAGGAGAAGTCATATGTCTAATGTGTTGTAAGATTTTAACAAATTCTTCACCAGGAAGTTACTCTGAACAATAATGTTTTTAGCGTGGCCCATGAATATATAAATATAAATGATCATATAATAATCAAAATATTGGGGCTCACTCAACAAGTCTGAGTCACTGCTCTTTCCAACACACTCTGAAGTTAATGGAGCAGTTACAACTTGTCAAACATACACAGATAGGACTGAGGGCAAGAAAAAACATTCTTAAATGTAGGTGCATGCCTCTTACAGACTTGCTACATTTAGGCGGTGAGTGTCCTTCCAAAGGCCAGAGCTACAATTGCAGTTATTGAGAAGGAAAAAATACTCAACTTTTGTGTTTCAGTTTGAGATAACTTGGTGAAAACAAATCCAAAGAATGTGCCCAACTTACTTTTCAAAGCTTAATTTTTAACATTTACTTTGACATAACATAGTTGTTCTATTGGTCGTTTAGCCCAAAATGATTCAAAATTTCTTGGTTACCTAAAGAACAGTAAATAGAACAGCAGCCAGCCCTCTCCCAGCATTGCAGGAAGGGAAGAGCTCTTTAGCTCTCTGTACCAACCTGTTGTTCTCCCAGTGCAGGACAATGCACTGGTGCACGGTTGTGTTCACTCTTACCAGAAGAGCATCAGGTTATGACACTCCACATTTTCCTGATGAAAACTGCTCCACTCTTGGAAAAAAAAATCTTTTTTAATACTTGTCCTAACTATCTTTTGTTGTGCTATACTATCAGCAACATTTCCTCAAGCCATATCATTTTGAGCATCTCTAACTTGTGATAGGTAGTGCCAAAGCCTATACATTTAAGGCAAAGAGAAACAAAACCTTTTTTCTAAAGCCATCTGTTTTGGAGTCTGCTTTCAGTCATATAACCTATGCACCTTCCCTTCTCCCATGTTGCCCAGGTTTAGTTCAGCTCTGAAGTCTGAGGCGGTGGCAGGGCTGTGTGGTCTAGCTAGCTGCAAGCCGATGCTCTTTCCTTGCCTCAGGGAATGCTACCTGTGACAAGGTGCCTAATCCTGTCTCTCTTTCCCCATTCCTTTCTTCTGCCCATGTATGGCTATAGCCTTTCTCATAGTGGCATTTCCTCCTTCTTTTCGAGAGCGGAGGGTTATGTGATGTCAGAAGTTGGCCCACAAAGGCAGCGGCTGAGATGATGGCTGAGCCAGCTGAAGAGGTTTAGGGCTGAGCTTCCAGAGCTTATGAGCACTGTGCAGCAGGAAGCTGGCATCTTTTCCTCCAGCAGTGCTTTTACTGTTTAGTTTGCATCTCTGCTTTAGGCTGAGAGGTAAAATTTTCTCTAAAAAGAAGATAGCTCAGTGGCAGCCTTCTCAGGGTGAAGGAGCCAGTGGCCAAAAACGTTTGGGTACAAGCTTTTGCTTGGTATCTTAGAAGAAGACAGTAGTGCTCTTTTTTGCATGCCTCACGTATAACAAATTTACCCAAACAACCAAACAACCAACCCCATTAATAATAGAGGTGAGTCTCTCATCCTGTGCTGCAATAACAAGGTTAAACCAACCATTCAAGATGTCATCACCGCTCTGAGAGGTGCCTCTTGTTACGACAGCTCTGATGCAGGGAGGGGAAACTCCTTTCGGAAGTGTCAGGACATGCCCGGCAGTGGCGATGAGTAATGTTTCCTGTTATCATGGGATCTTTCATTAAATATGACGGGAAAACAACGTGTGTCATGCCAGAAAAGCCATCCATGCTCTGTGTAGTGTAGCTGCAGCCCGCGAGGTGGCAGAAGGAAGCGGGTGTCATTGCAAGCTCAGCCCACTCTCAGCACGATGAAGGGGCTGCGCTTCTCTTCATTGCTGGTATTTTGAATTTTGAAAAGGAAGGCGAAAGAAAAACTAACCGAAGAACAGAAGCATGTTTAACTTTCATGTAAAAACTTCCCTGAGAAGAGGATAAGATACTGAGAGGTTTGTTTATATACATTAAAATCAATCAAAAGAAGTGCAGAAAATAAAGTGCATGTCTTAGCTCTCTTTTAGCACCATGTATTTAAAAAAGGTAAGGCAAATAATAGCAATGGCCAGGAATTATTTTATGCCTCCTTGTGAAGTGATGACTGCCACAAAGATGCCCACAGCTCTTGCAATATAAATTGGCACTTTATCAAACCAGTTCCTTACCAAGCCCACCTGGCCTATATGTTTATTGACTTGTTTATTGACCAGATTTGTATCTAGTGGTAATTAGTTTAAAAAATTGAGCTTGTTCAGCTCTTCAGTCTAACACATAATATCCTGAAGGAAGGCAATATGTTAATTTATTCAGGAATCAGCAATCATCCTCTCAAGCTCCAAGAAACCTGGGTCCTAGTGAAGTTTATGGGGGAATCCCACCACACAACTTACCCACACAGACCACAGCTCTCTCTTCTTTAGAGAAGAGACAGTGGTAGCATTACTGAATGGCATCCCCTATAGCCATGTACTTGGGGGATTTGCTTCCTGGCAGAACTGTGCCTCAAGTAGAAGGGTCCTATATATATTTGTTAAACTCCCAGGTGTCCCTTTGCTGGACTCCCAGCATGTCCTGTCTCTGTTGGGATTATCTCCTGAAGGAAAGGAAGCTCATGCAAACATCCAGTCTCATTCTATATTGCAAAGGACTTTTAAACCACAGCTGCAAGGTACTACTCTGCCCAGTGTGATAGCTCAGCAATATGGCTTTACTATTAGTTTCTTGGAAAAAGACCACAGAAAACAGAAGAATAATCTGCTTAATTCCCCCATTTAGCAGGGGGAGGGAGGTCAGCATGAGCTCATCACATCTCAGACAGCAGAGAACCCCCGCAAAAGATCTTCTGTGTGTCTGCTGCCTGTGCAACCCTGTGTGTGCCCCAAAGGGAAGCCTGCAATGAGAGCTCACGCTGCTGCACCCAACCACAAAGCACAAAGTCCAAGGAAACCCGGTTTTATTCAGTCTGTCCCTCACTCCTGCACACATTGCTGCTGGGCTGGGGTCACGTGTTGTATTTCCCAGATAAAAGCGAGTGAGGTCAGCTTAGACTGTCTTTATAGTAGATCTTAATTAGACTGCCTGTGGACTACATACCTTCCTTGCCACCGCCGCTGTGAAGAAGTAGGCTCACTGACCATTGCCCAAGGAGTTTTGCTGGCTGGCTGAGCTGCCTCTGCTCTGGACTTGCTGAAAGCAGGGCCCACGGTGCTCGGTGCTCACCAACTTGCCCTGCAATGCCAGCCCTGCTCACACAGCCTGCAGAAAACACTTGAAGAAGTGGTCCCTTTCGTTACGAGGCTGTTGTGTTATTTCTGCTCCATATTCCCTTCATTAACTTAAATCTCCATAAAGCTCCCCCACCAGCAGGCTGACGCCACCTCCTCAGGAACCTGCGGTGCTTCTCACAGATCCAGCGCAAGCACGAAGCACCCACCACTGGGAAATGTTCCTGCTCTGGCACAATTTGGGTACCAACTTAGGTTGTTCTGCCTTTGGAAACTGTAAATCCTTCCTAGTGGGGCCAGCCTGATGCTTTTCTATCACTACAGAGCTTAATACGCTTACAGCACCACTGTGTAATTAACATTGCCATCATTTGCTGATGACCTTCATTTGTTTCTCTCATGATGCAGTTTTGGGCTAATGCAGATACCCCCAGCAAAAAGATGACTGTAAGATCATTTGCACCCAAGAGTTTCTTTGGGTTTAGTGCCAGTGCTCTCAGTTATAATAAAAAGCCTTACCTTAAAAAGTTAAAAAGCAGTTGAGCAGCACAGCTAAGAAATCTGTTTTCCCATGGATTTACAGTTGGATTCTCTGGTAAGACACAAACTCCCACCAAAATTTGTGCAGGTGGGATGCAGCATCTCTTCCATGTAGAGTCTGTAGTGTCTGAGAGCAAAACTCGCAGTGCAGCTTGCAGGGCCTGGGGAGGATGCTCTGTGCATGGATGGCTGCCTCTGCTGATTAACTGCTCCCTCAAATTTTAACTGAAATCAGCCAATGGGCCCAAAAATGCAGTGGGACAGACTGAATGGTTGCATAAGCCTCCTTTCCATGGGAAAATGCTTCAAAAGCATACATGGTGAGACCAACTGTGTGCATGTTGCTAACTGCACTCTGAGTAAGCCAATTTACCTCAACCAGTCTGGTCCTGTCAACTAAATGTAACTACTAATACAGAAGACGTGTCAGTAAAGCCTAAGTAGCTCTGATAACATTGTTTATGGAACAGAAAGGTTAAGATAAAGTCAATGGAAAGAATTTAAAGCCGAGTGAGATCTGAGGCTGAAGCAGAGCCTTGGTGTAGTCAGGAGGCCTATGCTCAGCCGAGCTCTTCCATTTCTGTGGCAGAAGTACCCCCTGTGTTTGTAAAGGCTCCCCCTGAGAGGAGAGACTGCTGGGGACTGATCGCAGGGTGCTACACTTCTCCTGAAGAGAAAGCCCTTCAAAACACAGTCATCATCTTAATTGCTGCCTCTGTCTGTTGGCAACAGAAAAGAAGTCGAAGCTACTTCTGAGTTAGTGAGCTTGCACAGACTGGGCCAACGTACTGCAGAGGCAATGCCAACGGATGTTGTGCTAGAAATAAATTGGACTCTATAGCTTGAATAGATGCCAAAGAGCGAGTTTGATCTCCAAAACAGCAGCTAACAGACCATGAAGAGAAGTTGGCAGGAAAATGCAGTGATCAGCTGTCAAGACCTGCGACATGTCCTGCAGATGAAGAGCTCGGGGCTGGATAACGCATTCTTGTACCTTGTACAAGCTGCAAATGAACAACTGCACCTCTTTTAAATTCACTTGTGGGCCTGGAAAGAGTCAAACACAGGATACAGCATTCAAACCAGCAAAGGTGGGCTGGATTTCTCCCAGTATTTTTATATCATACATAAGACTTAATTAAATAGAGAGCAGAACCAGAGAGGAGGCCAAGTTCAGCTGTTGCCTGAGCATTTGCTATGCACCTAATGCTAATGAAGCTGTACACGTCAGTGCCAGCGAGCAATGCAACCCATAGTATTACATAGGATCATCTCTTAGGATGCCTTAGAAGCAAATCAGAGTTCAGAAATTCGTAGTCCCACCCCCCTTAGATGTTAAGGAATAATGTTATTCACAGCTGACATTATTTGTCATACTACTTCTGTCCTTATTCAGACTAGGGCTGGCTAAGGCTCTGTCACCAAAACGGGATAAAAGAACTTATCGACACCAATTGGATGTAGATAAGCAGACACTCCTTCATTAACGGCCAGGTGTGCAGGGAAATTGTGTCACCAACAACGCACACCTGAGTCGCGTAACATGCTGATTATATGAGATACAATCATACATATTAATCAAGTGCTCATACATAAACATATTTTCCCCATAACTCGTTATCATATTTACACCTTTTTCCGATCCTGCGCACTAAAGCTCTAAAATGAGTCTGGGGTGTAATTAGAGTCGATGGTCCATGAGTCGGTGGTCGTGATCTTCCCCTGCTGGAATTACCTTTTACCTAGTTTCTTCATAATTTGGCAGACATATGCTGGTTGTTACAGTTCATTGTCTCTAATTTCTATTAATTCTACTTAAGCTTCTGTTTTTGACATGCATAGACAATAATGTATTATTTCAAGGTTAACAATTATTGAACTATGTGGCCCTATGCAGTCTTGGTCTAGGACTTTACAGATGATCTCATAGCAGCACAATGTTTCTACAGTTACTAAAAACAATACACAATTACTTTACAACTATTATAAAACCAATATTCTTATAAAATTCTATTTGATTATTCAATTTCATATCATAAACCCTAAAATCATCAACTTAAATCGATAACAAATCAATAACAATCAGTAACAACTCCCCCCTTTGAAAGTTTTGAAAATCATTTCAATACTTTCACATCAAAGTTTATCATGTCTCTGTCTCACTGTATGCTGGTGGTGGAAGTCTGGGGATTTCTCTCATACTCATACAATTGAATGCAATTTTGCTACTAATTTGTTTCTTTAAGCATGAGTACACCAACATTATCATTAAGAAAACAATCAGCAACATAAATATTGTGTCTATTAGTGATCTTATCCATGAACTTAAATTCCACCCTAGTCCACTAAAAATTTTGCCTAACCAATCTTCTGACATATGTTCTTGGACTTTTTCAGTGTCTTCTTCAATTTTTCCTAACAGATCTAGATCATGTTCTATGTCTTGGGTTACATTTGGAATATGTATGCAGCAATGGTCCACTCTGCCTTTGAGGTATCCACACACTCCATGTTCTTTAAGCAAAAGCATATCAAGTGCCATCCTATTCTGTAAAGTCATCCTTGATGTTGCCTGCAATTGTATGTTTAATTCTTTAAATCCTTTCTTTGTGACATTTGCCAATTTTTCTACTTGTCCTGTCAACTGATACAACACTCTCTATTTGTGTAAGAAGCTATGGGATTCAAAAGAGATTCCAAAGCTCAGCCAATTTTGACTCCTGTTGATGGTTCATTCCATGTGTCATCTGTTTCTGACTTCTTTGTTCACTGTAATTTCAAATTTTCTAAAGATCCTTTAAATGGAGACTTTTTCCAAACTGGACACAACGTTGGCATACCTAAAGTAATTTGTTTTACTTTTCCATCTAAGGGCAAATGTGTTGTCCAGGTTCCGTCACTCATTGCCCAAACCAAATGTCCTGGGCTCTGAATTGTGGATTATCTACAGGTGAATAATGTTCCTTTTCTGGGTGTAAATGTTTTAGTCAAATTGAGACTATTTTTAAGACCTCGGCAAAAACATCCAAATTTTAAAGCAGCAGCCAAAGGAGGAATTCTTTGAATTACTAAATCTGCATTGCTGCAATCATATACCTTTTCACATTTCCACCAAGATACTACATTTTCTTTTTCTCTTAGTGAGCTTCCTTTGTCATTTACTGAGGGTAAAACTGCAAAAACTTTCCCATCCCAAGTGAAACACCAAGGAGTTCTAGCCATGTACTGAAACTGAGAAAATACAGACATAGACCATATAGAGTTCCACTGCTCCTCTTCCTTTTGTGTAATCTGACTAGTTTTGTTACATTTCCATTCCATAATGCTTCTGCTGACATTGTTCTTAATTTGTTCATCATACGAACACCATCCTAGTTGGGGATTTGGACCTCCAGGAAGGAGAACCCGAGCTAATGCCCTAGGTTGGGATCCTTTTATAAAGTCATAATTTAACAATTTCTTACAATCTATCTCTGTGCCCATTGATTTCCATTGTTTTCTGATGAGCTTCACTTGTTCATACCATTCAACAACAGTTTTTTTTTCACAATAAGTAGTCTCATTTCTATGTTCTAGATTAGTTAAATTCATAGTTAAGATTCCCCATGGCACAGATTCACCTACTGCTCTTGGTATCGGTAAACAAGCAGTAATCTGTGTGACATTCTGCAAATTGGCAAATCCCTTAATCAATCCTAACATCAAATTTTCTCCAGGTATCTCTTTGGGGATAGTGATTAACTGTCCTGTTTCTATTTGTCTTTTATTTCTTATTCTCACTTTTGGCATCTTTCTGCAATTTTCAGTTTCATTTTGTCCTTCAGCCATTGCATCAAACCAAGATCCCACCAGCATCAGCTTCCAACCTAGTACGAAAAGAATAATCAAAAACTGGTATGAAAAACTAGACATGTTTCAAAGTCAGCTTTAAGGTCTCTGGATCTCTGTTGACAATTTTCCGTGAAGGGGAAGCCTTCTTCACTCGGGTGTAGTGTATCCATGCATCTGATTCCACAATCTTGATAGCTGTAAAAGTTGTTAGAAGTATTTGGAAGGGTCCTTTCCAGCATTCTTGTAAGGGTTCAGAAGTCCACATCTTCACGTAAACGTAGTCTCCAGGTTGAAAATCATGCACTGGATTCTCCAAAGACAGAGGTCTGTTCCACAGTATCGCATTTCTAATTACAGTCAGGGGTTTTCCTAAAGAAAGCAAATAGTTATATACGTCTTGTTTTCCTTTCACATGCATATTTGGATTTGGTTCAGGAGATTCATATGGTTTCCCATATAGTAATTCATAAGGACTGACTGAGGTACCACTTTTTGGTTGTACCCTAATTCACAACAATGCTAATGGAAGTGCCTGAGGCCATTTTAAATTAGTTTCTTGACATATTTTGCTAATTTGCCTTTTCAGAGTCTGATTCATTCTTTCTACTTTTCCGCTAGACTGTGGCCTCCAGGATGTATGTAAATCCCAAGTAATGCCCAGAATTTTACAAATACTTTGTACTACTTCAGCAACAAAGTGTGGGCCTCTGTCTGAAGAAATTCCAATGGGGACTCCAAATCTTGGAATTATTTCTTGTAGTAACCATTTTACTACTTCTTTTGCCTGAGTGGTACAACAGGGAAAGGCTTCTGGCCATCCTGTAAAGGTACCAACCCCCACCAGAATGTATCGATATTCATTTTGTCTGGGTAGGTCTGAAAAATCTACTTGCCAATAATCTCCTGGTACTGTTGCAGATTTGAGTGTACCCATTTGGACTCTCTTCTTTAATACTGGATTATTTTTCAAACATAATTCACATTTTGCAGTTATTATTTTGGCCAATCCTAACATTTTGACTGATACTACTTGTCTCTTATTAAAAGGGTTACCAAAGCCTCTATGCCCCAATGACATTCCTGATGTTTTACCTGAATTATTTCTTAGTTAAAAGAGGTGGTACTATTATTTGTCTATTAGACGTCACCCACCATGCAGCTAACCTTTTTTTGGCTTTCAATAATTTTCCTAATTTAACATCTTTTTCTGAATATTTAGGTTTCTCCCTTGAGAGAATTACTGTCTTGGTTAGAATCAATGCCATTCGTAATGTTATTTCTTCCACTGTTTTTCTGGTAGCCCTATCTGTTGTATTCTTAACCTGAAGTGGTTTACAGTGCATGATTGCTATCTGAGTTGGTTTCTGAACTGCTTGCAATAATTGCAAAATTTCCTCCTGATGTTTAATATTTGCTCCCTGGGAGGACAATAATCCTCTTTCTTTCCATAAACTCCATGGACATGTACTACCCCAAAAGCATACTTCGAGTCAGTCCATATATTTACTTTCTTCTTTTCATTTAATTCAAGAACTTGGGTTAAAGCAACGAGTTCTGCCTTTTGAGCTGAAGTGGTGCTAGACAACGCATTTGACTTTATGATTTAGTTGTCTGTTGTTACCGCATATCCAGAGTATCGAACTCCATGTTCCACAAAGCTGCTGCCGTCTGTATATAACTCCTAGTCGGGATCTTCCAATGGTGTGTCCTTCAAATCCTCTCGACTGGAGTACACATGTTCAATTGTAGTCAGGCAGTCATGCTCCAGCTGCCCTTCTTCCTGTTGTAAAACTTAGAAAAACTGCAGGGTTTATCAGGTTAGTTTTTTTTTAAACCACATCATCTTGTTCAGTCAGGACCACCTGGTACTTTATCATTCTACTTGGGGACAACTAATGTCCCCCTTTTTGTTCTAAACCAGTTATCACCATGTGTGGGACATATATTGTTATTGTTCTTCCCAAAGTCAATTTCTGGGGCCTCTTGAATAAGCATTACTGTAACAGCAACTTCTCAAAGGCAAGTAGGCTATGCTTTATTCACAGTATCCAACTGTTTGGAAAAGTATCCAACTGGTCTCTTCCAGCTTCCCATTCTCTGTGTCAGCACACCTAGTGCAAGATGTTGTCCTTTATAAACTAACAACTGGAAATCTTTGGTTAAATCTGGAAGTCCCAGGGCAGGTGCAGACATTAGAGCTCATTTTAAATCTTTAAAGGTCTGTTGCTGATGTGGGCCCCATACAAAGGGAAAGTTCTTTTGAGTTTCATACAATGGCTTACTTATTAGACCGTAATTCATTATCCAAAGGCAACACCACCCAGCCATTCCTAGAAAGGCCCTTAGTTTATGAACATTTTTCGGCTCTGGTATGCCTCAAATGGCTTCCTTACAGTCTGTTCCCAATTGCCACTGTCCTTTTGAAATCTTAAAGCCCAGATATATTACAGTCCGGCTTGCTGTTTGGGCTTTATTTTTGGATATCCTGTACCCATTTAGTCCAAGAAAATTTAAAAGTTCTATTGTTACCTTTATGCAGGTGGATCTTTCTTCTGCAGCAATTAGTGCATCATCCACAGATTGCAAAAGTAAGTGTCCAGGCTTTGGCTGTGAATCATCCTGTTTCTATACTTCAAGTTCCTTTGCCAGATGATTTCCAAAAATGGTCAGGCTATATTTTTTTAATCCTTGGGGTAGTCTTGTCCATGTCAATTGCATTTTTTTTTTTTCATCCAGTTTGTGGATTTTTCTACTCAAAGGCAAACAATTTTCTGCTTCCTTTCTCCAGAGGTATGCAAAGAAAGCATTCTTTGAATCAAGCACTGTAAACCACTCATGGGTCTCTTTTAATGCTGCCAACAATATATATAGATTTGTCACTACAGAATAAATGTCCTTAACTATCTCATTCACTGCTCTTAAATCTTGTTACTAACCTATATTCACCTGAAGGTTTCCTAACCGGTAAAACTGCAGTATTATATTTAGATTCACATTCCTCAAGGATTTTATATTCCAAAAACTTGTCAATCATTTTTTAATTCTCCATCTAACTTCTGGTTTAATCGGGTACTGTTTAATCCTTACTGGTCTTGCACCCTCCTTCAATTGTATTTTCACAGGTAGTACTAATTTTGATTTGCCAGGTTTATCTGTTTCCCATACTATAGGGATTACTGCTAGATCTACTTGCTGTGGAATTTCTTGTTCTTTTATTCTTTCTTGTATCATTAGGATTTCTCCTGTCTTTGACTCAGGTATTTTTAGGAAGAGTTCCCCTTCCTCAAAAACAATTTGTGCATTTAATTTGGACAACAAATCCCTTCTTAACAAGGGTATAGGACATTCTGGTACATACAAGAATTTACGTGTAATTATTTTGTTCCCAGATTTTAAATACAGGGGTTGTAGGAATGGACTGTTTTTCTTCTTTCCCTGTTGCTCCCCTTATATTTGTTGTTTTCATTCCCAATTTTCTTTTGCAGTTATCGAATATTGAAAATGTTGCTCCTATATCTACTAAAAATGTAACCTCTTTTTCTTCCAGCTTAATTACAATCAGAGATTGAGCTGGGTTCCCCTCCAGTCCCCTTCATTCATCTAGGATCATTACTCCTGCTACGTCTTGCTGACTGCCCCTCATTTTTCAACATTCTCGTTTCCAATGACCTTCTTCTTTACAATAAGCACACTGATTTATTCCTAGGAGTGCATTAAAATCTCGGTTCCCAGAATTCACAAATCCTCCTCTAAAGTTCCAGTGGCAGGCCACTTTTCCTGATCTTCCAAAACATATAAAGGCCACCAATAATTACAATACTCTTATCCTTTGATTTTTATATAAGTCATCATGTATTTCTCCCCAGTGTGTTAACAGACATCCTAATGGGGAAATCTTCGGTACCTTTTCATCAAAAACCAAATTACCAACACTCTTACTCTCAAACAAATGTGTTAGTTTAGATGTCATTTCAAAATATTTTAAAATTCACACACACACAATCACTCAATCTTTCGCTTCGTTCTTCTCTGGCTGCACCCCTCGCAGGATAACAGAACCACGGATCCGAACTCCGCACTTGCTTCGTACTTATTTGTACGTCTCAAACTCACACAGACACAAACACCAATTTTAAATACCAGAATACAGATACCAGATACAGATGAAATACCAGAATGCAGATGAAAAACTCTATAGCATATAGGTTTTTCCAGATACCAGATTTGTCCAACCCTGCAATAGCTTTCGCTTATGTTTTACGGTCAGACGCCTAGGCTTCAGATTCCAGACCTGATTCCACAGACCAGATACTAAAGTAGATAGGATCCTTTTAATGCAACCCTGCGCAGCTTTCGCCACGTCTGACGGGCAGACTTCTCAGACCAGACCAGAAGAGAAGTGTCTTACCAACTCCAGGGAATGTCGCGAAGAGCCTTTTGGATCGGGGATCGATGGGTATCCCCGAGAATTCCTCAGTGCCGGCTGGAACCGATCAGGTCCCTGACTCCTCCGGTCTCTCTCAGCGAGGTCCCATCTGGGTCACCAGAAACTGTCACCAAAACGGGATAAAAGAACTTATCAACACCA
The DNA here is from genome assembly GCF_047716275.1 of Strix uralensis. NCBI lineage: Eukaryota > Metazoa > Chordata > Aves > Strigiformes > Strigidae > Strix > Strix uralensis. The sequence continues at coordinate 151,748,366 of NC_133972.1, read as the reverse complement.
ATTGGATGTAGATAAGCAGACACTCCTTTATTAACGGCCGGGTGTGCAGGGAAATTGTGTCACCAACAACGCACACCTGAGTCACGTAACATGCTGATTATATGAGATACAATCATACATATTAATCAAGTGCTCATACATAAACATATTTTCCCCATAACTCGTTATCATATTTACACCTTTTTCCGATCCTGCGCACTAAAGCTCTAAAATGAGTCTGGGGTGTAATTAGAGTCGATGGTCCATGAGTCGGTGGTCGCGATCTCCCCCTGCTGGAATTACCTTTTACCTAGTTTCTTCATAATTTGGCAGACATATGCTGGTTGTTACAGTTCATTGTCTCTAATTTCTATTAATTCTACTTAAGCTTCTGTTTTTGACATGCATAGACGATAATGTATTATTTCAAGGTTAACAATTATTGAACTATGTGGCCCTATGCAGTCTTGGTCTAGGACTTTACAGATGATCTCATAGCAGCACAATGTTTCTACAGTTACTAAAAACAATACACAATTACTTTACAACTATTATAAAACCAATATTCTTATAAAATTCTATTTGGTTATTCAACTTCATATCATAAACCCTAAAATCATCAACTTAAATCGATAACAAATCAATAACAATCAGTAACAGCTCCACTGTGACGTGAGACATTCGACTGATGTTAGCCCTGTTCAAAGCCAGTGCCTGAAGGGCAGGAGTGGAGACATTACTGGAGAGCAGGTACCACAAAGGGGTCAGGGTTTAACTTCTCTAGGCTCTGCCATGTCTCCAGTAGAGACTTTCATAGCAGGCTGGAACATGATTGCCAGCAACAGGCTTGTCCAGCCTGGACCCTTTCATTGAAGAATGGATATTGGATACTTTTTGAGGCTTACCGGTATTGTGCTGGATATCACTGCTGTGGTCTTTCTGTTGCAGCACAATGGAACAGCTGTTTTCCCCTTGGGATCTAAATAAAAGGATCTTAAGGCCTTTCCTAGAGGCCACCTGACACTTGGTCAGAAGGGCCATTACTAGACTGTGCCAGGGCAAGTAACATTAATGCTACAATCTGCTGTCTCCTTCATAATAAGTGTAAGAGCTGCAGGCACTCGGGAGTAACCAGGCTTTCTACTTTGTGATCAGGTTGGTTCATTATTTCTGCTCCAGTAAATCCCACCTAAAACTCTTCAGGATTCACTAAGGTTAGATGAGACACAACATGCAAGTATGCTTGCTGGTTTAATATCCCCTCACCATCATGCTTTGTCCTAACTGCTAAAACCAAATATTTTGCACTGAGAAAGTTGTTGGCTGAAATAATCACAGGTTTCCACAGCTGCGATGCCTTTGCCCATGGCAGGATGCTGATGTGTCAGGGTCTCTCTGTGTTGTGCAGCATGTCCCAGAGAGACTGCAGCCATACCTAATGCCACTGCTGAGATGTAAGAATGTAGACGTCCCATCATGAGACAGCTGAGGGCAGGGGATCCAGCATCTGAAGTTGCGGCACTCCACAAGGATCATAAAAAATCAGAGGTGAATAGAGAGCCTGCCAGCTGTGCCCTTCACCGATTCCTCAGCATTGTCATATAATTCTCCCTAATAGCCCTGAACAAATTCACAGAGACTTGACCAAAGTCTTTTATTTTGCCTGGGCTGTGCTAAGCACAAGGTGGTTCCTTCCATCTCCTTCTCTTTCCCAAGACAAACATTTCTGCCTTCTTTACAGGCAGGTGTGGTAAAAAACCACCTCCAGTGCTGAGCCAGCAAAGCAAGGTGTTCTTTGCCTTATCATCACTGTTTGCCCAAGCTCCTCGCCCTCCACACTGCCTCTCCGAGCAAGGAGAGACACAGGTTCTTGAACTGTGTAGAGCACGAAGGTCGTTTCCTGACCCAGGCTGAGGTCTAATTAGTGGAGTTACGAGCTGCAGTGCCTGTGAGAAGAATTAGTGAGGCTCTGAGCTGGCACAGGGCTGTGGGCTTAGATCAATGAGGAAGAGGGGATTTGAGCTTCAGAGTAGCTACATCAGCCTGAGCCCTTCCATCAGTTTGTTCTACGTGCACGGCTGCATCTGGGTACTGCTGGAGGCCTCCAAGTCAACAGTGGTGTCAGGGTATCCATAGAGGTTATTGAACATCAGGCTTTGCTGTTTATTTTGTGGAAACTTTGCCTGGCACATGGGAAGGGACATCCAGAGAAAGATCTGAGGAAGATCCTCAGGACTTCTGGGCACCCAGTAAAGCAGTCAGGGCAGTGGCTCCATCAGGACTGCTGGACACCAGTGAGACCTGGACCTGGTCATTCTGGGGCAAGTTGAGTCTGCAGTGTATGTCCACCCAAGTCCTGCATGTCCACAGCACAGTCTTAGGAAGCCAAGAGAGAAATACTGTTTATACAGACTAATGGAAACCATGGGAACAGACTGGGATCTGACTATACAAGATCTCAAAAAATAATTGTAAAATGGGAAGCCATCCTCAGTTCCATCCTTTTTACTAGTGTTGGTCCCCCAAGGACCTGTTCTTAGCAAAGCACTATTCGATACTAGCTCAAGCTCTTTGGTTTATCAAAGAGGAAGGTTAAAAAAAGGATATGATCCTCATTTTAAATATCTGAGGAAATAATATCTCTCACCAAACTCTTTACAGTGTCAGAGAAAAATAGAGAAGCAACAAGCCTGGGAGGTCATTTCCAGTCTAAATTTATCTTGCTTAAAGGAGCACATTTTTAAACAGGGAACAGGTGAAGTGTGCAAGGGCTTAGGCTGTGCTGGCAGCCTCTGGTTTGAGCTTTGCACAGCTGGAGTTACTTGTTACTGCAGACTCTGGGACACAGGGGATAGTGCCAGGAAGAGACTGGGACAGCTGGTGTGGAGAAGGGTACACTGGAGATGTGGGAATAGGAAGGCTCAGGTGCAGGATGATAAGGGGTTTCAGTCTTGGTTTGGGAATGGAGAGAGAGTACAGTTCTATACCTAAGCATGGACAGGATCAGGCCTTTGTCTTCTAACCTGGTCTTTTTGCCCATGGAAGCATTGTAAAAGATGCTACCCCACTGGGACAGACATGTAAGTCTCCAGCACCAGGCATTTCTACTTCACTTCATTGTAATTTTTTAGCCAAGTTGCAAGAGCACAACTTTCCAAATTAACTTTACAGACCAGCAGTCAGATTGAAATGAGTCATATTTTAAAATCAGATAGTCTAAATGAGAACTTTAAATTTTTCTAGCCTAGTAAATACTAATGTGCAAAGTCTGTACCTAATGTTACCTCATAACCAGCTCTTGTTTCTTTCCAGCTCTGGGACTGTCCTTTAAGTGTTATTCTGTCTTGCCTGATTAGAGATGTGCACTGAGTGTTTTCACAGAAGCATAATTCATCCTCCCTAGTTTTCTCCTGCAGTTTCTAAGCAAAAGCCAGGCTAAAGGACAGAGTGAAAAAGCAGCCTTCTGCCTGTGCTGCTTAAAGACCAGCCATGTAGCAGGAAAAGGGAGTTCCGTCCCTCCATCCTGTGGCAGTCTGTCTTAAGAATAAACTTATGAGCATCTACTGAGACATGACTGTGGGCTTCATATATCCCTGGTAACTCAGCCGCAGTAATTCTGACAATCAGCACATACATTCCACCTCACCGCCCCGCAAGTAATGTCTTTTACCTCTACATAGCTGCCGTCTTTTGCCACTGCTGGCTGCTTCCAGGAATGTGTTTTCTGTTCTGCTCCCAAACCCCATAGCGCATTGCTCTGCTGCGGCACTCTGGGATCTCTTGCAGAAAGCAATGGGATCCAGTGGCCTGGTGCAAACCAAATCATTCCCCTGATTTCCCTTGCCAGGTCTTATTTATCCACCAGTGTTTGTGAGATAGACCTTACTATGTTTTAAGCGTTGTCAGCAGCTGGCAGGAAACACTGGCGATCAGAGCAATCCTCACAGCTCAGTTTGCAGCAGGCTCTTTGGATTCCTGCCTTTAAGTCATGCAGTGACTTCAGAGCAAGTATAACAGGGCATCTGAAAAGGAAAAAGTTGAAATCCAGCAGATGTTTCTTGCTGATCTCTTCCTGAAGCAGCAAGCTGCTGGACCTAAGCCAGCACTGCAGACCTGGGAAAACCAGCAATGTGTGTGTGGACTTGGGGATGTCCAAGGCTGCCTTTCTTCCATGGGGAACATCCTGCAGCTGCAGAGCCCTTTCCTGCGAACTGACTCTCTGTGTTCATTCTGGGATGTGTCATTCTGAAATGCACCCCTGGCCTCTGCTTCCTTGCCCAGCAAGATTTTACATGCTATCTGGACAGCAGCAAGAGCTTCCCTCCCTGCCCTTAGCAGTTCTAGAATGACAATGAAATCTGCACATGGATGACTGAAAGGCAGATGGAGAGGCTGTCTGTGGATGAGAAGTAACTGTCCCTTCTGCAAGGTATAATAAGCAGCTACCTAAATGTTTGCTAGTACGAGGGTGGAGTTTTGCAGATGGGCTGAAGAAGGAAGCAAGCAGAGCTGGCGGATGCCGTGAGCCACCTCAGCACAGAGGCATCTCTGGGATGTGCAGCCACTCAGAAGCACAGACTGATGGGATGTATGACCCTCCTCGAGGCTAGAGGCAAGACATCAACAATGTTGGCATGTTTGTGAGAGGTTTTAATCATAATTGCTGCACATTTTAATACGCACATGACACAGTGTGAGGACTTTTTTCATGCTTCATACATATATTTAACTATATTGGTGGAGAGGAGGGAAATCTTGGTATTCTGAATTAATTAAATATGTGTGGATATATTGGTTTTCATAAGGCAGGGACCTGAACATGTACAAGACTCAAAAGCATGAATGAAGGGCACACGCAAAAAGGGAATGAACACATCAGATTAATTGGTGTGCATTTAAAAATAGTAACTGTACGTAATGCTGTGCAAAGCTAAAATCTATTTTAAACTGTTTATATAGAACGGAAGTGTATGTTCTCAAGGTCTCCAGTTTGTCTGTGTGGGTTGGTCAAAAAAGTTGCGACATGCTGAGAAAGGCATTTGTGCCTTGTTTTTAGCAAAAGTCACAGCCAACAAAATGGATTTAAAAGAGGAGAGATTGCAAAATACTTAGAGGTCACAAGGCAATCTTTGCCCATGCTCTCCAGGAGGTGCATATGCCTTACCAACCTTTGAGGAACTGCATCTCTGAGCTTCTGACTGCCTCCCTCTCTGTCATTCTTCATGAGCCTTTTTCTCAAGCCCTCTCTTTTTTTGTCTCTCAGAGGATGTGGGCAGCACAGGGAGGCTGGCAATATGGTGGACATCACCTGAGGTTGTCCTTGTTCTGGAGGATGTCACCCATCAGGTGTCCCTGAAACAAAGAGACTGTTCAGAAAGGCAGCAGACAAACCAGGAAAAGATGCTGCATTGCTGCTAAGGGGCTGACCCTTCAAAGCTAATGTGGAAATAGAAGGGTATCGCAAACCCGAGTTGCCCTGCCAAGAGAGCTGCATTGCTGTGTCAGCTTCCTTCCAAAACAGAGCACGGTCTTTGGCTTTCCTTCTCATTTTGGTTGCTCTTCTTTTTTCTTCCTCTTCTTTTTCCATTTTTAAACCTTGTGGATCAGCACAGTGTGCACTACAAAATACCTAGTTCTACAACACAACACAAAAAGAGGCATACCGTCACATGCCTTAAAATCCTTTTTTCTGCAGTATTGTGATTTCGTATCATCTCTTACCAGTGCAGAGCTAAGAATCTATTGAATCTGTGAACCAAATATGTGATTTAAGATCTCACTCTTTTTTGTATTTGCCACAACAGCCAGACTGGGCAAGCCCATGAGGTGCCAACATCCCAGCTATGGAAAAGTAGCACACAGCAATCAGGGTCAAAGGAGGGAGGGAGTTAATGTAGTGTCAGGGAGGCCTGAACTGGATGTATGAGAGCTGGAGCTGTGGTTGTGAAAAGTGCCCTTACAGGGAAAAGAATGGTATGCTAGCATGGGGGAAGGAAGAGGTAAACATCCATAAGGCAGAGAAGGGTAAATGAGCAAAAGCTACCTTGTCAGGTCCCTGAAATAGGTAAAGTACTGCTGCATGATGTTTTATATCAAACAATACTAACTGCAGAGGATTCCAGCCTGTTTGGGGTTCTGCCTGCAACCATGTCATCCCGCCCCTGAAATTCAGCAATACTGACTCTGATCTACCATCACATCAGATCTGAATATCCTTTCAAAGTCTGTGCCTTACAGCCTTCGACTGCAGAGCCAATCTCTGCTGTTCTGCGTTCTTGTCAATGTTGGTCTGCGGCCACAAAATTTAGTGAGAAGGTCTCTGTCACTGGCCGGCCCAGGGCATGTCCCCTTCCCTTTCCTTCACTTGTTCAGACATGCCGAGGGGTCATGGTGGGGCACCGAATAAAATCACTCAATAGGGAGGCACACGATACCAGCATGTGTACTCACCGTGAGTGAGTAGCAAAGGGCAGCGCTGGGACGCAAGCCAGCGTTTAGCTGGCGAGATGATACTTGATTGATGTGACACTGGATCAATAGCAAGCACACAAGAAAACGAGCAGGAAAAAGATACAAGCAATAAGTGTGGTAGGGAACAGCAGTGGGAGGACCTGGCAGGCGCACACGAGTTGATTCAGACGGGACATGCAGCCACACCTATGCTGTTGTGGGCAAACTTGCCCTGCACCTCAGAACGATTGCTTTCAAAATGGGTTTAATAACACATGTCAGAATGTCAGCTGGATCATAGCAGGGAATCGTGCTGGGGACACCAGTCACACTAAGGTGAGAGAGCTCAAACTGACTTGCAACAGAATTCAAGTGTCAACAAGTTACTGTTGAGCAGAACAGGCATTTTGATTTAATGACAGAAACTGCACCTCTGAGCAGGCACAGAAACTGATGGGGGGCTGGAATCCCCCATCAGAGGGGAAATAAGCATGAGAATAACAAACAATCAAGACTGTTTCAAAAAAACTAACAAATAATCCTGCCTTACAGCATTGCTCCTTCCAGTTTCCTTTGCTCCTTTCCTCCAGAGTAGACCAGCATTTTGCTTTTTCTGATCATGTTCACCACATTCATGCTTGGCCTTAAATTAGAGCCTTGTTTCTTATCGTGAGAAGATAATAAAGTCTTTTTTTAAAAATCTGGAGTATTCTTAGGGGCTCCATAAGAGCTAAAACGCCTTACCCATACCCATATGGAGCTGTGTTTTCTATGTGTATGATGCAGCTACAGATTTCAGTGAATCGTAACCACTGAAACATTTTTGTAAGGCTAGGTTTGGGGATAATAAACTCCTTGCATTTGGTCTACCCTTAACTACAGAGAGGTATTCTTGATTTTCACTCTATTTTAATGCAGAATACTCGGTAATATCTGTGGGGTTTATGAGTTGTTTTTAAATTAGAAAACAACAATTAAACAAGCAGCACGCAGAAAAACACTTCAATATATTTCCAGCAATTTTAAAATACAACATTTCAGTCTAAACCTTGCATTTATTTTTCATTTTAACTTCTATTTATACTTTCATTCATATACTCTGGCTTGCTTCACCTCATACAGGAGCAACACAAAGCAGAGGAAGTCCATAAGCCAGATAAACTGCAGTTATGACAGGTTCATTTTGTCAGAGCTATGCCAAGCATCCAGCACACAGACCAGCTCACCATACCCACCCTGTGTGTCTCTGCTAACCTGCACACATGCATGGAAATATTCCCTTTGGTGTGATAAATAAGTTTCACGCAGTGAATAAATTTTGAAAAATTATTTAGAGTGAATGAGAAATTTTTCCTTATTATCTTCATAGTAAAAATCTCAGCTATGGGTACTCTATTCTTCTTTCACACTGGGTTTTTCCTAATAGTCTCTTTGGAAGCATCTAAATTCCAGAGCCATGATTTGGGCAATACAGGGAACAATGCTGTGATCAGGATCTACAGAACAAAGGGACAAAAGACAGAGCAGACAGAGGGAAGGCCACGGTCCCCTGTCCTGCAAGGAGACTGACCCTTCATTCTCCCGAAAGCAGGAAAAGGTTCAGAGACCAGCCAGAGCTCAGCGTGAGCTCAGAAGATCTGCCTTATTTGAAATTCTTGTCCAGCCAGGTGTGTAGCAGCGCTGTAGTATGGGGACACAACCCTTGAAAGCCATCTCCAGTTCCACATCTGAGGCCAGCAGTCCTCTTAAAATAGCACCAGCCAGGAAAGAAGCTACTTTTTCACTCGGCGGTCTTCAAAGTGAAACCTCACTCTGAAAGCCACCTGCTTGCAAGCACAGAACCCAAAATGCCCACCTCCCCACCACCCCACAAGCATACATGCATTTTCAGTGGTTTTTACAGTTGCTTATTTCCATAAAGTTCAGAACCTACACACAAGATCATTTTAATGCAGTGGGGATTCACTGTCCAGGTACAAGCATTTTCAGTACTGTCAGTTTAATGTGGAAGACATCACTGCAAACAGGAATGTTAGGAAAATAATTTTTTTAGAAAAATGTTAGAAATTTCATTTTTGATCATAGGCTTATATTTGACTGTCTTAAATGTTGTCACATCCAGACCTACTTCCAGTGACTTAAGTGTCAGAAAGATGTTATACAGCTCCCCTGTAACTGCAATTATGCTCTGGGCATGACTCATGATGGCCCAAAACGTTCATTGTACTGCTTTAGGGATTTTTTTTTGTTGCTTTTTCCTCTCTCTTGGATCAGAAGGGAACATTACACTCATCTAGCCTGAGCCCCTATAAAATGCCAACCCAACACCTAGTAATTCCTCTAGTAAGCATATTACATTTGTTTTGCCCCAGACACAGAACTGTTCAAGACTCCAGGCTTATTTTAAAGCTACAACAATGGCTCAAAGAGTGGCAGAATGTCATCTCTGAGCAGAGATGCTGCCTCTATTTCTCCTAACAGGTGTATAATCCGAGAAGGCAGACATTCAGCCTCCCTTTGGGATATATGAAGATGTCGACAGAACATAAAGTGCTCCTTTACCCTTCTTTACAGGGCCCGCCTACATCTCTACTCATGCAAGCTAATACTTTTCAAATCACTTGCACTGTGAATACAGCCAGTAAACGCCTTCCTCTGCAGTCCTTAACGCCAAAACAAGATCTAGCGCTCTTTCAACTTGAAGTGAATTCTGCTTCTCATCTCAGGCCTTTTCCTTCTGCTTTTAATCCATTTAACCCTTCAAGCCTGTGCATGGGCCTTATGCTTGAACTGCCACCCCGAACAGGATTTCATCCACTCCAGGATCCCTGCCCGGCCTCGCCTCCAGCCCCTTCCCCGCAGCCTCTCCAGAGCCATTTTCTGGATCCCACTGAGGAGGAACAGCAACTATTTTTAGGCTGCGTCTGTATGCTAAGCACAGAGGAATGTGGCGGAGAGCAGGGCTTGCCGGGAGGAGAGGAGATGGTCTGAGGGCAGGCGCCTACCGCAGTCCCGCCGGAGCTGCGGCGCAGCGCTGCCCGGCGCCAGGCACGGCAACAGCGGCGGGAGCTCACCGGGAATCTGCCGGCAGCTTCCAGGGCTCAGCTGGGGCCGCCACCCTCGGGGCCAAGCGGTCAGAGCCGGGCCGCGCGTCCTGCCTGTCCCTCTGCTACAGCCCAGTGACCTCTGGCCTCGGCGCTGGCCTGTCACCCGTTCCCGAGCTCCAGACCCCTCGCCGCGCCGGCCGTTAGCGGGACTCTGGCGGGCGCCCGCCGCGGAGCCAGCGCAGCCTCCGCCGGGGCGCAGCAGGGTGCCCGGGTCTAGCCCTGCCTCCGCCCCACCGCCCCGAGGGCGGGCGGGCCCGCCAGCCCCGGCCACCCGGCTAGTGGGGAATCCCCGCAGGTCGCCATCGCCGCCAGGACCTGCGGCCGCCCGGGGTCTCCGGGCAGCGGGTGGGCAGCGGGGCGGGCAGCGCCCCCGCCAGAGCACGCGCCCCGCCCCCCGCGGAGGTCAGCGCGGCGGCGGCAGCGGCGCCCTCTCTCCCCTCCCCCCCTCCCCGCCTTATGTAACGGACGGGCGCCGCCATTGGCCGGCGGGGCCGGATCGCGCGCCAGCAGGGCTGGGCCGCGCGGGCGCCGGGGCGGGGCCGCGCATGCGCAGTGCTGGTGTCCCCCCCCGTTTCCCCCCCCCCGCCGTCGTCCTCCTCCTCCTCCTCCTCCTCCTCCTCTCGGGCAGGCGGCGGCGGCGGCGGCTGTTGCGGGGCCGCGCGGAGCCTTCTCCACCCGCTCGCCAGGGCCGCCCAGGCCGGACTCCCAGGCCGGGTGAGCGGCGGCGGCCCCTCGCGCGGCGCGGCGGGGCGGGGGTCGCGGGGCGTGGGGGAGCGGGCCCGGCTGCGGCGCGGCGGAGCAGGCCCGCCCCGGGGCGAAGGGGGCGGCCCGGCAGCGAGGCGCACTCCGTTCCCGGCCTGCCGCGAGCCGCCTCCCCGCCGCTGGGGCTCCGCAGCCGGGGCCTGCTTCATTCCTCGGCCCCTTCCCGCGGGACACGTGGTGGGAATGGCCGGGCTGCGGCCGCCCCCCGCTCCGCGAGGCCCTCCCGGGGGCCGCGGCCTCTCTCTGCCCCTTCGCGCCTCAGGCCGGGCCCAGGCCGGGGGCCTCCTCTGGCCGCGGTGCCGGGCCGAGGGCGAGCTTGCTGCTTCGCCGGCCCAAGCCCCTCGCCGCCCCGACGGGGAAGCCAGGGTGCCTCAGGCTCCTGTTTGTGTCGGGAAGTGACAGCGGAAGCAGCTGTCGGTGTCCAGTTTTAGGACTTGAAACTCTCTGCTCAGGTTCTGGTTACTTACAAGGAAATGACCCTGTGTGAGGCATTAACGTATGGCAGGCTTCAGCCTCGCTGCCTGGTAATGCCCGTGCTGTTGCTATTGTGATTTGGCAGCATATTTTTCTGTGGTGTTAGGCTTCCTATGTGCTCACGCATTTTTATTTCAAAACAGCAGGTCGGTTTGCTGGACTCCTTGAGGGTGTGCCTGATAAGGAAAACAACACTTATCTGTGTTGTGCAACTGGAATACAGATTTAGTCTTGTGGATGAACTCATCGTTCTTTTAAACGAACTTTGGGATTATTTTTGTCACTTTCTTAGAGTACTGTAGTCCAGATAATCTTAATTTTCCAGTTGACTATTCACTCCATGTGTTTCAACTGTATTAGTGTAATTTGAAGTACTTCAACTCTTGGATTTTTGGTCTTGGGCATCATATGGAGGTTGGTATTTTTGAGCAGATGTTTTGGTTCATGTTTTCTTGTTTGTGATTTAAGTAAAAGCAGCTATTGCCAAATACGTACAAGCTCAGTGTGGTTGGCTCATGCAATGTACTACTTAACAAGCTCTTACCAAGAGACTAAAATACAAAGTAATATGCAAAGACTACGAACATTATTTTTTCTTGCATCTGAGTATCTTCTATCAGGAGTCCCCTGACTTCCGAAGGGTTACTGTAATGCTAGTAAAACAGAACCAAAATAAAACCTACAGTTCCTTCTAGAGTATGCAAAGCTATTGGCAATATCTCTTCTTTCTGTTTTGTTGGTTTATTTTTAATGTTCTTGTTGAGCCATGCTGTACGTAAACAGGGTGAGGCCCTGTCTGGGATGTTTTGGAGTAACCAGAGCATACAGTGAAACAGAATGGTATTTTTAGTCTTACTAGCATTCAATGCTGTATCTTATGGAAACTGTCATGTATTTCTATAGGCTTGTTAATAGATAACTTGCGTTTTCTTGTGTTCGATTTTGTTAGCCATATGGACTTCTAATTTCTCCTACAGAGAAACTGATGGGGGAAGGGGAGGGAACACTGGAGATGTAGTATAATACTTCTGCAAAGGGTTACATGGTAGTGTTATATACCATGAAAGACCGGGACTATGACCTGAGAGGTGCCTCTCAGTCCGCAGGAGCTGTTTTGGCTCTCGGGACCGTCTTTTTGCTTGTTTCCAGAAATTCTTGCAATACTAGTGAACTTCCAGATGTTGTTGATGTTTCATAGAAGCTTCATTTTCATAATGATTTTAAGGGCTTTTCGTGCCTGTTTACTGGAGGACAGTGTTTGGATAGGCCTTTCTCCCTCTTGCAGTGGAAGGCTGTCTGTCCTTGTGGAAGGACTGCACGACAGACCCGTTGTAGCCGCACAGTGTCTCTCATCAGTACCAAACTTACAGCAAATGCCCGGGTTGCGCAGAGGGGCAATGACCAACCAGATAACCTCCTGGGAACATTAGGCTTTACTAGTTCTCCTGAAAACAATGGGCTTTGCTAGCTGTCCTGTGCTTGTGTAGTAAGCCTTGTGCTTCTGTGAGAGCTGCACAACTGGATCGTGCGTGGGCCATGAGGGATTGTGAGAAAGATAATAGCAGAAAGTGGGCTGCTGGGTTATATAACGATGCTCTGAAGCCTGCTGTGTTGGTGCGCCCAAATCCTGCCTGGCGTCTGCTCTGGGGGTGGGGTGCAAGCTGAATTGGGTGTTCGAGTGGGCTGCATGCAGGTGGAGAATTGCTGTTGTAAAATACGCTGTTTTGCTGCTCCCTAAAATGTGATTTTTGTGTCTTGTTTCATGGGGTGGACCTTCTAATGTCATATGGCAGTAGTGTTTGCTCCATTATGCTCCTGCGTTATATAGAGTAATAGCTTCTGATGCAGGCAATTTTACTTCTTAAGTAATATGTATGTGTGTGAAGTTGGCTGAAAATCTAAAAGATTGGCCACTTGTAAAAATAGCCCTGAATAAAGAGGGGTGACCTGTTGTTCTTAGCATTCCCAACTCCAAAGCAGCTCACAAGCATGTGCACCAGAAGACAGTAATACAGGTTGGGTAATACTTTGATTTGCCTTTCTTGGAACCCGGTTCGAGTTTTAGAAATAAAGGTTGAGTCTTAAGCTTTACAAAAAAAAAAAAAAAAAAGGAACAACAAAACCCCCTAAATTTTACTGTACCTGTGAAAATAGAAAATAATTTTCTATTAACTGTAAAGGAAACTTTAATTACTCTGACTATTGAAAACACTTCAAAAGTAGACCTTGAAGCTTTGTAGAGGAAGAAACCTTAGAATGGCCTACTAGTTCTGGTGTGTATTATAAGAATGATACTAAAACCAGATAGTTTTTACATACTAAAGAGCTTGAACAGATGTTTGTTGTATATGAGTTATGGGAGTTGTAGGCCTTACGGATGGAGTGCATGACTGTATTGTGCTCATGGTTATGGCTTTGGAGTCAGCTAGCAGCAGTAGCTTCTCACATTTGTAGACTAAATGTCTTCTTTTTGTTTGTAGATATGGCTCGTGGACAGCAGAAGATTCAGTCGCAGCAGAAAAATGCCAAAAAGCAAGCTGAGCAAAAAAAGAAACAAGGACATGATCAGAAGGCTGCAGCCAAGGCTGCCTTGATATATACCTGCACTGTTTGTAGGGTAAGAGGAACCAAAGACAAAATATTATTGTAGGCAGGTCTGTCTTCCAGCCTAGAGCAGAATTTTTAGAAGATTATATAGTGGAAACTAAAATACTTAAGTGGCTGTCTAGCTTGTTGCTATAAGCATTTCCATCTGTTATGTGACTTGCTCACAGATAACTCAGCTGTACTGATAATTGAGATACGAGAAGATCTGAGAGGTCATGTACAGATCTGATTTACGTAATTACCTTGCCTTTTGGATTGCAGGGGTCTGCATGTGGTGTTAGTATGATGTATAAAATGTAAAAAGTAAGATCACTTCCTTTTTAATCTCCAAATGGAAACATCTTTTCTTTGTGATGGAATTGGCCCATCTTAGAATCAATGGTTATGGATGTTAATGTAGAGAGGAAAAGTAGTGGTGCCAAAAGCTTTAGTGTAAGTTTGATACACAGTAACTTCTACTAGAATAAATTACTTGACAGGAGAACAGAAACGTGAGCACTAATCAGATTATACTTTCCTTTTGGCTGGTTTTCCTGAATGTGCTCGTTTAGGAACCGAAAGATAGACCTGCCATTTTCACTTAAATGGTCAATCCCAGAATAGATTTGTTGCTCTGTATGTCTTAAATAAGATTCCAAATTAAGAGCTGTTCACTTAAGTACTTACAACCAGCTCTTTTTGTGAAATCAGGCTGTAGCAGCAATCGCTTTGGGCAGTTGATGCCTGCAACTGTGTAGTAGTGGTCTGAGACAGACATTCTCTGCTTGGCACACGCTATGCAACATAACTCTTTGGCCTACTGATAAACAAAAGAAATAGCCTTCGTAAAGATTTGATCCTGAAAAGAATAAACGTTTATCTTTGAGGTGTTGAAAAAGAAAATGGTAAGGAGATAGGTTTTCCACCAAACCAGCGTGTGAAGCGCAAGATCTGCAGGGAGGTTTCTAGCAAGAATAAAGCCATTGATGAACATGCCAAAACAGTGTGATACTAGTGCTTAAAAGCACCTCTCTGAAAATCTGAGGTTAAATACTCCTCTTAAACATTGAGGAGAAAATTTGCTTCAGGAAAAAGAAAATAAAACATAGGGGGAACAGGTTTTTGTAGTATTATTTAACTCTTGTACTGTCCATAAAGTTAAATGTCTCTCTTTAATCAGACACAAATGCCGGATCCCAAGACCTTCAAACAGCACTTTGAAAGCAAGCATCCTAAGACTCCACTTCCTCCAGAATTGGCTGATGTTCAGGCGTAAAGTTGTCTACAGGTCATTACCTTAATTTTTAAATGATTGTCTGGGAAAGGTGTATTATGAATCAGGTTTTTTTTACCACCGCCAGCTGGGACTTAAAACTTGCTTTGTTTCCTTTACCATGAAGATGAACTATAGGTTAAAGTTGTACCCTTGAACTGTTACACAGGAGAAGCAAGCTAATACTTACATAGGTGAAATGGCTGTGGCGTTTCAGGAGGTTGTATTAGAAGGGATTAATGTTATTTCAAATGGTCATCCTTAGAGTTGTAGGAATACTTTTATTATTTAGTTCTTGCTTTGAAATGTTAGTTTCTCTTTGAACAATATACATAAAATAAATACAATCTGTCTGTTGCTACAAAATGTGTAATGAAAATAGTTTAGTGTATTAACAACAATTGAGCAGTTTTGTTCCCAAAGCTATGCAAGTGAATGCAGATTTTTCTGCATTCAAATATAAAACTTAACCTCTGTGTTATCTATAGAAGAGATTTCCCAATAGCCAGTTGTTAGGCTGTAACTGAAAGTGGTTATAATAAAAGGCTGAAATGAGGTAAAAAGCAGTATTATGTATTTTATTCACACAGAGGTAAACAGCATTGTGTAATGGTTCAGCTTAACTGAGTTATTCTTGTTTTTTATAGGTGAAATCATGGCACCTATTGACTCTTCTACTGTCAGACCTTACATAACAAACCTGCAGCTGCTTTTCTAAAACTGTTGATCAGCAAAAATGAAGGGGCTACAGAAACATTCATATTTTTATGCTGTTCCCTCTTGGGCTTCATGCAAAGACAATTCTGTGTAAATGTACAGTTGTGCCCTATTTGGAAATCCTGAAAAATCAGTCCATACTTGTTATAAAAAATTTTTTACAATTGTAATTATATTGATGTTCATATTGTGTAAAATAACTCATTTAATAAAGTAGTACTTTGATTTTACAGTATCACAGATTAAATCCTTGTAGAAGTTCCGTTTCAACTTTCTGCATTATCTGCCTTATAAAATAATAAAAAAGACAAAGTGGAATTTTCCCCATCCTGCCAAAACATGAGCAGTATCATTCCACTGAAAGTAATGTACATTACAGTAAATTAATCTTAAGTGAAAAGGGAAGCTGCTCAGACTTACTGTTCAGTGTGCTGCCTGCTTGAGCCCATTCACTAGTGGTCAAGTTGTTGGCTCAAGGCACAGCAGACTCCCTAGAAGCTGCATGAGAATCGTGAGACTCCCTTCTACATTTCAGTCCTGTGTATTGGAGTCTTAATACTGCAAGCCATTTTGAATGGGATTCCTTTATTGTGAGGGATCATGTTCCTTGAAGTCATGTACCGGAGAGACTCTGGTTGTGCTTGTTATCCTTTATATATGATAGAAGGCTGAGGAAGCTGAGAGGTGGCAGGATTGAATGCTTCTGGGTATGCTGGCTTGAAAAAGGCTCACAAATATTAGGTTAAAGCCACTCTGCTCTTAGTTGAAAATTTTATCTGCAAAGATGGTATTTTGAGCAGTCAACCACACATGTTCCCCCTCAAATGCATCTGGTTATTTCAGTAGCAACTCTTCAAGAAATATGCAAAATAGCCAGCCATTAAAACCTTTTTTCACAACCAACTTAAAATAAGCCTGTTGGAAAAGAGCCAAAGTAACTAAAATAATATGGTTACTTTAAGAAATCAGATGTGATTAAAGTTGCATTGACAAGAAAAAGCTGGATAATAACTCTCTGGCCCAGAACATTTGAGCAGCTAAACATAATTACATTTAGAGTCTTCTGGGCTCAGTTCTAATCCCAGATGTACAGCACAAGTAGTGGAGAAACATCTGAATTGTGCTAGATGGTCTGCTATCAACCGTGGCTTTGGCATTTGGAGGGGGCTTATTTATGAACTTTAGTTCTGACCTTGCAGAAAGAAGCAATACTAGAATTGCTGTGATTTACTTACTAGAATTGTTAATTTACTGAGGTTACAGCAGATGTAAAAATTGTGGCAGTCCAAGTAACCCTTGCTACGCAGCAGTACTGTACATCTGACCTTCAAATGGCTTCCTAAAATCTAGGACCATAGTCTCAAAGACTCATTCACTTAAAAGAATGCACTTGGTATTTTATTATATAAAGTCAAAGCCTTTGTCTTCGTCCACTCATTTGCTCTTTATTGAACTACTTCTGTGAGACTAGCTTCCTGTCCTCTTTGCTGTGACAGTATCTCTGTAAATACTTACTTTGGCATAAAGTTTCTCTGTATTATAGTCACTCCAGGATAACCTGTATACCACTTAACTTTTATAGATAATGTTGTTCTCCTCTGAGAGTAATCCACTACTGCACTTGTACACCTGACATCAGAATGTAACGCTTCATTTATTTTTCTTTAATGTTATCAATACATACATCCTGACAAACTGGCTTCCACAAGGCAAGAAATCTGCTCTCGACCTTTGTGCTGTATGGGGGAGAGGTACTTCAATGTTCTGGTGCTGTAGTTTGTCTAAAAATACGCTGAGTGCAAATGGATAAAGATGTTTCTTGCACTGATTGGTATTTGGTAATCTGGTTTTACTTTGGAAAATGTTCTGGGATGTATCCCTATAGCTTGGTCCTGAGGTGAAGTATATGTTCTATTCCTTCAATTCAGATTGTGTAGCATTCAATAAAAAGATTTTGTTTCATAAACAATCTCTTTTAATGAGCGCTGAAGAGCTGGAAAGCTGCATCACTAGTGGGATGGTAAACTTCAGTTAGAATTGTATTTTCAAAACTTTGTGATGCTCAGGTTGAAAATACCCTATGAAATGATGGGGGGTTTATGTATTAGAAGGCAAGGGTAATTGATCCTCAGTTCAGTAAGATCCTTAGCTGCAATAGCTGCAGTCTCAATTGCAGAAATAAATGAAAGCTATGACTGAATTGTTATAAAGACTTTATAATATAGGGGGAATGCTATACTAAATGTGGGAATAATCCTCATTCAGAATATCTGCAATACTCCTTGTACCTAAAAGGTCAGAGGGAGGACTAGTTCTCCATCATCTCTTCCTGATCTGAAGGATGGCATCCTGTTACCTGGCTAAAGACACAGTTGTGCATTGTAATGTGTCTGATTAAAGAGAATTAAAAACTAAAATGTAAAATGTCATATTTCCTGCCTGCTTTTAAATACAAGTATTACTGCACTTACAAAATTAATTTCCTGGCTGTGGACAGTCCTGGAACTTGAAGCTGTCTAACTTCACAAGAAAGAAAAATAGGCATGGAAAGGTTCCCATGTTCCCTTGAGAAAGATTAATCTTCCTGCAGGGACAGCATTTAGGTAAAGGGTTCTTATGTTGTCAGTATGGGCATCAGCTGTCATGGATACTTGTGGAGCAACTCTAGAAAGGGATTTTGGGTTTTCAGAAGCCAACATCTGTTCTGGGAATCTCTTTTAAGTGGCATCTGAAATCACGTTTTAAGCAGGGCTTAAAATATTCTGAAAAAAGTATCACTTTAGATCCCAGAGTAAAAGTCACCTGTGATTATGGTGAGCCCATCTCAGGGACTACTGAGTAATCAAGAACGGTTTTGCAATTTGTGTTACTCAGACTTGCTTAGGCTAGTTTCTCTACCTACCTATCTCTAAGAGTTTCTGGTTTCTTGCTATCAAAAAGCTGTGTGAAAAATATGAAATAGAAGTTGAAGACAGTTGCTATGTAGCCTTAAGGAAGTAGTTGGCTTGATGCAGTGCTCTCAAAACATCCCTGGAGACTATCCCATTTGGTTATTTGCTGTTGAGCTGAAAACACTTCAGCTCAAGTAAAGCTAATGACCATGGGCTGTTTGCAAACCACATAGTAATGAAGGAATTTGTAGCATTTCTGTAAACCGAACTGTTTTCCTGTCTTGATAAGAACAGCTAATAGATGGAATTTCTTTTATCATCAAATACTGATAGGCTTGAGGTCTGTTTTGATTCCCATTTTCACAGAAGCAAGTTGGGAAGTATTTGACTTTCCTAGAAGCGTGGTCTTTACAAGGTCTGACCAGTAAACTCGATTAGTCCTACAGAATCCACAAACAAAGTAAAGGTCAGCTTGTATTTCTGTCTACTCAGCCCCATTCTGCTGTGTATAATTTGGGGCCCTTTGATTTACCTATTTAGAACCTTACAGATTTCGCAGTGGACTTTGAATTCAGCCCCAAAACTCAGCTTTGGACTGCTATTCAGTATGTGATTTTCCATGTTCTGTAGCATCATGTTGCTCTAGTCCAGAGAGTGGGAGGGTGTCAAGTTATTTCTGTGGAATTTTACTGTCTGTTTTGAAAATTATTTGGAATTTTTTTTTAATACATTGTTGTGTTACAGTTCTTACATAGATAAGGCACAATAGAGACTCACTGAGGGAGTTGTGTTATCTTGGTAGCTTTCAAAAAAAGCTGGAATAGGTTGGGTGTACAGTTACAATTCTCTTATATGGCTTTTAGCATTGGGGTTTCTGTGAAAGGAATCTGTAGTTGTCCCAACACTGTTATCTGACAGGAATCTGTTCAAGCAGCGTCTCAGCTTTTTCAGGAAGTACAGCGGAACTTTCCTCTGAAAAATACTGTCCATTCAATATATGAAGTTAAGGTCCATACAGCACTTTGATGGCACGGCAAGCATATTTGCATGTTCCCTGTTTGTAGCTGTTACAAAATAGTGAACAGTGTGCAAAACATTACTAAATGCTGGAGATCTTTCAGAGGAGTAAGGACTAAGAGAAGTCTCAAAAAGTTATCTAGTCCATCTCTTTGCTCTGAGATTGGATCAAATCAGCCAAGACTGTAACTAGCAAGTGTTTCTCTAACTCTTAAAAGCTTCCAGTGAAAGGGATCCCATGACCTTGTAAGCAGCATGTACCATTGTTGAACCGTACAACTGGAGAGTTATCACAGCAAGAGTTTATCCCTGCGAGTTAAGTCAATTACTTGTTGTTCTTATTGGCAATAGATGTGATGAATAGTGCCCTCGTATGAACGTTGTTATCATGTTCTCCTGGTCTTCTCTTTTAAGTAAACCCGGTTAATTGAATCATTCTTCACAGGTCATGTCTTCTAAGTCTAGCAATTGTTGGTGCTCTTTTCCGCATCCTTTCCTCTTAAATTGTATGGTCCAAAATGTGAGCCAAAGTGCTGCCTGAGGCTAGTGCAGGGTAGGTGAAAGAATTAACTTCTGGCACTTGCATACATTAGTACTGTTAACACACACTGGTTTTGCAACAGCATCACATGGACTCGCATTCAGTTGCTGGTCTGTGAATATCCCCGATCCGTTTTGGTACCACTAATAATCTCCATTTTGTGCCTCTGTATTTAGTGTCTGCATACCTGTCTCTAATGGATCTCAGACCAGATTTATCAAGATACCAGCATTCTAGACCTGTCTCCTATGCTGTTTACAGTTCATCCAAGTATGGTATCATGGGGAAGTCTTGCAGATGTCCTCTTTTACTCTGTAGTCTGAGTTGTTTGTGAACACACTGAATGGGATAGATCCCAGGCAAAGCCTTGCAGGACCCTGCTTGAGTGTCTTCCCAGGTTCCCAGTAAGCCTTTGTTAATTGCTTCTTGAGAGCATTTTGTACTGCTGTGACTGTCCTTATGGTCAGTATGGTTTGGAGCCCCAGATTTCACCTGTGAGGACTTCACAGAATGACAATGTCAAAGACCTCTGCAGCAACAGAGAGATTTGGAATTCTGTGCACCTGTGGCCACCAGGCCTGTTTTCACAAAGAAGGAGATGGATGGTAGTGGGGTATGGAATACTTTGTTCCTGAAAAATCCACCTTGGCTGGCTGTTGCTGGGTTACTTTTCCATATGTGTCTACAAATAGGATTTTATAAAAATTACTCTAGCCTTTTTCCAGGTTTAGGTTGACTGACAGAGCTGCCTCCTTTTTAAATTCCTTGTGCTTGTCCCACAGCTCTCTTGGACTCTTTCCTGTGCTCTGTGAGTTCTCAAAGAGCAACACTCACGGGCCACACTGATGTGGCTGATTGCTGGAGCATCCTAGGATAAGAGTAATCGGCTATTGCCAACTGGAATACCATCTAAGTCCTCTGAACACTTCAACTTACTCTTTTAACTTCTTACAACGTGCTTTGTTTAGTTAACATAACTGAAGTCAACAGTGGTGTTTATTACTTATTTGTAAGTCTTTCATTTTCTTTCTTTCTTCATCAAGGAATGTATCTATACTTTATCTTTTCCTAGAGATTTATACGCTTTGTATCTGCCTTTTAGAACCTCAGCTGGTTTTTTGACTCTGCTAATGAAGGTGTTATTTTGTTGTCTTTGGAGCCATCTAAAACCCAGTCACCTGTCTGTCTCTCAGGATCCACACGAACTCTTACATTTACAACATGCTGCACAACCACTGAGACCCAACTCTTTAAAAATCCTTTTTAGGTTTTTTGTTGGGGTTTTTTTTTGCAGTTTTACCCACCGTGAAGCTATCAGAAGCTATATATACTCCGTCCTGATCAGTTCATGGTCCCAAATGTGCCAGAGCTGCAGACTTTCTCATTAAAGTTTGAGCTCTGCTAAATGTTTACTTACCCACACATTGTCAGTGAGAAAGATGCTACAGACCAGGCTGGCCTGATAAATCTCCCAAATGTGCAATAGCTGTTATGCTGTATAGAAAACTATATAGCACTAATTAGAGTAGATGTTTGAGTGACTTTTTACCAGACATCATTCTGACCGTTTCTTCCTCTGGTTTTCAAGACTGTCCCTAAACTTTAATCATTGCTGTCTCTTCTATTCCATATGGATGCTGATGTCATCCAACCCCTCACAAGAGTATATCGTGTCTGCCTTCTTTACCTTTTGTTTCCTGATAACAGGGTAATGCCCAAGATGCCTTTGTGTTTTATATGGTGCTTTGCAAAATGAAAGTATGCCTGGAAAACAAATGCATGTTAATTGCACAGCATATTCTCAGGCCAACAGGATGAGCCTTAATTTTTAGCTTTCTTATTCTGGATGTGCCTTCAAGTTCCAGTAGCCGTTACCTGCTGATAGTTTTAACTCTCTTTTGGTATACGTGTTTTCTTTAGCTGTAATGGTCACTGCATATTTTGCAATAAAATGGGTGCTTTATTTTGAATTATTTGTGGATCTTTTGAAGGGTGAAAACTGAGTATTTATTTCCAGTCAAAAGAATAATTGAAGAATGATGTCTTCTGAAAAAAAAAAAGAAGTCTAAAATGTTTGTATATGTCCTGCTGCTATTCAGAATTATTTTTATGGTCATTACTCACTTTCTGTTACAGTAATACTTAACGCAATAGCACTTTCTGTTGTTGAAGGAGACACAGTTAAGGTTTCATTTCACAGTGGGCTGTGTGCAGTATGGGAACTGACCAGAATAGTCTCTGTGCAATGGAGCTCCTTTTTCTCTCTGCACAGAAACAGAGGGAGGAATAATTTACGTTTGTGACTAGATTTCACTTGCTGAAATTTGTATTTAGAAAGTAAATTTAGACAGTTTGTGATTTTTTAAAAAATTGCTTAACCCTTAGATACATTTTTTAAAGGGCACCTACTGCTGCTGTTAGCTCTTACCAGACCAATGAATATTTTTCTTAATGAGGTGTAAGAAATACAGTTTATTAAGGATCACATTAAGAAAGGTTAAGAAATAGTTCACAGCTGCTTTTTGCTGCCGCAGTAAATCATTCAAAGAATTTGCTATTATGCATCTGAAAGCATGAGCTGTTACACAGCTGAAAGAATGTGACACTGTTTGGATCATAACCGCCACTAGCAAACG
The DNA here is from genome assembly GCF_047716275.1 of Strix uralensis. Lineage (NCBI taxonomy): Eukaryota > Metazoa > Chordata > Aves > Strigiformes > Strigidae > Strix > Strix uralensis. Next base: position 151,725,933 of record NC_133972.1, on the reverse strand, counting down.
AGAACAACTTCCCAGCTTCTAGACTGCTTTCTAAATGGACAAAGAATGCCTGTATTTTTCTCAAGTAATAATTGAATTCTACATCACTGAAGTCAGTAGGAACTTAATTTTGTCATATGCTAAATATTCACGTGCATGTGCAGAAAGCTGCTAGCTTGAACACCTTTGTAAAATCTGTAAAACATGTATGTTACTAAAATCAGTTTAAGTGACCTCTATCAATCAGAAGACAATTGCTACATGTCTAGGAGATGCAGTGGTCTGTCCTAGAAAACATATACAGTGCTGTACCAAGACAGACTTCACAAACTGTAGTTGATAAAGTCATGTTTTTGTACTACAGTCACTGTCAATCCTCAAAACTTCTCCTGCTATTTTACCAGAAGCCTTTTAATTGGAAACACTGTGTGGGCGCTATGACTGTGGACCTCACAGACGCTAGTGCCCCATGGACAGAGATTTGGAAACCACTCTTAGACGCTTCTGAAATTAATTGTCCCTCTTGCTCTGTGGCTCCAAGCATTTTCTCAGGACCCAAACATCTCTGTGTTGCCCCCCGCTTCCCCACTTGGGGTGGGTGAATGAGTAGGAGTGCAATCATGTAACAATAAAATTGTCCAGTGTAAAACTACTAACTGCTAATACTGCCTTGATTGCACCATGTGTTTTTAGTCAGTGCTGGTCAGACTTCACTTTTTGCTCCTATGAAGGGATAGAAGCAACCTGTCATCTGCAGAGGTGCTTTCTGGGGCTGCTACTCCTGAACACCAGCCTGCCTTCCTCTCAAAATAAGGCTCATGGAGCCACACAAGCAGCGTAACTAGTCATGTCTAGCTGACCCTAGACCCAAACTACTTAAACCCTTGGCTGAAGACAGCCAAATTTGCAGAAAGGGAGATATCTTAAAGGCAATCCTGTTGTTCCTATTTGTGAAAATAGGCAGCTGAGTAAAGGAAAGGCTCTCTGTGTCTTTATGGGGGAGGGTGGTGGGTTAGAGCTGCAGAATAACCTCCTGCAGTGCTGGACACCAGAGAAACACTTGAGAAATGCCCAAACCACAAGACAATTTCCATTAGCGCTTGTATTTCTTTAGTCAGGAAGGAGAATTCATGCTGAAGCACCTGATCTGAGTGCTTGCACCAAACTTGCTCAGTGTCAGAGCTTTGGCCATGGCTCTGTGAGCAGCAGAGCCGTTTTTAGCTCTTGCTACCAGAGGTGAGGGGGTCCTTCTGCTTCCCTCTTCCCTTTCCTGCTCCCAGCTGTGAGCCCCAGCATCACCCACATCAGGTGCTTATTGGACACTTTCATGAGCTAAGTCAACCCAGCAGCCTGACAGAAAATGATCCCTTTGACTTTTTCCGGGCAAGTGAGAAAAGTCAGCCCCTGGAAGAGTCTGACAAACGGAGATGCCCATGTCGGCGAGCTGGTGGCTGGAGCAGGGAAGTGGCAGGGAGTCTATATTTCTGTATAAGATCAGCAAAGACGAACAGCTTTCCCTTGATAGCTGCCTTGTGTGAGGAAAGGAGGAGAGGGAGAGGTGGAATCCCAATTAGAGACTAAGAACAGTTCACTGTGTGTTTGCTTACATGAAGTGTTTGCTTTTGAGCACCTGAGGCTGGCTCAGAATTGATTGATTGATTGCTAATGATGGTCAAGGTCCATTTAAAGTCAATAAACTAACAATGTCTTGAAGAGATTGTGCTTTATATGGCACCGGTGACATATTTTGCAAGTACTGACACACCATCCCTCTAACTAATGTGGTAATGAATGTGCTAAGTGCTTGGGTGATTTTTTCCCTATTTCCTTCCTTACTTGTTGTGGGTGTGTCTATATCAGACCTCCACATGCTGCATTGATCCTTACCCAGATACTCATCTTTCCAAGTACTCTCAAACAGGCTTGTATATAGTTGGTGTCTCAGGAAGGAAAAAACTGGATGAAAACTTAAACAAAGCTGATGTTGAGATTTTGTTGTCATCAGGGAAGTTTATGAGCTGCTTTTGACGAGAATTTGACTCCAGCAGATCACATGCTGTAGAGCTAGCAGGGAGGGAAAGGAAGTCCTTCCATTTCCAGGGAGCTCCATGGGAGGAAGTGAACAGGAAAGTGCAACGAAGCAGTCACCATTCAGGAGGAGACTAGAACAGAGCAACAGGAACATCAAAAAGTGCCACCAAAAAAACCAAACCTCAGCCATGAACTCAACAGCCAAAAAGAGTGCGGCTTCCCAGAATTTCTTTGCAAATGGCTCTGGCTCTCAGGCAGGTATAAGCTCTACCAAGAGCTCATTGGCTTAGTTGCTAAATCTGATTATGAGAAAGTATTGAATTTTTTTTCCTGCTGAAGGGTAGTTGTCCAGCTTCTTAAAACAAGTAAAGTTGTTACTGTTCCCCTGGAGAGTGAATGGAAGCGGGTTATAATGAAACAGATGGTGTAGCATTTAACTTAAAATCAAGAGTCTTCATTATTGAGACTGGTCTGTCTCAAGCCATGCTTCAGGCAAATTGGTATGCAGAGACATTAAACAGATAATCCCAATGGTTACCCTTGGTTTGATTTCTTAGTTACCAGATTTTAGAGTGCTAAACACATTGCTGATTTTTGAGATAGGCATCTCTTGTTTCTCCCGAGCTATAGTAAACCCCACCTATTTTAAGAGGTGAATCCTGATCTGTGGATTCATATTGTGGAAACAGCCATTCTTTTAATTTAGGAAGGTATATAAAAACCAGCGTTATTATTTATATTCTTTTTGTCTTCAAGTGGCTACCATTTTCTAGTCTCTCTATTCTTATGTCAGATTTTTGCAAATCCCCATTTCCAGCCAGCTTTCTAGGAGAGCTGTAGAAGTCTTTCCTCTTCAAAAACATGACTCAGCTACCATTTTTACTCCAAATAACTCCTCAATCTGCTTCTTTACCATGGAATAAATCTCAGCTCCTTTCTCTGACATTTCCATGTGAATGTTTAGCCAAAAGCTGTAGTTCCATACCGCTGAAAGAAAACTCTTAACCTTTAGCCCACAGCTCTTCACCCCTTACTCCTTTCTCCATTGCTACCACAATCTTGTCCCTTTGGGTTGTGCATGAGCCCTTGGCTTGGTTTGGGTCTCCATCTAGATCCCTTTGTACAAGTTGGGAGTCCTGCTGATTCTTCTGCCTTCCTTAGTCAATGCTTTTTTCCAGGTCCTTGACATCTCCTCTGTGCAGCATCCCTTCCTCTAATGTACAGCCTTCACGTATGCTGCCTGGCCCTGCTCATAGCTTAGAGAGTGGCCATCCAGAGAGCTGCCCAAAAGATTGTTGTCCTCATCTGTTGTTTTCCCATATTTACCTCCTCTTTGTATCGTCCTCACTCTCTCTAGAACTCACTGCTTCTTTCAAAACCCTGCTTTACCAAGATACATCCCAGAAGTCGGTAGCAGTTGCCAGGCTGCTCCTGCTGTCCTCCTGGTCTCTGTTCTCGCTGTTTCCTAGCACCTTTCCACCTGCCTGTACCTCACTGCTGCCTTTGCAGCATCCACCAGTGGGGTCTCAAACAGCACCTGGCAGAGCTGGCTCCAGCTCCACAACCAGGGCTCTGTGGCACTTCCCAAATGCACACCGGTCCTTTTTCTCAGGTCACATTGACATGTCTTTCCCCTGCAGAATGGGCATCTTGTTTTGACAGAAGTTGCCACAGCTGCTAGATGCTGAAACAACTCTTTGCCTCTTCACCGAGTCAATTATTTACTCCACAAGGTCTTTGCTTTTCAGACTATATATTTTTAAATTAGGATTTACTGCCTTGGCCCTTAGCATCCGAATTTATACAAAGGCATCTTTTTAAGACAACATTTCCCTCTGCCATGCCTGCTTCTCCTTTTCTGTCCTCTGTCACACATGCAACCTTATTTAGTGACAGGGAACTGGCAAGTCAGAGATGTAAGGGCAAGGCTTGGGACCAAACAGGGCAGGGAGCAGGACTGCACATCCACAGTCCCTCCCACCCAGTGCCCTCTGCTCTCTACTTGTCATGTGATCTTCAGCACAGCAGTGGCCAGTTAGGTTTTTACCACACCGTGCATGTTCAGCTGATAAAGAGTTGCCCCAGAGAGGAGGGCTCAGGAGCAGCTCTGACCTGCTCTCCCCACACTTAAAACCACCATGGTACTGAGCAGCCATCTTTCTGAAGTGAGAAACCAGACAGTTCCTTAAAGACCTTGGGTGTGTTCCACCGCTAGGTATTTAATGTAATTAGTTCCCAGGTCAAGGCTTACCACTCCACGTTTTACCCCCGGTGAACCCTGAACTGCCAACACCTTGCAGATTGGCTTTGCTGAATTTCCAGCACCTCCTGCCCAACCTGTTTGCTTCTCCCTCTTTCTTGTGCTTCATCATCGCATTTATTTTTCATTTAGTGACCTTTTGTCTGGAAAGATAGGTCTTGTGTGAGAGGAAATGAATCCCCAGCCTACCTGCCCTCCTCCTCGACACACTGCATAGTGAGAGTGGGCAATATAAAATCCTCATGAGAGATCCCTCCTACCCAGCTCAAGTGCCAGACAAATCAGAGGAGCAGGACTTGCTGAGACTTACATTTTGGCCATCAGGGCAAGAAGCTGATCTTTGTTTTGAAGCCTTTACCTTTATCTTTAGTAGCATCACTCAGCCACCTCTCAGGAACATTTAATATGCCTTAGTCCTCTGTAACTGTCATCTGAAGTGATGCTTGCTTGTATGTTCTGCTGTATCCTGGATTTTCCAAAGCACAGTTACTTTTGGGGCACAAATAGCCGGGTCCTGGACTTGCTTAACTTGACTGTGGTTCTGCATAAATACACTTCATGTATGTCTTGATATGGGGCCATGAATTGTCAAAAACATACCTTAGGTGCTGATTCAACTTCAGTTGGAGTAGGATTAGCCCATGATTTCAAACTTCCTTTGCAGGTGACATCTCTTCCTGCACATACATTTTCCCTTAAAAAAAAATTCCAAGTTGTTTATAATCACAATTTATAAAGCTATATTTTCAGTCTTAATCTCTTGCCATTTCAGACAGAGCTACAGGGATACTCCTTCAAGCAGCTACCAGGGTATTCCCCTTCCATACTGATTTAAATTAGCCAAACAATAACCCCTTCAGTAATTAAAACACCCACAAAAAAATCAGAACAAAAAGCTTCCCATTTAAATCTGTGTTAAATCAATTCATCGGAGTGACACGATTAAAATCTTTGGGCCAAATCCTCCATGTCCTCTTCATGTAAGCAGTGCTTTTGAGAGCAAAGGGATGAGTGAGAACAGCATTTAGTCCGTACATTAATAATGTATATCCTTTGACTGACAGGGAGCGGGCTGGCAGAACAAATGAAAGCACCCTGGGGTAAGAGGAAGAAAGCCTCAGCTTGCTGCTACAAACTGCACAGGCATAAAAGTACATTTTGTTCCACTATTAAATAAGGAGATTTGGGATATAATACTGTCTCCTTCTGCAGCCCGTCCATTTTCTGCTCATGGCAAAGAGGATAAAACTGTCCACAGCTCTAATTGTTCTGTCCAATGCTCACATGCCTGGGAGAATTAATTGTGATCTGCAAAATCTATTCCTCTTAGCTGCAAAGCAGCACACTTTTGGATGGTAAACACCTACCGACCTTTGAGTTCAAGTACACCAAAAACTCTGTCCTCTGTGTCCCAGCACTGCGCCCCGCAAAGCTGCCAGCTTCATGGCTGGGATAGCTCGTGGTGGACATCCAGAGCCTCCTTATTTCAACTGTCTTTTTCGTGGTCAGAAAGGCATTGCTGTCTTTCCTTTAATTAAGCCATTTGGGAATGAATCCATGGAGACAAGAGCCGCAATCCTACATGAGCAGCCCCGAACCCCGTGGCTGCGGCATGGGCAGGATGCGCGGGGTGGGTGCCACTGCCCGTGAGCGAATGGAGCCAGTGTCCAGCCTTCATGGCTTCATCTTTACATTATGTCCAGGAGGGGGGTTAATGTTCATTCAAGTTGGATCTACTGCTTTCCTTTGTTTGCAGGTTGTTTATCTTTTTTTGCAAGAGAAATTCTAGACAATTATCTAGTGAATTCAATAATATGTGGGAAACAAAGCAAATTCCAAGAACAAATTACCTCAAATTTTGCACAGTGTAATAACGCTGCACTTCTACCATCCTTTCAGCCATTCAATAGTGATTGTTACAGTTAAAATGAACTCATAATGTTCCTGTCTAGCTTCTGCCAAGTAACTCTTCCCTGTTTGTTCCTGAGCTGTTTCTCTGGATGATTTTTGTAATCTTATTGTACCTGGTATTTTTCATGCCTCCAGAGCAAAGCCAGAAACTCCTGCATCAATGCTGATGGTAGTCAGGGAGGGTGAGTCAGCTTTTCACTTCCAATTGTAAAATCAAGGCTCAGTAACCAAAGATGCTAATCAGGGTAAGCACCTTGCCATTTCCTTGGTCTTGAACACCTAATTTCTACTGAGATATAATTATTACACTAAAATATATTAGAAGAAGCTTGTTTGGATGCTTCGCAGCCCGAAGGCAGGATGATGCCCTTGTGGCTGGGATCCCCTTCTGTAGAGCAGCTGAGCAGACCCACGTGCAGCTGCATTTCTTCCCCGGCTTGCACCCACACATGGTCATTGCTGGGACACGTGCCCAAGGCTGGCTCCTGGGTCCGCCTGCAGCCGTCAAACCCCATGGGAGGATTGGGGTTTCCACAACTGGGCAAGCCTGGCACTGAGACCTGAGAGGATGAGAGAGGACAGCAACATGTGCGGGGCAGGGGGGCGACTGCCCCAGCTGACATGGGAGGTCCACGGGGCAAGGTGGGCACTGTGAGGGTGGTGAAAAAACAATACCCCAGCTGGTTAGGGTTGAATGTGTAACATCATAAATTCTTTATAACATGTAAAGAACCACTAAGAAACAAAAAAAATGTGTAATCATCATATGCACTAGTTTCTGTCCTGCCATTTGAAAGCTTGCTTCTTCAGCGGCTGAAAAGCAAAGTGCCCAGGTCAAGCTCCTCTTCTGGGCAGAGAGAAGATACATCCCCAAAAGGCACTGCTTCCCACCCGAGGTGGGGCACAGGAGGGGTGGGAGAGATGTCTCTCTCAGGGCTATGGTCCTGTATTGGTTTTGACCATTAGTTTAGAAAAGACTTGACTTTTAGAAAGTCAATGTACACAAGGGCAGTTACGCTCCTGAAGTCTGAATGGCTTTAGAGCATGACCCAAACTCCTGTTTTTCATGCGTAGGCAGATAAACCTTAGTTTAAAAATATGATTAATTTAAAAATATTTCTCTTGATAAAGTTTTTATTAAAAACTTTTAAAATCCTACTCAGCTGCCTGTCTGAAGCTTCTCCAAAGCTTTTGTGTCAGTCAAGCTGCTGTTCAGCAGAAGCAGGGGGATACTGCAGCTCTGCAATCCCAGTGGTAGGCTGAAACCCAGGGTAGGTAATGCCAGCCAGCTACTGATGACCGATGCGTGCTCAGGCCATCCTCAGGACACTGCTGCCTGTTGCTTGGCATTGTGAAATGGTGTCTGGCCACATAGTCCTTACACCGAGGTTTGAGGAACCTGAGGCTGGCTGGCAGGAGATGGGGAATGGCTGAGATGATAGGGTGAAAAAAGTGGAGAAAGGACAAACTACTGAGGAGAACTGGGATGGTAGGTGAGGAGAGGGTGTGACTGACCTAGGTGAGAGCGAGGAAATGGGGACAGGTTCAATGACAAGAGACTGGTGTGAGTGGGGGGTTGAAGGAAATGGGGTGCTACTGGGGGACAAGTGGGAGCAGGTCTCAGCACCCCCTGGGAATGACCCCTCCTGAGCACAAGACAGAGCCCACGAATCCTCTGCCATGAGCAAGCCCTTGTGAAACAAGGTGCCCATGGCAGTGGGGAGGTGCCAGGGCCTTAGGCTGGGCTCTCTGGCCACACCTGCACATGGCCCCGATGAGCACTGGGGGGCTTGCTGGGTTCATTGTTTGGTGGTGGAGGGGTTAATTCCACGTACAAAACCCTGTGGGAAGGTAGCAACACCAGACACCCACAGCTGGGAAGTGCCACCTACGCAAACCTAAATTCAGCCTCTGGAAACCAGTTACTGTGATACAGTCTCTAACGGCAGCCCCACATGCGTCCTTCCCAGCGACACAGGGCCCAGGCACCCTTCCCGTGCTCTGATGGCAAGAGAAGATGAGATCCCACCTGCAGGGATACAAGTCCTCTAGCTCAAGGGAGGAGACAACCCCGTTCTTTCATCGTTCATCTTTTCTTCATTAGAACCTGATTTAAGTTTGAGCCTAATGAGATCAGAAGAGAAGGTGAGGATGTCTAAAGGATGATGGTAGGAAGCTGCAGATGCCAGGAGGAGGGAAAGTGTCATGGGTTTTCCTGCCTGATTTGGGGTAGACTTGCAAGCTTCATACGTTGTGTTGGGCCCCAAAATGCTACCAGGGTTGTCAGTCTGGAGGCATTCAGCCCTGGAAAATACTGAAGCCTTATATTTACCCTAAAAGGACATTGTTTGTTCAGTGCCCAAGAGCAGCTGTCAGAGAGGGGGAAGGATATGCGGAGGCTTTATTGACCAAACCAGGGTGGGAATGTGCCATCAGTAGAGCTGTGAGAGCAGTCACTGATCCTACACTTTCCACTTTCTAGCTCAAAAACTTTTGCTGGCTTCCACCGCACAGCAGATCATTAACGACTTGCTCTCCCCTCAGATGTGGTACCACCTGGACACTATCGGTTGCTGGTCCATCAACAGGGGAAGGCACAAAGCCTCCACAGATGCTTGTGTCCTGGCCACTGGCAGACCAACCTCGAAATGTTCATGTTGGGACCGAGGGCTTGGTGCCTGCTTCCATACTTAGGGACCTAGATGGGTGCTCCCAGGTTTTTTGAGCCCAAGGGCCAGAGGTATCAATCTCACTGACCTTGCTGGGGGCTGGAAGCAAGGTCTGGCCTGTGTGACACAGTGCTTTCGGGATGAGCCAGGGCCAGCACAACCTGGCCAGGTACGGCTGTGGAACCAGATAGCCCCTGGCACTATCACCCACCCAGCGCCGGCAGCCACTCGCAGGAGGCAGGGAGCTTGAGCCGGAGCTGGTGGATGCCTCCGGACTCCGAAGGATGTCCTCCTCTCACTCAGCATGTGGAGAATTTTGGCCTCCTCTGGGAGATGGTAACAGTCCAAAAAAAAGGGTATATGTTTTTGACCAAAAATCATGGCTTGACACCCCTTTCCTTATAACTCTGGTCCTTTATCTAGCCAAAGGTGCAGGGGAGGTGATGCACTCTCCAAGGGCTCTCATGGGCTGTGCTGCTTCCCATGGTCACCTGAGACCTGCCGTGGGAGCCGGCTGCTTGCTGTGCTTTAGAGGGGGTGGAGGTTGTACTCCTCAGACAGCGGATGGGAGTGGGGGGACGCCGTGCTCATGGCTGATTCACCAGCTGGCTCAGCTCATTTGTTCTCGGTTTAATGTTTGCTTTTAGCAATGCTGGATGTATTATACTCTCAGAAGATCAATCATCAGGGTGCCGGGAGCTTTGTGCTCTTTACTGCTAACCAAAGCTAAATAAATAGAGCGTTCCTTTTCTGGACCTTACAACTCTAAGATTTTGCCAGATTCCCCAAGTGTAGCTGCACTGCAGTCAGTGGCATTACACTAGTGGGTGTTTTGGCATCCTTCCTTATCCTTCCTTCTTCCCAGCTCTCTCCTTTGCTGAGAAAACCCTCATGGCCCCACTCCCTCAGGCAAATGTGTCTTTTCGCCCATAACCTGTTCAGGTTTTTCTCTCTCTTCTCTTCCTCACGTGGCTCCCAGGCTAGGGATCCTCCCCAAGTTGCCCCAGACCTCTCCAGCACTATGTTGCTTTTCTCCCTTTCCCTCAGTGCCTCAGGTGCCCAGGAAATCCCCCTTAATTAGGGCACACCCAAATCCCTCCTCCTCCTCCTTCTGAAAACCATGGAGGACTTCACCTATCTTGAAAAGCACATAGACAAACCTGTGGGGCAAACCAACCACCTAGCTGGTGTGCTGTCAACCAGAGTCTGCATTAGGGCAGGACTTTCCCTCCTGCCCACCCCTCCTTTCACAACCCTCCTTTTGTCTCAGAGTCCGTTTTGCATGGTCCTGACATGGGCTCCTCAAAAACACGGCTCTGTGAACCGACATCTGTGGTGCAGAATAAGATGTGACATTTTGGCTGGTGTCCCACAGTATTCCCCATCTTTGCACAGAGCTGGGGCTTCTGCACTGCATGGTGTGCTGGAAGGCAATGAAGTTTTGGGCACCAGCATCAAACAGGGTTTTGATTAAAACATCCCTGTTTTACAGTGAAAACTCTGCTGGATGCTGCAATTTGCACCGTGATGAATGTGCACTGGATGCTGCAAATAAGGCTTAAGCTACATATGTATTTCAGAATCAAGGCGATAAGAAAGAGGAGGCTGAAATGATCCCTTTATCCTTTGCCCTCATGCCAGAGAGCTTTCACACTGTGGCATGCTGCTCTGGAGCTCGTGGAATTGTTGCTGCTGGAGCATCAGAGCAGGACCCCAGGATGCCAGTCTCCCTGCTGTGGTGGAGAAACCTCACCATGGGCGCTCCTCTCCATGCAGAAAGAACAAAAACCCACTGAAATCCACCTTCCTTCAGTATTCCTGGGTCATGGTGAACCTAATGTGGTACTAGCAGGGCAACCGGTAATGCATAATGCTGCATGAATAGCTACCAAAAGACCAGGAAAAAGCCAGCTCCTCACAGAGCAGTTCCTCCAGTTTAACAGGGCTGGGAGGTGCTGGCAGGGGGTTCTGTCCTCCTGGAAGCTCCTAAGGACAGTCCTGGGTCTGTTGCTGGCCTCCCGGAGCACAAATCCAGGCTCAGGGGAATGTGCAGTGCATCTTTTCTTGATAAATGTATTCCTGGGCGGGGGCAGCAGCAGTTTAGCGCACAGTCCCTTAATAACTACCTGCAGAACAAAATGCAACTTTGGGCAAAAGGGCAGCATCAGCTTGTCGCAGTCACAGGCTTTGAATAGCAGGCGAGGATAACGGCACTGGGCTGCTGTGTAAGCAGATGCTGAGGCAGAGTATCTTTCACCTCTGCAGCGAGGGTATGGGCTGCCATCCAGCCGTTCCCTCGGCCAGCGGAGCCCATGGATGACTCAGAGCGCAGTGGCTCCAGCCCAAAAGCAGCCCAGACCACTGCAGAGAGGCCGCGTGAGCCAGCGTTCGCACCGACCAGTGACCAGCCGCACACTCCAGAAAAGCAGTTTCGTTCTCTTTGCATCCTGTGTTCAGAGAAGCCAAAACCACATCTGCACCATGTGTTCTACAGCCAGGGCGTCACTTCTGAAAGCTGCCAAGCTGATAACAGCAGCAAAACCCAAATAACCCGCATTCAGAATAGCTAGGCTCCCAACCCAAGTGCTGCTGAGACGCTTGCTGTTCTGACTCACGCAGTTTGTCACAGGTTCTCTTCTCTATCCCTGTATATCTGCAGAGCAAATGCCTGCTCCTTTTACTCTCCCATCTCTTTACCTACGATATCTAATCTGGTTTTTTCTAACAAGATTATTTTCATGTTGTCAAAGGTCTCTGGCTTAGGAAGGCCTGTGTATCTAGCCTTGGTCTCCCATAGCAGTTCTTCCTAACTTCACTTACTGGAGCTGCTTGTACAGCATACCCAGGGCTTCAGCAATATTAAGGCTTGTACAAAATTGTTTTGCCACTGAGCTTTCATAGCAGTAATTAGTTTAAAGAAACCAAGAGTGTACGAAGTGGTCCCATGAGAGCAGAGGCGGCTTGGCTTGGGCTATTGCCATGGCCTCTTGCAAACAGAGCATCTCTGCCAGCAAGGCACAAGGCCAGAAAACAGGGACTCCTCCAGCCCCACTTAACTGTCAGGTTTCGCCATCCCCCCTTGCTGCCCATAGCAATATCTCTCTGATCAGAAGATGCCTCTTCCCTACAGGATAGTTGAGGGACGTGCAGGCTATGGTGCTGGGACAGCCATGTGTCTCGGAAACAAATAAGCTGAGTTTTATAACCCGTATTCAATAAGTGCCTTTACATAAGAAGGTGAGGTTGGTCACTTTGGGTCAGGCCACCTCTGCCTGCAGCAGAGCCCACGTGCCAACAGGAGCAGGGCACACCCAGGAGGTATTTCCCCCAGCGCTCCTCCAATTTCCAGCCACTCAGAGCTAAACCAGGTGAATAAAACAAGCTGCAGTTGGCTGACAAAGTCATTTTTTTTCCTTGTGCAAATTTCCCCTGAGCTTTGCGCTGTTGTTATTGTGCAAAAAATAGAGCAAAGATATTTATTAACTCTCAAAGGAAGGAAACTAGAAAAGCAGGCAGGAGCAGGGCACCCTTATTAACTCCTGTGGCTGAAAGTGGGGCACTCACCTGCAGCAGCAGCAGCAGCCTCTGCCCCGGCTGCGGGGATGGTGCATGGGGGCAGTCACCCACCACCCGTGGGCAGTGGGCGGGCGGGCGAGGGGGCTGAGTGTCCTACCGAGACAACAAGCCAGAGCCCTGCTCCAATCCCCAAATGTGAGGGACCCTAAAGGGCCATGGCCCAGCTGACGGTCCCACCAGGTGCCAGGGAGGGCAAGTCCTGGGTCTTAGGTAGAGACAGGAAGGGATGGGTGTCTAAAACCCCATTATCACCCCAGCACTGGAGGACGTGGTGTTTTCTTCAGGTGCTTGAATAACCTTTTCTCATAGCCGAGCAACAATAAGGGGATTTTAATGCGATGATGGCCTCTGTTTGGTGTGGTCCCTCTGTGCGACTGCCCACTGGCGAGGTGGTGCCGCGTGTCCCCTGCGCTCCCGGGACAGGCTGAGCTGCGGCAGCCGATGCCGTGCTGCTGCCTGCGGAGCTTCGCCCGCCATTAACCAGCAACTGCGCCGCTGGCAAAGCACGCTCTGGGGGCGTGTTACTAAAGATACACTCTTGGGCTGTAAGGCACCAGGCGTTTCTGCTGTTCACTGAGACACCTTCAACTCCGAGGCTGTCTGTCTGTTCCTTTGTTCCCCCCATAAAACACAAGCCAGGGCTAAAACAAGGCCAGGGACTCTCAGCCGGCCTCATCTGACTTTCCCTATTTCCAACAGAGTTGTTTGTTATGAATATCCTAAGAGCCTTTTCTATCCTTGTTTCACATTGAGATTTGACAGGATGGTACCGTTGCAGAGCTGCAGCCCACACTTGAGCCAGCTCAGCTTAGAATTTGGAGATCAATATGGGGTCAAAATTTGTTCAGGTCCATTAGCAATTGCTCTGTTGGACACTGTGATAGAAATAAGGCTGTGCACCCAGCTGGTGAGTCCTTGCTTTGTTTTGTGCTGACCTTCCAAGATCAAAGTTATTGGCGGGTGCATTTACTGTTTTGCCTGATAATGGCAAAACGTTTAGCATATTTTATATATTCAGGGCTCAGCTTTAGCCTTTGGTGACAGGCAGCGCTTCCCGAAGAAGCAGCAGCCTTTGAGCAGCCCAGCACAATGCATCGCTGCAGTCTGAGAGAGAAGGTAGAGGTGAGCTGAAACAGCAAGGGAAGCTTTAAGAAAAATAATTAAGCTACAGCACCTGGTTATTACCCAAGCCATATTTGGCTGGAGTACTGGAGCTACCATGTCTACCTCTGTGAAAAGAGCTACGGGCGTTTTACTTGTATGGAAATGCCCATCATGCAGAAACCAGGAAAGCTCTGCTGGGGTGTCGCAAGGGAGAGGAAAAATGACTTTAAAACCAGCAGAAGGTAACTGAGAATCATCTCCTCACTTTCTGGTTTGCTGAGCCATCCCAGGGAAGAAATGGTTAAAAGATTGACAGGAGGGTCTTTAAAGCCCCTGCAGACCTGGGGAGTGGGGCCCAGGGACACTCAGTGCTGTCTGGTGGGGTGTGGGTCTCCAGCCTTGGGCACCGCAGCATGGGGAGGCGTGAGAGGGGGGACGTGGCCCCAGACACGCTGGGAAGAGGCATGAAACCACCGCTCTGCTTTTACATAGGATTTTGTGGCTCTCCCCAGCTTTAGCCATATGCACACAAACATTTAAAGGGATTTGTGTTTACAGTTGCCAGGCGAGCAGGATACCACGCTGGGACCCCTCGAAATTCATCCCCTAGCTAAAGTACCAGGAAATCTTGCTCCTGACCGCCATCCACCAGGCTGCAAAGATGGCACTGCTGGTGGCAGGGCCAGGGGCTGGCGGGGGGCACAGGTCAGGGTTCATCAGCATCACCCCCCTGCCAAAAAGTACAGCCTAAGAGCTTGCAGGACTGAGGCTGTGGCACCTGCACATGCTGGGGAAGCCATACATTTGTTTACTGCAAATGTCTCCATAGAAACTCCTTCTCTGGGGCCGAAGATGTAGATTCGAGCTGCGGTGGAGCACGCTGTCTGCCCCCAACACACCTCCATGAGTGGCCTCAGCAGTTTTCATGGCAAAATTGGTTTTTTAAGGAAATAATTCAGACTAATGTATCCCCTGTGCTCCTGAAATTGTGTGGCGTTTAAAATGCTAAATTAACTAAATCATTTTAAATGTGCAAGCGCTGTAATTATGAAGGGAGGCAAAGTATAAAGCCTGCCTGTTCCAATGTTTTCAGGCTATAATTCTTGAAAAAATCTAGTAAAATGGAGACAGCTAAGAAGCAGAGAAACTGCACCAACAAAGAGCTGCTCCAGACTGTAAAATGAGACTGCAGATGCTCAGGAGTTTCAAAGGACTGGGCTCCTCCAAAGCTGGGGGTAAACTCAGAAACAGCTGAAATGCTTGAATTCCCAACCAGTCCTCAGGCAAACAGAGTGTCCTATGCTACCAGGAAGGTCCCAGTTTCTGACATGAGTGTGATAAAAGTGCCTTGATGCCTCTTATCCTATAATTGACCCAATCGACCAGCAAGACAATATATAAAGCAAAGGAAAACAGATGAAAAATTACAAAATATCTAAAGAAGCAAAGCTGGTTACTGAACTGAAAAGTAACTTTTGGCCAAGGGACTGCACTGGGAAAAGAAAGATGAAATGTATGAGGGCAGGAAATTTGATGAGCAAGGCCAACCCTGGGTTGGTGTTAGGGGCTGCAATGTCATGATGGGATAATGCAAGACAAGAATGTGAAAGCCGAGGAAGGGAGAGGTAACCAGCCAGCATCCCAGATATTTAAGAAGAAGTAGGAGAAAGCACAGTCCACTTCTCCTTTGGGCTAGCTCCTTTAAACGGAAAGGAAAATAATTATGGCCCTGCATCACGACTTCTTCCTCCCCTGCTGTCCCAGGGGCAGGACAAGCCCTGGGGACAGGCAGGGACCCTGGGGCAAGGGGCAAAGCCAAGGAAGCACGTAGCCCTCTTCCCTGGGTTACGTGGCTGGGCGGCTGCCATGGCACTGTGCCTCTCCATCCTCATCCTTTGCAGGGGCCTGTGTCTGAGAAACTGCTTTCCTGTTTTAGACCATCATATTTCTCTGTACAGAGAGAAAACGAAGGAGCTTGTAATGCAATAGCCCATAGTAGTGATGCCCTCTTATACCAGGCTTCACTTCCATGATAACTTTAAAGATGCTACCATGTGGCAGCCCTTTTAATTCTGCCTCTCTGTTTAATTACTCTTTTTTAAGATCTCTGGATTGTATCTGCTCTGGAGTTTCAGTTGCCATCCTTTCCCCTTTCAGTCCTCCTCTGCCTGTCCCCCACCAACCTCCACAGTGCCACAGTGCTTTCCCAGAGCTGGGATTTCACTGTGCCATCCGTGCCTCCCTGGGGAGTCAGAGCCACCCAGCGGGAGAGGTCACACAAACACAAGTGCTCAGTTAAAAATAAAGCAATAAATAATAATAATAACAAGACTTGGCCTCACACCAGTGCTCATCTCTGCTGCAGCCTGGAGTAGGATCTGGCCCAGGACACAGGTCCTTCCCACCCAGCCGGCATGTCTGGCTGAGCCCTCAGCAGTGGCAGTGCACAAGCCCTGTCCTTCCACCTCAGCAGTTATCTCCATGGGACAGATCCTGCCTGCAAGACCCTGGGCTGGTTGCTGGCAAGCTGTGAACAGGAGGGAAGGAAGGAGGGTGAGAGCCGGGGAGAGGCTTCTCCCTGCAGCCCCACAGAGAGGCTCCACCACCATCGCTGCCACCTCCCCCCCGCAGCGCCACCTGGGCCCCAAATGCCCCTTGCCCAAGGGGACAGCAGCCCTCCAGCACTGTGTCCATGCAGGGATGCCAGGCAGAGGGTGCTGAAGCCCAGGCCCCTGCCAGCTGGGGGGTGACAGCGAAAGTGACACCCCTCTGCCATCACCAAGTCACTCAACATGGGCCTACAGGGCAGAAATTAAGCCTAGCTTCATCTTCCTCTGCTGTAGGTTATGTACCACCAGGCTTTCCCAGGCTGGTCCCTGGGGATGTCTGAGCATGACTCTCTGCACCCCCAGGAGGTGCCACACCTGCCCCCCCCCCCCCAGTTTTCCCATGGGTCTCGCTAGGGCCAGCCCTGGCAGAGCTGCCACCACAGGGACAAGTTTCCTCTCTTCATGACTCACATGGATGTTGACAGCATTACACATACCCTGTATTGCAAATACATTTATTTGTGGGCCCAGCCTCCTTCTCATCAGGTACTAATGAGGTTTTTGTATATAGCTGCAGTGCCTTGTGTGGCAGATGGTGTTGGGTTAGATTTGGATTATTCCTGTTCTGCTGGTTTGTCTCTCAAATGTGCTAACTCATGTACGGCTTGGCTGTGCTTATTGTAGGAGCCCTTTCAAGGACCCTTTCAAAATACCCCTGCCTGAATGTTTGCTGGGAGCTGAAGCTTTGTCTAAAATGGAAAGCAATACCTTTTGGTAGGACTGAAAATAATTATTCCGCTCAACCACTCCTTGACTGATGAAGCACTTGGAAAATACTGATTTTCATTTCTGCTTAAATTAAACAGATTTTCTTGTACTTTGTGACTACCTTGCCTGGACATCAGTGCCATGGGTGGGCCACCAGCACTGTGCCCAGCTCCAGGACTGGGACAGTCAGTGCATGTCCACTCCCTGGGATGGCAAACAGTGCACGGGCAGAGAACAAAACTGTAGGTCCTGGAGAAACACACCATAATCTCTTGGGTTTGAGTTCAAAACCCATGCTAGGGAATTCTGACTCTTCTTTCCATTTTGTCTTTAAAAACAAAAAAACCCATCACCCTGTAGCAGCCGGCTTGAAGTGTGGCTGAATGATCCTTCAATGCAACCTTGCTTTGATGCCTGATAGAAAACAGTCAGAGCATGTGACGAAGCTGCCCTGTCCACAGTGGCATTGTGGCTGCTCCTCAGCCGGCTTCATCTCCATATGCCATGGCACTTAAGCCTGGCACTGGGGAAAGCCGGGGAGGAGGCGCTGGGCTGCATCCAAGCGGGAGCGCAGAGGGGAAGCAACCCCCGCAGCACCGGGCTGTCGGGCTGCACGCTTGCTGCGGGTCCAGCTGCGTCGTGCTGCAGACTGCTTCGCGAGGGACGGGTCCCCCCAAGCAGCTGGCAACAGCCCGGGCAGGGTGATGGCATGAGGGTGCTTGGTCCCACCGAGGCAGGGACGCTGTGTGTGTGCTGCAGCTTTGCCATCGCAGCTCGGCACGAGCAGGCAAGTCTGTGAGGGAGATGTAAGGGTGTGCGCTAGGGGTGAACGAGAAGATCCAGTTGCCTTCTGTCAGTTTGAGTCTCAAACCGGAATAACCAGAAACCAGTGCCGCTCTTAAGACATTACCAAAAGGGAGGGGGAAGGTTCCTAAGAAAAGACCCCTGTGTGGTGGCTGCGGATGGACCCTTTCCCAGCCCCCAGCTCTGCCCAAGTGCAGGACTGGTGTGGGGTCACCACAGTTCCTGGCTCCCCATCCCTCGGGAAGCAGCCGGCCCCCGCTGGGGCTGCCAAGAGTGTGTTGTCTCACAGGATGGAGGGGAGCTGTGAACACAACCTGCTGCAAGGGACGACAGCTGATGACATGGGTCACACCAGCAGGCACTGTGCTGTCCCCTCGCCTCCGCAGTGCGATCATCCCCATGTCACCTGTTAGATGTCTGCTTGCTCATTTGTCAGCTGATTGATTAGGCTGCTCGATGGGTTTGTCAGATTCTTATGACAGAGTCCTTATTTTTCTCTGGCTGCTGCTGCTACCAACTTAGAGAAGAGCTTAATCAGCCTCACAGACCTCATCTGTCCCAGAGCTACTGCACATTACAATTAATTAATACTTAAATTGTGGTAACACTCACAGGCATCAGTCTTGTAAACACCATTTAACAGTATTTTCCCAATCTAGCAAACAATGAGGATATTTGAACTATCAGCCCTATGTTTTCAGGGCCTATTAAAACTGTGCTGTAAACTGATGGGTACCCTTCAGCACCTGGGAAACCCTGTAGATAGGTCCTCCTCAGAAAGAGCTGTTTATGTTGGAAATCAGTACTTATCCTGCCTTGAGGCTACTCTTTGCTTTTTATTTTGCTTCCAGCTTGAATACTGATGGTTAAATATGTGAGAGATTTGAGAGCTTTGGCTCCTAAAGGGTGCTATGCAAACGGGCACAGCATGATGTGCAAGACAAGGGTGCCAATTCTTGGGAGATATAAGTGCCTCCGAAATGCTTTAAATAGGCTGTCCCTCGCCATCCCATTTCCCTCCCTGTGCCCTCTAGTAATGACCTGTCTTGTACAAATACCAGCCTTGCTCGCCAGGCTCCCAGGCCCGGGTGTCTCTGCTGAGCTGGCAGAAATGATGGGCAGGTCTTGTGTGGGTCTCGGGGAAGCCAGAGCACCAGTTCATTAAAATCTAAGCAACCAGACGCCCTGCAGATCATCGTTACACTGAGACGTTACTGGTTTGAAGTGGGAACCCAAGTATCCAAGGCCTCAGGACCACTGCTGATCTCCCAAGCCCACCTGCTCCCGCCTCCTCCATCCACCTCTCATTTGAAAGCCCCATTTTGTCTCCTGCCATTGCAGCTCACAGTCCCTTCAGGATAAGCATCTATTCATTATCATTCATTCCAGGTTGCTCACTCTGAGAGGGAGGACAAACTTCTGCTTGGGTCACATGCCTTGCAAGGCAACTTTTTCTTCTGTGAAAGGAACCAGAAATTCATCTGAGACTGCTTGACTTTGATTGCGTAAGTCACCTCCACTTTAGAAACAAGTAAATATGCCCATTTAAAAGCAAACTTTTCCTAAAGACAGTCATAAAGCAGCCTGTAGCTGGAATAAAGCAAGGTACCAATGCTCCAGGGCCCTAAGACGTCTCTCTGGTCACTCTATTTGTATTATAACTGGTCCACTCAAGTATTCGAAGTTTTGCAGGCTGAGTATCAAGATAAGAGGCGCTCTTGATTGTGCATGGAGGTGAACTTCAGACACACACCAAGCAATATCTCCATGGGAATTCTGGAGACTGCACAGCAACAGCCTCTGCCTCCCGCGCAAGAGCCAGCTCCCTCCCCCAGACGCTTCCTGCACCAGCACAGCCACAGAAACCGGGCGGGCAAACGCCGGAACAGGCCTGCAGGCTGCCCGTGCTGTACAGTATAACATGCCCAGAGAGAGTCCTCACATGCAAAGCCATAAAGTATTCTTTTTTGTGAAAAGAATCTGCTGGCCCAAAACATGTGCTAGAACTTAATCAAAGCTAAACCCGATTCACAGGGCTGCATTAGCCAGCCTGTGCAGATTAAATATATCTCATCACACTGCAGGCTCTGCAGGAAAAAGTCAGGGGCCAATTTTCTTTACTCCTACACAGGCGAAGTCAGAAGGACCTGCAGTAAAAGCAGCTGATCAGCTCCAGCATAAGTAAAACCAGCCTGGTATGGTCCCATAGCTTGAGCATTAGGCAGTATTTCAATTCCCAGAGGTTTTTTTCTGTTCATGGGAGAAACCAAGGCATGGAGCTGGGTAGCTGTGGTGCAGTGCTGTTTGCAGTGGCTGCTGGCACTGCTGCGTCCCTGGCCATCGCAGGAGAGAGTTGCTTCACTCAGCAGCACTGAGCAGGAGGATCTGTGCCCCAGCTCTCTCAGTTCCTATGGACCGCTGCACTTGCCTTGTTGTTCATCTTGTCTTCATTACTTTTCTGGTAGCAGCCTCTCCCACTCCCCCAGTGGCATCCAATGCCCTTCCCAATGTATTTGAGAAAATCCTGTGAACCATATGGTTCTGTTTCTCCACATTAGCCTGCATGTCAACTAAAGCCTTTATTATCTCACCATATGATATGGTATTTAATCACTGCTCATCTAAGCTGAATAAAGTTGTCCTGTACAACTGCTGGCTTCAACCCCAGCAGGGACAGCTACAGCATATTGCTGTGGTGCAAACATGGACCAAAGGCTGAAGTTCTTATCCAGGCACAGCCAGGGCTTTGATCCCAGCAGGAATTTTGTCCAAGCATCCACCAAGAATTTCATTGGTCATTCACAGTAAAGCTCCGCAGGTATTTCACAACGAGATAAACCTAAACTGAAAACACATTGCCTGTTCATGCTTTAATATAATGGTGGAGATATGAGGAAGCTGAGCTTGAGGGGATCTGGAGGAGGTATGTTTTCTGCTCCTGATCTACCTGGGAACACAGACAAAATTTCTTCTCATTCAAATGATGACAAATAACTTCACCCCAGTGTGATTATGGAAAACTGTATCTTACCCTACGTCAAGGCCAGGCTAGCACAGTGCGTCACACAACCTCTGGCTATTGAGCCAGACACTCCAGGTGTTGAACTTGCCAATGTCCTGGAAAGCCAGATTGTGGGAAGCTCACACCCAGTCTTGAGATACGTGTATAAGACTCTGGGCTTGAACTTTAATACTGAGTTTCACTATTTCCAAGACTCTTGCTGCAAGTAGATTACTCGTTCTTGCAACTGGCCACCACCCAGCAACCCTGGGGCATGATGAATGGGAGACACAGGGCCATTAAAGTGAGATTGTTAATTACAGATGGTGATTAATGCCATGGCCTCCAAGTTACTTGTTTTAAACAACCACTGAGCTCTGGCTATGAGAGGCCCATGAATCCATAAGCATCTCCTGTGAAAAACAGCTATGTAATTCAGAAAAGGTGATTTTACAGCAGCACATTCAATCCAGGAGCCTTAGAGATTTGTATCGTTCTAGGAGCAGCTTCTGAGATAGACTAGGACACTCTGGGGGAGCCTGCGCCCTTTTCAAGACCTTCCACTTGCTCTTGAGGCTCATTTAAAGGAGGGAAAAAAAAAAAAAAGTATGGGAAAGCACCTTATGGTTACAAAGATACCTTTAAAAACAGTGTGAACAAACACAGGGGTGCACATGTGGCAAATATCGGCTTGTATACAAGTGACCTGCCCAGTTTGTCTAATGCTGATCAACACTCTGTCCCTGGTTAACTATTTTTTCACCCTATCAGCAGGTAAGAAGGACAAGTGTTTTGACCTTCCTGTAAGTGGTATTTTGTTTCTCTCCCACAGCTTGATAGAGCTTGGATCAATATGGTTCAAGTGTTGCCATCCAGGTCTGACTGTGGTGCTGGCAGACAGGGTGCTGGGTGGCACAGAGCAGGAGCTGGTGCCCCAAAGCATGGCCTGGTGGCCACCCCAACACCCAGAGCTGCCCTGGGGCACGATAGGAGCTGAGCTGCTGCAGCAACCTGCGTTATGTTAGCAGTCACACTTCAGACTCTGCTTGGCAGCTGTGAGGAATAAAATCACTTCATTTTCCAGTGAAAGCTCCGCTGCTGGTGATATCAGGAGCTAGGCTTAGCAATGCTGCACACACACACACATATACATGCCCATATTTACCACCAGCCTTCTCTTTTTTATAGTGTTATCCCACCTGTACAGCGAGGGAGAACTGTATGGGACATTCATGCCTGACCTCCAGGCAAGCTAACCTGAGCCTCTGAGGTGTTAACCATAACTTGACATGACAACTCTCTCGAGGTTAATTCCCCCCCTTAATTATGTATAGTCTCAATGGGCTTTGGTTTATTAAAAAAAATAGAATGTTTTTCTTGTTAAACTACAGATCTTGGATACAGTAACTGCTTATTTTCTTCTTTTGCCTGTAACACTTCTGCAACTTAATGCTTCCAGCCTTCTTTCTACCTCTCTGTTCCGTAGTGACTCATCTAGGCAGGTATTTTCTAACCATCCTATGCAGCCTCCTAAGAGATGATGTTCTTTCCAGGTATCAGCTGAAAAGTGCAACTGCTCAGAATAGAGCAGAAATAGTAAGGCAATATGTCAGTCTGGAATGAGTAATTCAGTTCTTTGCATAGCAGGGGTTCGTTTTATTACAAGAAAAAAAGGGGGAAAAGATCTTAAAGGCAGGATACCTTCACAGCAAGCTGTACATTCCTCCATTTCATTCACTCTTCAGGTGGAGTCACAAGTAACTCTTAGTCTTCAATGCTCTACAGCAATTAAACAATAAATATCCTGAACTACTGTGTCATTCAACCTCTCCTTAACATCCCAGGAATATTATTTTAAGGAGACAGGTTCTTCCTGGAAAAAAAGAAAAAAATATAAAATTTTAAATGCCATTTCCACATGGCTAAGACCACATTTGAGGTCATGTCCTCAAAGGACCACACAGATGAAGAGTATGACTTTCTGCCTTTACACATTATTTTAAAAGAGGATCTCAAGTGCTTTGTTTTCTGATGTTCTGGTCCCAGCGTGAGCACTGTCTGTCAGTGCCACCAGCACCACCAGCCACGGAGAGGACTCCTGTGGACTTCATCTTAGTTTTGAAGGCTTTTTTCTGTAGGACAACATAATCCAAAGTAGCCCAATCCCAATTATTTCATAGCACATGCTAATGTAGAACAGCCTCAAGTCCAGACTTGCTTGTCTCTGCTCAAGCGGAAATAAAAATTACTACTAAGCTATGAGGTTTTCTTGCATGGGCAAATTCTGATGGTGAACAGCCACCAGTGATGAGGTGCCAGCCAGAGAGTTGAGCTCACACTTCCGATTTATGGCACATAAATAAAGATGACTTATGTGATGAAAGCACTTGTATTATTTGCCTGTCCGTGTGGTGCTGTCTTGCTTACTTTATTTCTTTACTATGGGGAAAAATTGTAAAGGCTCTTCAAGTAGAGAAAATTACATCTCTTATTTCCTGCTGGCATTCAGAACAAAGGAGATTTTCTCATAGTTTTTAAATTACAGTGTCTAAACCCTGAATTAATACTATCCAAAGATGTTCCCAGTGTGGTAAAGGAAGGCTTTGCAAAAGGGCTAATCCTACATCACCTAACCATCTTGGTGAAGTTCAACACGTTTGCTCTGGAGGTGCCTGACAGCTGGATCCAGTCCATCCAGTTGTGGCCTGTCTTAAATATCAGGTAAGTTCCCCACCTCGTTCACCATCCTAATAAACATCATGCTTTCTGGAAGAAATTACTTCAGCTCTCTGAAGATGCAGGAGAGCCATAAAAAACTTGAACAAGGCTCTTACTTTCTTCAGAGCTCCAAAGAGAGGGAAGGTTTCCAGTTTCCTGACTACCAGCTCCCTT
Source organism: Strix uralensis (assembly GCF_047716275.1). NCBI lineage: Eukaryota > Metazoa > Chordata > Aves > Strigiformes > Strigidae > Strix > Strix uralensis. The sequence goes on along the minus strand of NC_133972.1, from coordinate 151,702,389 downwards.
GCTGAGATGAAATTTGGCACTTTCTCCTCCTCTTTCTGATGAGACGCAGCCAAGCAGGAACCAGCCTGCTTCTGCTTGCGCATCAAAGACGTTCACACACACACACACGCATGCACACTTGCACGCTCAGGCATGGCTTCCCTTCCTCCAGCTCCTCCTGGCACCTTCTCCATATGTGGCAAACAAATGAAGTGAACAACTGCTGCTGCTGTAGCCAAAATAAGGCAAGATCACAGAGAGGGAAGGAGCAGAAAGAACAGAAGCCACAAAGGCACAACAAACCTATGAAGTCAGGCCAGGCAAGGGAATGGTGTGGGGCTAACTGAGTCAGATTAACCATTTTGGCTCCCAGCACATCAGTGTGTCCATGCTGGGGGCTCAGTGGACACACCAGAGGAAGATATAAAACCTCACCCTGTAACAGTACAGTCCTGAGAAGAACATTGGTTTTGTCATACCCAGCCACTGCCACCAAAACACATCCCATTTTTGGCCATGTTACCCTGTGGTGGTTTGACCTTGGCTAAATGCTAGGTACCCACCAAGTCGCTCTATCACTTCCCCCCCCTTCCCCTTTTTGTCTCAACAGGGCAAAGAGGGGAAAGAAAATAAGATAGGAAAAAAAAAAAAAAACAAACCCCTTGTGGGTGAAACAACAGCAGTTTTAATATAAGCAAAGCGAAGCAAAGGTCCGCGCGCGGAAGCAAAAAAAGAAAACAGATTTATTCTCTACTTCCCATGAACAGGCGATGTCGGGCCTTCTCAGAAGCAGGGCTCCAATACGTGTAGTGGTTGCCTCGGAGGACCAAGGGTGACCCCCCCCCTTCCTCCTTTCTCCCAGCTTTATACTGAGCAGACATCATATGGTCTGGAATATCTCTTTGGTCAGTTCGGGTCAGCTGTCCTGGTTGTGTCCCCTCCCAAGATCTTGCCCACCCCATCCCACTGGGAGGGGAAATGTCAGAAAGAGCCTTGGTGCTGTGTAAGCACTACTCAGCAGTAGCCACAACACCAGCGTGCTATCGACACCCTGCCAAATCCCAACATAAAACACAGCACCATGAGGGCTGCTACAGGGGAAAACCAATTCTGGCTCAGCCAGACCTGGTACATACCCCAAAGCCACCCCATCGGTGATGCTTTCTGTACAGCTCCTTTTTGGCCACCCCTGCCGTCACAGCTCTGTCAGGTGGCCAAGGCCCTGCTGGGGTCAGTGTGGCTTTCAGGTTTCTCATGGCTAGCACCCATCACCTGTGCTATAATTGCCTGTTCCCACCCAGATGGAGAAATCAATTGGTTTGAATGGGACCACATGCCTCAGTAATCCTCAGGCTTTCTGCATGAGTACATTTCACCTGGAAATGGGTTGTGGTAGCTATTTTAAGTCAGAAGGATCTTGATGCCAGGCAAGCAGGCCTTCTCCTGAAATTCCTGGTCTGACTGCCCAACAGACAGTTTGTTCCTCAGCTCTCAGTGTTTTCTTTAAAAATTATCCAACTTCTGGGCACCTTTTTCTCTTGTGGCAGCTTCCAAGGCAACTCTTCCTAGCAGTTCCCTAAACAAGCCCAAATCAGATCTCCTGAAGTAAAGCGTTCTGATTCCACAGCTTGCCTGCCCAGTCTTCCTCCAGAGCCAGAACCCAGTCACCTCAGGATGAGGAGATAGCCCCGTGGTCTCAGCTGTCAGTTCACACACCATTAATGAGATTTATTTCCTATTACTATTACTCATGGTATTTAGATGCAGACCTGCATTAACATTCAGTATTTCAGTGCTGAGAGAAGAGGTGCCTTTCTGGGCACTTGTCAATACACACTCACAAGTGGCTGTGTAATGTTTTACATAATCAGTGTACCAAACAAAGCCTAAGTAATCAGAGGTATAACACTAGCAATGCCTACAAAACGTTGGGCAAGAAAACAAACCATCATTACAAAGGGTTTGAGTAAAGGTGCTTCAACAGGGTACCTGATGGGGTCAGGGCCTGGGGACAACAGCAGCTCTGCTCTCCCCAAAGTTTGAAGGGGAAATAAAGTCCCAGCATAATTTTCTCACTTGACTTCTCTACCCCAGGAGGAAGAAGCATTTACATTACAGCACGGCCAGTTTTGCACCTTTCCTTTGGCTACCTGGTTGTCACATCCAGTTCTTGAGGTTTCTGCTATTAGAGGGCTACTCTGACTCAAAAGCCAGGGCCTGCATGGTCTCCTCCAACTGCTTTTTGATTCAGCCCGGCTCATCCCCTCTTATCTTTCTCCTTGCAAAGCAGAACAGAGAGGTGACTGTGTATAACCACAGTATCCTCCCATAGGGCTGCATCATCTTTGCTGGCTTTCCTGCCAGGGATCAGTATTGCTGTAACTGCTTCCACCTGCTTTTATGCCAGGGTAAATCTGGGCCATAATTAACCTGTTCTCTATTATGTAATTAGCTGTACCCATGAACAAGAAATAAATTGGGTTTTACCCAGACCTTCTGCCTAAGAGCTTGGCCTCAAACTGCTCTCGCAGATCTCTAGGATGAGAGCTTTTGGTGGTGCCACGCTCCAAGAGGCAGCTCCTGTCCCTGGCTCACAAGATGCTGCTGTTGGGGACCCAACCTGCACTTAGAAACCCAACTCTGCAAGCCTTTGCAATCAATTGACCTAAATATCTACTGGCATTTGCTAAGGCAGGTGACTAAACCTGAGAGGCTGTAGCTGACGACTGTTCACCCCGGAGACTAATTGTTAGGGACAGCATGTGTGAAAGTCCATGAAACTTCCCCACAGACATCCACTGCAGCATAAATGGAAGAAGAGGGGAGGTGATGAGAGGTGTCAGAAGACAGGTAGCCTTCTGCCTCCTGGGAAAATGTGTCTGCTGGGAGGATGGCATTGCCCAGGGCAAGGAGAGGCATCTTCTTTCAATAAACTTTCCAAATGGCTGCAAGGCTGGCCCCATGAACCTGCCTCAAGGCAGGCAGGTACATGCCTGAGCAGGAGGCACAGCTGTGTCCACTTTTCTTTTCATGCTTATTAGACCAGTGGGTGCTTGTGTTCACCTGTAAAATAGGAGTTTGGGAGCGCTGACTCTCCCTCCACTGGAAAAGCTAATAGCCCCGTTGGCAACGGGTCCTTGTAGGAATTAGGGATTCAAATCTCCTCTAAAAGTGGCTTTCACCCTGTTGGAAAAAGATTGGAGAGGCACCCCTTGCCTTCTGAAAGGTCTGGTACTTCCACTTTTCTAGATGTGGGAGAAAGGTTTTGGCACCTAATTTCAAGGGGAAGAGGGAGGTAAGGCCAGCAAATCCTAAGTGCAGGCTCATCTCACCCTGTGTGGGAGTCTTAAATCTTGATGATGGGCAGGATCCAGTCCCAAGAGCTGTCTCACACATTTCCTGCTGGCCACTTTTGGGGGGTCCCTGCTCAGCACACTTGTTCTGGGGATCCTGCTTGGGGGACCCTCCTTCCCTGCATGCCTCTGGGTGGTCTATAGTGCATATGTTAGAGTCCTATAAGAGACAGAGTGCCCAGCCTTAGCTGCAGCTGATGTTGGAGCTCCATGGCCTGGCACCAAGACTCTCCATAGCTTCCCAGCTGGAGGCGTGGATGGAGTGAAGGGGCCGTTGGTGCTGTACCTTCACCCAACTGAGCACAGCCTGCCTCCAGCAAGGCAAAGTAAACGCTATTCTAATTGACCTGCTGGGTTCTGCTCCCTGTGCCCCACACAACGCCACACAACACATGGCCTGCTCAGAGGGTCGGTGCTCTACACTGGGCCCTGCACAGGCAATCACCCCAGTGCAGGAGCTGCCATTCAGGCTGTGCCAGCATGAAAGAAGGTGAGCAGGAAAAACGGAGGATTGTAAAGAAGCACTGTGAGTTTAGGATGTGGGATTTCAGCTTTCCCATTCATCTCCAGAACAGGAACAGAGTGCTAATGGTATTATGTGCCTCATTCACGTTTCTGGTGTTTTGACCATTTTTGGCAATTCCTGTTTTTTTGACAGTGAGATATGAGCATCATGTTTATCGTACTTGCTCACTATGCTGGAATTATGTGAGCATGTTCAGCGTATAGCTCTGGGAACTCCATGTTTTCCAAGCTCAGACAAACTCAGATAACTTGTCAGGTAAGATCCTTTTTTGCAGTCATCAGTCAGCTGAGCCTGCAGCAACACCTTGAGGCCTTGAGTTGGGGTTCTGCATTGCTTCCAGGACTGCAGGGAACCTGTTTTCTCCCCCTTTGGAGGCAGCCTTTTCAAGCCTGCTGACCACCTGGGGACTGAAATTTCACCATTTTTTCTCATGCTAAGCCTGATATCTGTACTGAATTTCAGCTGGATGATCAGCAGTTCTTCTGGAGTTCCACCAGCACAGCTCACTTTCACTCCCGAGCTGAGCCCTAGTACTGCTGGGTTGCAAGAAGAGACTTGGGTCCCTTGGCTCTCAGCTAGGTTTCTGGACATGTAGTTTTCATTTCTGTCTTTGCTGCACAACATTAAGCAAATGATCTGCAGTCAGGTTTTTCAAGCACCCAGCATTCACCAGCAAAGCCTGGTCTTCAAGGTATGCCGGTCTTGCTAATGCACCATGATGGAGGAGCAGATTTTAGTAGGAGATTTTAGATTTTTTTTTTTTTTTTGCCAGTCAGACAACTGTCGTTTTAGAGCAGTCTGGCTCTCTGCTCTGCCCAAATAGAAATTATACTCTTCTTGCTCTGAGCTTGGCTTTCCTTATGCCTCAGTTCTCCACCAGTGAAGCTCCACTGCAAATTCTTCACAGGAATATGTTAGAGAAAACCATGGGCTTTTAAGGCAGTGAGCCTTGTGAACTAATGCTAGGGAATGTCCTGGGCACTGGAACTGGATGGTCACTGCTGTTAAACTGTTTGAATGCTCCCTGGCCACAAAAAACTTTCCAGGCGTAGTTCAGGACCAGTGACGGGCCAGGGACCTTTCACAGAATCACAGAATCATTCAGGTTGGAAAAGACCCTTGGGATCATCAAGTTCAACCATCAGCCCTACTCTACAAAGTTCTCCCCTACACCATATCCCCCAGCATCTCATCTAAAGGACCCTTAAACACATCCAGGGATGGTGACTCCACCACCTCCCTGGGCAGCCTATTCCACTGTCTGACCACTCTTTCTGTGAAAAATTTTTTCCTAATGTCCAGTGATCTGTTTTGGAGGCTGAGAGAGTTCAGTGGGTGGGAGGTGAGTTGGTCTCAGTGCCTGAGGTTGGTTCAAAGTGTCTCTAATGTACCCATGTAAATGTCACTCCAAATTCTACAGTACAGGAGAACCAGAGAAAATAAAATACATAATATAAACAGTGTTATTTGAGAGGCTGGTGTTTTAGTTTAATTCACCGATGGGTGAAGAAGTTGTATGGTTAATCCTATACATAAACATGCACACATCACACTTGGAATATGAAATAATACTGAGTCAAAAATACAAGTTCAGGCTTTTCTGAATGTAATTGTTATTTGTAAGTGTTCTCAAACACTTCAGAAAAAAACATTTTTATGCTGTGGGCTGTCTGCAAATGTTCATTTTGACAAGTTGCTGTCTGTTACTGGTATTGGACTAGTCACACAGTGTATCTTATGTTCTCTAACTGGATGACAAGCTTGTAAAACAGAAGAATAGCAAATGACAGATACTAGCATGATTTCTGGTTATTTTTTACAGTTCCTGATTTCATGGGCACTGGAAGCTGTATGAATATCATCAACAGGATATTAGGAATGAGGCGGTTATTGGAAAATATGCCAGCAGCGGCTAACCTTGTCAGAAAATGAAAGGCTTAATGATGAATCAGGTAGCTTACCTTCATACAATTAGCATTCAGTTGCTGAGATGTAGAAGGAAAAGTTTATAGGAAATAATGGATAGAACGCAATAAGGTTTGATACGTGAAAGACTTGTCTAAAAACTCCTGGCACATCAGAGAAAACGTTTCATAGATGTTTCACTCATATTTAAACACAGGGGAGAAAAAAGGAAAATATCCTTAAAGCTCAAAACAACCACCTAGCAGCCCAGAAGCTAATAATCTTCTTGCCCTCTTAAGATGTTCTCCATACCACTCTCTACTCTAATGAATTCAACATAGTTTCAAGCTAGAACAACAATCATACAGAAGCATCTTGTTCTCGGGAACTTCTACCTAACATGTACACACCAAGCACCTGGTATCCCAATTAATTCTTGCACAGAACTGCAATAATCAACCATCTGATTCCTGGATTACAGCTCACCGCAAATTACCAGTCTAACAAACAAACATATGCCATCCATCAACCAAACAAGCTATCTAAATTAACAATAAGAGTACAAAGAGCTCAGATTGTTAACTGCCCTTTAAAAATATATTTCTGAATAAAAATTATGCTTAAAATACTAATGTTTAGCTAAAAGGATTATAATTTCTTTCAAAGAGAAACTGCAATATGGGGTATGTGGCTTTGGTAGCACTCTTTAGCCACAAAAGGAATCAAGAAATTGGTCAGGGTATTTAAAAGATAATAGGATGCTCCTCTGGAGCATCCTTTGCAGTTATTCATAGTCTGGCTTGGGTTGGAAGGGATCTTAAAGCTCATATAGTTCCACCCCCCCTGCCATAGTCAGGGACACCTTCCATTAGACCAGGTTGCTCAAAGCCCCGTCCAACCTGGCCTTGAACACTGCCAGGGAGGGGGCAGCCACAGCTTCTCTGGGCAACCTGTTCCAGTGCCTTACCACCCTCACAGTAAAGAATTTCTTCCTTATATCTAATCTAAATCGACCCTCTTTCAGTTTAAAATGGTGACCCCTCATCCTATCACTACACTCCCTGATAAAGAGTCCCTCCCCACCTTTCCTGTAGCCCTCTTTAAGTACTGGAAGGCCGCTATAAGGTCTCTCTGGAGCCTTCTCTTCTCCAGGCTGCACAACCCCAACTCTCTCAGCCTGTCCTCATAGGGGAAGTGCTCCAGCCCCCTGATCATTTTCGTGGCCTCCTCTGGACTCGCTCCAACAGGTCCATGTCCTTTTTATGTTGGGGGCCCCAGAGCTGGACACAGCACTCCAGGTGGGGTCTCATGAGAGTGGAGTAGAGGGGAAGAATCACCTCCTTTGGCCTGCTGGCCACATTTCTCTTGATGGAGGCCAGGATGCAGTTGGCTTTCTGGACTTTGAGCGTACATTGCTGGCTCATATTCAGTTTTCCATCCACTAATACCCCAAATCCTTCTCTGCAGGGCTGCTCTCAATCCACTCATTACCCAGCCTGTATTTGTGCTTGGGATTGCCCTGACCCCTGTGCAGGACCTTGCACTTGGCCTTGTTGAACTTCATGAGGAGGTTTGCACGGGCCCACCTCTCAAGCCTGTCAAGGTCCCTCTGGATGGCACATCCTTTCCCTCCAGTGTGTCAGCTACACCCCATAGTTTGGTGTCATTGTTCCTCAAACTCAGTTTTTCTCTGTTCAAGGCTTCATGTCCTAACCTGTCAGAATTATGGAAAGGAATTTTGAAGGTGAAACATGACCTTCAAGTCAACGTATGAACGTGTCCAAGTTGAGAGATGGATGCTAAAGAAAAATGTTCATTTCAGACCCTTTATCCTTAAAGCTCCTTAAAAAGAAAACAGGTCTCCTTAAGACGCTTTGGACTATGGCATCAGCACAAAGTCTTGTGAACCTCTGGTTGGTATCAGTTGGTCCAAAAGGTATAATGTTGTGCACAAGCCCTTATAACCTGTAACGTAGTAACAGATTTGGCCTGAATTAGGAGGTCAAAATAAGAAAACAATTACCACAGTTGAAAGGCAATATCCATGTTATCCACACAGAATAAGAAGCATTCTTCCTATCATCTGTGCAATCAGGTTTCCTGGAACTCAGACTTTTGGTGCCTTTTGGTGGTTTACGGGAGATGAAGATCAGGTAAGATGTCAAAAAGGTATTCAAATAAGTAATTATGTGACCATAGTGGTGAACCTAAAACAATCTAGCTGAAGGGCAACACAAAGCACAGGAAATGCAATGCAGATAAATGCAAGAAAGTACCTGCTAAAAGGGAAAAAATCAGTGCTTGCTACACATTGCAGAGTCCTAAATGAACCCATTGACTCTGCAAAGACATGTGGGCATAATGCTAGCGGGGGCCATATAAGTAGCACATAAATGAAAAGAGGAAGTCTGCAGACAAACAGAACATCTCCCCTGCCAGTCCCACTGAGTGTGATGGGAACCAAGATGAAGAAAGCACAATGCGCCCAGCAACAAGGTCACCCTCCCTCTACTTGGCAGTCATCAGCGATTTAGGAAGGACTTATGAGGCCCCATTAAAGAACACGTCTGTCCTGTAAATGTTTTCAGTTCGACAAACACTTCCACAGGCAGCTCTCAAAGATGAACAGCACAGGCTTAGTGAAGTTAGGGGATTCAAATTTGTCTAAAAATTGTGAAGAGAAGTCACATGAAAAAAGAGGTTCCCCAAGGAACTATTCCAGCCTCAGTACTATCATTAAGTTCAAATCTCATTAATCACTATGCCACATCTAGGTTTAAAGGCAGGGTGACCCATTTCTGATGGAGGGTAATAACTGAGGGACTGCAAGTGTCAAGCCCTCTCTGCAAAAAAAAAGACAGAAGAGCATGAAAAGTACAAAATTTGCCCACTTTAAGGTGGTTCTGGACCTCGTTCCAGCAACCAGTGCTACCTTCATCACCCCACGTACTCAACAGGGAAGGGCAGAGATGTTATTCTTCCCTTGCCACCACCACAGACAAGGTGGAGTCAAAAACCCGTCAGCTGAGGCAGAATTCACCTAACACCAATCATGGAGAAGCTGGGCGGCTGCTGTGTGTCGACTGTCTCAGTCTCCTCTGCAATCAATGGAGAAAGATAGGCACTCTCATGGATGACTCACTACCTCCTAAGTGAGGTGTCTAGAGTAGGTGGGATGATTCATCCTTGGGGTGGTCCTCTCCAGGGATGTTCACAGGATCCTAGATCATAGCATAAATTATATGCCCGCCTTTCAGATGGAAGGCAAAATGAATTCCTGTCTTGCATGACAAGACATTACTTTCTCTGTTTTCTTGCACATACTTATGACCTAGGACTTTTGGAGGAATGCACAACTTTGTCTGGGATCTGATGCATTTAGTTAAGGCCTTATATATGCAGGAGCCTAAAACTATAAAATGGTTTATACAACTTTAGACAATTCATGCTTCAATTATATTACATCTCAGGCCCTTTCTTTTGTGTGGTGGCAGTATCACAAAGGCCAATGTCAGAGTAAGGTCCAAATTCTGGCCCATGACCAGTGTAGGCAACACTATGCTGGTTGTCACGTTCTAACCAGCAATGAAGAATATTTTAGCACTAAGGTGGTAAAGCATATGGGACATTAAACACAGAACATTTTGACATCCTATTCTGTGTTTGCCATCTTCCCATGAATCCACAGCATCGTTAGCAGACATACTGAAGAGTCGATTGTCAGAAAGTCTGTAGTCTTATTTAAGAGCTCATTATGTAAAGACCAAAACTGAATAAATTAGAATAGCTTAATAACTAGCCATAGCGTAAGGATTTTATTTTTCTTGTAATATTGTAACGAAGGAAAAAGTTCTTATCTTAGGTCAGATGCAGAGAGAAAACCAGTAACCAGCTGGAACCTGCACCAACTCCTCAGTATGTCTGGGCGCCTGTCAGGCAGATGTCTCCCCTCTCCTTGGAAACTGACTGAACTGCCTGCACAGGATCCAGAAAACAAAAAGCAGGACTCAGAAACAGTGTTAGGATTTCCTTTCAGGGAAATCCAGAGATCTGCCAGTGGGCCATCTGGGATGCCACCCCTACTCTCTGATCTTTGTTAACACATCTCTGGATCAAAAGTGTGAAGTCCTCCTGAAAGGCAAAAAAAGTTTGACTTCATTGTTCATGGAGTCAGGCCACAGGGATGGGATCCAAAAGCTTTGCTTTGCATCCAGATGTGCTTTTTGTTGATACCTTCCCTAAGGGGACGAACATCTTCCTGTCTGTCAGACTGTGGTTATGTTAAATGCTTTAAAACCACATCTCATAATGAACACCACTGAGAGCGTCAGCTCTGTACAGCAGATGGCTGCAGAACATGAGTGCCCTGAGAAATCCAGGGGACAGTCCTGAGCTGTGCTTTTATGTTATCTGCCTTCAGCTGACACTGGAAAACCCCACACATCACTCTGACACTGAGGGTGCTAAGCCTCTACCAGCATAACACCCTAGCAGAGGTCCTGCCTTCTTGAGACGTAAAGTTTGGAAGTGTGATTTCACTTCCTATACATACAGTAGACATTTTACACCTGTAAGAATGCCTTTTGCATCTCTCATGACTAGCTGTTTTCTTCTTGGCACAATTCGAAATGACACTTTTCTGGGCATCTTGGAAATCTAAAGGAGTGGATAAAATTGCCTGTCTTTCAATAGAGGAACACAAAATGAGCACTGTATTTCAAAACTGGTTAATAATGTTCATGGAGGGCTTGTTCCACCAAAGTTAGTCATGCTGAGTAGTTTCTTATTCCACAAGTAGCCTATTCATCTCAATTAGATTAGTCACAGCGCAAGGAGAGCAGAATTGGACTCTGAATAATTTCAATTAATTTTCTGCTGTAAAAAAGCGCTATTAATTAGTATTTCCCCTGTTTCCTTGGCATTTGGCAAATATGTTTTAACTATGCATAAATATTACTCATTTTATACATTTTTCCCCATAAAACATATCTTGATGGTTTGTCAAGTTCCACTTAGCTTTTTAATACAGTTTTTGTCTAAGCATAATTCACATAATCTAAACAGAAGTGTTAGCCCAGAGCAGGCATAGCTAAAGTTTAGAGTGGTTCCAATTACGGACACTTTTCTTGTGTACAGAATTAGGAGAATTATATGGCTGATCTAATGAAATTGCTAACATTTAATATTATTTTTTCTATGTAGGAAAGTGCTTAGTCCTTTAATATTATCTTACCCACATAGGGAAGTGCTAAATTCTGCATCTTCCTCATGGTTGAACACAATGCAGTTGTGCAATTTGTAAATCAAAACTCTCCTCCACTCTTTCATGCTGCATTGGTTCCTTCTTTGTAGGATAAGATGTCCTCTTCTGATACCTGTGGTGTTGGTAAATACATTGCAGAGTATCAGTATGCATGTACCTCTAAATATAGGTGAGGGGCATCTTGTGAAGAGTCTAAAGCATACATATGGCCTCACGATCAGAGGTGACAGCTTTGGTCCAAAGCTTAACTGAAGGAAGGAGCTGTGTTTCTAGAAAGAGGTGCTGCTGTTAGATGAAGTCCATCCATCGGCGGGTAGTACTTCCCCTGCACCCAGGCAGGAGGGCAGGGGGCACTGGCCTCCAAAAGCAGGGGTGGGAGGCTGTTCCTGAGTTTAGCCCTGCTGGTCCCATGTGCAGAGGGTTCAGTTTCTCTATTAGTGCTGATCATAAGCAAGGGTATAACCAGGTCAATGAATGTTCAGCATAAGCTTCCAGAGGGAAATGGAGGGACATTCATCTGCCACCGACAGCATCAGAGGGAGACTGAAGAGGCTGGGGCAGCCAGGTGAACTTTAGGTTTGAGGTTCACCAGCTCCAGTCTGACAGAGATATCCCTGAACCATTTCTACAGACAGAGCTGTTCTGCCACTGGGTACCGCAGGGAAGGGAGGGGGGCACTGTTTGTTTGCCTGATCTACTGCCGGTAAATGCCAGTACTTACTGGCAGTTAGACAGGTTTCCGTCAGAGGTATCTTTAGCTGACAAAAATATGTGGCTAGCTCTGCCCAAGGGAGGCTTCTGCGAGAGCCTCTGGAAACATCTGAACAATATGTTCCATCTGCTGGCCCCTGTATCCACAGTGTTTTAGGTGGCATTTGATGGGGTCCAAGTGTGTGCTCATGTCTAAGAGCTTCACTTTGACGTGCTACAAGTGAGCTATAAAGGTTAGAGGAAAATCTGAAAGAGGGAGCATCTGTATCTGGTTTTGCTGGATGCTTAGACATTTCTCTTTTTTACTTCTCCTGTGAAACTGATACCTGCCAGAAGTTTCACTCTGTCATTTTACATAACTATACCAATTCTTTCCCCTGTTCGCTGCTCCTGACAGATACACAGTCGTCCCCTCCTATACAAGCAGCTGATCTCTATGAGGCTAACCAGAAAATTAAGGAACCAGATCGAGAACCACAAAGCAGACAGATGCCTCATTTCCATTAATTTCTACGGGTATTAGGCTGTGTTATAGATCAGGACCTTAGTCATTCTGAACACAGAATGTAAGCAAAAGTCATGTTATGAATGCAAAAGAGGTACATTTGTTTCGTGATGCTGCACTGGATTATACAGACGACATTACAGAGGAATAGCTTTGGGGAAAACAATGTTTGTCAGCATCTTTGAATACTGAAAATTTAAAATCCATGAGCAGAGAAACTAAAGAGATTATCAGACCTTTTCAACCAGTCATCCAGAATGCAGTATTAATTTGCTGCTCTACCAAACCCTGAAATGTCATCCTTAATAGATAGGGACTGATTTGCTAAGTTTGGTGTTATTTGCCTCTGGGATTTATAGGGATGACAGCAAGATCAGACAGAATTACACTTCATTCTATAATATCTCATTTCTCTGAGAGCATCTGAAAACACTTTACAAACAGCAGTGTTCCTTCACTGATGCACTGTACACCAAGTGCACTATCACCTCAGACGAATGGACGAAGGACCACTGTTTCTTTCCTCCTTAGTGAATATAATAATAGGGAAGAAACAAGAACAACTTTCCATGACTGTTTTTCTTCCTGGACATTTCTTTTAGAGCATTCCTTGTAAAATAATTAAAAATAAATGGTGCACAAAGGTACTATTTTTCCTTACCATAGAAAAGATCTTCCCATAGGACCAGTAATGGCATCCTACAGCAGCAATACTGGTTTCTATAATCTCAGAAGCTGCATTTTCTAGTTGCTGACACTGAACAGCTGGTCTGATTTGTTTCCCATAACAAAGACGGTATAAATTAAGTTGCCATGTGAATCAAGAATGAATCCCACACACAAAGAGATATGCAATACCTTTTATTTAGCTTTGTGCACTAGAAGTGTTCACAATACTGAAACCTACCATCCTGCAGTGAGGGAAAGATACATATTGTGCCATTTCTTTGAACACCAAAGACATTCCTTTAGGCTTTGATTTTAAGAGTAGGTGAATCCATATAAAATATATTTTTTATTTTTACAGCTTTAAAGAAAATTTCCGCAGTGTGGCTGTGTTTTACTTCAACAATGTAGGTCTTTTATCCTATTTGGCATGCACACAAGTGCAGTTATATATGGGGGTTAATGAATATCCAGTTCGCTGATGGTACCCCAGGGAGCTGCATTTTATTGTAGTGATGGAACTCCAACAGATATCTCACTTACCTGTCAACCTGGAGGTGTAAGACTGAGGATTTCTATATTCTCACTTCACTCGTGCAAGTACCGCCTTTAAAAGAAATTGTTTCTGTCAGTGGTCAGCTGGCATTTCTGAATGACCTAGTTCCCTCCTGGGGGATGTTTTCTGAAACCACTTAATTCAAAGGCAGTGATCTCTACTTCTTTAAAAACACTTTGAAAAAAAGAATACCAAATTCAGTGTTGTGTTTATCTGGCCAGCTCTTCTGTGCTGGCTCAGAAATACCATACTTTCAAGAGAAAGGTCATTTTTGGCACATCCAGTCAAGTAAAGGTTAGTGACTCTTATGGGGGAAAATTATCAAACAGGCAGCTTCAAAGAAACATCCCACCACTTTGTTCTCTGCCCATTTTTGCTTTCGAAATATTGGCCTTTGCCTGCCCTTCCAACTGCCAGCAAGGGGAGGCAACTGGGAACCTTACAAAAGGGGCAGATTCAGCCTGGTTGGGCCACCTGTTCCTTTCTCTTCTTTGAGCAAAAACCTCTCTGAACCCATTGGAGGGACAGGGCCTTTTTTCCCTCAGTCGTTTGAGCGTATCTCTACATCATTTCCTCTTCTGGAATAGTGCCATCACATTTCCCTTTTTGGAAGAGTTTTCTCAGTGTGCAAAGGACCTACCAATGCGCAGCCCCCAGCAAGGGATGTGCTGATGGCTGTACTATTTGAGGAACGACAGAACTGCAGTCTTACCCGTAGCCATAACCTGCTGAATGGGTGCCCACAGCACCCTGTAGGATCACAGGGAGCTTTCATGAAGTGAAATGCTCTCTAAATCCTGCTTATCTAGCAAGAAGATTTGCAAAGAAGGAGCCCTCTGCCCCCTCATCTTGCACAGACGGTCTGACTCACTGGACTCAGGATTCCCATCTGGATGTCTCTTTGAAAGATGGGTGCAAGCCAAGGAGTTTGTCTATTCTTAGCCTTATCTGTTATAAAGATAGTTTTCCCCATAAAAATCTACTTTCGTTCAGCCATCTCAGAGAACACCTGTCTCTAAGCAAACACAGCAGCCATAGCAGTGTGAATCCTGTTCCCTGATCGTTTTAATGAGGTGTTAATATCAGAACCTGCTATAGATTATGTAAGTGCAAAACAATGAAAGAAACAAAAATAATGGAAGTTAAATAATTTGAACCTTGTCACCATGGAGTGCCAGCTACAGGAATATGAACTGCACTTTGAGGCAGAAAAATCTTCTTACATCTCCCGTGCACCAGAAATGTCACCACTTGCTTGCAAGCTTCTCCAACCAGCATCTTCCCACTTTCTCCCATGCTGCCTGAGGACATGGCGTGTCCTAGCTGACGTGATCCATAAAACTATGCCACTCTCCCGTTCTCTGCAGCCCTGCTCACCCCCCCCGCACCCCCCCGCGCTTGCACTCCCGATTCCTGCAGGAGATTGGCACCTGGCAGCAAGGCAGCAGCAGAGAGGAGAGCCAGAGGGGGCAGTGTATATTAAAAAAACAACCGCACAGCCTCTTAAACCGTCTGGAACAAAACTGTGCAGTAACTGGCTTGTGCACCCATGTGATCTTATCACTGCGAGCCAGGGTTTTCAGAGGGAACTGAAAGGAGTGAAACACCCACTGGATTCTGCTTCAGAGCATCTGAAAAGCTGGGCTGTTTCCTTCATCCTCCTCTCTTCACATTTTACATTTGCTCATCGTGGTATTTCTCCCTGGGAGCTCCTGGGAGGCCAGGCTCGTTGCCAGATCTGTTTGTACACAGTCCCAGGGTAGGTTCGGGTTGCTGGCCAGTTTCCCTGTGTCCTGGCTTTCCCTGCAGCTTGGAGCTGAGGCAGACCCAGTCATCTTCCAGCAAAAGGCTGGTATGGCTAGGCAGGGTCAACAAGTGTGGGGTGGCATTGGCGCCAGCTGTAAAGGGCTCTGCAGGCTGCCCCCCTAACAGGGCTAAGGGGTGCGGGCAGGACCTTGAAAGGTGTGTCTTGGGATAGAGGAGATGTGGAGCCTGCAAGGCCTGAAGAGAATGAGGAAAGATAAATCCTCCTCACTAAACAGTTAAGACAAAAAAACAAGAGTCTGTAAAATTAGGAAGAAATCATAGCAAAGCATACTAGTGTGTTGGGTGATTCCTGTGCTGGGTTTATGGAGAACATTCAGGGTTCTTGAGTTTCGGATCTCTCGCTGTCCATGACAAATACCTGAGATTTTTCCTTTCCCGCTGATGTACCTTGCAGTTTACCCCACCTTCAGATGGGATCTCTGGTTGCAGCACTCTGTGTATCAGCCAGGATTACACTATGGGGACTGTGTTTGCTGCCCACATGTGCTTCCTGTGGAAGCTGTGATCAGCCAGGAGACAGGGAGACAGGGAGCAGAAGGCTGGGGTACTGGAACAGCAGCTCCAAAGCAAAGTGCTGAACTCCTCTGATAGTCAGTGGAGAGAATTCAACATGTCCAGAACCTGATTCCTCTCATCCTCATGCAGATGTCTCAAGGAGATCAGGCAAAACACCTTTTAAGTGCCTGTTTCTTTCTGACTACAAAGGGAGCCCAGTTGCCTAACTGAGACAAGAGACACGGAAAGCACTGAAGCCAGGTGATATCAATCACATCACATCTTTAGAAATGAGGGCAATTTCACACAAAGGCTTGATGTATGGCACTTATATGTGGACACAATTATGTGTGGAGACATGAGAAAGTATCATTCTCAAGATGATATAAACAGTACCCTTAATCCTACAGTCAGATAGCTGTAACACCATACAGCCTTTTAGTACTTAAAACAGGGTAAAATACCAGAGTGACTTTAAATAGTCACCAGGATAATGCCCAGAACTAGTTTGGGACCAGACTGATCCCAGGGCTGCCAAGCCCCACATTGGCAGAGTGTGTGACACTGGGCCTCATCTAGAAGTCATACATGTGCCACAATTTTTTTTCCTTTTAGTACAAACTGCCCTTGATTAGTCATCGACCTGGTTTAGAAGTTGCACGGCTACCACTCAAGCTGTGAGTGAAGTACATATTTAAATATAATACGCTCTGCAATCATTTTAAAACTGCCCTAGATCTCAGCCCACAGGGGGCTATAACTAATTTGATAGAAACTGTAGCTTCTAAATAGAACCACCTGACACCTCTCAAGAGTTCGGCTACAGGGTTCACTGTTCCAGCACAAAGTCTCAGCTGAGTTACCCTGACTGCTTTGCAGCCCTTCTCAGCAAACTGAGGCCGATCTGGGGAGAGGGCAGCAGGACTGACTTTCCTGATGGATATCCTTCCCCATAAGAATTATGAAGCAGATCATGGGAGGAGGGAATTATGGTTTCAACTCCCAAAACCATTGAAAGGCTGCATTTTTGCACAGTTTTGAGTCAAAGCCATATGCAACTCCACAGTTTTGGCTGTGTTTTGCCTTGGGTTTTTTCCAGCTAACCGCAATAGTCACTGATCCAAAAGGTAGGAGTAAGTAAAGTCACCGTATGTTTTAAACCTTCCATACTGGAATGTTTCATGCAGTACACAAGTCCCGTTTTTAATGTCAGAAGCACTTCCCACCTGAGCTTTTCATTTCTTCAGCATTGATTAAGTACCTCTGCAAACTCAGGACTAAATATCTGCCTTTTACCAGCAAGCTCAACACTGTCAAGCAAATATGTGTGTGTGTCTGTAGTGAATTTGTTTGCATTAGCAGGTACTACCTTTTTGCATTAGCTGGTACTCCTGTAGCCTCCAGACCAGAACATCACAGGTGCTGGCTCTATATAAATAGTGAACAAAATTTTGACTGATGGTGGGTGGCACTTAGGTGCTACTGAACTAAAAGTGTCAGCCTTCAGACGGTACCATAGCTGAGATTCCCTTGCTCATCTCTGATGTCTGCTGAAGTGGAAATCAGCCATTGCCCCAGGCTCTTTTTTCAAATTTCATTTCTTTCAGATTTCAGCTCTTTCCTCTCCAAAAAAGGTTTTAATGGAAGCTTTGAGTGAGAGTGTTATAGCTGCTGTATTTGCCTCCAAAATCACTTTCCTACTTCTGTAACGTAGTATAAATGCCATGAAACCATGATAAAAGGGACAGTAAAGCAAGTGTTAGTGGTAGTGAGTTCTAGGATCATACTTTATTCATTGCAGACAATACTACAACATGCATTCTGAATCCGGTGCTACACAACTGACCGAATATTCCAGTGTAGGTAAGGATCCCATATAAAAATGTAATAAATATCAAGTGCAACTTATTTGCTAATTACTTTCTTGCATCAAATGAAAGCAGACATTCCTAAAATGTTTATTATTTTATGCCTCCTCCACACCAGCACAATCAGTATTGCAAAGTCTGCAATATTCATAATGAACTCCACATTTCCCCATATCCCAATCATTAGAACTGCATCATGCCCTTTCTTGCCTGGGGCACAGGAATAATGTTTAAATCTTGAATTTGCAAAGGGAGTCTTTCCCCCAGGATTTGAGCGAGGGAGTGATGTGGCTCGCTTTGCATGCAGACAGGGTTAATTTTTCCTTCTTCCTGCATTCTTTCGAACAGCCATCCCGAGGGGAAGTGTCATATTACCTCACCTCTCATTCCTAGGTTTCTAAATTGGACCTGGGTTTGAATTTCCCTGGCATTAGAGAGGAGTCTCATTCAGTGTTCTGGTTTGGATCCATCTTACAATGGTAGGTGGGACCTTCACACAAAGGGAGTTTGATTTGCTTATTTCCGTTCCAGCCCATCTCTTTTTGCACAAATCCTGGTGTCTAGTCTCCCCCCTTTTGTGCAGCTGTGGAAGATACTGGGACGAATCACTGCTTTAAAGAGGAAATAAAGCATTGCCTTCCCATGGGAGAATTCCTGAAGACTGAAAGACAGGGTGGTTAGCACAGCAGCCTTGTCCTGGCTTGTCTACACATGAAAGTTATTCCAGAATAAGCTAGGGGTTGAATGTAAATCAGGATAGGCATTCCACAACTGCTGCGTGTGTTGCTGAGATCTCAGCAGAAGCAATGGGTCAAGGTAGCTGGATGTTGATACATTGGGACTTCCCTGTGTCTTCTTTAGCTATGTCCAACAGAAAGAAACAGGCAAGGATTTTGAGGACTTTGTATGCAGTATAATACATACAAAAGCAGAAGTAAACTATTGCAGAATAGTCAGAATTAAATAAAGAATTCTAATTCTCCTGACTTCATAAAACTGAAGCAATGAGATATCTCTAGGATTTATTTTCTTCCCCTTTCATGTCCTTGGCTCAGAGTAGGATGATAACAGAGCAAGGTGAAGATGCATGAAAAGGTGGCGTCAAACCATTTTGTTCCTCCTGGGTCTCATACCAAAGATAGCTCAGTCCTGCCTGTGTCCCCTTCAGCTGCACCATGCCTGGCTCCAGCACAGTGGCTGAGAAGCTCATGGGTGCTGTTCACCACCTGAAACGCAGACTGTGGTGCAGGATAGTTCAAAGGAGCCAGTTCCCAGTCTGGAAACATCTACTCCATTTTCCACACCAGCACAGATACAATCTAAAGACAAAACGCTGTCTGGCATCGGTTTAGCCAGATTTCACCAAGTATTCTACATTACCCCTAAGCACCAGGAATACATGTTCCCACCATGTAAATGTAAAGCCAACCTCCCCACAGCAACGTGGTGGACATTGTACAGGTGGGTGGCAGGGGTGACTTGTTTTTGCTCTTTGGATGCTGTAGTTTTCCCAGCTACCTCTGCCCACACTTTGATGGAAAACTCCATATACTTCTATAGGGAGAGGGCAACACCAGTCACACATCACGAGGAAGAAGAGAGGAGGAAGACGCATCCCTCTAGCATTTTAACTGATTTTCTCTGTGTGCATGACAGTAATTCGAAAACAGGTGTTTTACTTCCTGCACCCATACATATGAGGAGTTGCAAGGGAGAGGTCCTCACACATGTGCCTAGGCTATTTAAATAAGCAAGGCACACAATTTCCTCTGCTCCACAGGGGCCTCTGACCCCTGCAGCCCATGGTTCCTCATTGCCAGGTTCCTTCCTGTCTCCGCTAAAAAAAAACCCCTGGGGCTTGTGCCTCGCTCAGCCCTGCTGGGGCGATCCACTCTGCTCAGTGCCTTTCTCCTCCCAGAACCAGGATGGCTGCCACCTCCACCCCCTCTAGGAGTTTCTTCCCATGCCAGGTGGAGCCGCTTGGCTCGCCGGCGCAGCCCGCCATGTCCTGGTGCCCACACGTGCTGCCCTAAGATGGTGGTGGGGTCCTGCTCTCCTCCTGCCTCGGGGTGGTGATGGCAACAGACCTGCCTGTGCCTCGCCAGGCCTCACTCTCAGGGCCGGCCCTGACCACGGTGCTGTGCTTCAGGGCTCAGAGCGCCAGGTAACCCAATTAACCAGCACCCACATGAGGTGCTAATCAGGGCTCCCTGAGCCCTCCCCTGATAGCATGCTCTCCACTCCAGGGGGTGTCCCAGTGAGGACAGCAATGCTGCCAGGCCAGTGCAGGTGAAAATCCTCCATTTTGTTGAACTTCACAAATAACCACGTTTTGTGTTCACCCAATGAAATAAAGATCTGTAAGGTCCGTGGCTGGTCTGGATCAAGAGCTTGTCAACCCTCCATCTGAAGTGGAAAACCAGCAAAGAAACAAACTATTGGAACCAGGCACGAGGGCAAAAGGTGGTGTGTTTTATTTGGGGAGATAGGCTGATGTTTACTAAATTAAATGTAAGTAAAACTTGAAAAGGCTTTTAGAAGTGAAAAAACAAAGGTTTCATCTTGAATACATTGGAATAAAATGTTTTCAGAAGGATGACTGCAGACACAAACACAATTCAGTGCATTCAACATAGACTTAAATAAGTTTTTAACATCCTCTCCTCCCCTCCATGTGGTGGACTCCAAAGTCCCCTACTGTCTGAAGTAGAAACACTTTATGCTCTCCAAATTTAGGAAGTATTTCCCTTAGATTTAAAAGGATGCACTGCTTTGTCTTCCCTAGAACGTGATCAGAGACTAATGAACAAAAATTACTTTAACGGTGGCTAAAAGACCTTTTTTTCCTGAGAAGTCCTAGGCTATGTCTTTATTGTGAAAAAAATGTATTTTAATGTAGCTATAAAGTCCAAGTTGACACAGGCTTTCCTACTGTTCTGCCACAAATTGACTGATGGAGCAAGGGTTGGGTTCAATTTTTAGAGGGTCTTTGCAAAAAAAGCACTTAAGCATTATTTTGAGCTTCCATGGAGAAATCTGGGAAACTGCATTATATTACCTGGGCCTCATTGTGTGAAACATCTCCAACTGTGAGCAATAAAGTAAAAAATTTATTTGAACAGCCATAACATCTTTGGATGGGGATGAAAGAAAAGCACAATAAATCACATCAATTTGGTAAATCTGAACAACACTCCCCACACCTTTCACTCAGTACATTGGCAGTAGTCCTGACATTTTCTCCTCTAGCTGGGAGTGCCGTCTGCAGTGAGCAGCTCCAACCCTCTCCTCTCCCTGCCTTCCGTAGCACTTTTTCCCCATCTCAGAGGAATGCAGTCAGGGAACATGCTGATGTCTTGCTCCTGTTTTCTGCAGCAAGGATATAATTCTTTAGTCAAACACATCAATTCTATAGAGGTAAAGCTTCAAAAACAGACAGACGCACAGTGCTCCAGCGAAGAGTTACCATCTGCCTTCCCCTCTCCTCCTCCTCCTCCAAGGAAGGAAGAAAGAAATCTAGCAGGGTCTTAGCTCTTCATTACCTGCTTGCACTGACATTCATGAGATTCCCTGCAGGAATTTTCTTGCTACCCAGGCAGGATGAACACCCACAAAAATTGGCAAGGAGACGACTTTTAACTCATTTTCAGAAGCTGGCTCTATTTCAAGTAGACAGTGTCTCTCTGGTATCAAACCAGGAAGAATTTGGTATTGCTTTCCTCTGAAAAATAGAAAAGGCAAGTAGCCATCCTACTGGTTGCCTTGAATACTAACAGAGAAATATGATGTTTCAAGGATTAAAAGGAATACAGATTCACCTGTCAAAGCCTGAAGATAAAGTTCCATGTTTGCCCGGTAATATCTTTTAGCTGAGCATCCTAAAAACCTAAAGCAGAGTTTGCTTTCTGCTCCCTTGCCACTACTCTGGAGATGCAGGCACTATTGCCTACAGCAGGGAACACTCAAATGTCAAATTCACAGCTCGGCCATTGTGTCAGGAGAGAGCTGTTACTGCTACACCGGTTGTTAGTGTGCAACATTACATATCTGAATGGTATTTGTATGTTGGGAAAAGTTGCGTCTTGGTACAGAAGGAAAAAAGTAATTTTTGTTGGGATAGTTTTTTAGACTATGAAAAGTTAAACCAACTCCCTCAGCAAAAAAACCCAAACCAAACAAAAAAACCCAACCAAACTTCTTTAGCCAATGTACCTTGAGTAAGGAAATTCACTCTCTTGGCAAAACTATACAAGGCTTGAGATAGACTTGGCAGATGACTGCGAGTTAACAGAAACGCAGAGAAGCAGCGGGTAAGAATGGACCGTTGTAGTAGTGTGGCTGCAGTTACTCAGCATAGAAAGGCACATGTATTCTCAGGCAGTATTCATCTTATTAAGTTTTAATTTAAGTCAGTTTATTGTCTGGGCACTAGGAAGTAGTGCTATCCCTAACAGGTTATCCAAGATAGTTCCCTATCTTGGAACAGTTACTTTTGGGCTTTGAGTTACAGCTCAGCTGATTTGAGTTTCTCAGGGCAGTGAGGTTCTGTGATTGCACGTAGGAAGTGGTATGTTTGAGAGACAACAACCAAGCTCTGCTTGAGCCACATGGAAAAAGACAACTTGCTGTACAGTTCCTACACTGCAGATAGTGAATGTGTTTCTTTTGTATGGCCCCTATTGCAAGTTCAGCAAGCTCAGCACTGTGAGGAACTAGCACCCAACAGAATTACATGACTGAAGCTTTTATCACTTACTGGAAGTCTTCCGCAGCCTGAAGAAACAGTTGCAGTTTATTGCATCAATAAGAGTGCTATTTACATTAGAAAGTAAGAGTACAGTGTTTATTCCAGGAAATTATTGCCATAGCTTGATGCCACTTATTACCTTGAAGGTGAAGAGCAATATCACTACCTTGTAGTCATTAGCAATAATTATGAACAGCTCATCAACCTTAATACCTCCTGTGGCAGACAGAAACTTTGACTGCAATCTGTACAGTCTACAAGTACAGAAAGCAAGTAAACTCCTGAATATTGGCAACAGTGGGATGGATGACACTTTCACATTGCCACAAATATATGCTTTCTAATGCAGCGCAGGAGTCAGTTACCTTCCAGCACTTTGTCTTGATCAAGATTTCTCATAGGCCAAGCATGAGATTTTTACTTACCATAGAAATTTATGTGCTTTCCTTCACCTATGCTTTTCAAAAATATTATGAGAAATATTGATGTATTCTGTTTCCTGGCTTATGTTCCTCCAATGCTATGACAGCTATGGAGTCTTGCTCAATGTTAACACCAGATGGATCAACTTGTCTTGAACTTGCTTAGGTCTAGATGGTCCTGCCACTGCACCTAGCTAATCTTCCCTTCAGATTCAAGAAGGATTCAGGATAAATCTGTTGTTCAGATTTACCACCACTCCTGGCCTGGACATGGTCTAGCAGCAAGAAGAGACTCCTATTTCATTCACCTATGATGAAGGGTCTGACCAAAACTCCAAATCCACATGCTCCAGTCATTGTAGATATCTGCATTTTGATCCTACACTACAGAAGTTTTGCTAATAACTATGCACACAAAATCCCCTGGTGGCTGAAGAAACATCTTATATGAGCAATGGAGACCTGTTGCTGATACAGTTAAACCATCTCCCTGAAAAATTCAAGCTATCTAGCCAAAAGGCTCTTTTGCCTGTATGTGTTGTGTCTGCTTTGGCTGTGGGTTCCAGGAGAGGTGCCGGCAAATCTTTGTCAGTGAGAATATTGTTTTTCCTACTCCTGAGCCAGTGAGGCTGTGCCAGGAAAACTTGGTATCCAGGACCTGCCTAGCTTGACTCTAGTCCACTTCCACCTCTCTCTGAGTAGACTTTACAATGAATGATGTGCAATATCTCACTTCAGGCAATTCACCAAGTCTCCCTCCCCATATCACTGTAGCCACTAGGAAAACCAGTATCCCTCAAATTAGACACCTACTTTAAAGAACAGTGTGCCTCACAGTAACAGACATGATAAATGCTATGAGTAATGACAGATCCATGTGTTAACAGTACTCTTTATCAGCCACCTACTGGCTCATTTCTCCTTTTGATAAAGGCTTTTCTCCTCTGGTTATGTATGAAATGCATACTTCTCGTGTGAAGGTGGATCTCTCTGCAGAAGCAGTGGGAGCAGAAGGCAGAAGTTCTTGAGTCCTGACTGCGGCTGTGAAACAGACTCAGTGCTGCTCAAACAACTGGCACTCTTTGCCTCAGTTTCCTCACTGGCAATATGAATAATGTCTATGTTGTAATCACACTGCAAGGCATAGTTAATATTTGCACGGTGGTGCTTTGGAGATGCCAAGCATCAGATAATCCCAGGAGATACCGGTATCATCAGTAAATCAATTGTATCTACACAGTGAACAAAAGCAGGCACAGATGCTAGCATAATGTTATGTATTTTGGTACAAAATGAAATAAAAATCTCGCCTTCTGTCCTCAGATTTCTTGTCAAACATTCATTGCTTTACATGCTGAAGCAGTTAGTAATACAAAGCATATTTCTATCCTACTTTATTTTACATAAAAAAGTGAAGAACCATGATTGAATCTTAATACAAAAAAAGGGCTTAAGTTACATTCTCCTGGGATCATCTGTAGCAAAGCGTAATAAGTTTCTCAATATCTGACCTAATTATATCTGTCCTTCTAAGTTTTGTTTCCCATAAGAGCTAAATGTCTATGGTTAAAAATAACATTGAAACTCCTCCAAGTTCCAGCAGAACTTTTTCA
This sequence comes from Strix uralensis, assembly GCF_047716275.1. Lineage (NCBI taxonomy): Eukaryota > Metazoa > Chordata > Aves > Strigiformes > Strigidae > Strix > Strix uralensis. Next base: position 151,677,953 of record NC_133972.1, on the reverse strand, counting down.
GCCTCTCTCAAATTTAATATCTATTTTTAATTTGTTTTAATTTTTCACCCAACTTTAAAAGTTATGATTCTGAGGCTGGCATTCTGCTCTATTATCCAGCTCCTAAAAATGTTTGGGTTAGGTAAACTTGAGAGCTGGAGGGAAAAAAATATATTATGTGTGTTTATTTCATGTTGGAAAAATACCACAGCTATTGAAACAAGTGGCAGAGAGGCATGGGGAAGGTAGGATGCCTTTGTGGTTGAAAAGGAATTGGCTCTGTTAGAAATGTATCTCCTGGGTCATGTCAAGGTCTCTTGACAGACAACACCAGGCAATTCTGCAATGGCTGTTTGTATTGCTTGTCCCTACCTGAGCACCGAACTCTGCCAGCAGTCACTCCTGCAGAGCAATGGTGATGGAAGGTGATACAGGCCCCAGCCCCTGCAACCCATCAGTCCTGTTTAGAGCTCCCCATATTTGTGCAAAACCTGCCAAATTGTGCTACTGTTGGGATGGTCACAGAATCATCTAGGTTGGAAAAGACCTTGAATATCATCTAGTCCAACCATTAACCTAACACTGACTGTTCCCAACTACACCATATCCCTCAGCGCTATGTCAACCCAACTCTTAAACCCTCCAGGGATGGGGACTCCACCACCTCCCTGGGCAGCCCATTCCAACGCCTAACAACCCGTTCTGTAAAGAAATGCTTCCTAATATCCAGTCTAAACCTTCCCTGGTGCAACTTGAGGCCATTACCTCTTGTCCTATGGCTTGTTACTTGGTTAAAGAGACTCATCCCCAGCTCTCTGCAACCTCCTTTCAGGTAGTTGTAGAGGGCGATGAGGTCTCCCCTCAGCCTCCTCTTCTCCAGACTAAACACCCCCAGTTCCCTCAGCCGCTCCTCGTACGACATGTGCTCCAGACCCTTCACCAGCTTCATTACCCTTCTCTGGACACGCTCGAGTAATTCAATGTCCTTTTTGTAGTGAGGGGCCCAAAACTGAACACAGGAATCGAGGTGCGGCCTCACCAGTGCCGAGTACAGGGGTAAGATCACTTCCCTGTCCCTGCTGGCCACGTTATTTCTGATACAAGCCAGGATGCCATTGGCCTTCTTGGCCACCTGGGCACACTGCTGGCTCATGTTCATCCGGCTGTCGATCAACACCCCCAGGTCCCTCTCTGACTGGCAGCTCTCCAGCCACTCCTCCCCAAGCCTGTAGCGCTGCTGGGGGTTGTTGTGGCCGAAGTGCAGCACCCGGCATTTGGCCTTAACGAAACTCCTACAGTTGGCCTGAGCCCATCGCTCCAGCCTGTCCAGATCTCTCTGCAGAGCCTCCCTACCCTCGAGCAGATCAACACTCCCACCCAATTTGGTGTCATCTGCAAACTTACTGAGGGTGCACTCAATCCTCTCATCTAGATCAAAAAAGTCCTTCGTACTCATCTCTTCTTGCTGGCCCTGTTATTAGAGGGCTGCCACAGACCTGAGGCTCGGGTGCCTCACATCTGGATCCACTTCACACAGCAGTCAGAGATCCCTGTGGCCATTTAAAACCTTTGTGCCTCAGTTTTCCACCCATAACCCATGGATAACAGTGCTGACCTTCCTGACCAGACACTGCAAGGGTGAAATCCTAATGTTTGCCAAGTGCTAGGAAATCAGGTATAAGGTGTTTAAGAAATATAAAGTAGTATTATAACCGGTCACACTCCATTCCCAGGGAGGTTGATAATAACATTTATACAGTGCCCTCCATTGTGAAGAGGCCAAGAAGAAAGGGAGTCTGCAAACAGAGGTCCAAGCAGGATTTTTGGATGGGAAATTCAGATCAGCCTTTCTCTGTTGAGAAGCCTTTTTGGCCTTGTGGAAGGAAGACTCTGGAGATCAGATTGACTATTTGAATATCAAGTCTTGTGCACCTGTAGGAGTTCTGCATCCATCACTGTGGACAGGCCATAAAGCCTCATCCTGGAGCTTTATAAATGGTGCTGCCTGGTCACGAGTGCAGAGCTGGCATGAGCTCCATTTTCACGGTTCAATTCACGGGAGGGGGGCGCAAGCTGAACAACAAATGCAGTTTATAATTGCCCAGCCGTTCTGCTTCAAGGGTCTGGGAGACTTAAATGTCACAGTATACAAATGGGAATTGTTGGGAGAAGTAGAGAAATGCAAGGCTCAAAGTGATTTCAAAGGCATCCAAGTCCAGTGCTTTCTCTAGTTCATAGTACAGGTTCAAGGCTGGAGCAGATTGCCTAAATTCACTCAGAAAGAGGCAGCAAAGGGCCAGGAGGACAAGGCTGCAGCTCCTCAGTGGGTCCTGCAGTGAAGAGGTCTGGTTTTATTAGATGGGTGGCAGCGCAGTTTGGTGGTTAAGATATTCTCAAAGGATGTGTGCATTCAGATCCTTGCAGGATGAGAGGGGCTGAGCTCTCCGGTTTCACTGACCTTGCCTTAACCGTGAGGTTTTTCTGCTGGTGCAAAACCTGACTTCAAGCTCTGGATCCTAATTTAGTTGAAACATCTGACTTTTCCATAAGAACTCACATGAGAGACACGTTCATACCTTTCCTGTGGACTGCCTTAGGACCATGGGCTACTGTGAGTCCCCAGCTTCACATGTAGCCCTCTGCTGTGGGGAATTCCAGGCAGAGCCAGCCAAAGGCTCCTCAGAAGAACTAGTGGCACTGAACACTGCCATCCTGAGCACAAGGGGCCAGGGCTGGGTTGCTCCTGCCACAGGAAAGGGGAAGGAAGGGCAGCACTGTGACGGAAAACCAGGCTTGTTACCACTGCCTCTACTGCAGAGATAGGAAGGGTGAAGACAGAAGCGCTGTTGCAGGATGGGGCCCTCCCTTTACCCCTAACAGCAACTGCTGCCCTGGCTATCTGTGCTCCTCTGGCAGCCATTGCAGCTGTGAGTCTGCTTTCCCAGGGCTGATGCATCATGTTGCTGTGACAGCCTGACATCCTTTGCCTGTGCTGCCTGTGCCCAGCACTCACCCTGTGTACATTCCTCTGGGGAGCTGTGGGTCTGCATCTGCAGCATGTCTGCACTCGGTGGCAAAACACCGTCTGGTCCCTGCAGAAGCTTTGGCTAATATCTAATATCTGGTTGGACTAGATGATAATTGTAGGTCCCTTCCAACTGAAGGGATTCTATTCTATTCTATTCTATTCTATTCTATTCTATTCTATTCTATTCTATTCTATTCTATTCTATTCTATTCTATTCTATTCTATTCTATTCTATTCTATTCTATTCTATTCTATTCTCACAGACCATCTTACTCTTCCCAGTGCTGGGGTCTCATACCGTGGGCATTTTGCAAGATGTCTGGAGATAAGGCCTCTCCTCCAGAGAGAGAAACCATCATGGGGTGGCTGGGGTTGGCAGAGAGCAGAGCATCCCACATTCATCACCAGAACAACAGAACCAGCAGGCAAAGGAGGAAAGAAGAAAAGACAGCAGAGCTGGGCTTTACTTACATGGAATTCCAGCCACTTTAGTTGGGGACTGGAATACAGCAATGGTACCCTAGCTCACTTGTAACACAAGGGGCGATTTTACATGTAAATTAAATGCAATGTGCTTCTGTTCTCCATTTTCTAGCTATTCTCCCCTGCATAAGGTGTTCAACTTAGGTTTTTTTCTTTTATCCATATTTTTTTGAAGAGTAATGTAGAAATTAAGGATCCTAGACACTTCTGAAAGTTTAAATAGCCCCAATATTGGATAAATGGTTCTTTTTTCACTAAGTTGTTTTCTAATAAAAAGATGGTTTGCGAGCACTGAGCACATGACATTCTTTGATGATATATCACAGCTCTACCACAACCACTTTGGGAAGTAGTAGATGGGAAAACTGCTATTACAGAAAAGCCAGTGTAGATCTATCTTGAAAGAAAAGGTCTACAATTTTACCAACATTAGGCATCCTATTTCAAGAATAAACTGAGGACCTTTTTTTCCCCCCAAAATATTGACATTTCCAAAAGCAAGATATTCATAGGTGATGAAACTGATTTACAGCAATAGGTGCACACAAACATTCACTTGCTCCTAGACTATGAGCAGGAATGTCAGAGACTCATTGCTAAATTGGGCACTTGCACCTGCATGTGTAAGATTCCAAACATAGTAGGTGCTTCTGACTGTTTTCTTATGTCTGATTTTGAAAAATCTGTTCCTTGCTAGATTGAACTCATTACTCTTCAAATATCTTCTTAGATATGAGTTTGCATGTGATATTCATCCTGGAGTTCTCTGCAGGATCAGTTCTGATGTTATGTTTTGGGATGTTATTTGTTTTCATTGTTCCATAACATTTTTCCGTCCTCCCTTTCATTTCTATCTGATCTCCCAGTAAACCTTTATAATCCTGATATGCTGTTTTCATAGTTTCACCAATAATCTCTTTGAAGAGACTGGACAAGCTAGACCATCCCTCAAATAATGCAAAACATTTCCCTAATGTGGACATTATGTGTGCCAAGAAATTCCTGAATTAGTTTGAGTGTTTCCACACTGCATTCATGTATGTCAGCAGCAGTCACAGGAGCAGTCTGTCCTCGCTGGAGACCGCTCATTCCCAGAGAGGCTATTTTGCACCTCTAGGTCACCACATCTGCCTCTGCCAGCTCCAATAAAGGGCTCCCCATCTCTCACCAGGAAATATCCACCCCCAGCGATCACCTGCCCAAAGCCTATCAAGACAGATTCTTTTCAGCATCCTAAGAACCAATTCAGATAGCCAATGTCGGTTTATTTTTATGGCTAAATACTGTTCAGATGCCTCTTTTTAAAGAATGACCTTTCCTTTTTTCTTCTTTTTTGGTGTCTAGAGCAAGTTCTGATCACCCAAGCAAGGCCAAAGCAAAGACACTTTAAGCAGAGAGACACAAAAATAGGATCCTCTCCCATGGCGATTTTGGATTTCCAGCAGAGCTGCTCTTCAGTTGTTGCAACAGCCTTTACACAATCGCTGCTCCTTTGCTCCCCTCTGTAGGGAGATTTCAACCAACCGAGCTCAGCATCCTGCCTGCCTTAAACATAAATGCTGTGCACAGACTGACGGGCTGGTGCAACATGCAGCCAAGGTGCAAAGGCAGACCCGGGGGCCTCACAGCCCAGTTGCGTGGCTCACTGGGAGGTCAGAGCTTGCCCGCGGTACCCCTTTGCAGTCTGCTGACCCCTGCATAGAAGAACAGGGGTCCTCTTGTTTCTATCTGCTGCAGGCTTGCTAAAGGGAATGAGGGTTTGTTCCTCTATCTCTATTTGTGAGAGTGTTCAAATACCGAAGTTAAATCCAGGCTTATCCCCTCTTTTCTTTACATAAAAGCTCCCACTCAAAGCAGACATGTTCTCAAATCTATTATCCTCTATATTGTTCATAGTGGTTCTAATTTTTCCCACGTTGCTTAAAGCTCTATCCTCAGGTGACTGTTCTCTGAGCTTTCACAGCTCAGCTTTACCTTTCAGATAAGATTTATCCATTAAAAAACAATTCCACTGCTTTTTTCAGCTATCATTTTGTCACATATGGATTTATTCAATAAATGCTTTTAATAGCAACATTTCTAGGCTTTGTTTGTCAAGAGCTGCCAGGCTTTTACAAGCCAGGGTTGGCACAGACACCGAATTGCCTCTTTGTACCCAGGGGAGAGTTCCCTGCTGGTCATGACAGAGGTCCTGCACACACAACTAAATGAAAGGAAATAAAAAATATGAGTATCTACATAATTCACAGCCAGTAAATGGTGGAGAGCATCAGGCTTCCAGCAACTTCTGGACCTCAGCAAAGCTTCTAATAAAAGCAGGTATATGTGATTTTAATCTGCAGTTCCAAGATCTACCCAAAGACCTAAAAGCCCAGGTTCAACACAAGTACCAGGGCAGGGAACTATATAAAGGCCATCAGCAAGAGCAAATTCAGCCAGCCCGAGGGCACTGAGAAGTAACAGCTGACAGGACAGAAGAGAGAGGTCAAGATGAGTATGCCAAAAATCTTTCATTCCTGGGTCAGCCTGAAATTCAGCAGCATTGCTGTTTTCTATCTGCTGCATGCTGTGAAGTAATGGGTGTCTAGCACCGGCATCTCAGTGTGCGTGGCATCCACCCATGCAGGACTTCACATGTGTCTCCTGAAGAACTGTAAAAGCTGGTGGTTGTTGACAAATAGAGTGAGTCTTTTCTTTTGTTCTGTTTCCCCAGTCCCTTGCTTTTTCTGAGGTTTTCAGATTTCTGCTGATAAATCCTTGGCCCAAATTCTCCTCCTTGAAAGTGATGCAGTACTAAGTTCGTCTAAAGCAAAACTGAAAGAGAAAAGAGAATACATTGCCTAACATTCTTTTTCAGGTTTTCCAAGAATTATGAACTCCTTTAGGTGCCTCTTTTGATTTCTTTCAATGAAATATTGAATACATTCAGACATTAGGAGTATTTCATTTTGCTCATCTTTCTCCATTCTTTCCATAGTTACTCACAGTCCCACAAGGATTTATTAATTAAATTCTCTCGGTACAGTGTTATCTCTCTCTGACTAACTCTATTTTCTGTACTGCAGCTTGTGTACATTGTTGAGAGGAATCAGAGAGAGAAAAGAACCAAATAAAAAGATCCCTCCAGGAATACAGTGTTCGATTATACAAAGAAAACCTGCACTTTAGATTGCTCATCCTTATTTCCCAGAGGAGGCCTCAAATGTCTTTGTTCTTTGGCTTTTTCAAAAGAATTTCCTTTTCTGGTAAAATCATTTTACCTGTGAACTGCAGGCCAGGCTTTTGGTCACATTTACCTGCTTTTCCATTATCAGATGTTACATATTGTTCTTCCCCATGCTCTGCCTCCAACAAACAGCTTCAGGGTGTTTTGCAGCACGCACTCCCCATGGCACCAGGACCTTCCACCAGCTCTGGGTTTCCTGGGGGGAGCCTGGCTTCATGCAAACAACATAGTGAGTTCTTTCACAAATGACAAAGTGTCATAAATGCATTATTGTTGATAACAGTGATGATGAGATCCCTGGAGAGGCCAGGAAAGGAATAAGCATGAGGCTCAAAGCCCCCTCTCATCTCCTGAAGTGCTGTAACCTGTTTTATGGACAAAGAACTTCTGCTCCAAGAGTTGTCAGTCAAAGCCAGATTCCTCGGTGCTAAAGTTACTATAAATAACAGAATAACTCTTAAAAACATAAATGGGAAGTACAGTAGTATATATAATTCACCAAGTGTTTCCAGCTGTGAGCTCCCTGCCTCCTTGAAGTCCACAAGTTTGCATGACTCATAGCCATCACACCTATGTTATATGTGCACGTATATACAAGTTTTGATATGTTCAGTATTTTGCTCTTGTCTAAAAATAAAGCTGTAAAATGGAAGGGGAAAATCCATTTACTCACTTTATGCTGGGAACCTGATATTTACCTCCAGTTTGCCGTCTTCCCAGCTGGCTAGATACTGTATCGTTTATGTTGGACTTCCTCCAAGATTAATGGCATCATCTGTACAGTTTTAACAGTCTAATCTTGCTAAATCTCTTTGTTTTGAAATTTGATTGTGCCTGATCTTCATTATTTTAATTGTTTAATGTATTATAATTAATACTCAATTAGATCTAACAGATTCCAACTCAGCCCAATGTATTCACATCCGTCTGCAAGCTGCAGGAAGCACAAGGCAAACCAGGCTGATTTTATATCGTTTTTTTGGTCCAGAGACCAGGTACTATTTTTGCCACTGACTTATGTTTGACTGCAGGCAAGTCATCTATCTTTCTGTTTCTCCAAGGGTTTCCAGCTTGCTGTGTTTATAGCCTAACTGGGTCTCAGCACAGGTTGACATCTTTGCACACAAATGTTATTGAAACAACAATAAAAACCCACAGCCCATCCCATATGCAGATGCCTTCTAACTGGGACTGACTCCTGTTTATATGGAGCAAGGAACAAAGACTGCAAACACAGAGGCTTGTAAATACGCATGGTGTTTTGGCGTAAAACATGGAAACCTCCCTTTCCTCCCCACCCACTTCATATCAAGTTCTGGCAAGATTTTGGTACTTCTCAGAGGACAGACTCTCTGCCTACATAGAGGGATACCTTTTACTTGCAGTGCATGACACAGCCCCATCGGAGCCATGCCAGTCATCTCCTGAAAACATTGTTGCTGCAGCGTGCACAGGCCTGACCTCCAGATCCCCTGCACCATCTCTCCACTGGAGCATCTTCATTCTGCCTGAATCCAGGTTGCCGGGAATGGTCTCTCTTTGCCGAGGTTAAGAGCCAGTTGCTTCTTTTGAAGATGGATCTGGGAGAAGAGCAAGCAGGTATCATGTTTTCCTTTCAAACAGTGAACGAAGTTGCCTACCTTCTCTTCCCCATCACCTTAACCCAGCACTTCAGTGGGAAGAGCATTCACTGAGGACATCAGGGACCCAGATTCAATTCACTCCTCCACCTGAGAGAAGACAAACCCACTTCTTCGGGGCACGCTCTTGCTCTCAGGATCCACAAGGGGACCTTTAGCTCCTGCTAAAAATTCGTCATATTTGTCCAAAAATTAATGACAGAACATTGATCCTGACAGCAATTGCAGCCTGATGGTCTGCTGGCCAGAGTTCCCAGCAAAGGGCAAGGAGATCTGGTTCTGCTCCGTGTCCTAAGGACTACTTCTGTGTCTTATCTGGTGACTATTGCTGTGTAAAATATATAAACTCAGCTTACCTCTCCAAGGAGTATCAGGGTTCCCTAGCACCTTCCTTGCAGCAGTAAGCAGTATGGTGAAAGACCGAAACCACCCTATAGATAACAAATCAGACCTTGACTTACTTCATCACAAAAAAAAAAAAGATGGGAAGAAACAAACACGTGCAGAAACCTGCCATTTTCATCTCCACAAGGAAGCCACTTGTTAATGCCCCCCAACCTGATAAAAGACATTCCCTGCCGGCAGCCAACTGCGCGGGGTCGCTAACTTGACAGTGAGGAACATATGGTCAAAGGAAGATGCAACAGGTGTGACACGAAAAGAGCCTGTGCACTTGGTCTGGCAAAGATGCTCCCCACTAGGTCACAAAACAAGCCCCCACTGGTAGTGCACCTCTCACAAACACTGGGTTTGCAGTATCAATGGTTTTGTGGGCTCAGCAGCCAGCCTTCTCCCAAAGTGTTTCATTCAGATTAATTAAGACCCTCCTCAAAAAAACCCAAAGAAAAACTGTATCTTACTTAGGAAGCTTGGTATAAAAGAAGCAGAGAAAAGGATCTCTAGCAAACATGGAGATAGAATTTAGATTTTAAAGCCCTAGGAGCAAAAAAAAAAAAAAGTGCCTCCTTTATTTTTAAATCCCTTTGAACATTTTCAGATCTGTAAAAATACTCAGTTAGAACAACTGTAATCAAAATAATATACTGTGTATTTTTGTAATCTAGTTTGGGAATTCTTTTCCATTCCCAAAACATAACACAGGATCGTTTTTTGGTAGAGAAACATTTCTATTTTTGCAATTTATTTTTTCTCTGAAGAAAATGCACTTTTAAATTATGTGCAGGATGGATTCATAAATTTGAAGCAGTTTGCAGACTGTTAGAGCTGAAAAAATAATTTGAGAGTTTGCAGCGTTCAGTCCAGGTATTCTCGCATCCAGGCCTTTCCGCTGAGACAGTCCTGACAGCTGGGTACAATTCAGCTGATGACTTGCTCTTTGTTATGCTGTCAGCGGAGCTGCCGAGCATTTCTGACTCAGGTGGGCAGAACGCTTCACACCCCAGTAGCCATGACCACAGACTGGGAGGAACCCAGCGGGAGCTATTGTTGCCAAGGGAGAATTTGTCAGAGCAAGAAGCTCGCTGGGGAGTGCTGGGGAAGGGAGGAACAGGCCAAAATCACCAGCTAGGCTGGTCTGTGGGAGGAAGATCATGGCGGGGGGTGGGATTTTTGGTTGGTGGCAAAGCACCAAGGCATAGAAAAGGAGCACTTTAGTGCTGCGTATATCCAAATGAATGTGTTGAAGAGCCCTCTGAACATCCTTTGAGCCGCTATGCCTTATTTACTTGCCTTATTTACTTGGAGAGGTGATATGCTGGAGATACAAATTGTTCTGTGAATGTTGGAGCGGTGCCAGGGACCGCGTGAGCCAGAGGTAGAACATACCTAGCAAACTCCCAAACCTTCGTGGGAGGGGCACACTGCACAAGTGCCAGGAGAGGCTTCATTTACAGCTGAGGCACAAGTATGTCAGCCTAGCTTATTACCCAAGAACCTGCAAGAAAAGTCTTCCCCAAGTTTGCGTCCAGCTGTTTGAGGGGTAGGTTTGGTATTGCAGATGAAGTGCCTGTGCACCAAGAGCTTAAAAGTTTCATAAGAAAGAGAACTCCTAACCGTGTTTTCCTCATCACCAGCTATCTGTAGGAGATGGAGAAAACAAATAGTTCGGAGAGCTTCTTGGTCAGTGTAGTATTACCACACTGACTCATGGATTTAAGCATGCTCTGTGGAGTTCAGGGCAATGCGAGAACTTCCTGCCTGAACATCAACCATAGCTCTAGTTGGACACTTCCAAATCTCCACCTTGTCTTATAATCTGCTTACTAACATCCCCCCACACCACGTGCTTTCCAATAGTTGCAGGATGCAGCACAGATCTTTCTATCCTTTAAGACCATCTATGGATTTCATCTGCAGTAGTGATTTTTACTGCTTCTTTTTCTTCAGCCAAATTCTGAAACTAGATATGCTTCATACTTCTTTTATTACCATTCTTCCTTTTTGTTTTCACAGCAGGTGGAACATTTTCTATAGCAGGTTTTTTGAGTTTAGTTTTTGTCCCCAAATCTTGTCCCTCCACCTATTCTATCCTTGGGTAAACCATCTTCTCTGAAAATTGGCACTGGAACACATCTTAATCCATGGCCTAGCAAGTCTTCCTGTGCACTGTTGTCTCCATACAACTTTTACATTTGCAGGCGTGAGCTGTAACCAGCTCTGGTGACAGTTTTTCTGTTAAAGAAGAAGAAAAAAAATGACATTGTAAAATCTGGAGCTGATCAACAAATCTGTTGGTGAAGCGCAGAGGAACTCACAGCATTCTGAAGTTAGTCTGCTGCTATTATTGCTGCTCGCATGCTGCTTACCATATTATAGAGATCATTTGGTTACAGCCTAGTTGCACTCTTAATTAGCTGAGCCAGAAGCCTGCCAAGTTTGAAAAAAAAAAAAAGTTTAACTGACAAGTGAGACATTAACTATTGGAGAGATAATAACATCCATAAACTTGTTAGTCTCCTTCAGCAGTTTCACTTTCTTCTCATCAAAACCCCATTTTCAAGTTCAGTAATAAGAAAAAGAGAATCCAGAAGTTGGGGGGAAAAAGAGTACCTGTGCTGTGAGACCTTAGGCCTGGAGGTTTTGCTTCAAAAATCTTTCCTTGAGGCTTAGGTTTCAAAGTCTGCCCTAGATAAATGATGAGAAAGATTGGCTTGGTAACTCTGGCTTGCAAGTGACAGGGTGGGATCTCAGCCCCTTCTTTGGCTAAGGTTTTCCATACGGCCACAGGCAAATCACGTGGACATTTGCCTGAGAGCTTTGTCCCTACAAAGTCTTATCCCACATGACTGGGTGTAGGTGTCAATTTGCTGTTGACCTTTAAACAACTGTAAAACTGTAACTTGGCCACATTGCAAGCACTCCCACTAATTTTATACTTCCTGGGGCTTATCTATTATGCAAAACCTGACAGGTTTCACAAGCTGGGAAGTTGTGCAGAAGAGCAGCTTTTATCACAGCCCAGTACTATGCATGTGTCTATTCTTTGTTTTGACATCCGCTCAATTGTGTCCTGTTTAGATAATTGACCAGAGAAGAACTACAAAAACTTTCCATGCTAGATAAGGTATCCATCTTGAGGAAGAACCTGACAGAAAAGACAAAAAGGATACAAGGCATTTTTCTTTGTTTCCCAGGCTAAGCCAATTTGTAAAATAAACAACCCTCACACAATTTTTTAGAGTAATACAGCCCCTGTGGGACAGTTGTAAGCCTCCATACCTTATAGAAATATTCTAAAATTATCCATTGGGTTGGATATAATATTTGAAATGTATGTATAGATTAAAAAATAATAATTTGCTTAATTCTAGTTAGCTTCTTTTAAACTAGATTCATGAGTCTCACCACATAACAGCTGGTAGCTGGCAGGGGGGCGCAATAGAATACACAAATGTTTGATGAGTATAAATATCAAAGCAGGAGATACTCCAGTCAGGATGGAAAAGGGTCAGTACCAATTAGGTTTGTTAAAGCTATTGACATGAGCACATCCTAACAGGCTGGTTGAACTCTTTGGATGAAGAAACAGCCATTAACTGGCTCCCACCAGGGTATATCTGAGACCTCATTACTAAATCAGACAGAATTCTTAGGCTGGTTAAGTTACAGGAACTGATGCTGAGCCAGAAGAGCAAGGGGAATACAAAGATAGTCATAGGCTCCAGAGATTCTTGGGAGGAAACAAGGTGTTCAGGGTGGGAAGGAGGAAGAAGGGGCAGGGCAAGAGAATCGAGTTGCTCTGCAAAAAATAAAACAAACAAGGCAGGGTTTGATTGATTGTTCTCATAGAGTTGTGTTCTTTGTCTCCTAAAGTCTTCTCTGCTAACAACCTCAGGTTCTCTTCCAAAACCCACTCTCCATATAGGGCACATGCTATGCTCAATCAAAAATCTTTGAGCGTACTCAGGCAGGCTGGCAGCTCTCAACCGCTATATAAAGGCTGGCTTCCACCTGCCTTTTCCACAGCGCAGGCATTTAATTACATGCTTTGTCCTCTGTACAGCTGCAGTTTTTCACAGACCTTATTTATCTTGAGATTTCAGCTCATCTTTCAAATTTGGTTGAAATTGGGTCCCAAAGTTTTTAAGGGGAATTGCTGAATGTACAGAGAGATAAACAACACAATCTCATAAACCTCATTTCAAAGACAACCAGGCTAAAAAATGCCAGTTTTTAATTTCTGATCCTGTTCATGCCAAATGTTGTCTAACATTTCAGCAGCAATCTGTGGCCCTGAGAGCCTCTTTCAATATCCTATCAAGAATATAAAGTAAATTGTGATAAATGTAGTCAGTATAAAATAAAATTAGTTGAAATTGGTTGCTGGGATGCAAAACTGAACTTGACAGGCAGTTGTGAGGAAACTTGCAAGAAAATGCTTATGTATTTCTTTGGAGCTTAGCAGCCTGGAGCTGTCAAGATGGTTTTGCACATGCTCAGCAGCAAAAACAAGGGAACTGAGCGATTTTACCAGTGGAAAACGTAAGTTCCTACTGTATTAAGCAAACCTTCAAGATTAGAAATGCTATTAATGTCTGTAACTTGAATAAAGTTACTTGAATATGTATTTGGAGGCCTAAGTTGCCCTTGTAAATCTACATCTTGAATTTCTTTAGTAGCCTGTTCTGATCATTTTGCCAAGTGCTTGTGAAAATCTAAATAAAATATATTAGTAAGTTCTCCTTCATCCATACCTCTATTGAACCATTCAGATACCAGTAAGAGATGAATGAGATTTTTCTACTCTAGAAATTGTCATTTCTTAGAACACCTCATAAAATGACCTTTGAGGTGCTGTGTAATTCCATTTTTAACTCCAAATTATCATCTACACAATTCACTGTACTAATAATTCCTTGGATTACCTTATAAAAATACAGGTTCAATACATTACCCATTGATCCTTCTAATGACAAATGTTTATAGTGAGAGGTTGCATGTGTCCTATAGCAGCTATGCTATTTTGTTTTTGAGGTCCTCCAGAAATCCTCAGGGCATACCCTATGAGACTGGAAACTTGCACCTTAGCATTTTTTCTCACGCCTTCAACTCTAACAGCTATGGTATATTTCTAAATAATGTAAAGAAAATAAATAATTTATCATTTAAAAAATAAGCAACAAACTCAGGATAAATGCATACAAGACAAGAAGCTCTGAAACTAAGTGCAGAACTGATTTGAAACAAGACATTATGGAGCCTTTTTCCTGACAATCAACATTAAAATAACATTAGCTAGTAAGTGCAAATAAATAAAAAATAAGTCCAAAAATAAATCAAAGTAGGTATAATAGAATGATGTTAGTCTCAAGTTTGCTTCAAGACATCCTGTCTCTTCTGGTAACACTTTTTAAGTATTATTTTGCTCACTCAAGAGCAGTTACACATAACGGAAATTAATACAAGCTAAAAAGAGTTCCAAGTTCCCAAATCCCAATGGCTATTGTTTGCAAAAAGAAAACAACTGTTTTCATCTGTAAACCAACAGAATTACTCTGGATTCAGTAATTCAGGGTGTAATTCAGTCCTGTGTGGAGGCTCGGGATAAGACAGATGCACAGTTAATTTATCACCACCATATTAAATTCGCTCAAAGTCATACTTCCAGCCCTGGAGGACCCACGTTCAGTCAGGGCTCCCAGTGGAGCAGGTGGCCAACTGCCTTCACCCATCCCAGGGCAAAGCACCCCTGTTCTGGCACCATCCATCTTGCTTCCTGTAGGGATAAATGGAGAAGAAAACATATGCGATACGCTCTTTTAGTATATCTGTGGAAGACACACAAATACCTCAGCATTGGGCAATCAGTTAGGAATGAGAATATAATAAAATCATAATATATAAACCGTATACATTCCACTTCCAGGCCTCTGTCTAGCCAACTGTTTTCAAACACTCATGTTAAATTTCCTTTTTGCTGCTGATGTTGGGGATATTTCATTTGATTTCTTCACAGTTCTGATGACTGCAGCAGCATCCCTAAAACACCCCTTAGCTGCATCTCAAAATAGTCTGATTAATCAACCTTATTCAAGAGTGATGAACTTTGTTCTTCCGTGCAGCTTTTGATTTTGCATCTAATATTGTAAAATCAACTCAGGTACAGAAACAAACTTCCCTGGGAAAGTGGATACACCCAAAGCAATGCCAAGGTGCCTGTTTTCAAAATGAACTCCCAGCAATTAAAGAATTTACACACTTTTACATTCAATATGTCACTAACGCACTTGAATGCTACAATGAAAGGAACCAAATTAGATCCATATATGGACCTATACATACACGACAGCCTCACCACCCAGAACTCTCAAACCCTCCTTCCAGTTAACTGGTTACTGAAACTTATTGCAGCCCCTCAAGTGCGGCCAGGTCCTGATGTTTTCCCCCATCTCATAAACTAAATGTCAGAAATTTAATTCTTTAGATTAAATTCAGCTGTTAGTGACCCCTGTGCAAACTTAAAGTCTTTCATACCTTTCAGGAGCTTTTTCTAAACAAGGAAGAACAGCATCTAGCTTCCTTTCTCAGAAAGGTCAGTAGGAAGTAAAGAGCAGTGCTGATTTATTTTCATCATTCGGTGACAAGTTCTGTGAAGGAAGTTGCCATTTTACATTACTTTTTTTCAGAATCAGGTAATGTGATAAGTTACGATTCATTACTTCTATGCCATTTATTTGGTGGGTATCCTGACATTCTTCCTGGATACTTGTCACTTCGGTGACAAGATGCTTGCAAACATTTAAAATTATTTTGGTGAAAATGACCTTTGCATTTTACTGACAGTTGAATCTGAGGAATCATCCCTGGGGACACTTCCAACCATGCACTAACTCTCTACTTTATATACTTAAACCAGTCCATACACAAAATCATTTGAGGATTTTAATCCAAGGTACAGGATTATTTATGCAGGACTCATTGGTACTTTGATTCCTCAGTGAAATGTGTAATTTTTTATCAAACAGACCATGGAAAGACAGGTGAGGAGGTTAGAGAAGGTTCTGAGGACGAGGCAGAGAGCAAGGCCATGTGAGATCCAGCAGCTCTAACTACTTTCCACCCACTGATGGAAAACATCAGCCTTATCCACAATATATATGTTTTATCACTGGCACCTGACAGAGAGTCAGAATCTGACTCACTTTAGACCACTGGGGGTAAAAAAAAAGGAAAAGTCAAGTCTAAAATGCATCCAAGGTCTCTCAGTTGGGTCAACCTACGAGAGTGTCCTGAGGAGGAAGGGTATCAGTTGATCCAAAAGCACAATCAGACTACAAAGGAGAGGAATGAAAGATCTAATTTCCTTGTGCAAAGCTTGAAGTTTGGCTTGTAAATCACAGGTTGTGGCCAAGGAAAGAAATAAAGATAGCTAGGACATATTCATAAAAATGTTAATAATGTTTTATTCCAGGAAGGTGGTAATACTCCGATGATCTTGCTCTTGCTAAGTGGGGAGCAAGAAGCTCAAAGCCCTGCAGCAGCACACAAAGGCTGTGTAAGAATACACCTGTATACAGTATAATCATGTAGCCTGAGAATCAGCGCAGAAAGGTAGGTAACAAAGTCACAAGTCAGGATTTTGAGCAAACAGCTTTCGGAAAAGTAGCTCCTGACAGCAGGAGAGCACACGACAGAGCTGCCAACTCTTCTTTTTTTCCCCTGCAGGCTGCAGATTTGCAGAATCATCTCCTGGTCTCCAGAGGAATGCCCTTTGCTAGGCTGCCTTTTCTCATTTTCCTGTTCCCAGGAAAAAAAAAAACAACAGTCAATCAGAACATCTCCATTTTCTAGCAGCAGTCTGGTTAGCACCAAGACTAACTACCACTGCACCTTCCAGTCCTGGCAGCATTCGATGACTTTTAAGAGCTATTCCTATGGACTTCCTGGACTGCCTTCCCTGGCCTGTGTGAGGGTAACCCCCCAGAAACCCTGCCGTCCCCTGCTAGGGTGTGGATAATCCTGCGTTGCTACCCATCCACTTTTAATTAAACATGGTTAAGCACAGGGAAGAATAACTAAGGGCTTATGGGAGAAAGGATGGGAGGGAAGAAGAAAGAACTAAATGCTGTGTTAGAGACTAAAAGATACCTAGGGTCATTTTCTCCCCCTCCCCCTCCATTTCTTCCTCTCATATAAGAAAGTAAAGTAAGAATGACTGTAAATAAACACACATGTATGTACTTTTGTATGCAAATGTGTCTAACTCTACAAATGAGTTTTTGCTCCTAGCTGCCGACAAGGACTCCTGACAGTCTGAGATAGTGAAAGTGCAAGTCATCGAACAAAAAGCTGTGTGGAGAACAGCAGAGAAAATGCATTTGAAGAAAAGGGAAACTGCTTAAAGCCTATCTTTTTAAGAGACAAAGTTCCCTGGTCAAAACTGCAATAAGCAGGACAAAATAAAACATTTCACACTGGGGGAAAAGTGCAGGAAATATAAGAATAGAAGACAGCAGGAGAGTATCTGTTCAAGAGACAGCATATGCAAAGGTGAGTAATGTCTAATTCCTTGGATCTGTTTCAAATGGCAGCGTTCATGAAATCCAGAGGAGTGGAACTGGTGTTTGGCAAAAATAGCCCACTTAAAGGGGAATGAGTGCAGCATCTATTGACATATGGGGCTGTTAGCAAACAAAAAACTATGGTTAGTGTCAATTAGGGTTGTTGCAGGAGACGTTCTATTCACTCCAAAACCAGAAATAATGGAAAGGACTGAATGGAAAGGCTGATGTTTTCTTTCCACAAATCTATTAACACTGCCTACAGTATTGCAGCCTACTTCACAAGGGGTTCCCCTGTATTTCCCGGAGATATCAAAAAGCAATACATACCTGTGCTTCATCTAACGTATGCTCCAGTCTGGATTCTTTATGCACTTTTAAGGATTATTATTTTTCCTGTATCAGTTAATTTTTCATCATGTTACCACAAAATATTCAAGTACCTCTGAAAACGTATAGTCTACATTTGGGTGGCTGCCATTTCAATGAGACTTTTCTGCAAAATAAAGGTTTAAAGCTTATGTTAAAAATGAACTCTGTAACATAACTTGAAGCAAGTTGCAGCAAATGCTGTGCCATCATACCATCTGTGTTCAAGCACAGCTCTCAAGCTCTCCTCCTATTGCTTCCCAAAGTGGAAAATAATGGTAAAAAATAAAAACAGATAAGATGAAGAAGCACTGTGTATTGGAATACATTATGAACCTGAGCCTTACGATGCTTGTTTCAAAAATGAACTCCTCTGTATCTGTATGCCCCAACAAAGCATCACTAGGGAAGTAAAAAGGAATGTTATATTCTTCTTCACATTTAAATTAAGCAACGGTGATGTTCTCACCTGACACAGCTAGTAAATTCTGGTGAGCTTTGCTCTACTTGATATTGCCCACTTTGCTTTTTTTTAGCTCTCTTCACAAGCGTTCCAACAATATTCCACCGGAACGTGAGAGAAATTCATTAAACCTTGGAGTAAATGGAAGACACTAGAACTGGTAAGAAATAAAAAATAAAAAAAACCCCAAACCACTGTTAAATTAATGTCTAAGATAACAGAAGTTGCTGGACAAAACTTACACAGAGAAAAATGTACGTTATTACAAACCCCAACATACATCTTAGGTCATGAGAAAGGGTAGTAAGAGATCCATAAACAAACCCTATAGGTAAAATGCCACCACAGAAAACCTAACTGTTCTTTATATGATACAATTTTAAGGGTAAATGAAAAAAAGCCCTATTCTGAAAAAGTCAGCTGTGTCACATGGAGCTTAAAACAGCACCTTTCTGATATTCAGTCAGAACACAGGATTGTTGTTTTGAAGATTTAGAAATAAAACCCCCATTGTGGTCACTTTACCGCACTCTCAGGTCTACAGGCACTTCATCACTGCAGGGCGGAAGGAAGACAAGGAACATGCCGAGAAGCTGCCCTAGAAGTGCCTGGAAAAGACAGAGAGGCATGCAGGCAAGGCTAGGAGGCATGAGGGAGAAGGCAGCGCATCTGCAGGAGAACCTGTTGACGCTGTTTTCTCCGGTACCGTCCCGACAAGTCACTTGTGTCAAGAACACAAATACATTCATAACTTCCTCTTGCTTTCCGAGAAGCAAGCGCCCCACTCTTCCTATGCTATTCCCACATACTGCCCTACCAACAGATTTTCATGACCCTGACTACACAAATACGTGTCCATCCTGCACTGCGGCTATTTCTGTGTAAGTTGTTTTGAACGGTTGGTCAAGCAAGTGTTGGTGATCCGAGCAGGAGTTGCTCAGAAAGCTGCTGCCGCTTGACTTCCAGTTACAGTTCCACAGCTGGGATACAGTAACTGACCACCTGACCAGAGCCTGAGGTTTTATCTGAGACCTTGCATTGAAAAGGAGTAGGGCAGGAGGGCTCACCAGGGTCTCCCACAGGACAAGAGCATGCCCGTGGGAGGAAACGTCCCTCTCCCACTGGAGGTGCTCCTGTTCCGTGGCATTGCCAGATACAATGAGTCTGTAAATCACCCAACCCCCTCTATCCTACCTGACCCTTTTCAAAAAACGTATTGAGATGCTTTCTCCATCTTATTATTCTCCATTTTATTTCTAATTCTGCGAGATAGCGCTGATCCCAGAGCCCAGAAGGCAGCATACAGGTCAGGACACTGTGTACTTGACAGAGGAATTCAAGCTGGGGCACGCTGTTCAAAAAGGGGACAAATGAATGCAGGCTTTGCACACCTTTGGGAAACACTCTTTTTTCACAAAAAGCGTTTCTAACAACAGCTATGTTTATTATTTTAATACTCTTCCCACTCCTGTCAGCACGTTCTCGGCACCGTTTGCGTGGTGCTGGCCGAAATGCCCGTTCGCCTTTCCAAGGGAGAGGCTCTCCAAGGGCCGCCCCGCACCTGCAGAGCCCGGCCCGCACGTCCACCCGTCCACCCGCCGGTCCCGGGCCGGGTCTCCCAGGGCCCAGCCACCGCTGCCGGGGCTATTGCCCGGGCTCCGCCCGCTGCCCGCTCCCGGGTCCTTCCCTCCCCACCCGCCACCTCCTTCCCGCTCCCGCGCCGGGGTCAGGGTCCTGCGCGCGGTCCGAGGCCTCGCAGGGCACGCGCCGGCCGTCGCGCCGGCCCCTCGGCGCCGCCGGAGCTCACCCGCCAGCCCGGCCCCCGCCGCAGGCACCCCTCGGTGCGGCCCTGCGATGGGAACGGGGCGGGACGCTCCGCCAGGCCCCGCGGGGGCCCGACACGGCGGGTTAACTGGAAAAACTCGGCCCTCGTGGAAAGCCCGAAGGCAGGAGAGGTTGCCGGGGTCCATGGAGGGGGGGGGGGTGACGCCCCCACACAACCCACGGCCGCACTAAGTGGCGCCGCCCCCGCCCCGTTTCCACACGGCGCCCCGTGCCGCAGGCGCGGGAACAGCTCCGCCACCGCCGATCGCCTCAGCCGACCGGCGGCGGAAGCAGGGGAGGGTGACGGGGACTCCCCGCCGGGCGGCGGCCGGAGCGGGCCGGGCCGGGCGGGGCGGCTGGCGGCATGTCAGAGGCCAGGGCTGAGGGGGCGGGACGTCGCCTCGCCCCGGCCGGGCCCGGCCCTGCCCTGCGGCAGCCCTGCAGCGCGGACCGGCTCGGCTCCGCAGTTCGGGGAAGGCGGGGGGGGGGGGGGGGGGGAGGGGGGGAGGGGAGAGGCGCGCGCCCGCGGGCGGGGCCGCCGGTTCGGGGCGTGTCCCGCGGCCCGCGCGCCGCCGGCGCCCGCGGCGGTTGGCGAGGCCTCCGCCCTGTGGCGCGCCGGGGGAGGTGCGGGCTCGTGCTCGCGCCTTCGCCGTTGCCATGGCGCCGCTTGACGTCACGGGCGGTGCGCTGCCCGTGCGTTGCGGCGCGGTGATTGGCGGAGACGCCGTGTGTGGCGCTGGGAGAGAGGCTGCAGCGCAGCGAGCCGCGAGACAGGCACAGTCCGCGCCGGCCGCCCGCCCCGAGACACCCGCCGCCGCGCTCCCGTCGCCGCGCACAGGTAACGGGGCCCGCCGCGCTGCCCCGCCTCCGGCCGCCGCGCCGGGCGGCCGCCCCGGGACCCTGCCCCCCGCCCCCGGGGGGGTGGGGGGGGTGGGGGGGCGAGCGAGGCGGCCGGCGGGGCAGCGTCGAGCCCTCCCTACCCCCACCTCCTCCGGCCTCACCGGCGGGGCGACGGGAGCAGCCTGCCCCGTGGGGGCCGCTGCGGAGGACGGCGGGGGCCGCGCAGGTGAGGCCGCGGCTGCCCCTCCCCGCCGGCGAGGAGGGAGGGGGGAGGGGAAGAGCCGCCGGGGGTGGCGGGGCGGGGGAGGGGGCGGCAGGTGAGGGCCCCGCCCGTGGCGCGGCGGGCGGGGGCGACCTGGCGGCCGTGGGCGCGTGGGGCGGGCGGGGGGGGGCGCCGCCTCCGCCGGGCGAGGGGCGGGGGGCCGGCGCGCGGGGCGCGGGCGGCCGCCGCTGGGTGTGGTCTCCCGCCGGGAGCGCTGCCCGGGCGCGGAAGAGCCGCAGCGGCCGCCCCTCGGTCGGGCTCGCTTCCCTCCTCTCCGCCCAGCCCCCCCCCCGCCTCCACCCATCTTCCCCCTCACGTCCCCGCCCCGGCCGGGGGGTCCGGGCGGCAGCGGCGGCTCCCCCGGGACAGGAGGGGGCACCTCCGCCGCCGCCCCCTCTCTTTTCCCCCCCCCGTCCCCGGGACTGGGCCCGCGGGCTTCCTCTCATCCGGCCGCTGCCGGGGCGGGTACGCGGTATCCTCCCCCGCCGCCGCCCCCGGCGCTGGGCGGAGGTGAGCGGCATTAACGCGCGCTGAAGTGGGCTGGGCTCCGGCGCCGATCCGCCATGACAAAGGCGGCCGGCGAGGCGCTCGGTGTCCCCGCGGCGGGCGGATGCGGCGGCCGCAGCGCGGGGAGGGGCAGCGGGAGGGGCGGCCCGGAGCGCGCCTCCTCGCCCCGGGGGCCGCGGCGCCCGCTCCCCCCGTCGCCCGCTCCATTTTCCGCTGTCACCTCGCGGGCAGCGCCCAGCCCTCGCCGCGCCTGCGGGCGGTCGCTCTCGGCCGCCGGGAACGGCGGGCGGCCTGGCCTGGCCGCCTGGGGAGGAGGGTGCCGCAGCAGCCCGCGGCCCGCCGGACTGGCCTTGGGGCAGGCGTTTTAACCACGCTCGTCCTGATCGCGCCGGGTGATACATGACCGTAGCCAAAACCGTGCTTTAAAATGGCTCCTTAACCCCGCTGTTCACCGGGCGGTCCCGTTCCCAACGCACGTTTGCAAACGTTGCAGAACAGCTGCTGAGTTTGTCCTCCGGTGTTGGGGGTAGGAGCTACTAAAACTTTCCCTTTCAGGTGACTGGGATGTTAAAACGTGCTTGATTTATCCCGATGTGGAAGATAGTGCTGCTGTTGTTTGTGGTAACTTGATGCAAAATGACAAAAACGTTAATGGTTAAAGATTAAGATGCTGGACTGTCGTGTATGGAACATACAGAAATATATAAAGCATGCATGACCAAAATCCAGTCAAACTTTAAAGGGTGGTGTATCCCAAAGCACATTGCCAGGGCCTCAAAATGATCAGGTCAGGGTACATAAAAGGGTGTGGGGTGAGCGAGGAGTAATCTTTCCTGCTGTACCAAAAAAAAAAATTAAAAAATATACCCAATACTGCTGTTAAGCAGAGCTTGATTTTATTTTTTTTAAGTGTTGATAAGATGTGGGTTATGAAGCATGTCAGCCAGGTTGTTCTATCTCAAACACTGATGTTGAAATTTTACTATTTAAAAATATTAGTTCCTTTTGTCTCTGAAAGCGTAGCCTCTCAGGCTGAGCAGCAGTACCTGGCTCAGAATGTCTACTGTATCCCATTTTGGGAAAGGAAGTTAACATTGTTGAAGGGTGTACACCTTGAAGTTTAGATATTTGGTGCATTCTGACTTTGTAACACCCGGTGTGGGATTTGATTTGCAGATCACTATGCCAAGTATTTCTGCATGTAACTGTAGGATTCTGTTAAGGCACAGAGAGTTGTCTGGTACTGTTTGTCTAGCCTTTATTCAGTCTCCTGTGAAAAACTTCTATTGGATATTTTGTCAATTTTTTTATCTTGATAATTGGATGCAGTTGATGCTGCAGCTTGAATGTGGTCTTAGGAGAGAGTGATAGCAAAGAACTAGGATCATTTATGTGCATAAGATAGGAGTGATTTGCTTTCAGTTCACCTTTGGATGCTTTTATTTGCATTTATTAAAATAATAACATACTTTTAAGTTAACGATTTTTCAGGAGGAAGCAGTGACTTAAACTCCTCAATCCATGTATCCATATGTTTGAGCATTGAGTGCTTGTAGTCTGGATTTCAGTTGTACCTCTTACAGTTCCAAACTACTTAGAAAATGGTTGTTCTGCGTATGAAATTAAAACACCTTTGTCCGTGATCAATGTCTGAATAATGCCTCACTATTTTTCCTCTTTAGAAATATCAGCATGGATAAAAATGAGCTGGTGCAGAAGGCCAAACTGGCTGAGCAGGCTGAAAGATATGATGACATGGCAAGTTGTATGAAGTCTGTGACTGAGCAAGGAGCTGAGTTGTCCAACGAAGAGAGGAATCTTCTCTCTGTTGCCTATAAAAATGTTGTAGGAGCCCGTAGGTCATCTTGGAGAGTCGTCTCAAGTATTGAACAAAAGACGGAAGGCGCTGAGAAAAAGCAGCAGATGGCTCGAGAATACAGAGAGAAAATTGAGACTGAGCTAAGAGACATCTGCAATGATGTGCTGGTGAGAAATAATGAAACTGTTGATCCATTTTTACTTAGAGTTGCAGGGTAAATGGTGCTGGGCCCTCTGGGAGTACTTCTAGTCTGTCAGCAGAGCTGTGGTCTCCTATGCTATTTCTGAAGGACAGGGTTTTAAAAAATGACTTTTCTTTCTCTCGTGTATTGATTATTTATATACAAATCATCATAGTTATGAATGCTAATGAATTTGGAGATTGTTGAAACATTATTGTATATAAAGTAATAGTTATGAAAAATCAACATATATCTTTGAAACTAGATACAAGTTTGGGGTTTTCTCTTCCGCCCTTCTCTGTCAGATCACTTTGTACCCTAGATCACTTTGATTTCTGCAACTTCAGTATGCTGCTCTAGTTGTAAGAGGTAGTTCTTACTCTACGGAAATTGTGCCCCTCCCTGGGTAAGATGATGTAATGTTAGTTATGACTCAGCCATGCAGAAAATTGTCTGCAGGAAGAGGCAGTAGAAATGCTGTGATACCCTCTTAAACTTAAAATTTTTAGTAGCAAACTAAAAGAGTGTTCACGTTAGGCATTTTCTGTGGCTTGTAGTTATGTTAAAATGTGCATGTACCCAGCAAACAACCCTATATTTTTGTTGGGAGACTGGTTTACAAAATCCAAATGCTTATTCCAGATTGTCAGGTTTTTTTCAACTGCATATGCCTGTGGTGCTTCAGCAAGCACACGATTAGCGGATGTCCAGTCCCATGACCGCTTGTGAGGCAGATGTTACTGTCAGCAGTAGAATTGTCCCCTGCACTGTGGATCCTGCTGGTGTGTCATCCCATATGTGACAGGGATCACGTACCTGGAGGTGACAGAATGACACGTGATATGAGGGAAGTGTTAAATAGCTAACTATGTGCTTGAAGATCTGATGTCAAACGAAAATTAAGATCAATGAGTAGCATAAATTGTGCTTGCTGTGTAAGATAACTAAATGACATGGGTGGTGATCGCTTCTAGAAGACTGGTTCTCCAAGGGTGTGTAAGAGTCGGCACGGATAACTCTTAAGTCTTGGCTTCCAGTTTAGGCTGGCTTCCATGGTTATTGTAACACACCCAGTTTCATATGTTTTATCTTGTGTAAGGATAACTCTTAACCTTCCGCTATGAAAACAGAAATGCCAAGCTTACACTTAAACACCACAAGAACTGGTAAATCAGTTCTTTCCTAAGTGGTGGCTCCTGTATTTAAGCCAGGGAAATAAGGATCCAAATCTGGTGTTCTAATTTCTTGTTTCTCTTTTAAACTAATTATTTTATTAATGGGAGGGTCCTTGGAGGTGGATGCTTTCATTTCAGAGTGATGTGAAATTCTTCGGTAAACTACTTCTGGGCTTAAGAAATCATTTAAGTCACTGGGCTTAGAAACCCCCTTTTAGAAGAACTTAGTGTTTGCAATTAAATTTTTTCTGATAACAGAAACTAGACTGAGGTAAAACTAGCTTTTATTGTGCATGCTAAATACAAAAACTAAAACAAAACCCCAGCTTTCGAGTTTGCTGCAGTGGCTAAAGTATCTGGGAGGAGGGGGAACATGGGTGGGGAATCTTGTTAAATCTTCCAAATCTCAAAATGGACTTGAATTTCTCTTTGTGTTAATGAAAGATACATACAATGTTCAAAGAAATAACTGTTCTTTGACATGTTACTACTTTTAGGAAGCTAATGTCTTACTAATCTTTAGTGTTGCCAGTCCAGTTTTTCTTAATAGATTAAGGAAAAATTACTGTCCAGAAGAAACAATGCCTTAGGCAGTGATTAGCAGTAATAAAACTACTTTTTTAGACTTAGGTTTAAAAAGAGTTGAAAACTTTTAAATCCTGTCCCTTGATTAAAACAAAAAATGCTTTCAGATGTCATGCACTACCTTTGACATTGCTAATTGCATTGAAGAATTAGATTCATATTCAAAAACATATTCTTGTTTTCTTTGTTGGAATATCCTGTTGACATACCTTCTTACTCACCTAGAAACATGACTGACTATTGCTTTATTTGACATCCACTTTGCTTTAACAGAGAAAAAAGAATTGTGGTGACATATTTAATTGTTTTTTGTGAACAGGAGTCTGCACAATAATACTACATCCAAAGGTAGAGCTAGGGGTTTTTCTTCAGAAGATCCTCTGTAATTTTTGTACTGCATAATCTAGTCTATAACTGTTCACAGAAGTGAAAAACATGGCTTACCAAGTCTTGCATGGTGTAAAGTATGCCATTAATAAGACCTGAAGTGTTAACAGACTTTCAAAGCTTTCGGTCACGAGCCTTATCAATTACAGTACAAAAGCAGCTTGGAAACTTTTGTATCATTTATTAAGACTGTGAATCTGTTTGAGCTGTTGTGTCTTCAGTTGCCTGCTAGGCTCTTAAGTAATATTTAATACCCTGGGGTGTTACGTCACAGCTGAGTGTGGAAGTGACTGGTGTCCTAACTTCAGTGTTGAAGGGAGGAAACCAATTAAGAGAACGTGTGTGTGACTAGCAGAATGTAGCCAAAGCAGGCTCCTCTGCAGCTTTGCGCTCTCTTCCCCCCTTTGTTGGAATCAGATTACTGTTGGATTGGAAGAAAGAGCTCCTCCAATTCAGTAGACACAGAGTATACTAAAGTGTGCCTGGGTTCTCTTCCCAGCTCTTCCGCTAACTTAGAGTGAGTAAGAGCAATTAATCCTGGACTCTTTTCTTGTTTCATAACTATTAGACTCAGTGATTAAAACTTCAGTGGTTATGTGGGTCAGGTCCGACCATTTATTTTTCTTCTTTACACTGGTCTTGCAGCAGGAAAAGCCAGCATCTGCATCCTTGCCACTTCCTAAATCTTCCCTCGCTTGAACCCACCGTGGAGTACCTCTACAGCTCTACAAGCAGCTGAACTCATCCTCTTGTTTGCTGCAGCCTCAGAGTGCTGCTGTACAAAGAAGACACCTAAAATCTCTTGGTCCAACACCAATTCTGTCAGATATACACTGGGGTATATTCAAGTGTAGCACAACTTGGAGTTGGCCTGGTAGTGCTGAAAAACTGCAAATAATTTTGACACATTGTGCATAGCACAAGTTCCATGCACTGTAACAATAAAGCTGAATTTCCAAATTCTTCAAGAATAATATAGTGTGTGTGGGGAAGGAAGTACATTGCCATACTCAAGCATCTTAAATGTACTTGAGTATTGTAGAAAATTTCCAGCCTCAGAAATTTTGTATTGATACAGGAAATTAAGCTTTTTAAGTATTTTTCCTCATGTTAGCTAAGTGTGTGCTTCACATTCTGTTTCACTTTCTATAGTAGAAGGGAGGGTCTGTCTAAAATACCAGTATAATGATCTTTTATTTGTCATTTCCATAATAAAAATTGTTATTAATCTAGCAGGTGTGGATTTCCTTCAAAATGCTTTTTGCAGTTGATGGGAAACAGAGCTGGAACTGAAGTCGTTCAAATTAAATCTGTAGTAAGATGATTTTTTCAGCTAATGAGGATTATTCTGAAGTACAGAGAAGAATGTATGGAGAGATCTGAATAGCTAACATCTGATACTGCTTGCATGTTAGAAGTTCTCAGGAGCTCTGAACTACTAGTAGCTTTCAGGCAGTCTCTGACATGAGCTAAATGTAAACTAATCATTTAAAACACAACTGGCTATCTCCACTTTAGTATGAATGTAATTCTAGACAGTTCCATTCTCTTCCCTAGGCTGGCATGTGCATCAGTAGTTCCCTGCGTGTCCACCAGTGAGGAGGTTCCCATGTTGTGACAGTTCCCATGTTCTTCCCCCCTGTCCAGTCTTCTGGGTGTTGTCTCCTCCTCCCCCAAGCTCCCCCACAGTCACACCTTAAGTAAATCTCTTTGCTTGCAGTGCCCAAGTGCTCTGTTTCACTGTTTCTTTTCCCTTTTGGTTGTTCCCCTGAAGGTCTGGAGAGCTTCCTGAAGCCTTGGCTGCCCTTGGGCATTCTGGAGTTAGTGTTACACATAGGTGTTACATGTTGCTTTTCCCTTGCTCCCTCCCTGCCAGAAAAGATGCAGGTTAATGGCCCTGTTCAGGACCCTCTCAATAAGATGAATTGTTTGCTGCATTATGTCTTCCTAACTTCATGCTCGGAAGTATAAAATGGTTCTACTTGTGTGTTTATACTATTTAGACTTCTTTGCACTTGTTATGGATGCTTCACTTTCTGGAAGTGGTAATTGTTGTGAGAAGAGAACGTGCAGTTAAATCTTGACTAAGTGACTTCAGGTTTGTGATTCTGTCATGTGTATGTTGTTTTGCAGGGAGAGTAGGAGAAGGTTTAGTAACCTGTCATGGGGCTGCAGTTCACTGGGGGGAAGAGAGCATAATTCCATTCGGAATGCATCTAAATGGCTTTTTAAAGAACATACCACAGAATTAATGCCTATTGCACTCAGTCTCAAATTATCGTGGGGCTATTTTCTAGTTGCCTGCAAACATCTTAATAGGTTACTGTGTTCCATAAAACCTGTTTCTGCACTAATTCTTAATGACAGGATTAGGAAATTTAGTCCTCTCTCTAGGAAGCCGTATGCTTTTTGACGTGCACATTTCTCTTTTTCGAGCATACAATGGTTGACTTTTTCTAACCCCCCCCCCCCCAAAAAAAAAAAACCAACCAGTGTGTCTTCCTGATGGTCAAAGAGCACAGCTAACCTATAGAGTGGTGCTAGCAAGCAGGTGATTGCTTATGAGCTTGAATGGCTGATAATATCATATGACCTATGCTATGAAGGTACTTGATACTAACAAAAAATTCAGTGTTCTCACTGAAAATTGCTACCCTTAGTTCTGTGATTCCTTCAGGCTTGCTGATTTTTTTTATTTTTGACAGCACTTTGTTTCTGTCTGAGATCTGTGTCCTTTATTTGATGTTTTTGGAAAAGAAGGGGAGGTGTTTGTAGAAGCTTCTATTTGCAGCATGTCAATCGCAAAAGGGGGGTGGTTAATTTACTGAAATCTAGGTGTTAGGTGCCCTAAATCTTTGTTTTGAAAAACTTAGTCATTATTTTAAGCTGTTTTGATTGAATAATTTATGTTGGAAGGGAGGTCACTTAGTTCAGCTCTGCTCAGAACAGATCCAGTTAGATCACATTGTTCAAGGCCTTGTCAGTCAAATTTTGAATATCTTCAAGGATGGAGATTCCACAACCTCTCTGGACAGCCTGTCATAATATTTGGTCATACTTATGGTTAAAAGAAAACAAAACAAAATCCTTGTATGTAATCAGAACTTCTCATGTTCCAACTTGTCTGCTGCCTCTGATCATTTCACTGTAGACCTCCAGGAAGAGTCTGGCTCCATCTTCTCTTGGCAGCTGTACTCAGCAGTAAGATCTGCTGGTCTTCTCTTCTCCAGGCTGAAGAAACCCACCTCTCTCAGCCTTGCCTTGTACATCATGTGCTCCAGCACCATAATCATGCCGGTGGCCTCCACTGGACTCACTTCAGTATATCCATATCTCTCATACTGTGGAGCCCAAACCTGGACATAGAACTCAAAATGTCATCTCAAGTTCTTAAAATTTGTATTAAAAGATGGTAATTGGTAATGTGCTAGTGGTATATGTGGAAATCTGCAAGTACCTCTGGTTCACAAATAACTTCTCTGCATGAACTTTTATATATTGCAGAGCAAGTGTAGCCAGGGTTTGCTAACTTCCCAGGATGGTTATAATTTAAGCTTTTGATTAACTCTCCAAGTCTAGCTTTTTCAGTTAGGGTTTGGCTGGTATAATTGCTCACATTTGTTGAAGGTAGGAGGCTGAGGCAATTTGCATCAACCTCATGATTTCACTTTGTTAATCCTTTAATCACTTCCCTGGTTGTGGCTACACACCTTCAGGGTTTTTTTTTTTTTTGGCTGTTGAGTTTTTACTTTTTTTCTTTTTTTCCCCTGCAGTGAAAGCACTGCCTAAACTAGAGCAATTTCCTTTAATTTTTTTAAGCAAATGGTCTTTATTTTTTTTTAAGAAAACAAAACTGTTGAATCGTGGAGAATTAAAACATCGTGGATCAGTTCAAATATGAGAACTTGTGTTGTTTTTTATTTATTCTATTTGTTCGTGTAATTGTTTATAAAGACATGAAACTTATGCTCATGTTTGAAAGGATTTTAAATTCCAGCATATATAAGTAATTTACTGGTGGTTGGGCTGCATGAGCTTGTACTTACTCATCTTAGCAACAGGTGCATTCATAATGTGTGATGTTGATAATGTGTGTTTAATGCACCCATTTATCATAAAGTCAGCTAAGGTGCTCTGCATAAATGCAAAAATAATATTTAAATATGCAGTTACCTCTGATACTTACATTAGCTATGCGTGCACATGTGTGTATATAAATGCATACATGTATCTATATCCTCTTGTATTTATTGGAAATAGAATAAATCTTTGCTGTAACCAATAGTCTGCTCTATTAATTTCACTTGGCATTGATGTCTAGTAACTGGCTTTGATTTTTAAAAAAAGTATGCAGTGCTTATACTGTTCAAAAGCATCCAGGTAATGACTTGCTTTTTGACAGCAACCTTCAGTGTTCAAGTACTTTATGCACTTACCGCTGATAGGCAGTTCTAAGCAGCAAAATAAAGTAAGTTGATCAGTTTAGTCACCTGGTGATAGATACTCTCCTCTTCCTTCCGTGCTGTTGAAGCAAGAACTTCACTGCATGTACTTCTAATTTTGTGAGGCTGCTAGGTGTGTTTGTTTCACTGGTTGGTTACTTAGAAGGCTAAGAGTAGAAACACTGCATTGTTAAGATACCAGCTTTTACTGTACCTGTGAAAGATGTAAGTGGTAGAAATATAAAATTTAGAATATGAGCAGAATTAGTGCATTATCTCAGTTCATCTGTATAAACAGATGCCACACTATCGCTGATTCTATCTGGAAACTGCTGTCTGGTTACCATGCACTTGACAGAAGTATGTGTTTCTGAAACAGGTTCTCAAACACTTTACATGTTCTTTGCTGTAGGCAGACACAGCAGCTCCTGGCTCTGAACCTGAAGTGGTTGTCCATTCAGGCAGTAGATGACTACCATTGTGAAATAGACTGAGAAAGCTTGTGCTATCGAAGTTGACTGAAGAGCATTAACACTGTTGATTATTTCTTAAACTTGTTTTTTACTGAACTTCAGCTCTTGTGGAGTTACTTATTTTTCTTGAAATCTGACAGAAGATTGACAATGCCTCTTCTAATGAGAAGCAATAATAACTCATGCTGCTGCTGAGATGAACAGTAAATTCTTAATTTTTTAAATTAGATTTAGTGCAAGTCATGAGGTAGGAAAGCAGTTGTGGGTTGGTGGGATGGTTTTCTGAATGTTGTGACAATGCAGGTAACAAAATATTTAAGAATGGGAATCTGATCTCTAACTGATCGGATTCTAGTGTAGAGTAGGCTTCCACCACTAAAATGGTATTTTTGCTAATAAAATGCTTTTATTAACATTGTATGCTATAATGAACTAATAGATACATAGTCTACTTCAGGAGGTTTCAGATCTTCTCAGAGTGCAAGCTGCTGAAGATAAATGGTTCGTACTTCTGTTTCTTATCAAGGATAAAAAGTGTTACATCATGCGAGACCAAAACTGTAGAGCCTTAAGACAGCTAGAACGTGTTCTGGTTTGGAGTACAGCCACAACACCTATCACTTAGACCTACTTGTCTAGCAGAAATTCTCATCCAACTCAATTAGTTTCAATTTTGTATTATCTCAAGTTTCTCGAAGATGTTCTGATTCTTCAAAAAATAATGATCAATGCTTTTGGCACCATTCTTTTTTGTTGCAAGTCCCCAGTATTCAAGAAATAAATTAATGAGGTGATGCAGAAAAAACCCAAGCCAGGTAAAAATTGTGTATTGACTGTGACCCTCAGCAGAGACTTGTTTTGTGTATTAATGTCTATCGCAATGCCTCAACAAGTTAAATACTTTAATCCTAATTATTTTTCTGTTAAGTGTCTTATTGGCTTCTGCCTTTGGTATGAATTTTCTCAGAGTTGGTTACTAAACTGGAGGGGCATTTTTGCCTATGCCTCAGGATCTGGTTCCTTCACTGTCATGTGTTTGTTAAGCATATGTTGGTAAAAACCTGTAACGATTGGCATGAAGGACTTAAGTCTTTTGAATAATCTCAAAGAGTATGTCCTGATATTAAGTATATTTGCTTCCCTTGCTGTAAATACGAATTGGAAAGCAAAGTGGTAGAGGAACAAGCTACTGAGGGGCATGATAACCTAAGATGGGGAGGGTATATCTGCAAGAAGAGTGACATCTATGGCTGTAGAAGTGTGAACTGAGATGCTGTTCCTCATCGCCTCAGTTCCCATCCTTTTCTTTTTATGCAGGCCAGCGGTGTGCCCATCTGTACGTGCCATACCTTCCCTCTAAGCACCCTGTAGACGTTTTAGTGCACGCACCTACTTCTTACTGACTTAGTTCTATCCTCCAGCACACATGTCAGCATGAAGATGATTTTTCAGGGTGTCCTACTTCTTCCACGTTTTCCTCCACCTGCTCAAACATGATACTGCTTTTGTTCTCTTTTCTAAAGAAACACTTTTAGACTAGTTTAGTAGTGTTTTTTTACATAAACTAAATTTTTTTTGCCATTCTTTGTTACACAGGATTCCCCTTTCTCTGTTAGTCCTTTAGTTCTTTTTTCAGTTACCCTCTTATAACTCAGGCCTCATTTCCTCCATTGTTTTCCCTTTCTAGATCTTCACCAGATTGACTACAGCAAAAC
Organism: Strix uralensis; assembly: GCF_047716275.1. NCBI lineage: Eukaryota > Metazoa > Chordata > Aves > Strigiformes > Strigidae > Strix > Strix uralensis. The sequence continues at coordinate 151,645,595 of NC_133972.1, read as the reverse complement.
TGCTAATAAAGTATATCTTTTTCCTGCTCTTATCAATCCCAGGTGTCCCTATGCATGTCATATCTCCCACTGTTGCATGAACTCCGCAATCTAATTCCTCCCTGCCCTCTGAAGGTCTTTTGTCCCAGATTCTGCATTCCCCTCCCTGCTGAGGCTCATCCTTCTCACCTTTTTCTCTTCCAGCCAGCTTTCTCTTCTCACCTTTTTCAAACTTCTGCTGCTGTCTGTGTGGGCAGCCAATTTGATGGGAAGAGAGAATAACTAGCACTGAGAACAGGCAGCAAGCTTGCTTCCTTTTTCAGCAGATGTTTTACCAGAGAGATCTCCAGTGCCACAGCAGCCACTAGTATTCAACAGCTTTTATTGTATTCCTGTTCTAGTGAGCAAATGAGTAGATAAAAATCTGTAGCTAACTTTAAACAAAAGGCTTTGTTTTTGCCTGGTGTAGAATGCTGACAGCAGAACAGTCCTTTTGGTTGTCTCCCAGGAGGGTTGGAGGTCACCCATGAGGCAGCAGTTGCAGAGCCCTGATTCTGAGCACTGGGTAGTACTGTAATTAGAAGCAGCATAATGAGCCTGTCTCAAAAGCAGCCTGGGTTTGAGAAGGGATTGTCTAAAAATATTCCCCTTAAAATACAAATATTTGTCATTTTCCTCCAACAGTTCAGATAGCCATGTAAATAAAATTTCTACTGGCCACAGATGTTTTGGTTAAACCCTTTGTAGTGTGTGTGTGAATCTGTACAGCGCAGCTAATTGCACATGGTGTTTTTATAGCCTGAGTAACTTTCCTAACTTTGGTGCTGAGGCAGAAAACACATGCGTGGAAAATCACTCGCTAGCTTTTTATGGGAATGATAGGTGTCTTGAACTTGTCCTACATAGATGGCCAACTTTAATAACTTTGTCATCAAAATAGTAGTCTGTAAAAGAACAGCTTAACAAAAGTGTGCTACAGTTACTGTGCTGGTTGGTTAGTGAGTCCACGTGAAACCAAGTACAGGTAGCTCTTCCCACAGTGTGTACCTGGAAACGCTTACTTTGAATGTCTCCCTAGGTACACCTGATACTTTGTATGTGTAATTCTTTCAAACACTCATGCTCAGCTATGCAGGCAGTCAGAAAACAGCAAGTCAACATTGTAACGGTAGTCTGGATGGGTTTGTGTCTCCTGCTGCAAAGGAAGGGTTGTTGCCGTAGAAGCATTGGGGCACAAGAGGAGCTTGGTATGCTCAGGGTTGCAGTTGGTAAGTGTATGTTGATGCATCTGGAAAGCTGAATCTTAAGACTCAATAGACTGTGTTAGAACAAGCAATTAAATGGCAGTACTTCAGCTGGATGTCCCTTTTCTTCATATCCATCACATCTTTTTCTTTCCTTCCTCCCCTGCTCACCTTCTTCCTTTGTGGAGAACAAAGTAAATAGCTACATGGATGGTGTGAAAGTGCAGTGGGGGCTTTTGATTCCTGTTTGGAAATGGTACTGAAACTCTTCAAATAATCTGAAGTTATTTGGTGGTCTTCTAAAAGAAATACAGACTTGAGCACCAGTGCTTCTATAAGCTAAACTTTTAGGGTTTTTTTAAATGAAATTAAGAAGTAGATTTAAGACAAAAGTAACACTTTGTCATGTGCAGGTGATCAGGTATCTACAGCTTCTTCTCAATAGTGTGTTGTGGGTATTAAGGTTATGCTGATGTAAGGGGAGTTTGGGCAAGGTGTGGAATGTGGACAGGAAGCCTGTTGAAAGTTACTGCATTCAGAGAAACCACATCGGGCTCAGGAAGTCCCTTCACATTGATGGAGATTAATGGAAGCATGACATTTTCTTGCTTTCTTTATATATTTTTCTAATGGCATCCTCTTTTGGGCAGTGTTACAGGTAGATCAGTAGACAGAAGAGTCCTGTCCTGTGTTCTTGTTTTGTCTTGAAGATAGTGGCATGCTGTTTACATCATGAAAATATTAGGCCGTTGTCAGTTAGTGTGAAATAGGTTTCAGGCTGACCTTAAAAAAAAAAAAGATAAGCTGTTTCTTTCATGTCTTCCATGAATTTAAAAACCAAAGAGTTCTTCCATGTTGTCTTCATCTCTATGCCATATACCACAGATAGGTGACAAGTGAATTAAAGATCAGCTAATACTCCTGTGTAATTTATCTTCAAAACTAGAAATAATGTCATAATTATATCAGGTGGCTTTTGATACTGCTTGAAAACAAAAGGCCTGCCTTGTAAGCTCTTGAGCAAAACTGATACTATTTATAAATTACCTAACGTTTATCAGTGTATTCTTTTGTATTTTTGCCATTCTGCAGCTTGGTTCTTTTGCAAGAGCAGTATCTTTTTGTTTCTCCAGTAGTTCTAGAGTTTTTACTTAACGATGTATTTTAATAATTAATTTTTGGTACTTAAAAACAAAGCTTCTTGTCTCAGAGCTTTAAGTGTATATTACCTGCTCATTTACAACTATCTCTTTCTAGAACCTGGTGATTTTATTCTTACACTCCTGTTTGTCAGGAGGGAAATATTTTAAGTAGAGCTGTTGATGCAATACTCAAGTGCATTAATAATTATATAAAGCTCTCAGGCAATACATGTGCTGAGACTGAGCCTTTAATAAAGGGAAATACGCATAGAAGTATAAGCAACAAGGCAAAACTGAGGCATTGATTTTAATGCTCTTATGATGAATTTGGGAAAAGTCTTCTGGCCCACACAAGTCATTTGCCAAAGATGTAAGCAAATACTTCTGAAAGAATGGTAGTTTAAGGCTTCAAGTGTCAGGAAAGGACTATTCAAGTCTTTATGGGTTGCCTTCCTGTCTTCAACTGAAGTTCTCACCACAACTTGGCAAACTGAAGCATGTCTACTTGCAGTAAGAAGCAGGCAGGCTTTTTGTAGGGGGTTGGGTGTTGGGGTTTTTTGTTACATGGAATTACTACTTGTTATGCTTCCTTCACACTCCTAACCGAGCCTGGTAACTCTTACCTTTCAGACTTTATCTTGCAAAACCACAGGAACGAGTCCATAGGGCTTTCATCAAAATGGGCTCAAAACACATTGTGCTAGATGTTGCCATCTGTTGACTGTGTCCTGCTCTGGCAAAAGAATGTGTGTAAGAATGAAGTGAATCTCTTTCTAGTTTGGTGTTTAAAATAAGCCAAGATTGAAGTTCACCAGTAGAATAATACATTTGTGTGCATACAGCCTCTGTTACGTATCTCTGGAGACAAAGACTTTTGTCTAGTGCATACTTGCTCAGGGTGGGGGAACGTACCAAATTTATGAGATTTCTTATCTATGGTATGTATGAGCATAGCTGACATCTCCTGAGTTCAAATGTGCTGTCTGTCCCAGTCCAGAGTACCAGAAAGCTGTTAATCGTAATTGCAGTTGTGAAGTGTTGAAGTCTGATCTTTTAACAGCCAGCATATTAGTAAGAGTTGATATTCAAATTTAGTACATGCATTTTTTTTTTAAAGTAATAATTTTCCATGAAGTCTTTCTGGAAAGACTGTGTATGACTGTTATGAAAAGTATTAGCAGCACTTGTACAAGCTGTTACAGGTTTTGGCTGAAATGTGCTCTAAGATGCTGCTGCATCTCCCTAATTGACTACAGTGCTATGGTTGGTTTCACAGCAGTTAGATTCTTGCTATCAAATTAAAAGTTCTGACAATTACGTCTGAGTAGTTGTGGGGTTCGTGGGGCAGAGAGTGGTGTTTTGGTTTTGTTTAAAAAGCTGTTTCTGCCAGATTCTGATTGAGGCACTGTAATTAACTGCCCATGGAGTTGTAGTTAGTGCATATTAGCATACATAAAAAATGGATGGGAATTTTGCACAATAGCAGGAATGTGATGAATGAGCATGAGGGCTTAGCTACATACCATGTAGCTATAACATACCCATGCTGTATGGACTTCAGTTGTCAGGGTGTTGTATGCATTTCAGTAATGTGGATCACCTAACTAACTTGGTAATTACCCATCAGCTTGTTGGTCCAGGCCTGGACTGGCTGTTAGCACTTCAGTAGCCTGTAGGTTGATCAGCTCTATACTGATAAAACATTGTCATGTCAACCGGTAAAGGAGAGAGAAGATAGGCATATATGGGTGAGACTATCGAAACAGTTCTTGTTCCTGTTTCTTCTGTTTTGGACAAACAGAACCCATCAACAGGACTTAAGTATCAAGATATTCCTCCCTGTGGAAAAAATTGTATCCTCCAGAGAAGCCTTGTAGTTAAAGCTATGGAGAAAAAAAAAAAAACCAAAAAACAGTATTCCCCATAAGCAGATGTGTTAGCAGATAACAAAGTGTTAGATGGGTTATGCCTTTTGTTATGCCTAACATTTTATGTTCTCTTCTGTATCTGAACTCTAAAAGGTCAGTAGTTTTACTGGTCTCATCTGTATGGCTTTCTGTAGCCACACCACCTCCATGCAGATTGGGGCTTTCACAGCCACTCTAGGATTGATCAGTGTACTCTGAATCCTCAGCCTAACTTTAAAGGAGTGTTTTGTGTTTACTTATGACAGTAAAAGAAAATATATCCTGAAATAAAAAGACTGGTACAAACAGGAGGAACTGAATATCTAGTACTACATAAATAATAGGGAAGAGATCTCCTTTCAGTAATTTCACATGCTAGTTTTTAAATGTTAATCTGCTTTCAGGTTTTGTTGTTACTGTTTATGAACTATTTGGCATAAATAAAATTTCACAAAGATATGTGGCCTACCAGTCCTACGTGTTCTTTGTACAGAATAGAGTCTTTCATCCAGATATGAGCAAGCTACCAGTGCAGTCTTGGAGTCTGAGTCTCTTTGCATAGGCTATATTCTATGAGTATCTGTTCAAAGGGATTTTCTTAGCTCTTCAGTCTTCTAAATTCAACATGGGTTTAAAACTTTCTCAGTACAAGGTTATGCACTGTCCAAGCTGCTATTGCCCTGATAGTATGTATCTGATTAGGAAGACTTTCTCAATTGGTAGTCTCTTCTCTTCTCTGTGTGCTGGTGCAATTCAACCATTCAGTTAGATGTTTGCAAAGAACTTTACCGCATTTGTGACCTAAGTGAACTTTAGGTTTGGTTGCTGCTATGGGAGTGAGCAGAGCTGTACTTAATCAAACAACCTTCTGTACAGATGATAAATAATTTGTGTTTCTAGAATCACTGAAAACATCTTGGTCTGACCAGTTAATGGAGGGTACAAGAAGGAGGGCAACTCCCCATGGTGCCAGAAGGGTCAGTGCAGACTGACACACCTGACTTAATTGCAGTCCTACAGAGAAAAACTAATAAGGAGCCTTATTCTCAGTAGCTGGTAACCTTCAGTTGTCACTGAAGTTGGAGTTTCTTGGTACTCATGAAAAATGTCATAGCTGTGAATCCTGAAGCTCTCTAATGGTGAGAACAGAGCGTGTAAGTCATTACAGAGAGCTGAAGCATGTGAAACCATGTACCTTACAGCCTTCTGCTTCACTCCAGCCGCACTAGGGCAGAGGTAGCTCTGAACCCTTCTCCTCGCGTAGTGGTATGCCCTCCAGAAGGGCACCTTTGCCGTGAGGCAGCTGGGTAGCCCCTTCGACTGGCTCCATAAAAATACTTTTGCCACCGACTTGCTCGTACAGTGTTCCCAATGTTGCCAAAAGATTGTCTCTGATGTCATTCAGATGGGAAGCAAGGACGCACAGCATTTTTCGATGTCTGCCTGCGTGGTTATAAAATGAAGCTATATACCAACCCCCACAATACTGAAAATACCAAAGACTAAAGCTGATTGAATAAACACCTTCCATTATGTTGAAGCCAATAAAGTCCACTAACAAGTTTTTATCTCATTGGAGCATAGGCATAGTGGAACCTTGTCTGGCTTTGATTTCTGTCAGCCAGACTTCTTCATTACCTTATCTGCTGAGATAGAAATAGAGCTGCCATAAAAGGTCACTTCATTTTGATGGGTTTCACACAAGTTTGAGTCTACCAGACTAAATATTCATGGTTTATATAAATGAAGTAGCACTACTTTAATTTAAAAAAAAAAAAAAACAAAACACCAGCAACAAACAAAACCAACCAACCAACCCAACTTGTGTACTCCTCTTGCTCTTTCTGTGAATTACAGTTTTCTGTAGCTTTATGTCAGTTGGCCTGTTAAGTAGAGCAGGTACCACAGGTGCCTGTGTCACAGTACCGTGGTTACAGCCTACCATATTCGGGGTACGCCTATCCCAGGAGTACATCGTGTAAGCTATTCACTGCAGGGTGCTATCTAGAGGACAGTGCTGTAAAGCAGCCATCATTCCATGGGTTGGAACTGAATTAGATTGTCCATTTCTGTGGTGTCACTGCAAATAAAACAGTGAGGAAAAATTGAAATGTCAGTCACCTAATTTACAGGGGAAAAAGACACCCAAAAATTCTGACTAAAACCTCTTTTAAAAAATTGTTTGCTACATAGCCTTAGCAAAGTGTATGTAACAGCTTCGGATTTAATTTTGAGTATTCAAGAGCACTTCTGTACTTTTTCTGGCTTTTAAATAACTGGCTTTTCTTTCAAAGTCTGACTTTAAGTATTAAGTATCAAGAACTTTGACAAGCTTGTATCTTAATTTGACTAAATGTGTTGGAGCTAGTGATTTTTTTTTTTTCCTTTTTTCTTTTCATCATAATAGAACTCTTGCTAAATTACATGACTGCCTCAGATGGGAACTTACTATATTAATAAGCAGTTAGAATAATCTAGAAAAACCTGGTCTTAACTGGCAGCCCACAGGGATGATTTTGTGAAGTGACTCCAAGACAGCTACCTTTGCTTTGGAAGATACAGGAAACACTTGTTAGGACAGCACATAAAGTCAAGTAGAGGATCCTTTCCAGTGCTGTAGAGCTGACTGTCACGTTGTCAGCTGTCTGGAAATGCAAGAATCCAGGCTCACCTTGCAGTTTCTTGCTTTGCGATGCCAGTACAGCGTTCCAGTTAATGGGAACTAGGTTAATGAGGCTTATTTATTGCCTGTTTATGTAAGATATTTGGGTCTCTGATTTGACAGCTGATACTTCAAATCCTTTTATTATCTTCTGTGGATGCAGACTTTCTTGCGTTGTATATCTTCTGCCCAGACCCTTTGGATTACCTTATTTTTGTCAGGCAACTGTATAATGTCTTATAGAAACCCTTCCTTTGGTCATACAAGACTCATCTGCTAAATTAACACAGCCGTCTTCTCCCCATTGAGTCACAGCGTGCAGCATTCCTTTTTGTACCTAGAATTGTGATCCAGAACACGTTCTTAGCTGAGTATGCTATGTAGGATGTGAAAAAAAAATCGGCTGAAAGTAAAGCTGTCTTGACTTTGAAATAGATTGTAATATAATTGAATTGTTGGTTCAGCACACTGTAAAAGTATGTATGTTCAAAACACTATGTTCTTTGTTTCTTTTTTAGTCTCTGTTGGAAAAGTTCTTGATCCCTAATGCTTCGCAAGCAGAAAGTAAAGTTTTCTATTTGAAAATGAAAGGAGACTACTACCGTTACTTGGCTGAGGTGGCTGCTGGAGATGACAAGAAAGGTATTATATGTCAGCTTGTGGCTAAATATTGTCAAATTCGATTGCTTTCAGTGGGGTGGTGACATGACTAATTTTAGAGTAATTTTGATTTGGATGTGAATTTCCTTCAGTAATAGGCTTCCTGTTTTCTGAAGAAAAATCATAGGTCATTGGCTTTCAAATGAGTTATGAAAGTTTCCATGTTCCTCTGCCATGTTCGCTCACGAAGTCTTGAAATCAACTCCAATTTAGGTGTGCATGTGTCTGGTTTATCACTGCAGTACAGATTTATGCATCTTCTGCCTGGCTGGCTGAATATTGGGTTTTTACTTCCTTGTAGGGGGACACAGTCTTGTAGCTTTTTGCAGTATTATTCATGCTATTTCTCCTGCATGTCTACAGAATACAAAGTGTGCATAGGTTCAGTGAGCAAAGAGACTAGAAACCATCTGGAGAAAAAAAAGGGTTAATAAAACTGATCTTGCTAATCTGATTGACAGTCGGCTGAACATGGGCCAGCAGTGTGCCCAGGTGGCCAAGAAGGCCAATGGCATCCTGGCCTGTACCAGAAATAGCGTGGCCAGCAGGGACAGGGAAGTGATCTTACCCCTGTACTCGGCACTGGTGAGGCCGCACCTCGATTCCTGTGTTCAGTTTTGGGCCCCTCACTACAAAAAGGACATTGAATTACTCGAGCGTGTCCAGAGAAGGGCAATGAAGCTGGTGAAGGGTCTGGAGCACATGTCGTACGAGGAGCGGCTGAGGGAACTGGGGTTGTTTAGTCTGGAGAAGAGGAGGCTGAGGGGAGACCTCATCGCCCTCTACAGCTACCTGAAAGGAGGTTGCAGAGAGCTGGGGATGAGTCTCTTTAACCAAGTAATGAGCGATAAGACAAGAGGGAATGGCCTCAAGTTGCGCCAGGGAAGGTTTAGACTGGATATTAGGAAGCATTTCTTTACAGAACAGGTTGTTAGGTGTTGGAATGGGCTGCCCAGGGAGGTGGTGGAGTCCCCATCCCTGGAGGTGTTTAAGAGTTGGGTCGACATAGAGCTGAGGGATATGGTGTAGTTGGAAACTGCCAATGCTAGGTTAATGGTTGGACTAGATGATCTTCAAGGTCCTTTCTAACCTAGACAATTCTGTGATTCTGTGTAATCTTAACTAATTTCTTCCATAACCATGACAGTATAATGTCCAAATGTTTTTTTATTTCCTCAAGTTTCTTGTATCTTCATGTAAGCAGCTTGTCATAATTGCAGGTAAGTTGCCTTCACCTAAATTTAGTTAGAAAAGTTAATATAGGGCACTTATATATTATGTGGCTTAACTGCTGTAGTTGAAGAGACACCCTAACAACATGCTGACTCCATGCAGAGTCACCTTCAGTTCGGAAGAATACATTATGTTTAGATACAGCTTGTTGCAAACAGTGATAAGCTGTTTCCTGGAGCCAGTTTAGGACTGGTGGCAGCGTGCCCTGAAGAGCAGCACACTTCAGCACAGAGCCCAGTCTGGTAACTTCTGCAGGCCCTGAGCTGTTTTCTTGCAGACTCAGCTTAGTCCGCACTCAGTCTGCAGAAATACAGGGTGCTTGGGAGTGTGCCCACAATCTGAATGCGTGGACTTGGGACCCCTGGGGGTTAGTGGCGAACCGTGCGGCTGACGCTCGGTACCACTCTGCCCTTTTGTAGGACTTGCTAGGATCCTTGCCGTGCTGTTGAACACGTAGTGCCCCTGTGGCCTTGTGCTGCTCTTAAGCTAATAATCTCTCCTGGTATGATACAGAAGGATGTCTGTGTGACTTCACAGGAACTAGATTGAGTTTGGTATGGAGGTGAAACAGACTTGAAATAATTTCAAGGGCATAGATGTGTCTGCTTTAGCTTTGTGGCATATGTGTTATATATCCACATTACGTAGGGTAGCCCAGTTTCCCTGTGTGCTGGATAATAGGGAGTTGCATAAAGATACTAAGACTTAGTATAATAGGGCTTGATTTGATTTCTGATGCTTACTGCGTGCAACCGACCCAGTCTGGGTGACTGCAGAATTGCATGTGTAACCAGTACTTTAGATTTGGTACTGTACAGAGAGTAATTATATTTTCCTTTTAGTAATTTCTATTCACATGCATAGGAGGTACAATATTTTGAGTCGGAAGGTTTTTTTTCTGTTGAGTATTAAGTTGCAGGCTCTAAAATTAGACTGTGAAAATCTTTGTTTAAAGTGATTTTGAAGTTCAGTTTTTATTTAACCCAGTCTCCTGGCTGAGCAGTTTTTAGTGGGTTTCAAGGTGAAGAAAATTTTTTGAAAGCCTGTCTAGCTCATAGTTGCTATGGCTCCTAAACATAAGATTTTTTTTTTTAATTATTTACACACACAGCCCCCAGGTGTTTCATCTCACAGGCTTTTCCTGTGTGCTGTCTGTGACCTTGAAGAAGAGCAGTTGATAATTATTGTTTAGGAAATAGTGGCTGTTTAGTTGGACGGTATTTTCAGCCTTTTGCAGCAAATACAGCAATGGTATAAAGCTCCCAACTCTAAGAATTGGATTTTTATCTTCATAAACCAGACTGTTTATTGAGGTTTTCTTACAGCAGTCTAGTGGACAGGAATGTCAAGCAGGTGCCTCCACCCTACTATTTTAGCCTTGCACTTCGGAACTGTACAACACTGTCTAAAGAATTCAAGGTTAAAAATCTTGCAACTTTTTTGTCCAGGGTGACAGATTTAAAAATTAACAGAATACATCAAATTTTGCACTAAGTTCCTCATATCACTACTCAAATATTTTCTCAAATAAGGAGAAAAAACACAGGGTTTTTTGGAAGGTTATTTATGTTAAAGAAAAATGATTAAAGAAATGCTCAGCTTCATTCCTCGAAGTTACTTGTTTTTCATGCTGCTTGTTTTGCCTTTCATAAACAGTGCCATTTTCTAAGGCTTTTCCATTGTGAGAAGAGTAAAACACTTCTCACCGTAACCCTGTTCTTCTCAACTGTAATGTACCAACTTCTGGTCATTTTCAAGGTATTGTGGCAGTTGTCTGATTTTTCTGAAGCACTCCATTATTAGTGATGAGTGTAGAGGGGACAAAGTGTTGAATAATTGTGCAGTGAGTGTCCTCCCTCTTCCATGTTGGAGAGGGCAATATGATGCTGTAATTATTGTGAATACATAAAGGTGAACAAATAGAGATTGCATAGGCATCCTGAATATTGGTATTCACTTATTCTCAGACTTTGAGTACTTCTGAGTTAAATACTGATCTGGTTTTGAGTCCTTAGCCTAAAATTCCTTTCTTTATTTTTGAATACATGTGACTGGTGTTCTTGCAGAAATCACACTGGATGCATTTCTGGCTTAATCCAGAAATGTTAGGATTGGAGTCCTTTTGCATCTGAATTGAATGACTTCCTGCCCACCTTTTTCTCAGATGCTGTTAACAGCCTTGGAGGGTGCAGGAACAATGGACCCTTTGTGCTCAGTGTCTAGCGGGTCTCTTGCCTCCTGCAGTCATCAAGGGCATAGTCCAGCTTGTGGGCTGTGTTGGGCCATGATCTCTGACTTGTGCAGACATAGTCTGCTCTAAGTTCAAGTGAGTTCAGTGAGAAAGGAAACTGTTGAGCTCTTCAATCTTAGTATACACATTATAGTTGGTTTTTTTCTGCCAAGTTTATAACTTGTACAATTGAGCCAATTAAGTGAATGGCAAAATATTAATTTCTAAAAAAAGAGCTCGGTTGTTAATTTTTCTCCCTTAATTCAAAGTTTATAGGTACTAGAACTTTTAGGTAAAAATGCTTTTGATATCTGTATTGGAAATGGTACTATGTTGGAAGCTTTTAAAAATACGTATTTAATATGGGTTGAGGTATGCCACACTATTTTTGCCAAGCAGTTTGAACGGAAATTCATAGATGACTGTTACTGAAAGGGTTCAGCGTGGTAGGCAAAGGTCACTGGTGTTTTCTGCAACTAAAATGTGGATCTGTAATGCTTGCAGTGTTTAAAGACATTGAAATTGTGGTACTATTAAACCTGTGTGTAGTTAAAACTTCAATTTTGTACCTTTTCATGTAGGTAGTGGGGTTTATGTTCCTTAAGTGGTACAAAACTGCAAACATTTGTAAATACAAGTAGTCACAGGGTGGCAGGAAGAGATTCAAACCTTTGATCAATGACAACTTTCTTTTTTTAAATAATTTTGAAAAGTAATTTATTAAAATCTTAACATAGTGACTTGTTAGGTAAAGTGCTCATTCACAGTCATTCACTCAACACACTTCGTTCATGCAACACAGTCCTGATTGTATGGCAGAATACAGTGTGTGAATTACTTACTTGCTGTGGTTTTTGTGTGTGTTTGTTTTTTCCCCAAAGGGATAGTGGAGCAATCACAACAAGCATATCAAGAAGCTTTTGAAATCAGTAAAAAGGAGATGCAGCCAACACATCCTATCAGATTAGGCCTGGCTCTGAACTTCTCCGTGTTTTATTACGAGATTCTCAATTCCCCGGAGAAAGCCTGTTCCCTTGCAAAAACGGTAAGTCTATGGGGGGGGAATGGCATTTAAATCATTTGCATAACCTTTTGTCCTATGGCCAACGGAGTTGTTTGTTTTTATAACACTAGGCTTTTGATGAAGCAATTGCTGAACTTGATACATTAAGTGAAGAGTCGTACAAAGACAGCACGCTAATAATGCAGTTACTGAGAGACAACTTGACAGTGAGTATCACTAAAGTTTGCATATTGTTGATAACGAGATCGGTCTTTGTGGCACTCAGAGTTGTCCTGTTCATTCTTGACTGTGGAGCTGTGTCTGTCACTTACAGATGAGTTTACAGTACATCATGTTTCTGAGATAGTCTTTTTTGGTCTGTCTGCATGCCAATTAACACAGCTTTCTGACAGATGACAAGTTGACCAAATTTTTCAGGTTTTTTATTCAAGGAATTTTAGCATGTTTAAGTGACATAGTCTGGACTGTGACTAGCAAAGCTATTACCTTTTGTTAAACAGCATTTGAGAATACAGTCACATTTGCCTCTTCAAAACTTACATCAAATTTCATATAGCTTATTCTGTGTGATTGTGTGTGCAAAGAATAGATCCTACATGAAAACTGCAAACAAAGCTAGCAAGTCCATTTAAGGACCTGTTGTTTGGGGTTTTATGTTTAGTTTTAATTTTGGTAAAGCTGAAATTGGATCAGTGCTAGCCAGGCTATTTCCATGGCAGTCATAAAACAACTGTTTAATTATTTTTTTCCTTGGACTCATAACTGTCTGTAGTGTAAGTTATGGATTGAGATAGTGTTGCTCTGTCAGAGTAATCAAAATCTTCATCTTTTGATGAAGGGGTGGGGGAGGGGGGAGAGTTGGTGTTTAACCTACTTTGAACTTCAGAACTGGCAAAGATAAACATGTAAAGCCAATGAAACAGTAAATGTAAGCAAATATGCAATAGTGTCATTAATGGCGTAGTCTCCCCAGTTATGGGGGGAAAGAGCTACAAACACTGAAAAAATAAGAAGCACCTCTTGTCACCAGATGTAGCCCCTTGTTCACATTCTGTGTGTCTGATATCATAGAATGATAGAATGATTTGGGTTGGAAGGGACCTTAAAGATCACTTAGTCCCACCCCCCTGCCATGGGCAGGGACACCTTCCACCAGACCAGGTTGCTCAAAGCCCCGTGCAACCTGGCCTTGAGCACTGCCAGGGAGGGGGCAGCCACAGCTTCTCTGGGCAACCTGTTCCAGTGTCTCACCGCCCTCCCAGGAAAGATTTTTCTTCCTAATATCAGTGTAAAACCATGACCCCTCATCCTGTCACTACACTGCCTGATAAAGAGTCCCCCCCATTTTTCCTTTAAGTACTGGAAGAATATGAGACACCTTTACAAAACAGCTGGACTTTTAACGTAAGTAGAAGTAAAGTTGTACAGTTGCATAAAATCGGAGTTGCCATATTTTCTGCTTTTGTTTCCAATGCTTTATTTCCCTGTTTCTTGGAACCATTTCTACTAGAATGGCAACTTAACACTACTGACAAAACTACTTGAGATTGTTCCAGCTGTTGCTTACAAAACAAATGGAAGAGATTTCTCAACCCCTGTAATGGAGACAGATACAGGGTTGGCATTGCTCTCCATGTCTGTGTGTACTGTCCCCTTGAGTGAGATTGCTCAAGAGCTGTCCTCTGAATGAGTGGTATTGAAATAGAGAATAGAAGCTGACTTTAATTGCTAGCTTCCCAGTAAAAATAATGTAAAGCTTGTCATAGCAGTTGCAAAGCAAATTGTTTCATACAAGAGCAAAAGTTGGACTGAGCTACCATAGTGTGTGAATTACAGTGGTAGGCCTGATAATTGATGTGAGGTTTCCATTAAAAGGGAGAAAGCTGTAGACAGCTGCAGGATTCCATATTATTGAATTACATGTCTTGCCTTAAATGGTTAGCGTAATCCTGTACGAGTGCATCGATTCCATGCTTTTTCCACAGCTTCTTGAGGTAGAAAATAACTGTTGGTGTATGTGTGACTGACAAAGATTGCAATGAATTTCATAAATGTAAGAAGAGTCTGTTTTGCTAGTTATGCAAGTCTGTTACAATCTGTGAGGTAGGCTTTTGACAGTGATTCAGCATGTTGATCAGTTATGTGCAGGAGTGGCTTCCTCAGTTGTTGAGTCTTTTTATGTTGAGTCTTGTAGGGCTGAAGAAGATTCTGTTCATTCTCAATGGGAACTGAAGGCAGAGAAGTGTTCAGAGGGTTGTTTAACTGGGATTGCTAGATAATGCCTTCTTTGCTCTGTTATGAAATTGTTTTGTTTTCTTTAATTAAAAAAAAAAAGCATCCCTTCCCCCTAAGGGTTTTTTCCCAAGCAGATTCATTAAACTGTGCTCTCAATTGGTAATCCTCCTTTCATAGCAGTCAGGCCCTTTTTATTTAATGAATAAAGATATGTATATGTACATGTACATATCTCTAGGTATTCTAGAGGTGAAGATTTAGGATAGAAGCCTCTGATAAAATTCTGATAAAACTGTTCTTACTAACTGTTCCTTATAAGAATAGCACGGAAATTGAGACTAATGTAGTATTATAATAACATAGTATAGAATGTAGTGCAGGGGCTAGAAACAGACTAGTATGCTGTTGTCTCTGGTAAAATAACTTGTTGCTTAATGCCTTCAGCAAGGAACATTAAGCGTAGATATCGTATATTATGTTCAGACCAAGAACAAGGCTACTGGTCTTGCGCAGGTTTCTCTATTGTCTTGTACTCCTGGAAAATATAAAATGTTTCTGATGATGGATTATTTTTTCTTTTAAAGGAGACTTTAGTGGTGTAACACTATAGGCAGAGAGAGAATTAGTTGTTCTTGGGTTTTACCACCTTATGCTATAGAGCGTGAAGGATTCGGTTAATGCTGCTATAACTCCATAAAGTGAGAGATTACAAATCATACTGGGCTGGTAATAGTTTGGAAGCAGCAAGCGTGGCGAAATATTGGTTCACAAAATAATTTCTTTGCCCTGGGTGTTGCTCTGGAACTAATTCTTATTTTCCTTATTTGGTACTTAATCTTGATAGATGGCTCCTTAGTATGATTTTATGGAGCTGAAAATAAGATTTTGTGCGTACTGCATGCTTAGCCTGATTTTTCTTCCCTCCTTGGCCTGCCCTCCAAGTTTGGAAGCTCTGTGTTCCAAAAGTTGCTGAAGGAAGGCGCAACTGACTGAATAGAGCCAAGGCATAGATACTTTGGTGAATGATTTGGGTTTTAAAAAAAGAAAATAAAACAACCAAAAACCCCCAGAACAAACCCCAAAATACTTCAGATGCCTGTTCTGAAGAAAAGGTAGCATTCACTGTAGTGTTGGATGTGGAGAGAGACCTTTACTGAAGCTCTTCCTTCAGAAAGATGCATAAAGCGCACTTGAGGAGAAGGTACAAATCCACAGGAAACCAAGTATTGTTAGTTCCAGAGTCTCGTGTATCTGTTCTATAGGTCTGATTCTTGCCTGCTTGTAATCATATTTTAGTGAGCCTTGTGGATATGAGACTTTGGTTTTGACTGTTCTTGAACTTGCTCACTAAATGCAGTGTAGGGTTGGGTCACCTAGGACTAGATTTCCATTTTGTAATAGCCAAGAAATATACTCATGTTAATGTGTGCTTTTTTTTTTTCCATGGTGCTTAGTAGGACCTCTTGCAAAATTATTATTTAAGAAGTAGGCTTTCTTTCTGATAATTCCTTATTAATTATTAGTCATAAATGTTAATATCTTAAATATTTTACGCTCTTTCCCAAACAGTTGTGGACATCGGATACCCAAGGAGATGAAGCCGAAGCAGGAGAAGGAGGGGAGAATTAACCAGCCTTCCAACTTCCGTCTGCCTCATTCTGAAATTTACACAGTAGACCATTTGTCATCCATGCTGTCCCACAAATAGTTTTTGTTTACGATTTGACAGGTTTATGTTACTTCTATTTGGATTTCTATATTTCCCATGTGGTTTTGTTTAATATTAGGGGAATAGAGCCAGTTAACATTTGGGGAATTTATCTGTTTTCATCTGAGGTGGCCAATATAGGGTTGTGAAATTTTTATACAAGTTTTAAATGTTTGGCATAGTACTTTTGGTACATTGTGGCTTCCCACAAGGCCAGTGTTAAAACAGCTTTCTATGTCAAGCAAAGATGACTGCTTGCATATTGGTCTGTCATGATGGAAAAAAGGGATGATCAGTTGCAGCCACAGGTGTAGTTAGCATGAATATTCAAGCTGGAGCACACATGGCTGTGAATAAACTGATGTCCCATAGATATTGCATGTCAAGTCAACATGTGAAATCTGTGGAATATACCAATCAAGTGTACATCTTTGATTGCAGCTGAAGTGTTCCTTAAGACAGTTTGATAACCCAGTCAACTTTCTCTAGAGAAGGACAGAGAAACGGTTCACATTCCATTATTTGTAAAGTTACCTGCTGTTGCTTTCATTATTTTTGCTACACATTTTATTTGTATTTAAATGGTTTAAGCAACCTAAGAACAAATGTACAAGTAAAGATGCAGTAAAAAATGAATTGCTTGATATCCATAATGACACTGTATATCGAGCACAGCAGTAAAACAAAAACCCATGTATTTAACTTTTTTAGGTTTTTTGCTTTTGTGATTTTTTTTTTTTTGATACTTGCCTAACATGCATGTGCTGTAAAAATAGTTAACAGGGAAATAACTTGAGATGATGGCTAGCTTTGTTTAATGTCTTATGAAATTTTCATGAACAATCCAAGCATAACTGTTCAGAACATGTGTATTAAGTTGATGTAAGTGGAATAAAAGTTTTATGAATGGACTTTTCAACTACCTTTGTAGATTTCATGTCATCTGTCTTCCCACACCTTTTAGAGTAATGGCAGTATTATACACAAATCCAATATGGAAGTATTTTTATTATGGAAAATCTTAATACCCATCTAGGCATTTAGTTCATTTCAGGGAAGTCAAGATCGAATACTTTGTATCTGATTTTAAGATTGCTCTAATTCATTAGTTTACAACTTTTAGATGCCTACACCTTTCTGACTGTCCGGCTGAAACTCTGGAGATACCTTAACAAACATATGGTCCCCAGACTTTTGGCAAAAGGCATACGAAGTTCTGAAAGAGCTGACCTTTGGAATAGTCTAGTTACATGGGAACCCATAGCTTGCTGCTGTTGGCTCTTCAAAGGAGAACTGAGCAGGAGCCTCCAGAGTGTTCAGAGGGTTCAGACACTACAGCTCCATTTGTGGAGAGACTCCCCAGAGCCTCTTCCTTTCCTCGTCCCCAGTGAGGTCTGCACTGCTGGTATTCAGAGTAACTATGGCTTTTGTAGATACTTAGATACTTGTTTGAAACTGAAATAATTACAGGGAAACCGAGACTAATTTTCAAACAGTATCACATCTCTGTCAAGAACGGAGACTCCTGGAAAATAATTGAACTGTATTAAAAAATTCTTGTGTTTCCGTAGTCAACATAAGGGAAGCTTGAGTGGCCTTTTTCTTGGTTGAGCTGCACCTGTAAACACAGTGTATTTTCTAGTTTTAGATAACTTTTCACCCAAATAAAAGTTATCTTGGTGTCACCAGGTTAATCTGATACCTGGAAGAATAAGATGAACCAAGTCACTGAATGTGAACTCTGTTGTCTTACCCTTTTACACATGCAGTGGACTTAAGCAAGTTACGGGTCTGACTTTTTAGAAGTTCGGTATAGGCTTTTTCTTGTATTAAAAAAAAAAAAAGGTGAAAATACATACAATCATTGCATTTGGAATGTGATGCCCCATTTCTAGAAGCAGCTGAGCCCTTTGTCCCAGAATTTAAGGATTGAGATCAGTAGAAAAGGTGAGTAGGATAATCTTAAACCTTAAAAAAGTAGTTAGGGACACTAGTCACCAATCCCAGAATTGCAAGTTAATATTACTTGTTATAATAGGTAATAAAAATTAGAGCCTGATAAGAACAGAAAGAAGGGAAGATATGGAGAGCAAAGGTTAACAAGGCTTTCTAAGGGAGAACTTAGTTTATCCCTCAATTATCACTGAAAAAATTAACAATGACGACTTAAATACATGAAAGCATTTGTCAAAAGGAAAAAGCCATAATCAAATACATTTACAAAACAAAGGGCTACATTCCAGTGTGGAAGAGATGCAAGTTGGCAGAGCATGACCAAAAAATTCCTTTGGGGATATTGGACCCACTCTTAGAAAGGAGAGACCATAGCTCACTCTATAGCAAATGTGAGTTCTGTCTCAGAATGGCTGTAATGAAGATGTTGTCTGTTTCCCTTACTGAAAGGATTTGACTTTCAACTTGCATGGTAAACTGCTTTACTCTAAGCACTTCAATTTAATCTTTATAAATTGTGACCTGAAAATGTTGTGTGGTTTGGGTTTTTTTTTAACCTTTATCCAACCGTTTAAGAAAGTTTTGTGTTAATAGGATTCTGTAAAGTTATTCCATATAACTGGAGAAATCAAGGTATTACTGAAAATTCAAAAGCACATAATCAAGTGAGAACTGGTAGAATATAGCAGAAGAAATGTTTTGTGCCTTTAAACAAACTATGAAGGTATCTTTACATAGGCGGTCACTGGATTTTTTTGGTGTTTTTTTGTTTTTTACAGAAAGCCGCCTCTTATTTCAATACTTAAGCTGACCTTTTAAATACCACAGAAGGGTCACCCCTGAGCCTTCATTTCCTCCATTCCTCCACTAGAGTGACCTACGGTATCTGATCATTAAAAAAATTTCTTGTATTGAGTGATCAGCCTCCTCTTATTACAAGCATGTTTTCATGTGTTTTTAGTCTTTGTTGTGACGTTTGAAGACCCTCCTAAAATGTGGCAGTGTTGCTTCACACACAGTGCATATCCCCTTCATCCCCCTTTGCTGAGCAGAAAAGGCTCAGGGGCCTTGAATTCTTGGAGCCTGTAGTGCAGCGTTGGCCGCGCACAGGTTTGCAGTGCAGGGTGCTGTTTCTGTAGGAACTGCACAGCGCTCGCAAGCCGTGGGCCGGGCAGAACAAGGACAGCGTGGGGGTGTTTAAACTGACCCGCCTTGCGCTGAGGGCAGCCTGGCCTCCACCTGCAGCCTTGTGCTCCACCATGACAACATGGGCATGCAGAAACTTTAAAGATGCGAGTTCAAGAGGCTGCAGCCCGGTTAGCACCTACCTTTTACTTCTCTTCCCTTTTGCTTCGGGCCCTTTTGGAAGGCAGGTAGCTGAATTAGCTACACCTTCTGTCGGTAAGCCCTGCGTGCAGCTGGCCGTGTGTGACTGGGTATGCTTCCTTGTTTCCAGTAACTTGCATCTCAGCAAGATCCTGGCAGGCTGCTATTTCCAGATTCTGAATGGAGGAGAGAAGGAAGGACAGCCCTGTGGATAAGAAAATGTATTGGAAGTCAAGATTTAGCCTCTAGTCTCAACTCTCTCTTGGGATATTTTTATGGTAAGTAGCTTTATTCTCTTCCAAGATGCAGTTAAAAGTTGTTGGAAGGTAGGAATCCCAGCCTTTCGGAAAATGGTTACTCAAAGTAGCCTTTCAAAGAGGGGAAGTTGCTTGCTACTGATGTGGCATTAAGGTGCCTCAAAACTCATGTAAGGAACCTGTTGAAAGTAAAAACTATTCTGTAACCTTTGAGCTGTATTCAGAGGCCTTGCATTATTCTTGTGGATATAATTGAAAATAATTTTTTGCCTACCCCACCCTTAGAAAAATCAGTATTACCTGTTAGCTGTAGTGGTAGGAGCTGCTAGTTGTGATGAGCAAGACCCATGCATGCTTTTCCACTCTTGAGATTATGAATTATACAGTAAAGGTTGCTCGATTTGTTTATTCTTCTGTTTGAATGTAACAAAATCATTTGACTTAAGGATTCTTCTTTTTTTCTATCCTCTTGTCACCTAGTCTGAAATAACAAAAAAAAATAATTTAAACTTGCCAAGTGCTAATTGCCATAACAACTACCCTTTTTTAAAAAAAATTCAGAAACATTCATGACAAGAGACAACTCCAATATGAATCCAGAAGATGAAGCTCAATTCTATGCTTTTTACATTGTGCCTCGCTGTCCCCAAGCTCTGCTTTTGACAGATGAGTGACAGGATAGTGCTCCAAAGAATTTCTATCCTGTGTAATTCAGTTTCTAGCTGAAAGCAGAAAAGCTGAGGCTGCTCTCCTGGTTTGGTCTCAGGGTGAGAGACCCACCTCGGGTTGGTGTGGTTTTACTGGACTCCGCACTTTGCGTTATCATCAGCTGTTTGAGTTGTGGGTCAAGTTATCTTCTACTGTCTCCTCAGCAAGGCTGACATGGAGCTTCAGTAGATGCAAAGCACAGCAGTCTAAATGGGTGCTTGAAGCAGAATGAACTATTTTAGAGGTGCAGATTTGCTTTGCAGCTGAGAGGGGACATTAGGGGTATTAGTCATCCTGTTAGCACTGGCTGGTGCAGGGGGACTCTTGGATCATGAGGTGAGGCTGTAGCTATGCATCCCTTATTGTCACCATTTAGAGAGGGATGCATCTGCTGGTTTTACAGTGGGCACACAGTTATTAGCAGTGAAATATGTACGAGGTAGAGCCAAGTCGATCACGCTACGTCCCAAACTGCTTTTTTTGAACGAGAGAGAAAATGGCAATTTCAGATTCTGTTCCTAGGCAAAATACAGCAACAATTATGGCTTGGAAGTAGGAGTTTCTAAGGGCTTCGGAGGTTCACTGTGCAAGCCGTGCAGTTTTGCTTGGCCTCTCAGGAACCCACAGTTTTGGAACATCGGAGGTTCCTGCAGTGAGCGTGGCAGTTTTAGACATGTTTGGAGAATTTTTTGCTAGAGCTGTTCTACATAAATTTTTTTTTTTTAAGGAAAATTTTTCTAACATAACTGCTTAGATGGATGCTTAGCCCTACTGGCAAAACCTCCAGACATTACCAGATTGTAGTGGCTGAAAGTAGCTTTGGAGGAAGCTGAAACATACGGGGCCCCCAAACTCAACTACTAGATGCAGATCTGCAATGCTGTAATTCATTGCAGACCCGTTACTTTATGTGACTCCTGACTGAGAGGAAGAGAGCAAAAAGAAAAGGTTTCAGGGACAACACTTCAAATATGTCATGCCCTGGAATACATGTCTGGGGCTTGTCTTTAAAAGGGCTTGGAAAACAGTAAAAGAAAATAAGTATTCTTAACCATAGGCTTCCTTCCTTTTGGTTTTTTTCTTTCTTGGAGCGGGTGTTTTTTATGGGTTTTTTTCCTTGCTTGAGATGTGCTTCCCTGAAGAAATTTAGGAAATTATTTCTGTTGACCAGCCATTTCTTGCCTGAGAAGAAACACTGGTTTTGGTGGGAGAGATTACTCCATTACTGTTTCTGTTTGCTCCATGTTCTTTCTCCTCCTTTCTTTTAATCCGAGTCCATTGTATAAACTGTGCTGTAGCGCTTTAAAATTGGAGCATTCCATCAGGAATCTACATATTTGTGGCAAGTACAGTGGTATCTGCATATTGGAAGCATTCATTTACAATGCTATTATTGCTGTAGATTAGAGTGCCAGCTACCTAAAATCTAAATATCACACACCTGAGCTGCCATCGCAGCAGACCATCCCAGGCACACTGGCGAGCATGCCTGGACCCCAGGTGACTTGTAGAGCAGACATAACAGCTTGTCAACATGTGTGAATTTGCACAGCCAAGTCCCAAGCTGCTGAATTTTTTAAGTTCCTTAAAGAGGAAAGAATTGTTTAAGTATAAGTCCTTATGGTAAAATACCCTTATTCGTAGATGAATGTCAAATTTCATTCCATCGGGTTATTTCTTTACGTCTAAATTTGATCATTTTATTTCTTTACATTACAAAAGTAATACTCAGAAACATTCTCATCTGGATTGATGCTTTATGCTGCTGTATTGCCACACGCCAAGTAGAGTGGAAGACTGATCCCCAACCTTGTGCCGCAGAGCCTAGTGCTTGTACATTGCACTGAGCGTTTTTTAAGAGGCTCATTATAGTTTAACCTTCTGGGACAGGGTAGTTAAGCTGTTTTGCTGTTAATGCTAAGCCATTTAGCATCAGCATGTCTAATTCCCACTCCTACTGCCAAAAGGAACTGGAGAACCCTTCTAGGTCAGTGAGGTTGTCTCTGGATTGCCAGCAAGTGGCATTTCATGAATGAGAATTTTTCTGACCAAAGATAAGGATGTACCATTGCCTCAGTTGGTTGCTTAATGTGTCCTGAGATGACCAGAGGTGATGGGCTGTAGGCTTTGTAGAGAAAACGCTAAACTTGAGCAAAACATCTGTATGTGTGTTTTGAGACTTGACAGTGTTTCTGCACTCGGTTTCACAGTTCTGTTCAGAGTAGAGAAAGATTGACTCCTTAATGCTTATAGCTGAGATTTCACCCAAGCTAGATGATGTAAGGCATTTCAGTGCGAATCCCAACGCGAAAACCATTCACCACCTACGTTCTCATCCTGCCATGTGTCCATGAGCAATGGCCATGTAGGGGTGACAGACTCTTTTACCAGAGTGAAAAATTAGTTACTGAAGCAAAGTGCTTACCTTTTAATAGCAGGGAAACAAAAGTGTAAGTCTATTACCTAAAGCAGCAAACATCAGCAATGAGTGATTTCTTACAAGATGAATCAGGTTGATTGTCAGTCTGCAGTTCTAGCATAGCTTGAACTTTAGTCCTGAACTGCCAAGGCATAAGGATGGGTTTTACTTCCTGCTGCCTGTACAAGCAAATTTTGTGTACTATCCATCTTTTCCCAGTCTATTTTGTCAGGCTTGAAATTCATTGTGTGCTAAACTCCCTACAAAACAGAAAGTTTGGACAGCTGGGCCTGTAGAAATAGCTTACTTCTAAATGTTAGGGAAGGTAAGTCTGTGGCGTTATGTGTTCTGAAAGATAAATAATTATTTTACAAAGAATGCAAATGGATACTTTGGTGAGGTGAGCAAAGAAAATGCTAGTAACCAGACTACAACAAAAGGAAGTAAGAAGACGTGCTAAGAGAGATAGGGAAGTGAGGCAGCAAGAATCTAACCTCAAAGCACAGAAGAGATTACAAGACCAAACTTCCAAGCCAGACTTCTGAGCATTTCGGTGACAAGGATTAGAGTAGCACGTTCAGTGCGACTCTGCCATTTTATAGGACTGAGAGGTGTTTCACAAGCTATTCCCACACAGACTTGATAAATGAGGATTTTTAGATGGAGCGTGACCTAGAAAAATGGTCTGGACTTTTGTAAAATGGGGTCAGGTTCCTTAAATGTGACCTTCAGAGAGAAGCAGAGTTAGACTTGTATCTTTTTTTCTCTTTTCCCTGCCTTTTTCTAAATTAAGAATTTATATGTTAAGCATATGTCAGGCCTATGTTACTTACAAAACTGGGATGAGGTTTTGATTAAAATTTGGTTTTGGTTGTACTGCTATCCCCAGTAGAAATTCAGATCACATTTAGGTCATAGGGGAACCTGTAAAATGACATTATGAGAGTGAAGATACCAAATGCTGCACAGATAAGGGTTTTAAAGGAAGTGCCTAATTGAGTAATTCTTCCCTGCTTTTGAATCTGTCGTATGTACAAGGCCCAGCATTTTGAATACGCTTGCAAAGTAAAATCAGAATCAGACTTGACATTCCCAATTGCAGCGTGTACAACCCAAGGACAATCTCCAGCCATCAGTGGGAGCTACCTGCCTGCCACCCACCAACTGCATCCGGCTGCAGAGCAGAAGTTGTTCGCTGCCTTCCACAGCTCCTGCTGTCAGGAGCAACTGCCAGGTAGACAACTGGCTAAAGAAGACCTGGGGCTTCCCAGGGTTGTTAAGCAGATTGGAAGAGAGGTGTGGAATTAGACTAGCAGAAAGTGAAAGGACTGATGGATTTTCAAGGAGGGGAATGAAATAGCTCTGATGGTTGGGATGCAATGGAGAGTCTTTCTGTGGGATAAACAGTAATAATGGGGGAAAAAAATCTCCAAAGAAGCCCCTTGTTGAATATTTTGGTGGTACCTCATGTTCCAAACCCATGGAAATGTAAAGGATGGATCCAAGATACCTTCCAGTCAAAATGGGCTTAATTAGGGATACCACCTGAAAGTCAAGTGAAAGGCTAAAACTGATGCCAGTGGTGGTGGCAGAAAATGTATGTGTAGAGGGGAAGGGCAGCTTTCAGTGATGACAGTCATGAAGTTTGTGATGAGTTTGCAGCCTCACCAGATTTTGCCTCATACTTCTAAAGAGCCATGGTGATTCATGAGTCACCTTCTCCTTTATCCTACGAATACCTTGGGATTGATAACAAAGGGAAGTGAAAAAGAAGTTGCTATGCTGGTTTCAACCAAGAACTTTACTCAGACTGAAAAAATCTGGATTTTCTGTCTCTGAATTTCAAGATTTTTCTTTTTTTCCTTTTCCCTATCAAACAGATGAAACAAGGTATCCAATTACTGAATTGTCTGTTCGCTTTCTTCTGGTAATACTGTATATATGGTATTTTGTTGCAAAATTAAAAGGAATCTTCTTCCCTAAAGAAGCTCAAGAGCTCAGTTCCTCTGTCCTATGCTGCACCTGACTTTCAAGCTGTGCTGTTTTCGTGTCTCTATGAGCATCTTGACTGGGCAACATGTGTGTTTAGCAACTGTTGCTTAACATAGGAGTGCTCTAGGGCTGAATCCCCATCTGTGACGTGCTTCTCTGAAACACTGAACAAACTAATTTCAGAGACAAAGCCATGAAGATCTCCTCCCTGCAGGCTGATACAATGGACGCCTGAGTCATTTCTGCAGATGAGTCAGTTAACGCATTATGGTCATTAAAGCTTTGGAACACGAAAATCCCATCCAAGGCTGATGGTATGAATGACAAGTCAGCCAGTGAAATGGAGAGCCAGTTCTCAGACATCAGGAGAGCATATGTTTATGGCCATCATCGTCATCACTGATGCAATATCACAAAACGGTTCCCCGGAAATTCAGTTCGTTTGAACCTGGGAGGATGATGTGACCAACCTTCTTCACCTGCCTGTCACTCCTTCTCCACTTGAGAAGGCATTGAGAGTGATAAACCCCCAAGGAGCTGGATGGATTCCCTGCAGGCGTCCAGTGCAGGCTGGCGATGACAAGGTTCATCCATCAAAGGCCAACCAAACAGGCCAGCTCTTTCTCTGCTGCAATCACACCATCTGTCATAGGTGCTCTCTAGGTTTTGTGGTATGATAATAGGAGATTACATTTTCTTGGAAGGATAATGAGGAAACCTAAGCTCTGCTCTGTCCCTAAAAGCTGTCCCTAAAGTTCACAGCTGAGACATTGGCAGAGAAATTCAAGAGGGCTGCCTGCCTTGCTCCTGCTCCTATTCCTTGGCTAAAGAATGGACTTCAGTCTGCAGGGCTGCCAGGTTTGACTTTAATTTGTGCAAGAGATCTTTTAATGGAAATGTTTGATTAAAACATTTACCATTCAAACAAGAAACTTCAAGATGTAATTTAAACCTTATAGAAAATCACAGATATTTTTGAGGAAATGTAAGCTGAATTTGGAGCAGACTTCATGCCACATACTGAGAAAAAGCTACATCACACTCTCCCTAACAAGGTTCCTGAGACAAATTAAAGAATCAATTAAGTATCTTTCATGAGGAAATAAAATGTCCAAGAGGGATGAGCCAGATGACCTTTTCTTGATTCAAGAAATGTCTGTTACACTCTGATGATACATTTTTCTTTTAGTTATTAGCCTTACAGGATGGACTGTAATATTTTTTGTGATATTAGATCCTCTTTAATTATGTCTTTTCTTTCATGTGGCATGTGCTAAGGTTTCTAGTTGTATGATAGACTTAAACTCCTTAGGCTAAGACCATATGCAACTGAAGATAAAACTCAATTAAAAAAAAAAAACCAAAAACAGATCGAGAAGCTATCAGATACTCTAATGAAATTTCAGTGGCATATTACACCAAGAAGTAAAATCTACCTTTTGAAAAATGAAAATGTTGCTTAAGTTGTTGATGGAAGAACAAGTATTCCTGTTGTTACTTAAGAGCTACTGTTGAAAGTATCTGACATCCCCCTTTAGCTGCATCTCTGATGGAGAGCCTGAGGATGCTGTGTAGAAGTCTGGCTATTCTGTAGCTGAGAAGGGAGCACAGACAGAAGGGTTTGTTGCTCAGAATTGCCAGAAGATGCAAAATTATCTAGGAGAAGAGGGAAATCTCTCAGGAGGTGTTCGTGCTGTTGATAATGGCAGCAAATGCTGTGCTGGGCTCTACAGAGGCATACAAAACACGTGCCCTGGGGCGTCTTACACTCTCAGCTGTTGTTCAGTGCATCTGCAGAATTCCTCCAGAGGCTGGACACAACGCTAGAGTTCACATCTCTGTCCGTGACTGCCTGGCAGCTCCATCTGCTATGTAACCTCAGTGGAGAATTGTCCAGAGACCAAAATACTAGAGCCTTAGCGCCTGCAAGTAAGTGCTGTTGGCAATCCACACTAAAGCTCCATTTCCTTGGCAAATAATGAACTGGAGCTCTCTCAGTAGAGTAGCAACATGTGTGTTTTCTGTTCAGCGATACCTGTAATCTTTTTGCCTAGCTCATAGGACAGCATCTTTACCCGACTCATGACAGCAAGCATCTGGTGTGCCAGGTAACGTAGCAGGAGAAAGATGTCAGGCTCCCAAAATTCCACACCACATCCAGCCTAATGGAGCATTTTTGAGCACGAAGACCCCTGCACAGTATTCCTCAGCATCAAGCCATAAAAGAGGACACAGTGATGAACTGTGAAATATCTAACCTTTGGACTTGGTACTGTAGATGGAGGATGCAGACTGGAAGTGCCCACTCCACCTGCCTCCAGAAGCAGGCTTCAACATGCTTCTTGGCCCTCTAAAGCCAACAGAAAAGAAAGAGACCCTTTACATGGGTGACTAACCCTCTCTGTAACAGACACAGGGTAAACTGGGTCTCCTGGAGATGCCCCTCTCTCCTTTAATGGGCAAGTGAGCCCCTGTTTTTGATGACTGAAGTCAGAGAAGCTGCCCCTCCGTGTACTAACTCATGCCTGCTCTGTTTCATGTGTGCAGCCTTGTCCACTGCCCTTTCCCCCCACATCAGTGCCAGGCTGCACATATTTGAAAGCCCATGTCCCCAAGAGCAGGCAGCTCTGGCAGCACTCCTGAGCTGACGTGCGTGAGCAGCTCCCAGAAGGGGCACCCTCTGCATGGCTGGAGACAATGATTTGAGGAGCAGGGAGATCCCTAACCCTGTTTTTTTTATAACCAGTTCCCTCACTGCTAAGCAGCAGGGAAGGCAGCAGCCATCTCCTGAAAAACCCTTCAGGTTTCTCTCGTTTCTGTGCTTATGTGGCTGGGACAGGGGAGCAGGGCAGCTGCCACCCCTCGGGGGGCTGGTGCCTCTCTGTGGGCCATACCTGCAGGCACCCCAGGGCCTCAAGAAGCTATTTCTTGCCAAAACCATAATCTCTGAATACACAGAGGAGCTGTGCAGATAATAAACCCTTGACATTTCAACCTGTCATACACACAAAGCAGAACACTAAAGCAAAATGACATGCAAAGTTGCCAAGAGTAAGTATTCAAGCAGGAAAAGTATTCAGGAAACCTGCAAATGGGACCTGGGCATGTTCTTCTTATCATTAATTCAAAGCTCTCTGCAGCGTGTTGATGCTATCTGCACGGAGTGGCGCACATCAGGACACTGACCTCATCTCCACTGCAAAGCAAAGGAAAGGAGCCGTAGTCCCCACGCGCAGCCGCCCGTCAGAGCAGGTCTCTGGTTTCGGAGGCTAGTCCTTGCTGCTGTGCTGTGCCCCATACCCCACGGGGAACGGGCTGTTTCTGAAATCAGTAGGTGTCTGGCTGTTGCCTTTCAGAGAAACTGAATTGGAGGCTCAACAAGGCAGAAAGCATGTGCTGCAATTAAAAAGCCAAAGCATCATGGCAAAAGTTGTAGCTTACACTGCAGGGAAAGATTTACAGTTCTGCTGTTTCTTTCCCAGGAGGACTGGGCTATCCTACGTGTCCCTTCGTATGGTTTCACAGTCAGAAAACTGATGCAGCTGAAAACTAATCTTCATTTTCTACTGGATGGGGTCCCTGATGTCAAGGACACAAAGATGCCAGTGTCAACACCAGGCGAGCATGGGACCGCCCTTTCTAATCACGACCCCTTAGGAAACTGCAGCCTGCACGTAGAGCCTGAGCCTGCGAACTCGAAAGAGCTGCATGCAGTACTCGGCTCTTCCATCCCGTGGAGCAAAGGTGTGTTTTTTGTGAGCATCTATGACCTGAACCAGGATGATTCATCCATGAGCCACTCCTGCGTGAAACAGAGGTCATGCAGTGCTGAATTCTACCCTGCATGCTCTCTACTCCAGTGTAAGATATAAATAGTTACTGAGACTAAAAATGTTTACAATTTTTTCTATACCTGAAAAACTAGATTAAGCAGTAAAAAAGCACATTGCTTTATCTTTTTTTCCCCTAAGGAGAGAGGAAGGTGAGCTTTCTGTTTGTAGTCAATACATGTAAAGGATTTTCATCAGTGAGTTTCTCTCATCATCGTGTTGCATTGTTACCTGACAGTAAACAATGCGCTAATGAGATCCCTTAACATTTGCCGCAAGATTATGGTTTTAGTAGCTTGCTGCTGTAACCATGATGAGCTGGAGATAGAAACCAAGCGAGCTTTGTAGAGAGATACCAATACATTGTATCAGGCCAAGTTTAGATCATAAATGTTGGGCACAGCATTTCTTCATGCATTTTTACGTGAGAATCTCTCCATCACACATGGCCAGGATCCAGGGTGAATAAACTGAATTTTACAGTTTCTAGCATTTGCTGTCTCCTACCAGCTCAGTTGGAGGAGAGGGGATGGGAAGGGGAGAGTGGGAAGTTAATTTGGTTTCCATTGCCCCGTAATGCTTTTTCTTAAAACACTTCACCCCCCACAGCCCCACTGTAGTCCCCAGACTCCAGCACCTCTTCTAGAAACAACATGGGACTGTTCCTGCTCACCCTAATCACTTCCCAAAGCTCATGGCATTGCCAGCAGCTGCTGCAAGTGGGGTATCACTGCTTTTCAAGATAAACTGTGGTAACTGGAGAGAAGAAAGGAGTCTCTGGGGGTTCTTAATATTCCAAAATTCCTGAAGTACATGTGCAGTAAGATAAAAAAAGCCTAATTCATTTTGCATTTGAATAAGTCCTTTAGCAGAGAACTTTGATTTCCCAAATCAAAAAGACTGGCAGCAACTGCTGAACCAATGTAAGTATGGCAAAATTTAGTGGCCCCACTCACCTGAGATCAAAAGACAGTCTGAGAAATTGCCTTTCAAAACACAGTGCTGGAGGGAAAGGTACAATCTAGACATTGTTTTTCATTCTTTATAAAGATGACCATATAGCAGCTTCAACATCTGATGTCCTGGTTGCAGCTGCTTGGAAGATGCTGTGACAAGCTGCTGTGGCTTTGGGCAAGAGCTGCTTTAAGGAGCACTGTCGTAACTGGTACCCATTGGCCACCAGGCCCCCTTTGAGACACTGGTGGGGAGGATGCTCTGCATGCTGAGGCCACAGCAGAGGCCCAGGGAGGCTGCCAGGACGTGCCAGCACCGCAGGGCGCTCCTTCACCGGCCAGAGCGGCGCTTGTCTTCCTGCACCAAGGTTTACTGAACTGGACACGCTCGTACTGGAATTAAATCCCAAGTGCCTTTAGGATGTTAACAATAACTTACACCACTGAAAAAGAGATCATGAGATCATCTGAAGTTGTCTTTTGTGCAGGCTTAAAACTACACCATTTGGGATGTGATGAATACTGATCACAAAGATTGAGGCGACCACCCAGGAGTTGATATGATTAAGATCATTTATTCCTTTTGTAATTCTAAGAAAGCTTTCAGGTTCATCAAGCAAGTGGCTTCTGTTCCTTTTATCCTGAAATGGGTACACCTACTAGAGCTCGCTGCATGTCACTTTGACAAAACACATTTTCTGAGCCTTATCTACATGAAAAAAATCCAGATTATTATAAACATTTCTATTCACATCAAAAGCGTTTTTATTTTGCAAGCATTTCTTTGTTATCTCTTACTTAGACTTTGCTACTAAATCACAGCTACTGAGAGGGGAGCTGGCACCGCTGCTCAGCTTCCCACCTACTGCTGCTGAACTGGTGTGGTTTCCACTCCTGCGCAGGGACGTTGGGTCTGCCACTGGTTGCCTATGGACATACACGTGCTCAAAATAACCCTTGGACCGTCCAAGATCAGAGCTTCAGCCCCAGGAAAGTCAGGGAGCGCTTCAGGATCTGGTGTCCCAGCATTGCTCTGCCCAGGCCATGCGTGTGTGAGGAGACCGTCCCTCCTGCCCCACTGCAGGCACCAATGACTGCAGGTGAGAGACAGCTACCAAGGTCTCGCAGGGAACCAGGAGGAAAGCAAGAGCAGGCAGCATCCAGTTCCTGCTGAAATGTGATCTGGCCTCACGACACACAGCATCCTGCATCTGCTGGGCATCAACCGTGAATGTGCCCAGACAGAGGCTGCAGGAGAGGCGCTGCCACCACTGGCGAGCGATGCCAGCATGAACAGGCCTGTGGTGAGAAGACACCTTGGTGCTGAGCTCTGTGCTGCTGGGACAGGGCCCAACCTGATGCCTGTAGAAATAGGGGAGACCAGAAGCTCCTTTTCAAGGAGGGAGCTTGCTCAGGCCCTGGGGAGGATGAGCTAACATGGCTGCTGGGGCCTCGCCTGCAGAGCTGAGCTGCAGTGAAATGGGGCACGGCCACGGCGCACAGGTACAGGTACTGCTGCGAGACAGCGGAGTGGCTCTGGCCTGGCAATGGTGATTCCCACAATTAACTGTGAGGTAGCTTTTTGGTAGCTTTTTCTTATTCTGACAGTAGTGTACTTGTTCACAGTCGCATCTCTGAAGACCCTGCAGTCACACGAGATGTTATATAAATTGGTTACTAATTTCTTCAGTGACTGAAATACCAGACAGCCTTCGGAATGGCTCAGTTAAAGAACCACGGATGAGAAGCACAGGGCTGCTCACAGCAGCCTTCTGCACTCCTCCACTCTTTCTTTCTTAAATAATTTGTTTAAAACACATTAGTTTCTTGGCTGATGCTACTCAGCAGTGTGCGTACTGCTGTGCACCGCCGTGCTCAGCCATGCCCTACGGCCCGAGGCCGCTCCCCGTGAGCGTGGGGTGTTAGCGTGGTCGGCGCTCGGAGCTGGCAGACCCAGCCTGGGCCTGCGCAGGTGGGCACAGCCGGGCTGGGTGCACTGGGGATGCAGGATGGGGAGGCCTCGGCAGCCCACAAAAGCTGAGCCAAAGGCTCCTGGAGGGCTGCACCTCACTGCCAGGGCTTGTCCGCTTGTGCCTGGAGCCTTGTGCTGTCCTTGTCCCCGCAGGGTCTGTGCATGGTCTGGGTAAGAGGATGGGGCAGTTTTTCCAGGGGTCCCCTCCAGCCCACGTAGCCCTGTGACAGCCTGCCAAGGGTGTCCGCAGCGTCAGAGACCAGCTAATAACTGAGTAATTGTACAAAGTAATTACAGGGTTACTTTTGCCCTCTAAAATAAAGTGCTACCTCATAATTAAAAATAAATAGAATGGCAATCCTAATTATTAGGCTTTCGTTAGGCTGACAGAGGCACACACGGCACTGCAAGGATTGTTCTCATGACCTGTTCTCTGTCCCTACCCACACCTCCCTGTGATGCTCCCGGGGAAGCCCAGGGCAAACTCTTGTCACTGAAAACAGAGGGTGAGATGTTCATCTCCACAGAAACCTCACCAAATGCCATGCAGATCTGAGGAACAAGAGGAACCTGCCCTTGAGCATCCCTCAAACTTTGACGCCTGCTGTAATCCAACCTGCAGGCTGCTGCTGACGCTCAATTCTCAGCCACCTGAGCAGCTCATGCATTACAATTTTAACATAAGAATCATAAATTACACTGTGTTTCATCTGTTCACATCCTCATGGAAGATAATCATAGCCTGGTGTCTCTTTGTGCTTAAAATACTGCAGCAAATACACTGGGTTGTTCTTCCCAGCTTTCCCTGAGCAGCCTTTCCCCCGGCGTGCTGGGGAAGCTGGTGCAGGGCTGTCTCAGGCTGCCTCTGCCGAGGTGCTGGGTACAAGTGGCTTCTGCTGCGTGTAGGGCTCAGAAGTCTCTCTGAATTCAAGAGTACCCTTAAGTCTTGCTCCCACTAATAATGAAATGACAAAATACCGTATTAAAAACTCCAGCTCTGGAACAACAAAAAAAGGGTGAAAACTGGGCTTTCAAAGGCCTCTCAGCTTGGGCAGGCAGAAGATTTGCCTATATTCCTTCATGAGCCTCTTTAGAGTGTGCACAAGTCCCATTCACTCCCGCAGCCAGCGCTTCCCACCAGCAACGCCATCGATTTCAACCGGATAAAACACACCAGAGCTCCCTGCTGAATAAAACCGCATCACCAGCCCTTAAGCTATCACAAAGCAGATCTGATGCCTCTCACTTAACACATGGGGCTGGACCTGCAGAGGCAACTCTGATTTCTGGGAGCCAGACTGAGCACTTGTGGTTGGAGGAGCCCCCGTGGTTTTGCATTGCAGCCTGGCACCTCTGGGGTCTGTTTGCAACGCTACATTGAAAACAACTAAGCAAACCTGGGGCTGCTGCAGCGCTGCCTTTGCCGCTGTGCAGGTCAGATTGCTGAAAATCAGGAAACAAGGACTTGAAGTGACAAAGTGCACATGTTTGAGAACCAGGAAGCACTGAGATAAGGGATATCCCAAAGGCAGCCCTTCTAACCAGCCCCCTGGGGCATGACCGTGCCTCACTTACCGTGTTCCACTGCCCAATCCCTTCCCCTCAGCCCTGCTCCCCATTCCTTCCTCCCCTAGAGCACTCCCTGCCCAGCCCTGATGCTTATTCCCTACTTAAAAGCAGCCAGGAATGGCTTTACCCCATGCATCTGAGGCTGTGACTGATGACCACTGTGACCTGAAGCACTCTGCTCCAGCACTCAGGGAGCAGGGTTATGAGCCAGCTTTTCTCTTCCTCCTGGATAATCAGTGTTAATTGATTGATCAGGGCTCACTCCCCACTCAGAAGAAGAGAGGCAGCACCACTCTGTCTTGATAGAGCACATGCAATGTATTTGCTCTCAGAAAGCAATTAGCATTCTTTCAAAAGCAGCCAGTTATTCTCCCCAGCATAACATGAAATCAGCATTTAAGTGAGATGGAGGACAGCTGCATGCCTACCGATTATTCTGACATCTCTGCCCAGAGCTGGACCAACAGTGACAGTGCCCAAGTACTGCTCAGTGCTGTGAAGAACCTTGAAACCCTCTTCCCCAACCTCATGCCGCACTGAGGCCTCTCGGTGAGTTTAGCACGTACCTCCCAGGACAGCTTTTTCCATCATCCTTCCCCTGGGGCGTGAGGGATCGGGAGCACAAAAATGGTGTGGGGACCTGGTATTCTACCAGGGGCTGGAGGGGCACTGGGGAACAACAGCAGGCACCCGGCTGCTCCAGAGAACAGGGCAGGGAGGGGGCTGGAGGCACCCACCCACTGCTGGGGAAGGAAGCGGTGGGTTTCATCAGCAACAAGAGGGGAAATCCAGCAAAATGGCTGCTTCGTCAGTGCCTGAGCCTCACAGGAGGCCATGTCATCTTGCTGAAAAGGAATTCATGTCCTGGGAAAGTTAAAAATTGACTTGGGGTTATTTAGTCACTGGCCACGAGTGGGATTACGGGTGTGAACATGGTGGCCCCCCAGCACCCGCAGCGCAGTGCCCGGGGACAGGTTGCTTTTGCTCCTGCACACCTCATCCCCTCTTGTCCCCAGCAGTGTGGTACAGGGGACGTGCAGCTGGCAGCCCTTGAAAGGCAGCTCCAGCCAGCCAGAAACCCTGTCACTGCACTCCCCTCACCTGCCACATCAGCGGCAATGCCGGCCTCTCCTCTGCCTCGTACCCAGCCCAGCTCCAGCTCAGGGGCACAGCCTGCGGTGTGCCACTGGCAGCCTGCAGAGAGAGGGGCCATGCCTGGGGGACATGCCTTGGGGATGAACCACTGCACTGGTGGGAGCAGGCTGAGGCTTTTTAATTCAGTTATTCCCATCCAACTGGGAGCAATCTTGGACATCCCTCCAGGGCACTGCGTGGTTTAGAGGTGAAGCTGTCCTCAGGTGCCCTCATTTTGTACATTGTAACACCAAAAAAAGAGCACCCCCTACCCTGTGCCACAAGAAAGGGGATGGCAGGACCCCAAGAGACCTCAGACCCCTGAGCAAAGGGGCAGTGCTGCCAGGAAAATAAAGTGAGTTAAAAGGTGCGATGGCACCCTCCCTTGCTCCATGAGATTTGCAGGGAACAATTATTTTAGGGTCAGCAAAAAGAGATTGGCAGTTCTGGACAACCTTCCCTGTTCTCCTGTTACCTTCTTTTTAAAACCTCTGAAGGGTGCAAAGCAGCAGGGAGGAAGCTAGAGAAGCAGTAAAGGCTGTAATCTGAGATGTGTGCGCTGTCTCTTCGATGCTCACAGAACAGCGATTGCAATTAACTATCTAAAAAGCGGAGCAAGAAGGAGAGCTCCAGGAAGGAGCACTCAGCTTTTTCACATAAAATAAGCCATTCTGGATTGCTGTGGTCACCTACATGGTACAAGACATCACAGGACAAAAGGTTGGGAGATACAACTTTCTTAAATGCCCTTTTAAGTCGCATACCCCAAATGTGACTTTCCACCCCATGTTTTTTCAGGGCGGGGGGGAAGACGAGCTGCCCAGGTCTGCAGGGAGGACTCTGCAGCTTCCAGGAGAAAGGACCTCTTGGGAAGTAGCCTTGTAACTGGCAGCTTGAATCCACCCTGTCAAATAAACATGGGTTAGATTCAGGCTAAAGTAGTAGTTGTACAGGTGAAATAAGAGAGGACTCCAGATCTGCACAGCTTGAACTGCAGGGGAAGCTGAGCCCATCCTCACACATTCAGTTCTGAGACTTAGTGGAGACCAGCAGCAAATTTTGGACGTGAATCAGATGTTTCCAGAAACATATGTGATTTTTAAGGTCCCGGCTTCTCGTTCAAGCCCACCTGTAATTTGCAGTTCTGCTTTCAAAAGAGAAGGCAGTGTTTTTGGGCAGAGCACTGGACTGGACCAGCTTCAGGCTCAGCAACCAACCTTGCATGAACATGGTCATGTTTCCAGTGACCTCATTTTTCAGAAGGGCTGCCCTCTCTCCTTGTCCTCAGTGGTTGGTCCTCTTTTGGGTATCCACTGGCTCCCTGTTTGTGTCTCTATTCTCAAGATTTTGAAGCCAAAGCACCAGTTAGGATGCACAGCTCCTACATGACCATATTGCCGTGGCAAAGCCCATGAAACTGCAGGGAGTGTTAATTAGCTATAAAGCTCTCGAGCCAGCTTTCTGTAAATGGTGTCATAGGGCTGTAATTCTCCATTCAGCTCTCCAGGCAAGCTCCTGTGGATAGGATCACATTCCCTTCTGGATTGTTACTGGATTTTAGAGAAATGTTTTGATTCTTGTTGCTGTCAGAGAAACTAATACCTAGACAGGTCTACCTGATGGGTGGTATCTGGACTCCAGCCTTGGTCCAGCGAAGTGACAACTATAAAGCATGTGAAGATTCCCACAGAAGTCTGTGTAAGGGGCCAGTACCCTCTGGATCGAGCCACCAGCAACCTGTGAAGGAGAAGCCATCAAATGACAAATACTGCCATTGCTGGATATGGTTCTTCAGAGTGATGCAGTGGTGAGTCATGGTCCAAGTGGTCAGTTCCCAGACCATACACCACTGGTCTACAACACTGGTTTCCACTGCAAACATTTTAAGTTTCTCCAGTATGTGCCTCACCCTTCTAATTTATAGGAATTAGTGAGGCATTTCATGAAGGAAAAAAAAAAAAAAAAAAAAAAAAAAGGCGGCTTCCTATTAAAGCAAGGAAACGATGACAAAGCAAGAGATATTGGTGGTTAAAAAAATACAGCTTGCCTAGCAAAACAGCTATCCTATTATCTCATCAACATGGCACAGACAGAAGAAATTAAAAATAGCAGCAGTGGTAATGCCTGGGAGTTGCATCTTGGCACCACTGCCTCTGGCCACCTCTTTCTGGCTCCCGTTTACAGTGACATACGAGGGCAGGGAGAGAAGCTAGACGGAAAATCCCCGTCAGCTCTCTGACCCCGTGCTCTGGCAGGTCAGGCCCTGAGCCGAGTGCTCGAAGGGGACGCAGCAGGCAGGCGTACCACTGACACTCGATCCTAGTCGAAACAGCAGTGGAGAACAAGGTTCTTTTGTTAGGAAATGCAGATTTTCTTGGTGCAACTAGCTGAAAAGCACAAGGGGAAGAGCCTGGAGCTGAAGAAAGTAATTGGTTTTTAACTGGTTGTCCTGACACTGGAAATGATGGTGTACAATGCAGCCTTGGCTTCAATAATCCCTGTTCACAGCAAGAAGAAAGGCTTTGTACCATTACTATGATATGGGACTAAAGAAAGGCAGAGGGACAGCCAGGAGAGCCTCTGTGGGCTGCCTCTCACACCAAAGCTGGGAATGGAGGGTATCATCTATCAATTTCTATTGGGAGGTCTTCATTGAGAGTGTAACTATGCTTATGGAGGATAGTGACGGACCCTGTGCACCATCCTATTGCTTGCATATTTTTTCAAAGACGTTGGAGACATGGATGTATATGAGCACTTCATTGCTTGACCCTCACGATACATGACAGACATGGACCCCCAACCCTGGTTGGTATTCCAGTGTGGTTGCAATGGGCTCCCACCTTCTTTTGGGTTTCAGACTAGCACATATCACTGGTCGCATGAGCAGCAAATCAGTCCCAAGTGATGGTTCAGCTGATGGACAGTAACTTGAGAGCTTTGGTAACCTGAAATGTGTTACCTTGTTCAGTGTCAGGCCAAGCTCAGCAGATGGGATGGAACTTAGATCTAAGGAAGAAATTTTTTACAATGAGGGCGGTAGAACACTGGAGTAGACTGCCCAGAGAGGTGGTAGAGGCCCCATCCCTGGAAACATTCAAGGTCAGGTTGGATAGTGCTCTGAGCAACCTGATCTCGTTGAAGATGTTCCTGCTCATTGCAGGGGGGTTGGACTAGATGACCTTTAAAGGTCCCTTCCAACACAAACTATTCTGTGATTCTATTCTGTGATTCTAACTTACTAACTTGACTGCTTCAAATTCTGCGTCCCTGGCCTAAGATCAGTATTTAGCCAAGATACTCACTCCTGGCTCCACAACCAAGCCAAACTTCATCCCCACCCACTACGTGAAGGTTGTCTGCATGGGGCATAAGGACCTTATCTTGTTGATTGAGTGAAAAGTTCTGAGCACATCTCCTCCAGCCCACTACAGCCATGGGCATACAGAGCAGTTGCACATCCCAACAGTATAACCCCACTTGCAGCAGAGTCTGGACATCACAGTGCTGGCTGGTTGCCTGCCATCCCAGAAAAGAAAGGGCAAAAAATATAGGACACAGCTTATGTCCAATAGATGCCCTCACTGACATGTTAGTTGTGATACCTACAGATGTTCAGCATGGAAATCATCCTCGGGTGCAGATGCATGGCACACTCCAGTTCACGACCAGCACAAAGAGGCAGCATGTGCTCCAGCTGCTTGTTGGGACATGGGACATTCTGCATCAAATATAAGACCAAGCTCGGACCCCTCTGGTCCCATTTTGTCTTCAAAGCTGATTTTCTCAGTGACGGAGAAAGAAATCACACGGAATCTCTACAATGACAATAGGAAACGCTTAAAAAACAGGCTGTGGCTCAAAACCACTGGCCTGGTAGCTACTTGGAGGTGGAGGGCTGGGGCTCGGGAAGCTCTGCCAGGCTCTGACTGATGGTGGTTCAGGTTCTGCAACCACATCCTGGCCACAAACCTCTGTGCCAGCAGAGAGTGGGGCAGTGACCGAGGGGCCCCAAACAGCCCAAGTGCACAGCCAAGGATCTGGCAGGAAGCTGAACGAGAGACAATCCAATAATGAAACTAAAAAACCAAAAAAGGTAACTCAGAGAACAGGAAACTCTTGGGTGGGGCTTTTCTTCTGACCACCTTGCAAAGGGGAAAAGGAGGACAAAAAGCGATTTGCAGACGTCTGTGTTGTGAGCAGTGCAAGGGGAGGAGAGGGAAGCTGCAGAGAGCCCCACCACCAGGACCAGCACTGGCAGTGAGCTGAGCGGGGGCTTTCACCCACCCAGCAGTTGGGTTCAGGTCTCTCCATGGCTGGCTTCAAGTACTTTCTGCAGGTTGCTCAGAAGTGCTTGGAGATGGCCCAAGACTGTGCCCGGCCTGCACTATGTGCCAGCAGCCTGTTACCTTAGTCAGGACTCAGTACCTCCAGGAAATCTCCTTCCACCATGGTTTCTTCCCCTGTGGCGCAGCCGGGGGATAGCAGTGTGGAAGGAGTGCAGGGTGCCTGGCTGCTCTGACTTGCTCTGTTTACAGTAACAGCAAACTCTTTCCTTCAGGGAAGGGAGCTGCACAACCGGTTGTGAACTCCTGCCTTCTGCGGCTTCTCACCGTACAACACTGCTTTCTGATAGACCAACTGATACATGTCAGGGCCCCTGTTTGCTCCTTGGTAGTGACAACTAGTGGGTAAATCCTGGATATAAAAATGCTGGCTTTCATGGGGGCTCTGCGATAAGAACAAAGGTGGAAGGGGCATAGGCAGGAAAATCAAAGTGCTGAGAGGTACAGGACATCAGGTACAGGGTGGAGGTAAATACCTCTCCAAGATAACAAAACGCAGAAGAGAGAGTCTTTCATCAGGGTGCTCCAGCCCCAAATAGCCACTGTTTGGCTACAGTAGCAGAAGCTTCA
Source organism: Strix uralensis (assembly GCF_047716275.1). Lineage (NCBI taxonomy): Eukaryota > Metazoa > Chordata > Aves > Strigiformes > Strigidae > Strix > Strix uralensis. The sequence goes on along the minus strand of NC_133972.1, from coordinate 151,606,542 downwards.
TCTATCATGAAGATGTGAAGGTGGTGCGAACATGTAGAAATATACAGAAAATCAGGAAAGCCAAAGCTAATTAGCAGCATTGCTTCCTGAGGAGTAGTCTCTGTCGGGACACTTGTGCCTTACTGGGGTTGGTCCTTCTGGAGCAGAATAGAGGATTGTTTTCACTCTCAAAATGGACAGGATTACTCAGAAAGTGAGAATGAAGAGCCCTGGGAAGCCAGCCCTGTTTTTCAGCTCCACATTCCTGTAGCCCAAGCGTAGCTGTGGATACTTCTCTTAAAGAGAAGTCTGTGCAATTTTTTGTGATGACTTCCACCTGGATTTGGGACGTTTTTGGATTATAATCTAGCAACATCCTGGCTATGGCCCTGTGGAGAAATTGAGCTGTTAAATTTGAGCTGCCCAGCCAGGTCTTATGAAGATGAGGAGGGGGATTGCTTCTATGCAAAACAGCTAAGTCAGCAGTAACTTGGTTTTGAAGATCAGTAACCTGGCTGCAGCAGCACTGTTGCAGGAGGTGGAGGTGGTTGTTATCCTCCTTTTCACCCCAGGAAGGCTGTGCTGCTACCACGCAAAGCCAGCTGCAGCACTAGAGAGCACAGGGACAGATGAACAAACCCCGGTGTGAGCCCCACGGGGCACTGCTGTCAGAAAAAGACACAGAGGAGTTAGAGGTCACCCAATCCTCCCTGTTCAGCCACACTAGCATCAGCGCCCTCGGGCTTTGTACTTTGCTAACATGATACGGAAGATGATTTTGGATCACTGTGCTCACTGTTTACTGCAGATCCCTTGGGAGTGTGCCAGTGCACGGTACTGATACCTGCTTACTCATGGCCATGCAGCGTGCATCATGGGCAAAGAGCATGAAAACATCAGCAGCAGAGCTGGAAGGTGCAGCAGGATAAAACAGGCTTGTTCTTATGGAGAAAGATACCTGGCACAAAAAAAACTCTAGTACAAACCAGTCTACATCAACATGTAAGCCAGATCCTTGTGACTATCAAAGCCCTGTTGTTTGCTTTTGCATTTCTGCCTGTCCAAATCAAAGTGCATGTTCCTGAAGACTTTCACACTCAAGTCCTCTGAAGTACCTGAGCATCGCTGCTGTCAGCACTGGCGCATCTGACCTGTGGAAGACCTTCACACCTTGCAAGAGGCACAGCCCAGGCTGAGAGCAGGGTCAAATAGCAGCAGCAGATTCCCACCACGTGAAAATCTGCACCGGGGTGACCATCCCTGCACCAGCTGGACATCCTCTCCAGTGCTGCACGTCCAGCTCTGTGTCACTCTTGGCAAAGGTGCGGGGTGCCTCTGTGTCACAGAGTGCATCTACGTGGCTCAGTCTCTGGCATCCTGCAACAGCCAGAGCCATTCGCCACTTTTCTGAGCCCTGGATTCATTTTCAGCCTGCATTTCATAAAGGCAAGAGACTTGTATAATCCGGGGGTCTGTCTGCCTGTTTTTTCCCAGTATCCTCAGGTAGCCTCAATCAAATTTAGCCATGTACTGGAGTATACTGGAAAAGAGAGAGAGAGGTACCCATAGCAGTGACCCTGTCCATGGAAAGGGAGGCCGAGCTCACCTGGTAGGAGCTTGGTATGATGGCAGACGACATGCCACTCAGCACATGCACCAGTCACCCCTCAGCACGTGGGCACAGCTGGGGTGGCCATGCCGCTGCCTGCCTCTGACCCAGCAGCGGCATCGCGATTTAGTGGGTCAGGCAGCTCAGGGGAGGTTGGGAGCCTGGTTTTATCCATTCCACCGCTCAACAGCTTGTTTCCCGGTGCTTTCAAAAAGTGGCAGCTTGCAGTGCATGAAAAGACAGTTCCTTTTCCTATGTTCACATGATATTTCTTTGGATTGTTTTTGCAATGACATTTTTAGTAGCTGTTTCTATTTAATTTTCCTCTCTCTTTGGGTTTAACTGCACGCATGTTACTGCAGTTAAGAATCTCTGGCCATTTAATGGTTCACCTTTCATTTTAAGCAATCATGTTTAGAGTATTGCTTGTCCATAGGACTTTGCTACATCCTCGATGACTGACAGTTGACGTCCTGTGTTTGTTCAGGGGGCTCTGTCACTTGTACAGACAGAGCAAGTACAGATCTGGGGGAAGGCTGCATGTGAGTGTAGCAGGAACCAGGATGGAAGAGTTTGCCTCAGACCAGCTCAGGATGCTCCCCAGACCATGCAGGCCAAACAAAGAGAGTATCATAGCTGTTTTTAAAGTCCTTGCTTTGAGCTGAGCCTGCAGTGCTGGGCTAGATGTAATCCCCTCCATGCTCCCTTTCCAGTCCCCTGTTGGATGCATGATAGACAGCCCTGGTGTTGTGCTTTGCCCTCCCCTTCTCCTCCCAGCCCTCAGCTCAGTGTGGAGCAGAGCTCGTGCTGCACCACATCACACCCACAGGTGCCCAGTCCTGGCCAAGGCTAAGCAAAGCTGACATTGCAATAGCCTGCTGGTAACTCGCTTCTGGGTCAAGTCACCTGTGTCTGGCTCTCTCACTACATTCACCAAACACTCAAGCCTGGGGGAGGAAGCCCTCACCAAACATTCACCAGGAGGCTCTCGAGTGGGCTTGAGCAGGAACAAAACACCATCACAACTAAGGCTTTGGCATTTCTTACTAAAACAGCCAGAGGCTGGGCAGGTGGGAAGGTATGGATGGACACTGAGGTATGGATGCTCAGAGCAGGGCGAACATTTCTAGAAAGCAGAAAAGCACCAAACTGTTCAGATGCCTCTAAGCCACCCACAAGCAGCATCTGCCATGGCCTTCAGCAGCCAGCACTTTTGCTCTGCTCTGCTGCAGGGGTGACTGGGACTCAAGTGGTCCCAGTTCAACATGTGCTTGAAAATAAGTCTACATGCTTCAGCATCCCAGTGTCAAAGTAAGGCAATGAGTCAGCATCTTCCCTAGGAAGGGTGGGGAATTTGTACGGTGTTTCATCATTTGCTAATTTGTGCTTTACTGGCATTTTGTTACCTGCCCCTTGGGGCTGCAGGGCTCTGGACTGGTTTGACTCCCAGGAGTTGATGGGCCAAGGACCACCCTCAGCAGGGCCCCTTGGCCCTGTGGTTATCTTGGTGGGTAGGAGAGCTCCTGCTCCATTTCCAGCTCAGCTCTCCTCATCCTCCAGTCCCTGACTTTGTTTCTTTGAAGACTCGTACAAAGCCCAAGGGGAAAGAAGCTAACCTGGCAAGAGGGACGGAGGCAGCTCTGGGAGTATAAATCAATGCCCTTACAAGACAAAAAAATGAAGTGTGTTTTATCTAATGCTGGTAACATGCCAGCAGTGGGAGGTGAAATTGGGCCTTCAGTGAGACTGAGGTGCTTAGCCAGAGATCCACCACCTATTTTCCACACCAGTTGGGCCCTGCCCTTCTGTGAAGAGAAAGGGGACAGGAGCCAAACATGTTAGATGCCGTAGGCACCTCTTACGCTCTTGGTGATCTGAAGGAGGGTCTGCTCCACCTCTTCTGGGCAGACACCGAAATCCTCTTCCCATCAGATCACTTCCCAGCCCCAGGGCCTGAAGTCTCTCTTGACATATCATCTCTCTCTTCACTCCTTTCACCAACACTCTTTCATCTCTCCCCTTCCCTTCCACTCTCCCCCTTTTTGGGGTGAAACAGGGTGACCAAACAATTAGTGCTAATTATTCCTCCAGAACTGTGCTGCAAAGGTCATAGTTTTGCAGGAGGCCATAAGGCAAATTAACATTTTATCAGCACTGGAACAGTCTCCCTTTGTCCCTGGGCCACACCCTGCTGCTTATCTTGTGTCAGCTCTGACTCTGGGAGCAGATTTAAGTCACTCAAATATCCCAAACTAACTCATTGCAAAAAATAAAAACCAACCCTACAACCAACCAACCCTTAAGAGCAAAGTGGTCAGACTGCATGGGCTGGAGAAGGGGAGAAAGCCATGAGGACAAGGGAAGAAGGCAGCAGGAAAGGGGAACTGTCCTTCTCTCAGTGACAACAAGTCACCGGGTATGTTCAGCCGCCAGTGGAATGACAAACGGTCAGTCAGTGCCCTCTAAAGGATGACTGGGCAGGGCCATGCTCCCAGTCTTCAAAAACACCGAGTTCGGCCACATTGGGTCCCAACTGTAACCCAAAATGGACTGGAAGCCACAGACACCACAAAATGCACCTGAACTTAACACTTACTATGCTATATACAATGGCAGTACTCTACTTTCCACCTCTTACAGGTAAGAGCAGTATTATAAGGCAGTTATTAATTGCCAGTACAATCTCTTTGAACTGAGAGAACTCTGCTGTGGTGTCAGTGGTGGAGAAGAGAACAAGGTCAGCTTTGGCCGGAAAGTCTGTGTCATGCTATGGGCAAGCTGTCTGGCTCCTTTCACAAGTGATGCCCACAGTTTGATGGTACAATAAATTGAGCTGTAATGTACTAAAATTGGGTTAAAAGCAGTGTGTGACACGAAGCACTCACTGACATAAACTCCTCATGGTGGATCACATTTGTCCAAACAATTATGGGTTTACATCATACTAGCAGGGCTTTATGCAGGTTCTGTCACCATGTGTCCAGGCCAGGGTTTCATCACACCTCGTACAGCTACCTTGGAGGTTTTGACATCTGTTCTTTCTTGCTCTCCACCTGCCCCTTTATCCTGGACATCACCAGCTTCCTTCAAATGCAGATCCTTTCAATCCTGTTTGCTCCTTCTCTCTGCTATATGCAGGTCTCTTCCTGCCTCAGATCTCAGGTTTTGTGTCTGACTCCTCCAGAAGATGTTTGCCTGGACCATCTTGCAACTGATGCAACGATTTCAAGTCACCCTGGAAAGGTGAGCACACCACAGAGATTGTGCTAACAGTGGGAGAGGGGAGCCTGGCAAACAGATCTGCAAGGTCCTTAGGTGGGCGCAACATTGTGGAGGAGTTCCATCAAGCCAGCAGACTCAATGGGAGCTCATTCAAGTATGAGTCTCATTTTGAGGGTTCCATAGGGGCTTATCGTCAGCAGCCAACGGCTCATACTGTGCATGAGCTGTGTCTCCATGCCCTGCACACGCCTTCCTCAGCAGGCATCCTGATCCATGCCCCACTGCCGCTGCAGACCACCCCCAGTGCGGCAGCCCCAGGCTGCAGGAGGCACTGTATGGCTACGCACAGAGACTAGCCCAGCCCCGCCACCCTGGCAGCCACCCTGCCTCTCTCTGTCCTCTCTCTGGCTCAATTTCATGCAGGTCTGTGAATCATATTCTACTCCAGTTTCGTTTTGCCTTTTGTTTTTCCTCTTTGCACTTCATTTTCAAACAGTCCTTGCACTTTTCTTTGGCTCACCATGTGAACTGAGATAATTAGTTACAGGCTGCCAGGGCCTGCAGGGCTGCACTAGAGGAGCTGCAGGCTGACATTTCAGAGCCAGCAGGGTTTCTGCACTGCGTTAGAAGATGCCAGGCTACTGCTTCAAAGGTGGCAGGACTACAATAAAATGGTTAAAGGGCCTGGACTGAGACCTGTGAGAAAAGTTTAGGGGAAAGCATCATGCATGGAGTAAGAAACACAGAAATACGTTCAGCATACGGGCAATCTGAAGTCATAGTGAACAGCTAAAGGATTTTATGTAGAGAAATTGGCCAAAGCATCCTTTGCAATTTGGTCCTTCCAGTTCTCATGGCAAATGAATGAACTGTAGCTGGTCCAGTGACAGTCCGTGTTTCCTCTCGGGCAACACACTCTTACGCTACTACCATCAGCCTTTTGCAAAACGAATATACACACAAAATCCTGACAAACACAAAAGGGCTGGCTCCCCATCATGCGCACAGTGTGCATGTGGCAGAGCAATAGCGGCTTGCTTCGAAACAGGGAGCAGCAGATTGGCACATGCTGGCACAAAAATCACTATCATGAATACGTGCCAATTCAGCAGTGCCCATCCGGAACCTGTTCATGCCAGAGCTCAATCCAGTCTGACCCACTCACTGAGCCAGCACCACAAGACCAGAATGAACATTTTCCAATGCATACCCTGCAAGAGAGACACGGCTTTGTTAGGAGAAAAGGAGTTGGGGGAGAAAAAAAAAAAAGAAAAAAAATGCTCTGTACTTCCACTGGGGATAGAACAAGAAGGAACTGCAAAAATGAGAACTTGGGTCAGATATTGGGAAAATAATTTCCACCTTAAGGAGAGTAAGGCCCTGGAATAGACTGCCTTAGAGATTACTGTATTGCCATCCTTGGAGGATTTCTATGAAAATGCTTGAAAAATATCGGTCAGGATGATACAGTGTTCTCACCTGGGGAGAGAATGGACTAGGACACTTACCATGCTTCCCCCCTCCCCCAGTTCTGCATCTTTAACAGTCTACAACCTGCCATAATCAAGGTGTTTGCAAAGAAATACAGCAATAACTGTTTCCCCAAGTATACAATGCTTACCAGTCACTGCGCAGCGCTTCAAGGACACTGAGGAACAGCAGCATGATACTCAAAAATGTTTTTGCTTCAAGTATTTTGGCTCTTAAGGAAGAAATACTGTAGCTACTGATGAAGGGAGCAAGCCTCAGAGTTAAGCAATTCTGATTCTATCGAGTAAAGGGCAGAGGGAGAGAGAAAACACACTAATCTGTTTTTCACAATACCTTAATTTGATGGTTTCTAAGTGAGGGGAGTGGACTGCATCTGGCAGAGGAGGACAGGGAAACAGAGCAGAGGACGTGGCTGAGAGAAGGTGGCTGTATTGGGACAGGGCAGCACAAAGCTCGCTCTCAGGGAAGGAAGAAGGGGTGAGAGGAAAACCGGCAGGAGACCCGGAGCAGCTGAGCCTGTCCCGCAGGGCACCTGGTGACAGCCAGGTGCTGTCTCCCCCAGCTCCTGCATTGCACTGTCCCTATCCTCCAGACAGAGCCTTCCCAGAACAGCTCGGTGCCCAGCCCCAGCCCCTGCTCTGGGACCTCTCCCTCTGCCCATCCATCTTTCCACCCCGACAGCATCTCCCGAGGCTTAATACTTAAACAGTTCTTAGAGTGAGGAGCAGGAGACAGAATATACTCTTGAGGAGATACGAGGGGAAAAATGCTGCAATATTCCTGATCAAACAGCTCAGCACCTTCCTATTCCTTCAGCTGCACTTGGCATTGGAAAAAACAATCCCACCGCACAAACCTGTTGCTTTGTTTGCTTCAGACACATTATGAAGTAATTAACTATTACCTTCCCCGCATCATGACTGCCTGAGGATGATGCTTCTTTCCCTGTCGTTGCCAAAATGACTTTTCCTCCACAAGTTCAGTAAAGGAAACAGACATACAGTTCTTTGTACAAGTGAAAAATACTTATCAAATAGCCCCAAAAATAAGAAATCAAAACTGCTTTTGCCCACATTCCAGAGGATTCAAAATACAAAGCTCTGAGACTTTGATCTAGGGTTTTTTTTTTTCCTTTTTTATTTTTATTTTTAATTAAATAAATTACTCAGAATTTGGGATTGGCTCTGCTCAAAAGATTATCTAGCACTGGAAAGCCTATCCAGGCTAGGTAGACTACCAAAAGCAAACAGTGTTATCAGCTAGGCGCTCGGTTTAAAGAAAGTGGCACTCCCCTTCAAAAGGTACATGTTCTTCCTTATCTCTTTAACACAGACCATCAACGTTTTAGCTTTCACAATGCAATTTTAGCATATGACATTGCTCCCTAGCTAAACAGAAAACGCCAAGATGTGAAAAAGATCATGCAGCTCCTGAACTCAGAAACACAGCATGTGCATTCTGAACTATAAAACTTTCTTTTTTAAATCAACTATCAGCTGTGTTTATTTAAAAAAAAATAATCTTCAATATTAGCACTTTTCAGATACAATTTTTAAATGCTTCCTGTGGCTAACTACAAAGCTGGGTTTGCATAATTTCCAACAGCTTAGTGGAATCCATCATGTATCAAAAAGTCGTAATTCCTAGGCAACAAAGAGGAAATTTATTGAAGTCTGAACACATTTCAATAACTTCCCTATTTCCACGATAGCCTAGAATAAAAAAACAATTGCATTCATAAATCATTAAACTATTGGCACAAAAGAAAAATCTTCTTTCTGCTTAGAGCTTTAAGTTACAAAGGATCTTTAACTTTGGTAGAACTTAAGTTTAGAAAACACATATCTATGTAGTCTAAAATATTAATCAATTGCTGTTAGTGAAAAATACTGGGTAAACTTTGCTCTTTTTCCTGTTTGGTAGTTCTATTAACATTTAGCTGAAAGGAAGCAACATGTCCATCGGGTAAATTGTCTTATCTGGATTGTGAAATACTTCAAAGATTTATAATTAAAGAATTATTACCCCTCATTCAATTCCTGTTCAGCTTAGAGTCCTTGAAGCTGGTAACAGAAACACTGAGTTACATCTTCCAGCTAAATCTCAAGCCTGGGGTTTCCCAAAACATCAGTTTCTGTTAAGAAGGCCACCTTCCAGGCCCAGCCACACACGTAAAAGCAGCAATGACAGGGCGTACACTGGGTCTGGGCAATAAGCCCAGCTGACGAGACAAGCGTGCTACAGCAACTTTTATCAGCCACCATATAGAACTTGAGCAGAGCTAAAACGGATCTTGGAGAGACCCAGATGAGAATATCAAGTAACACTCAACAAGGGGTCTCCTGCCAAGATCCCTTCCAGACCCCAAACCTCACTTGGGGTTCTGGACAGCGGTTCTGGGTGGGCAACCAGCAGAACCAAGCACGCAAGCATCTAAGTCCTGTATGAGATTTAATCCTAAATGACTAGCAGAATTTGCCAGCACCAGAATCTAAAGCTTAATGCAAATCTTGTGTCTCAACCACAAAACCATCCCTTCTTGTTGCCTGAAAACACTTAGGTCACATCTTGAAAAGTAAGTTTAATATGTCTGTTACAGGAAGAGGACAGGATAATTGTTCTGGGCACCATCAGCTAAGTATACCTACCTCCTACCATGAAGGGTTTTTCCTCTTATAAAGGATATCTAAATTTCCCGTTTAACACTTTTTGATGGTATGGGGGTGTGGGGGAATAGACAGCAAAACTTTTACTAACTCTAAATCCTTGCTTCAAGTCAAAGCAAAATGAGTGCAATCTATCAGGACAAGACTCAAGCAGCATATTATTTTGCTGAAAGAAGAAATACGAGACATGTTTAATTAGAAAGGTCTAGTGCTTTTGAACACTAATTTGAACTCTTCTGGATATCCACCTAAAGTTGAGTAGATTTTTAGTGCCCTAGTAGCATTTAGTGTTAGAAAACTCTGAAGTCATATGTTGTTATGAGGCTAATAGCAAGATCACTGAAAAGTTGCTCTCTGCTGAACAAAACTTGCAAATTTTTTTAAAAACCTGGGCAAGAGAGAAGAAATACCCTGCCATGCTCTGGGTTCTTTCTCGCCATGATCCAGGAGGACAGAAATGGAGTGACTTAACTCACATGAAAGAGGAAAAACATGCCTAGGCAAGAAGAAACATGTAAGAATATGCCCAGGAGCCAATGACAGGGAAGTGTGAAAGAAACAGTAGTATGAAAAAGGACAGTCTGGACAAAGGAGATGTGCTGAATAACAGAACCAGGTAAGGAAGGGAGAGAGCAGAAACATTATATAATACATCCTAGGGAGGGCATTATAAACCAGTATTTAAACTAGAGATCTTTTTTCCTCTATAAAAATCACAGTTTCAATTTTAATAAACACATCAAATGTCACTATAAGATACTGTTGCCTCTAGCCGCTTGCTTTACTCATCCGGCAGAAGTAACCATTTCTACAGCAGGGCCAGCAGAAGAGGACACGTTCATTTGTCAGCTGCTTCAAATCCAAAGTCGGAATCTCAGTTTAAAACACCCGTGTGGGGCTGGGAGGGGGGTGGGGGGTGTGGGTGCGGATTGAACAAAGATGTCATACTTTGCCATGCAACAGATGGGGAGATGCCAGTTCTGCCGTGGGCTTGGTGACCTACAACAAGAGGCAGTAAAACTGCAGCAGCTGCTGAATGCAAGTGGAATCCTTCACATGTGACAGCAGAATTCCGCAAGTACTCCCTCCTACGGCTCTATTTAAACTCGAGATGGCAAATGCTGGTGAAAGAAAAATAAAACAAGATACAAAATATGAGAAAATAAAACAACATAAGAAAATGCAGACAATTCTTCCTCTTTCTGTTGAAACTATGTAAAAAACAAACAAACAAGACCCCAAAAAACCCTAACCAACCAAAAAAAAAAAAAAAAAAACCAGAAGAAAAACTATGTTAAACATAAAAGAGCTGTTAACTCCAAGACTTCTGCAAATCTAATATCTGGCTACATTTGTACTGATTTATTTAGCAGGAATGAAGTACATTTGATTCTATTCTTTTGTGTGAATCTGAAACACATTAAATTGGTTGGTAATAAAAGCCCCATAGAATTATAAAAGACAGGAAAATACTTTCCTTTTTTGTGAAAGGCTTCATTTTTTTAGGACTGGAGAAGCTAGCTAAAAATAAACCAGCAGTACGTTTGTCACAGGGTTTTCTAAAATCCACAGGATTGCTTCTCCTCTGAAAAATTCTTTATATGGCACAAATCACGATTTGACAAGCTTCTGATGGGACATTATTGCCGTGTATTACCCCCCCCAAACTGCCCAGAATAACGGCAGCTGCCCTACACACACGTTAAAACTACAAAAAGATGGTCAGCTAACACCCGATAGTATTCAATCCACAACCAAAACTTTCATGTTTTAATACCAAATACAGCAACAAAATACATTAAACTTAAGGAACAACGACAGCAGAACCTAAATGCTGTTTCTGCTAAACCCAGCTCTGCCAGTCTACTGACAATCCTCCTCCTGGAGATGCAGCTTCAAATTTTCCCCCAGTCTTTCACTGCTTCTTGAGCAAAATCCGCAATACCTAAAAGGTGCTGTTCTGGTTTGCACAGCTCGGGGGGTTAATTAAAGGCATCACCGGGCTTCTCATGAGCCAGCTGTGCTTCGCCAGCAAAGCTCCTGAACCCTGGCGCAAGCATACCAAGCCCATGAGGCGATGTTACCTAACGCCAAGTCGGCCTTGAAAACATGAAGAAAGAAAGAAACTTCCGAACGGGGCTCGAGCCTGTGCACCGGCAGGAGAAAGCCCTCACTAACTTTTAACAGCACGGCTGCGGCCCTGAGGACTAACACCCCCCCCCCCCCCCCAGCAGAGGCAGGGCGCTGGGAGGCACGGCGGGGCCCCGGGATGCACCCGCGAGCCGCCACAGGGAGGGAGGGCGGACGCCCGTTTCCCGTGCGGCAGCCGAAAACCCCGGCACGGAACGGAAGGGGGACACGGGGCGGACACTCCGGCCCGGCCAGGCCCAACCGCGCTGAAGCACTGCTACCAGCACCGCCGGCCGCCGTTACAACGGCGCCGCCCCCGCCGCGGGAGGCTCCGACGCGCGGCCGCCCCGGGGCGGGAGGGGCCCCTCCGCCCACCGCCGGCGGAAGCGGCCCTGCGGCGCGTGCGCGCGGGGCCGGCCGGGCCCAGCCCTTTCCGGCCGGCACGCGACCTTCCCTGCCCCCGCGCGCCACTGGCGGCAGCGCCACCCGCCCGCTGCCCGCACAGGGGCCCGAGGCGCGCGCGGGGCGGGGCGCTGCGCACGCGCGCGGCCGCTCACCCCGCCCCGCCGGCCGCCGGCCCGCTCAGTGCGCACGCGCCCCCTGACCCGGCCGGCGCCCCGCCGCCCCCCGCCCCTTCCCGCCGCGCACATGTGCTCTCACGTCAGCGCGTGCGCCCTGGCGCCGGGCGCCCCCCCCCCCGCCCCCGGTGACGTCGGGAAGCGCAGGCGCGCTCCCCCCGGGCCGTCCCCCCCGGCGGCCGCGGCGCATGCGCCGGAGCCACCGTCCCCCCGGCCGGGCGCCGGCGCGGCGCGTCTCCCCGCCTTCCCCCGCGGCGGCGCCTGCGCAGTGCGCGCGGTCGGTGCGTGGCGTGCGGCGCGGTGGGGGCGGGTGGGGGCGGGGCGGGTATATATAGTGCGCGGCCGGGGCGGCGGCCTCCCCCTTGTCCCCCGGCCGCCGTCGGAGCTGTGTGCGCAGTGCGTGTGCTCCGGACACCCGGACACGCCGGCCCGGCCCCGCCGCACCATTTATTACTAAAAATATTAAAAAAGCCAAAAAAAATCCAAAAATCCTAAAAAACCTTTAAAAAAAAATCCCTCCCTCTTCCACCTCCCGTCAACCTTCTGCAACCGGCCGGTTTGATATAAAATAACCCGGTGAAGCGAAGCCCCCGGACCCGGCGCAGCCGAGAGGAGACACAGAGCGAGCCCGACCCCCGCCGAGGCCAGCAGCAGCAGCCGCCGCCGCCACCTCCGCCAGGCCCGGCACGGAGTGAGCCAGAACCCTCCCCCCGCCCCTTCCACCCGCCGCCGCCGCCGCCGCGCATCCGCCTCCCGCAGCCGTTAAGTTTCGAATCCGCCTCCGGAGTGCCCCCTCCCCCGCGCCGCCACCGCCGGCCTCTGCCCTCACGGACCGCCGGGCCGCCGCGGCCTCCTCGCCTCGTCAGCGCCCCCCCCTTGCCCTCCCGTGCCGGGAGACGGCGGCAGGATGAACCCCAGCGCCCCCAGCTACCCCATGGCCTCCCTCTACGTGGGGGACTTGCACCCCGACGTGACGGAGGCCATGCTCTACGAGAAGTTCAGCCCTGCCGGGCCCATCCTCTCCATCCGCGTCTGCAGGGACATGATCACCCGCCGGTCGCTCGGCTACGCCTATGTCAACTTCCAGCAGCCCGCCGACGGTGAGGGGCCGGGGGCCGGGCCGCGGGGGCGGGGGGCGGCGGGCGAGGCGGCCTGAGGGGAGAGCCGGGGCGGCCGCCGGCGGAGGAGCCATGTTTCTCCCCCACCCCCACCAGGGCTCGGCGCGGCCGCCGCCGCCCCGCATCCATTTTCCCCCGCCCGGGCGCTGCCGGGGCCGGCGTCGGTGCCGCCAGGACGCGGCGAACTTGGCGCGGCGCGGGGGGAAGTTGGCGGCGGGGCCGCCGCTGGCTGACACGCGGCCGGGGGCCGCCCGCGCCTCGTGGCGGGGAGGGGGGGCGGGGAGGCGCTTCCGCGCCCCGCCGCCGGGAACCGAAAGCCGACGCGGCGCCCCCGGCGACGGGCGGGGAAGGGCCCGGGCGCCCCCGCCGAAAGCCCGGGGCTTGGCGGAGCTGCCCCGGCCGGGGGCCGCGGCCGCGGCGGAGGTGGGGGTGGCGGTATGTGTGCAGGCGGCTTTTCCGCAGGCTGGCGCGTCCGTGCGCGGCTGCATCAGGACTCCGAGATGAAGGCCGGCTTGAAGAAAACACCATAGTCATTAGCACCTTTTAATAACTACGCAGGAGCTGGGTGTGTATGCGTGATTAAGAGGCCAAAAGGAGGAAGTAGGACGCACCAGGGTGGCTTGGTGGTTTCACAGACGTCCAGCCAAAGAACAGGCCAAAGCATAATACGTTAAAACACCACGGCAGGTCTGTCACGTGTAGGCAGGGCTTGAAATGACTGGGGCCTCCTTTGCAAGCTGTATTCTGATCCATTTCTCCTTGCAGTAAAAGCTCTGTGACACTCTTTCCCAAGTTGGGTTTTTAGTAAACTTGCTTTATACGACATTCTCTAAGACGTCTCTTTACATGACGCTGCTGGTTCTCTAAAGTTAAATCAGGAAAGAAACTTTCCATGTAGTTCTGGTCGTGTTCGTGCTGAGTTTGGCAAACTGTCTTGTTCGTTTGGAGGGCGTTCTGATAAAAGAACCAAATGTGACCGGTTCCAAATTTTGTGGAGTCCAATTAAAAGCAAAAACAATTTGGCCAGCTAGAACGTATTTGATTTCAAGTACAGTTAAGTAAACAGCTTTCTATTATAATGGTTTTATTTTCAAGCGTATGAACGTGAGAGATTTGAATTACAAACTTTTCAAGCAATTAGATTAACTGGCTTTCAAAATTGGCTTTAGTATATAGCCATTATCAGATCAGACTTCGGTGTACCGATGATATCTGTATGTAAGTAGTGAAAGTTACTGTCTCATCTTTTTAATAGGCAGATATTTCACTTGTTATCAGCTTTCTTACTTCAGAGAGCTTTTAATTTATTCAGCCATTGTTTAGGATGAGACGGTTAGAATGTTTAACATACTTTGCTTTCATTTGACAGAAACCTATGGTACAGTTTACTCAAAAAGAAAAATAAGGGGTTAGCACAGTTCAGTACTGTGATGTGATAATGTCAAGGCAGAAGTTGAAGGTGATTTAAATGCTTCTCCTTAGTAATGACAGAATTCTGTAAGGGCGAATTTTATCATTGTCATTAGTTGAGCAACCTGTTCAACCCTACATTTTGTGACTTAGTTTATAATTTGTCAAATGTGGGAACAAATAGAGCTTTTTCACTTGAGCAGTGCTTGCATTCAGAGTTTGAGAATGTGCCTCTTACAAAAATGCTGTTACTCCAGATGTTGTAAGTATCTTTTCAGGCTTTGGGAAGCACACATGTTTTATTCTACACCTAGTCCAGTTCAGCTGAAAGGATTTCTCATCTGTATCAAACTTGCATCTGGCATGTATCTCGAAGCACTTGTTTAAAATATTCTTAAATAATGTGTGATTATACTTCTATACTTAATTTGCCGTTCTTGTCAAATACCTAGAAAGCATTTGCTGAGCTTTTTTTAATAGATCATTCTATCCATTTACTGAAACCTTGAAATAGGAGCTCCGAGGATGAATGGTTGTTATTACAGTAATACTGGTTTCCTTTTGATTCCAAACCAGCTGCCTTTTCTTGGTTTAGCCTAGTTCTTAGCTGCATCTCAGGCTGCGCTTATTAATCAGCTAGTAACAACTAGCTCGCGTTTTGAAAAATGTCTTTGAAGGTGTGTTTGACATTACCAGCTGTCTGTAAACTAGGTATCTCAAAGGTCTTCCAAAAACTAATGAGGCCTGATGACACATTTGTGAGGTATGCACACATTTCATAGTTGTGACTTTTCTGAATTTGAGTCATAGTCCAAAGTAAAACCCAGGCAATTTGTTTAATCACTAAACTAGAAATATTTTTGAGTAATCTGAAACTGCACTTCTCCCTTCAGATTTTCTGAATGATTGTTTCCAGAGGTTTATTATTTTATAGCTATTGCTATGTACATTTAGCATTAAGTGTATATTCCATGAGATTTTGAAATTTTTCATAAAGTGGACTGTCCAGTTGCTCATGACTAAAATGGGAACTGGTGACTCATTCAATAAAAGCTCCAGCAGAATCAGCAAAAGTACAGCATGGGTAGGTGTGTCCACTTGGTAACAAGTTAACTGCTGAATGGAATTGCCTCCTGCAAACTACTGTGCAGCCTTTTATGGCTAAAATATAAGGAAAGTAAGCCAGTTTTACTAGTTGTGAATTTTAATGAGAGTACCTTGTACCTATGTATTCTAGTAATGTTTTAAAATCTGTGTGGAATGACGATGTGGTGTTCATTAAGCAGAAATCTTTAAATGTCTTGTGCTGCTGCTCCATAGAAGAGATGAGGAGAGCTGTTGAGAGTTTCCATGCTGTCCTTTGTGGAGGAATTGCATTGGTGTAAGATACATGCTTGCTATTAGTTGAGAGTGGTAATGTTTGAGAAGGCTAGTATGGACCCACCTGGAGTCGCATGTTTGGGAAATGTGTCCAGGAACACACATTTTTGAGGTGTGTCAGGATTATTCTAGAAGCAATTAGCATGAATTAGAGAAGCCTCTTTGCTAGTAAAGGAAGCCCTGTCACTACTTCTGGAAATAATGAACTGTTTGTTGCTGGCACTTTTGCTGGTGCTGGCAGTAATAATTGTAATGACTTCCAGGGCAGTACCAAAGAGTTAGATGTTTCTGCTGTGGCCACTCTGATATCCACAGTTCTTGGCCATCTTTTTTTCTTTTTTTTTTTTGTTTTGCAATGTAAAGCCTTACAATGGTTTTTGTTTCTCAGTATCCAGGTTGTCTTTTCTCTCCAGCATAATTTATATTAAAGTTTGTGAAAGTGTTGTTAACTTATTTAAAAGACTGGCAATGCTTATGTTTTTTGTGGCTTCAGCTTAAATCAGCCGTTGACTTGCTACTGTCATGTGAATATGGTAATAGTATCAATAGATTGGTTTTTTAACAAGAAAATGTTAGATGTTTGTCTTAACTTCTACAGACGTCTTTCAGAGAATATAATCTTCAAATTCACTTGTAATCTGAAAACATGGCAAGAAAAGACTTAAAAGTGTGGTGTAGCAGCTGAACCGAGGCTGATTGTAAATTTTCTTTGGCCATGGTATCCAACAACATGGCTAAAGATAAAAGCAGCACTTAACAAAAATATAAGGGTTTTCACAATGTGATTGGCTCTTGGTCTTTCTCCTAAGAGAAGCAATTAGCTGACATGGTTTAGCTGACATCGTTACTGTTTTTAAGATAAGATTGAACCAATTTCAGTCTTGTTAACATCACATTGTTCTGCTACATGTTCTGCTACCAATGGGTGTGACTTCAGATATTTGAGACTTTTTTCAGTGTTCTTCTAGACATATAGGGAGGATGAAAAGGAGCTAATGTAGGAGATCATCAAATATGTCTGCCATACTTGAGAACTCTTGCTCTTTCTTGCTTAAATACCTGTTGACTTAAAACATCACAGGCATGTCTTGTTGCTTTGAAGGGACATATGAAAACTGAAGAAGTCTTGATACTTCCCTGTTCAAATACACGGAGATCTTAAATTCAGGCTTTGAAAAGTTAGTTATGGAGTTCTACTGGAAAAACTGCTCCACTGGAGTAACAAAACCTGGTTTATGTTACTTCATTTTGCTGTTTTAATGCTTACTCCTTCATTGAGCTTGTATGTATTTCATCATGAGCTTTTCATATCTGTATAATTTCAGCTTTTCAAAAACAAGTAAGTGCTAGTTTTAAGTCTGTTTGAACTGTCCCTTGCCCGGAAGTCTGTCACAGATCCCGTCACTAAGGAAGGAGCTGTGTGGAACAGCTGCCTGAACCAACTCCGCCTAGCAAAGAAATTTTGTCAGTTTAGGGGTATTGGTGACCTAGGAGTTCTTATGTTAATGTTTGCAAAAGGCCTCACAGGCACAAACCGTACCCCTAAAAGCATTTTTATTGATACTTCTATGTGATGTGGGAGCAGCCAGCTGATTTTCACAAATGTCAAAACTTTTCCTCCTATGGGATTGGCTGTGATTGCCATTGCTTGATAAATTTTGTCCTGTCATCGTACCATCTTTTCATAGTGGAGTCCAATCCTTTAGGCTACTGGGATTCCTACAGATTGTTCAGCTGACTTGTGCTTCTCCCTGTCTCCGAAGTGCAGGTTTTGCTGAGGAGTTTTTGCTGGTTTTTACTCGCATAAAACAGAGTGGGTTTATTTACATAGGAGGTTTGGGTTTGCATCTTGGTGGTGGTGCTGGACTTAAAATAGTAAAAAATTTTATGAAGACTTGTACTTCAAGTGCTATTTGTGTGCTTATTAAGATAACTTTAGCATTTCCTACTAATTCCATGATGCCTTTCCAGCTGAACGAGCTTTGGATACCATGAACTTTGATGTCATTAAAGGCAAACCAGTACGCATCATGTGGTCTCAGCGCGATCCGTCTCTACGCAAAAGCGGTGTAGGAAACATCTTCATCAAAAACTTGGACAAATCAATTGATAACAAAGCTTTGTATGACACATTTTCTGCTTTTGGAAACATCCTATCTTGTAAGGTTAGTGGAAAATGATCAGTGTGTTTAATGGTTTGACACAAAACCCCCTCTATTTACGCTGGAAACATTCCATGGGTATTACAACAGGGTTTTTCTTTAATAGGTGGTATGTGATGAAAATGGATCCAAGGGTTATGGATTTGTACATTTTGAGACACAAGAAGCTGCAGAAAGAGCTATTGAAAAAATGAATGGTATGCTGCTTAATGACCGCAAAGTGTAAGTACATAAATACATAGTTGGGAATCAACAGACTGAAATTCATTTTACAGCAGACAAATATAGAAGGACAGGTTGTTCTAAAAATTTCTAATTTTAAAGAGGATTTAGAATTTTAGTGCTAGGAATACTATGAATTGTATCACCTGCCTATTCTAAAGGCAGAAAAAGTTCAGAAAAGGCTAATAATGGACTCGAGGGAAAAAATTATTGTACTGATTGTCTTGCAAGCCAATGCTGTAATGAGGATTTGGGAGCTTCTCTGGTTTTCTGATCTTACCAGTCTCATAAAATACAATAGGTTGGGTATTCTGAATAATACTTCCTTTGTAAGAGTTGAGATAGGTACGTGGTCCATTTTTTGGATGAAACTTAAAGCTCTAGAGTTACTCGGTCCTGAATAGTGGTCGGATTACACTAATATATGAGTGTCTGTTAATAGACATATCTAGGAAATAGGAGTAGAAAATACAACTTAATGTTTTAAACATGATCACTGTTCTGTACTGTAGGAAAAAACGTTATTTGGCTACTTGGTTAGTGATATCTAGGCGGAGAGGGAGCAAGTGTGCCTGACAGCTAGCTGTGCCTAAGGGATCATTGTGGTATTTGGTATAGTTGGAAAAGAATAGCTCTGTAAATACTTGAGAGGGTTTGGAAAAAGGATGACAGAAATCAGCATCAGCTTACCATCATGGATTATTTTTACATGTAAAGATGGATGGATCAAACCACGTACAGGAAGAACATGTATTTGGAAACTTTTTTCCTGCTTGTTCTGTGCTTGACTGGCATACTGTGGATGTTTTTATTCAGCTTCCGTCTTTATACAGCCTTTCTAAATTAGTAAAAAAAGGTCAGCATGTACTCATAAAAGCACATGATTTATGTAAACTTTGTTTGGTAAAATACATCATGGGAGTTAATTTTACTTTGAATTTCTATTCAGGCTAGGCTTTTAAAAGTAAATTAAAGTACCTCACTCACTACCAAAATCTGCTGAACACATTGTGCTATCAATCTTACCATCCTCGGTTACTATAAATTGGGTGAAGTTGTCTTAAGAAAATGTTGAGTTATTGCATGCTACTTTATTGGATTTGTCGGATTTGGAACTATAAAGTTGGGCAATACAATAAAATTTGAGAGCAAAAGTCTACTATGATCAGAAATCTGTGTTAACCACGTAAGGCTGTACTAGAGCAGTTCCTTGGGTTGCAGAGTGTTGTGTTCAGTTTCTGTTCTTTCTGTGATGGTATGAACTGACCTTTGGTGTTCCCAGACAATATGGAATGGTATTTGACTAAAGAGCAAGTTGAACTATTTATTTCTCTATGCTTATTTAAAAGAAAACCAACCAAAAAAAACCAACACAAACCAAACAAAAGTCTTGCTTTGATATAGGCTGGAAAGGTGTGTAGGGGAGTGGGGGAGGTTAGTTAAATATCCCTTGCTTAAAAACTGGGTCGGAGAATGGCAACTGCTTTAAGGCTGCCAAATTTTTAGTATGGCAGAGAGATTATGCTGATTTCTGTTTAGCCACTTTACCTAGTACTTTCCCATTGTCCAGCTCCTGTTGTCAAAGGCTGTTTTATAAGAGTGAACAATCTTGCCAATAGCTTGAAAGCATTTTTATGCTAGTAACTGTGATAAGCACACTGATGTAGCAAAGGATAGTGAAATTGTTTTTCTGATGGAGTTTTACTGTAAATATTTTATCTAAAGAATTTCATTCCTATAATGACCAATGAGACTGATTAAAATTTGATACCAGAGGATTGAAGTAAATTTTTAAACCTTGACAGACTTGCTTTAATCTACACTATTCTGTTCTTCTGCAACTAGATTTGTTGGAAGGTTTAAATCCCGCAAGGAACGTGAGGCAGAGCTTGGAGCCAGAGCAAAGGAATTCACCAATGTTTACATCAAGAATTTTGGAGAAGACATGGATGATGAGAGACTTAAGGAACTCTTTGGCAAGTTTGGTAATGTCTTAAACTTTAAGTTTATATAAACACGAGTGAACTTCAGGGTACTACTTAGATCTTACGTGTACAGTGCTTTATAGTGCAAGGAATCAGCTGGCTGTCTGATGCTGATTTAAAAAGAAAATAAAAAAGGTACTAAAAGTTGTGCTTAATTCTGATTTCACATTCAATGTGCAGTAATATCCACTGCAGAATTTTAAATAGGCAGAATAGAATATATATAATCCTGCCATCAGAATTGTTTCTGATAATCTGAAAATGATATGTTTAAATAGTCTTTTGAATGGGTTTTGCAAATTTTTAAGTTGCAAATAGGAGTGTTTTCTGTTTTAGTACAGATTGATGTTATGAATTCACTACAGGATACATGACAAAGGAGCTTGCTATTGCTTTCATTGACCTGCAGACTTACCTTTACTCAGAGTATCTCTGCTTTCTTTATTCAGTTGCATTGTGGTGGTTGACCCAATACAAAATTATAAGGAACTTTTCCACTGGCAAGCTGTTTGGTTCTGTCATGATCCTCAGTTATGCAGGCTTATGATCATGACCTAGTAATGTATATGATGTGTCACCATCAAAATAGGAAATGGCAAACTCCTTAATTCAGTTACAGATTCTTATACTGGTTTATAGGGCACATCTATTTTATTTTCACACCTAGCATTTTTGTTTCCTCCATGTATTTTCTTTCCTCCATGCTTTTGCTGTTCTTCTGCAGATATCATGTAAAGCAAGAGAAAGCCTTGCGTATGTGGTATTCTATAGCAGCCCTACACAGCATTTACAGGAAATTCCCTTCCTCTATTAAGTATCTGTGGTTGAAACAGTAGTGAATTTAGCTGCTAATATCTGTCTCAGTTGAGCCTGTGACCTGCAATTTTTCAAAGGTTTGAAATTGCTGAACTGGGGTGGCCTTTCACTGGGATAAATGGTGAAGCACGTACCTGATAGAAAGGCCTCCTCTCTGGCTTTCAGTAGCTGTTTCAAGGATGGAAGCCCTAAGGCTTTTTAAATGTCATAATTTTTAATGAGAAAACAAATTTCATTCACTCTGAGGTGAAATTCCTACCCCATTTTGGTTGAAAACACAGTAGAAAAGAAATACAGCATGGCAGACTTTAGCTGTAGAGACTGAAGTTCAGTGTCAGGGCAAACGAGCAATTTCATATTGATGGGTGATGTTTACTAGATACTCTTATTGGTGCAGGAGTCCTTTGTAATACAAGTGAAACAAACTAAATATTAACTTCTAAACAGGATGTTCAAAATGTGACAAGGATACACTCTGTATGCAAAGCATAAGTATTTCATTCTCTTTTTAGGTCCTGCCCTAAGTGTGAAAGTTATGACTGATGAGAGTGGAAAATCCAAAGGCTTTGGCTTCGTTAGTTTTGAAAGACATGAAGATGCCCAAAAAGTAAGCTTTTGGACTTCATTTTAGGAATTTTATAACTGAGACCCAAATAATACGTTTCATTGAGTGATTTGAAAACTTGTGAACTCATTAAGGTTTTTAATTGGTCAAGGACACTGCAAAAACAGGTGTCCGCTGCTTAAATGACTTAGCATGGTTTCTGTCGTTTAGAATGCTTTCTTAATGATGAGATGTCAGTTGATCTGAGGAGCCTATTGAGTCAAGATACTTGGAGACAGCTGGAGCTAGTGTAGAAATGGGGAATCTTGAATAATTTAATAACCTGTTATAGTTGGGCTTGAAGGTCTCTGAGATTTGGACTCTCTCATGCTGGGCAGCATACAAGCATAGTAAATTATTACATCTCTGCAAAACCCAGATGAATCATTGAATCCAATTTGGTTGCACAAAACATTTGTGCAAGGCAGAAAGGATTGTGTTTTCATACTTCAGCACTGCTAAGTCAGCAGGAAAGCTATTAGTTTTATAGAGCATGTTTGGCACAGCTGTAAGAAAATAGTCAGAACCCTGTGATGTTGCTTTTACTCTGAAGAGTAACTTTGGAAGAAGGGTCCTTTTAATTCGTGTATATGTCTATAACATGCTGGTATGCTGTATAACTTAATTCTTTGTCAGCTGGTTGCTTTGATGTGTCAGTTGACTCTGGCAGTAGGGACATACCGTCAGGAGAAAAACTCAGCACAGAACAAATCAGGGCAACAAACAAAGTTTGCTTTTCAAAAGGCATTTTGGTGATTTGTCAGTACTGCAAGTGTACAAGCAAGAGATTAGAATAAATCCCGTCTGTCTTACATCTACATTGTTCAGTCTTGCATACATTCATTGATGAATTGTTTCTCTTTCAGTAGTCAGAATCACATGTTGGGTGTTTGAAATAACATAAAAATCTAATATCTCAGTAAACAGGTGTTTAATGGCTTTGATTGTGAAGGTATACAATAAACTAGTGACTTCTGGTTTTAAATTAATTGAACAAATCTGTGCCAGAGTTTTCACATCTTAATATTTGTAACTCAAAACAGCATAAAGGAAGAAAGTTCATATTTTCATACTCTTTAAGTATTTCCTTAATGAAAGATTAAACATTAAAAAAAAAAAGCCATATATGCCACCTCTAGCTTAATATAAGACAATCTGGTAGATACTGTGGTTCCAGTTGTTACTTTTAAAAAGTATGAATTAGAGCTTTTCAGCTTAATTTGCTTTCTTTTTTCTGCCTTCAGGGAGATAAGGCTGGAGAAATAGTTCTTCATTATGTGACTTGATTTTTATTTTTTTTCCAACTTCATATAAGAAATGTTTTTTGCATCCCTTGTGACTTTAGCTGGACAGAAGCACACTCAGAAAGCAATTTCCATTTTCCTTAAAGCAGAGAAGTCTTGGGGTATTTTGTTTCAGCTAGTGATATTTTAGATGGATTGACTCTTTTTGTGGAATCCTTATGTGACTTTTTATATTTGAATTACATTATTTTTTGTATTCCCGAAAACCACTGGAATACAAAGCACTGCTAACCTCTTGTTTATTAATGAAGGCTGTAGATGAGATGAACGGAAAAGAGCTCAATGGGAAACAAATCTATGTTGGCCGGGCTCAGAAAAAGGTGGAAAGACAGACGGAGCTGAAGCGCAAGTTTGAACAAATGAAGCAGGACAGGATCACCAGATACCAGGTTCAGTTTCAATTCAAGAGGACTAACTTTATTCTATGATATTTTTAGATTTACACAGCCCATTTGCTTTCAAAAATATCTTGCCTTTTTTTTAGGGTGTAAACCTTTATGTGAAAAATCTTGATGATGGGATTGATGATGAGCGTCTTCGAAAAGAATTCTCCCCGTTTGGTACAATCACTAGTGCAAAGGTAAATTTCAGAGATTCTGCTTGTCCTTTCTCTGAAAATGAACAATGATCCTTCACCAAGGAAGAGTGATTTCTTTGATTAAGGGATGGAACCCAGTCACTTACCACTGCCACTATATATGTGGACATCTGCTTTCTCAATTATTGTATGTCTCAGGTTAAATGCATATGATCATCCTTTCTTGAAATAAACTGAATACTGCTATTAAGGTGAGAAAAATGACATCTTTTCAGTGCAATAATGTGCTCATTACTACTTCATGAGATTTTCATCTGTATCCAGTAAACAGCTATTAATTAAGCAATTATATTCCTTTTTATAAATCAGTAAAACAAACCTGTGGTTTCACTTCGAGTAAGCTGAAAAAAGAAACTCACGTAGGTTGAGTAGGTACAGCATTCTCTTGTTTTAAAACTAAATTTTGTACTGACAGGTCATGATGGAAGGTGGCCGCAGCAAAGGATTTGGATTTGTATGCTTCTCATCACCAGAAGAAGCCACCAAAGCTGTCACAGAAATGAATGGTAGAATTGTGGCTACTAAACCATTATATGTAGCTCTAGCCCAGCGTAAAGAAGAGCGCCAAGCTCATCTCACCAACCAGTATATGCAGAGAATGGCAAGTGTAAGAGCAGTACCTAATCCTGTAATCAACCCTTACCAACCAGCACCTCCTTCAGGTTACTTCATGGCAGCTATCCCACAGGTATGTCTAGAGATGACTTAACCAAATGGTTTGTACTATGTATAAAGTCTGTTTACATTTAACAATAAATGTAACTATTACCATCTGTCAATAATTGCATCATTCTAATTTCATAGCAGAAAGGAGATGGACTGTTCAGCATGCCCTTCCAAGACAGCAAAATTACACAATGTTTTTATATTTGACAGACTCAGAACCGTGCTGCATACTATCCTACTAATCAACTTGCTCAACTTGCTAGACCTAGTCCTCGCTGGACTGCTCAGGGTGCCAGACCTCATCGTAAGTCACTTCTTTACCTTTCCAGTGATTGTGGTAACCTCCATAGCATTTACCTTTGCACTTTTAAATACATTTTCACAGCATTACAGTATCAGTCTTCTCTTTGTCAGAGTACTGGTATGACTTCTGAACTCTTTTCACCATTCCGTGTTTCAGCATGTAACTTAATTTATTTTCTTTAAAACATAGCATTCCAAAACATGCCTGGTGCTATCCGCCCAGCAGCACCCAGACCACCATTTAGTACCATGAGACCAGCTTCTTCACAAGTTCCACGAGTCATGTCAACACAACGTGTTGGTGAGTTTCATTTATGCAAACTTCAAGTATTAAACTTATTATTTAATTTTGCTGATTCAGAATGATCTCTCAAAAGCATTCGTTAAGTTCAATATCACATGTGGTAACACTTCTCTCCTTTTCTGGCTCTAGTGAGACTGAGTAAGCTAGTATCACCTTCTAGTAGTTGCTTTAAATATTGTCCCCGCAAAGACTAGTGCTGTGGCCCCATTTCTTTATCATGAAGCATTTTTTCTTACAGTGTGCATTTCAAGAATTCTGTATGACAGCTTCTGCCATTTCTAAACATTGTTGTGGCAATTGTAATAATAGGTTGCGTGTAGCAATACTGAGAATGTTAGCTTTAATTTTGTCATAGAATACTGTGAGCCAGTGTCATGTCTGCAGAATCTGCACATCACTGAATGAACCAGAATTGATTGTTAATGGGGTCTTAATTCTCTCAGAATGTATTAGGCAGTAGTGGTTTTTTAGCTCTACTTCATGAAAGTATCTTTTTTAGGATGACTGACGTAAGGTACTCAGGAAATCAAGTGTCCTTTGAGGTTAGAATTAAATTAATACTCAACCAAAGTGAATGTTTTCTCACAGATCTTTTTTTCAATAGCATGTCAGAAAAGCAATTCATTAGTGAAGTGACTGGAAAGTAACATCCAGTGAATTTTGAGCTTTGAACCTTCAGATATGACCAGTGATGTGACAGTTGAAAATACTACTGAGATGAATCTATAATACAATACCTAAATTAGGTATTCCCTTTCGAGGCTGGTTTGGGATTTTTTTGTGACTTGTACAGTGTAGGCTAAATTAAAAAAATTAATTATTCACATACAGAATTGCGTTATTTTTTCAGCTAATACATCAACACAAACAATGGGTCCACGTCCTGCAGCAGCAGCTA
Source organism: Strix uralensis (assembly GCF_047716275.1). Classification (NCBI taxonomy): domain Eukaryota; kingdom Metazoa; phylum Chordata; class Aves; order Strigiformes; family Strigidae; genus Strix; species Strix uralensis. The sequence goes on along the minus strand of NC_133972.1, from coordinate 151,581,097 downwards.
CTGCAGCTACTCCTGCCGTACGCACAGTACCACAATACAAATATGCTGCCGGTGTTCGTAATCCTCAGCAGCATCTTAATACACAGCCGCAGGTTGCTATGCAGCAGGTATGTAATTTTAGGAACTGGTCCATGCTTTTTCTGGTGCTTTTTGCAGAGGAAGGAGGGGGGGTGCTTATGGTTATGAGTTGTCTTTGTTATTCTAGAATTCAGGGTCTGCATTGTAGCAGCAGAGTTATAGCCTTGAGGTTTTAAGTCTATTTCAAGTTCACCTGGGACAGGATGGGATCCTGTGTTACTTCATATTTTCCAGTTGCTTGATACCTTAGCCCGAATTCTCCTTGTGTTTGCTCCACAATGGAGCAGTTGATACTAATCTCCAGCATTGCTCCACTCTAACAAGCACTATTTGATTTAAATTGACTTAGTAGTAATTTCTTCCATGTTGATTTGTGGAACATTGGATATTTGAAGCTGCACCTAATTATGAATTAGAATTTAATTTTGAAATGGTGTTAAATTAATTTGCAGCCTGCTGTCCATGTGCAAGGTCAGGAACCCTTGACTGCTTCCATGTTGGCTTCTGCCCCTCCACAAGAACAAAAGCAGATGTTAGGTATGTACATGATACCTTTTTCTGCCTTGTAGCAGAAGGACAGTTGAACTACTCTTTTATCAATCTTAAAATGTGAAGTAAATGGTTTTAGCAGTAGAACAAGGTGTTTGTTTCCCTTTTCCCTTAAATCTAGTCTGTGTTTGTCAGATGAGATTTGTCACTGATGCACTTTTTTCTCTCCAGGTGAACGTCTATTTCCTCTCATTCAAAGCATGCACCCTACTCTGGCGGGTAAGATCACTGGTATGTTGTTGGAGATTGACAACTCTGAACTCCTTCACATGCTCGAGTCTCCTGAGTCCCTTCGTTCGAAGGTAGGTGTGCTTTTGCCTTACACTAGTTTTATCAGCAGTTAAGTCTACACTGATTTAACAGGTGTTCGTGCTGGCACGGTGAAGTAGCAGCAGTGCAACAGTGGCCCAGGGCAAGAAGTTAAAATATGCTCTGTCAGAGGGTGGCAGTGGCTTAAATTAGCATGAACTGGAACTGTAATGTTAACCTTTTCTTTTTAACAATGCAGGCATTGTTTGTGTGTATAGTTTAAACTGTTTCATTAACTTAAATATACAGAAATTACTAAGCTTCCCCTTATTAATTTTTCTTTTTTTACTTAACAGGTTGATGAAGCTGTAGCCGTACTACAAGCCCACCAAGCTAAAGAGGCTGCTCAAAAGGCAGTTAATAATCCCACTGGAGTTCCAAGTGTTTAATAAGTAAGTTTTCTGAGCACTGTAGTTTTATAGGTTGACTGGGGTAATTTAGTCCATGGCCTTGTAAGCAGCATGCCTCCAAGTTCTGTGGCTGCAAATGATACCAAGAGTAGCAGCTATGGTCACAGTTGTAAACAAATTTTGTGCTCAATCCTGTTGTCCAGTTCTGTAGCTCTTGGTCAGCAAATGCTGCTGACATTTTGTATTGCATATTTAGCTGGAATTAAAGCATTGTTTTTAACAGCATATTTAGCTGAAATTACTTCTAGGCATGCATGCAGAAACGTGCGGTTCTGTCAAACGCTACTATTCATACTGTTGTTCAAGAGGAACTTGTGGAATTGAAGTAAGCTTAAAATGATACTCCAAGCCTATTTTTCTTTAGAAGTGAAATAGCTTATTTACACTATAATTTGTATATACTTGCCAGAATCTAAAATTAGACAGTAATTAAAAACTAAAATGCATATTGTCTTGACTTCACTTTTTGGTGAATTTAACTTTGATGTCAATTAAAATCTTGAAGTTCTTTATTGCCTTCTGTGGGTTTAGTATCTTAATTTTTGCATGACAGGAAGAGGCAAAAGGTGGTATCTTTACTGTTTTGAAAGGGGAAAGTGTTGTGGAGTTGAGTATGATATAGAAGTCTGTTCTCTATTCAGTCCAGTTAGGTTTTGCCTGTCTGTGAATTTATTTTCGACATATATAGATGTCGGTTGAAGATGCCTGCTTTAACATTTGATCACTTCAAATGTTCTTTTTCCTTGATCTTTTCATTTCTGGAACTTTCCTTTTGGAGGCAGAATTTGAGTCATGTTTTTTCCACACTTCTTTCTTTTTCTATAATTTTTTTGCTAGTGACACTTTCACACTGGAGATAAGCAAGTGCTGAATAAGTTCTGTCTCCTAAACTGAGATGCCCAAACCTAGCATTACTCCATATGGTCCATGACGTTTTAGTAATTGGAAATTGAAAATACTGCTAGTGCAGTTACTTGATGAGCCTGGGTGTGCTGGCCTTAAGAGTAGAGGTGACCTGCAGTCACGCTAGTTACAGTAACAACTTACTGTGTGTAGCCATTGTCCAAGGCCATGCTGCACAGAGTACTGTTTAGTTCTAGACTCAGTTTTGTCTTCCTAGTATCACAGACTTGGGATACTTTACTTCCATGTCTCTAAAGTGGGGGATACTCCTGATACACTACTGTAGAGAACTTTGGTATGATTGATACTGTGAAAGCCCAAAGTACTGTCAGGCTTACGGTTGCAGAAAGCATGTCAGAAAACATAAGGTGCGGCTTTGATTCTAAAACCTAACAACATTGTTTTTGTTTGCAGAAAGATCCGGGACTACAATCTAGAACTTCGCTTCACCGAAGAAAAAAAAAATCTAAACATGGAAAAACTATTAAATATTGAGAAAAACATTGCAAAATATAAAATAAATAAAAAAAGGAAAGGAAACTTTGAAGCTTATGTACAGAGCAACGCCGGGGCTAGCAAAACAAATGCTAGTCCTAGATTACTTATTGATTTAAAATTTAAAAAAAAATAGTAAAATAAAAAATACAAATTAATGTTTTATAAACCCGGGGGAAAAGAATTTTCAGCACAGTACAAAAATTTAAAGCATTCCTTTCTTTAATTTTGTAATTCTTTACTGTGGAAAAGCTCAGAATATCACCACTGTTTTAGTTGACAGTGAGAATTGATAGCTGAGCAAAGAAACGTAATTTGGATTATAAAATTCTTGGTTTAATAAAAATTCCTTAAACACTGATTAACTTGTGATGGTTTCTTTTGTACAGTGTACTTCCGGTAAGGTTGTCATTTGGAATGCCAAGTTAGAAGTCCACTCTACAGTATGTTTTAGCAGTTTCTAGAGAAGATTAGCCTACATTTAGCCACCTGTTACTGATAATATAAACTTAAGCATTAAAACAAATCAAAAGAGCAGCTAGATTCATATCTGGGTTTTAAATCCTTTATAGCATGGTGTCTGAACTCTTGTCATTGTCTGATTAGAAATAGACCTTTAAATACCCTACCTTGAGATGAGCAGTAAGAAATGTTATTATAAAAGGCTTGTGTTGGAATTGTGTAGCATACCAACACATGATCCCATCTGACCACCTGCACATGGTGCTCGTTCTCACAGGTTTTGGTGGAAGGAACAATCTACATAGGTCTCTGACTGTGTCTTTAGATGGCTGATGAACCCTGAGATGGAGGCAGTGTCGTATGGACATAGGTGAATGAGTAAGGAGCGTCTACAGTAAGCAGTGTTGCAAAATTCCATTATTGTGCAAGTATGAACACAAGGCATTCCTAGAACAAAAAAGGTGAGGCTTTGGGTGGTAATGTATTAAAAATTGGATGCATAGTAATGGAAAGATCATGCTTTTCACACAGTAAAAATCCTGTGGTCAGGACTGCTTAATCCTGAGTTGGTATTTGTAATGCTGTGTTCCCTGACAAGTGAATGGCTACCGAAAAATGGATTTTTCCTGTTAGTGAGAGACCAGTTGGTTTAATGTTAGCTTTGCTACATTTTGGGGTTTTTAATGTGCTGAACAAATCCTTCTTGTCCAGAGGCAACTTTGAAAGTCTCAGCTAGCTCTTTGGTAAGTAAATTATTGAATTATTACTGAAAAAGAATACAGTTAGGGTGCTTTAAATCAGCAGATTTGAAAAGTGAGTGTGATCTGAAACTTAATGCTGTTCCTTATTAATTCTCACTACAAAGATCTTGTCAGTAATTTCCTGTTGCAGTGTGTCACAGAACTCTGCATACAGTGAGCTAATGCAAAACTTGGTGGGTTTTTTTATCGAATTTGTGAATGGTGAAAAAATTCTAGCAGTTTTACTGGGTCCAGGAATCACTGTCCTGCAAAAGGTGACCTTCCTGGTTCGTCCTTATATTTGACTGTCATTTAAAAATAGAATTGAAGGGGGGGGGGGGGGTGGGTGAGGGAATGCCTTTTTAAAATAAATTGCTGCTTGATCTACATCTGATCTAGTGTACAATAAAAATAATCCTGTTTTCACTCAGGGCTGATAGGTCCTTCGGGTCAGCTTGTATGTTAGTCACTAAAAAGAGCATCCAAGAAAATGGCCAATGGCAGCAAAAGTGAGAAGAGCCAACACTTGCACATGAGTTTGCTCTACAGGACATTACCGAGGTTGAGAGTTTTGCAGGATTGAAACTGTTAAATGCATAATCAAGACAGAGTGATGAGCTGTGTGAAAAGTCAGCAGATAACATTGAAGTTGGCCACCTACAGATGGGTTATCCTACAGTTGCTGCCTTGCTTTTTTTCTGTCTTCCTTCAAGGGAGTACTTTGTGCAGACTTGCAGAATGAGAGGCATTTTCTACCCAGTTTAGCCCATAATTGGCTCTGTAAGCTGCTTAATGAAAATTGATAATGGAGAGGGGGGAAAGGAAGCAGTGAACATGGCATGTCCTTTTACAAGAAGAGAGAAGAATCTGGCAGGCCGGGATGGGGAAAAGGAAGATCTGTTAGTCATGGCGGAAGGCATGACCCTTAGCACTGCAATCCATCAGGCCCCAGTTGCTGTGTTTAAAGGATACAGAATCACAGGAAGGAGTTTGTGAGTTCTTTCTGGAAGGCCCTCTGAAATCCATGTTGCATGGGGGGAATGCCTGTGTTCTCTGGACCTGTTGTTGCAGTCTGCAAGCCCTACAGTATGCTTTCTGAAGTCCCCCAAAGGACAATTCAAGAGTACCCTTGTTTTTCCCCTTGCGCAAAGATCTTCAGACTGGATTTTTTCGTGTTAAGTGAATTTGAGAAATAAGCCTAGCATAGAGAGGTGAAATTGGTCTGGTGCAAATGAATCCTATTTAAAATCCCTCACTTCACTATAAAAGCATTAGGTTAAGCTTGTACAGTTCTTGCGCTCAGTCCTGTCCTGATGGAGGCAGACTGGGTTAGCCTTTAATTTACAATCTTGCTGAAGTATATCACTGTAATTAAGAACTTTTGAAACTGGATGGTAAATCCTACAAAGGAAGTGGTTCAGACAAGATATGTACATGATAAGAGGTTGAATGTACAACCTTAATCTTACGTAATGTCAAATATAAAAACATTAAAGCTTTGGAGACAGTTTTAAAGACCTAAAAATATTTAGCACCATAATAGAAATGTTGAAGAATTGGATGATATTAAAGGCTTAATGGAAGGTCTAAAGGATGGTATAAAGATCTAACTATTTGCAGGAAAGTAAGAGCCCACCTCCCTTCTGCTTGTTTCCACAGGTTAGAGTTAATGTCTGAGTCTGCTGCAGTTAACCAAACTAATCTTTATGTTTTGTAAGAGTGTGCAAGTTATTTAACCTCTTGCATATGGGGAAACTGAAAAAGGAGAAAAAGAGGGGTTCTTCCAGCTTTGTACAAGACTCTTGTGGGTGTGTTAAGCACTAGCAACTGTACCAGCCTGAAATACCAGGTAACTTGTGATGGAAGGACACAGGCAATTCTGCTGATCGTGACAGCTTAAGAAAACAAAACCCTGTGTTGGTTGGCTTTATTCCTTCCCACTCTTGATTACATGGTAATTCCCCATTGTATACCACAGATGCCTATTTAATTAGTCTTCTATTTTTTTTTTCTTAAATCTTAGAGATAGTGAACAATGTGTGTGTTAGCACCTCTATCAATGTATCTTTAGAGTACTACTGTAAAACAATGCGCCACACAGAGAAGTCAATTTATTCACCAGCAGTAGAGCATTGTTCCTTTGGGTTAATAGGCAGCCTCACTGGCAGTCTCTTCCTTCTGCAACACATTCCCTCTAGCATGTGGCAGAGGCTTACACTGATCCTCTACTGCCCTGCAGCCACCCAGTGCTAAGCTGATTTTGCTGGATCCTCCGGTATTTCATTCCTTCAGTCCTTCCTGTCTTCCATTCTAACCAGAGTAAATGCTTGTTTAGCAGCAGCCAAAAGCTCGCTCCTGAACGGAATGGCGATTTGAATGAATAAATGGTATGGTATTCACCATCCACTTTCCCAAGCAGAATGTGGCTTTATGGGCAACTCAATCAAAGGTTTGGTGCAGAGGTAACCTGGATTGCATCCATTCTCTTTGCTGCTCTGCAGAAGTCTAGGAAATTTGGATTTCACTGGGTCCTGGGGGAGGAGGGGACAAGTTGGTGGAAATCAAGACATTCCTGAGTCAGGCAATGGCATTACAGTTGCCATTTTACACTAATTAGGTGTCTACCCTTGAATAAATGATATCTTCAGTCCTTGCACCTGAATGTATCTCCTTCTTGGGAGCATTGTTAATGATTGCTATGGACAACTGGATGTTGAAAGACAGCCACTTGCCCTTTTGGATTAGGATTCTCGGCAAAAAGGTTTTCTGAATTCCGCATCTAATAGACATATTTCTGCTTGGAATAACTGGGAAAAAAAAAAAAAAAACAAACCAAAACATAACTCCCAAAAAACAACTGGGATTTGTATTTATTTTCAATAGATCTGGGAGCTGTGGTCCAAACTGACATCTTAGAGAGAGCCCCAGTCTTGTCCTTGGGACCACAATTCACTAGGCTTTCACAGTTACATGTTTCTGGCCATCCTACTTTGGATTAAGTAGGAAGCTCCATTTGTAGGACTGATCTTTCCATTGGAGTTGCTCCCTGAACATGAGCAACATTTTCACTCCCTGATGGGGTAGTTTAAACTAGTAGCAAACTCTTCATAGCTTCCCAGGTACATGAGTTGTCCCTGAGAGGCAATTCAAGGTTAGAAATGCTCCCTGAGTAAATCCACCACAGGCTTGGATTTATTGGAATCAGAGGCTACTCTCAAAAAAGTCTCAGTTCTCTCAGATTACTTTTTATGATGTAAGTGGGCACTCTGAATTTAACTGCCTTATTTCCCTTGCCTCCTTCCCATTTCCCCTTTGATCAACTAGTCCTTTCCTTACAAAGAGGAACACCACATCCTATGTCCCATTACATCAGTTAGCTGCCTCATCAACAGCACAGCAAGTGATACGAAGAGCCCCACACCACCTTTGCAATGAAAAGCCACAGGAAGGCTACAGGGTCTGGCTGGGAAATGCTGCAGGTCTTCTCTGAGGGAGTTTCAAAGGCAGTGTGCTGACTTAGAGGATCTACAGCTCAACTGCTGGTGAAGGAGGCAAGCCTAGGCCCTCCCTATTCTCATGTGAAGACCTGAAACCTGGGGAATCCTTGTACGCCCTACCTCTGCCAGCTGGTGATTTGCATTTGGGATCCTGTCTCTTCTGAGCCGCAAGTCAGCATCTCACTCACTGCCTCTCCTCCTCACAGGTTTTTCCTCAATTGACAAGCCAGGAGGAGCACACAAAAAAAACCCCAAGATAGGATTCCCCAACAAGGCAGGCAGAGATTTCAGCACACCAGCAGCCTAAATGCTGTTCCTTAGGCAGCTGTGAGTCCGTGTGAAACGACTATCTCTGAGAAGGAAAGCTTTTAGTCCCACTTACCTTCTGCAGGATGTGGTCAGTAATGATGGGTAGTAGCTGTGTGCAAATGAAAATGCAGCTGTCAGGGTTACAAATTGTTAGCATGTGGCATTTGAAGTGAATACCAGTTTGAAACAAGTGTTTCAGCTACACTAAGACCACAAGGTGCACATGTCCTTGGAGCTCCCTTTGAAGGACTTAGGCAACAAGAACAAAGGAAGAGTATTTTCAAAAAATAATTTGAATTTTATATTTCTCACTTATTGTATTGGGATTGAATGTAATCATTAAGAAAAAAAGGAAATTACAAGCTGGGCCAACATAATGGGCCTGTTGCACATTAAGGACTAAGAGCAGTATATCTATGCCAAATAGTTTCCTACTTCCCACATAACCTGAGAAAGAAACATCCCTAATCAAGTCATGTTCCAGCTGGCTATAGCTGTCCAGAGGTATGTACTTTTTTATAGCTCTGAGCACACTTTAAAACATTCCATGTGATATCTGAGCGTTCAGAAAACAAAAATGATGCCCTGGGCAGGCTAACTGGTTGTGTCACATCGCAGTAACTGGGACCTTGGGTTACACATGGTCTAGGTTAAACTCAAAGTCAGCAGATGACATAAAACAGAGATTACATTTCAGAAAGTGGGCCCCAAACATATTGCATTGTCACATCTGTAAGTGGAAGCTTGCCTAAAGCTGTCTCTTGTCACTGTTAGAGAGATTTGCCACCGAGGGTAGCTCAGTTTCTCCTCCTGTTGTTTTCCAGAGGAGAACCAGATTCAGGCAGATGAGGAGAGACCCCCAACCTGGAATGACAGCAGAAGTGGAAAATACCTGCCCAGGGCCCAGAGTGTAGATCTTCCCTCTGTCAGTCTATACCTCACATCTTTCCATCAAATTCATTCTGCAGCTGCTTCGCCTCCCAGGTTACAAGTGGAGATGTGGATTTGCAAAGTGGCTTGGGAGGCAAACCAGGATGCACACAGGGGCCTTGCTCAGGAGGGGAAGGAAAGTTCTTCCAAGAGCTCCCCAGCTTGCGGATGCCTCATCTCCCAGGTACAACAGGGCAGCCCTGACACCAGGAGATACAAAGTTGGCTCCGTAAGAGGGTGGTTGCGTGGGTGCTCCAGAAGTCGTCAGACTGGTTATATTTGGCTGCACAGATGAAGAAGAAAAGCAAATCAAGTTATCAAACATGTTACACAATGTTATTTTACTTACTCTTCTCCATTTTCTCCAAAATTCCCACAGTTAACCCTGTTTCTTGAAAAAATGTACAAACCTTGTTCCACCGTTAAGGGGTTTTCCCCAGGTGTTAGTGAATCACTGCCTTCCTGAAATAATTTTCTTCCCCTGACGAAGGGCCTTTTGGTGAGGCTGGAGTACTGCACTTATGTCAGGCCCCGGTTTGCAGGGGAGGCACTTCAGCTGCATTATTTCCACATTGATGAACTCATTTCATGTCTCCAGCAGCACTGCTTGTGTAAGACTTCCATGGTGATTCACACGAAAAGGCCCAGCTCCCGCAGGGGTACCAGAAATACACTAAAGAAAGCTAGGAAGTATGGCAAGTGTAACTCATCTTTACTGTCTGGCAATTAGTGATAAACAGAAGTCCCAGGCCAGAGATGGGAGCTGGCATTTTAACTGTATCTGACCTCCAGTGAGGCACTGTGCAAAAAAAGGACTTTTCTTATAAACCTGCTGCGTACCCCTTTTACCAGATAGTCCCTAGTTGTTGCTCCTTGAAAACTAGTGAATTACCATCACTTCGTAGTCCCCTTCCCCGTGCTAGTCGCATCTCCTTCCCTGCTCGGCACCGGCTCTTCAGTGCCCCGGGTCACCCCCGCTGCCTTTCCCAGCCAGGCCGCTTCCCCTGCGGGCACCGCTTGGCGCCTAATGACCATTAATGTCACTCCCACCTTGCCCCTGGCCCTAACGAGGCTCCCAAGGCGGGGCCGACCCCCTCAGGCCCCTTTTCTGGAGGGATTTCAAATAAAAGCCGCCGCCGAGGCTGCGCCTGAGGGATCGTCCCGCCTCTGTGCCAGCGGCCCGCACCGCGGCAGCGCCCCCTGGCGCCGCGCCCGCTGCCACCCGCGCTGCCCGGCGCCTCCCTCGGCCCCGCCGCTGCCCTCAGGGGACTGGACGGCCCGGCCCGGTGTCGCCATGAAGCTGCACTTCAGCATCACCGCCGCCGAGGAGCTGCGGGAGAGGCGCGGGGGCCCCTACGTGGTGGGCGCGGGGTGGGCAGCGGGCAGCGGGCGGCGGGGGCCGGCGGGCCGGGCGCGGGTCTGACGGCGGTGTGCTTGCAGCTGTACTCGGTGTGCCTGGAGGGCTTCCTGCTCGGCAAGGCGCGGTACAGCCAGCTCCGCCGCTGGGACGCGCAGGTGAGGGCCGGCCGGGGGGTGGCGGGGCCGGGGGCACCCCGAAAAGCCTCGGTGGGGGCAGCCTGCCGGGGTGCAGGCGGCCGTCGGGCCCCTGGGAGGGCTGCGGAGCAGGAGGGACTCTGCTGGCACTCACAGGCCTGGTGTGGGGTGGGGGCCGCGAGTTGTTTCTGCCCAAATCCGCATTAAAGCCTTCCTTCATGCTAACAGCCCAGGGGAGATGTGCCTGGTCCCAACCCGGGCCCTGTCCTCCCACCTGGCCCTTGCACCCTGCCTGGTCCCCCCGATGCTGGGCTGTCAGAGGGGCTGAGCTGCAGCTTGCGGGGCACCTGTGTTTGCAGGGTGAAATCCAGCAGCAACTGAGAGGCAAATCCCAAAAAAACCAAAAACAAACAAACAAACCAGCTAAGGGATGTGGCAGAAGAGTGTGGTAAGCTGGCTTAATGGGAAACATTGGTCAAGCAGCAGCAGCTGTGGACTCAAAAGTGCCTCTTTTCCTTGGCCTCTGGGAGAGGGGTGCAACTGCTTTGCTGGGGTCTTTAATCCTATGAACAACTCTAGAAAGTGTATAGAGGTCAGTCCAGGCAAATTGCAGTCAGTTGCAGGGTTTTTTGGACAAGCCAGGGGTTAACCAGTGTTGGATCCCTTGGCCCAAATTGCCTAAACACATACCTCAGGAGTGACCCTTTCCACACAGGCAGTTACTAGGCAATTACAAAACAGCTGGAACACAATCCTGGAGTATTCCAAGGAATAGTGAGTATCAGTAATCCAAACTGAAGTGGATTATTTAGAGTGAATCTGCCAGTTTATCTCTGCTTTTGTTTTGTTGTTGTAAGGGAGCATGTGATGTTGATCTCTTCCATGGAAGCAGAGTGGCTGCCAGCCTTCTCTTTGCTAGCCTGATCTCTCTGGCTTTTGCCAGTCCTTGGCTCCAAGTGAAATCTCTCCCAGTTCTTCCGTCAGTCTAGATGCACACTGTCATCTCTGCTGAGCAGCCTTATTTTACCTTGATAATCCTATTTTAGGGCCCTGTTTGATGAACGGTTCTCTTGGTAGTGGGTTAGGTAGGTGCTCCTTCTTTTGGCAGCCTCCTTCCTGTGCGGTCAGCTGCAGTGATAGGACCACTCTGGAGCAGTTTTTCAACCAGATAATCCCAGATGGGGATCAGTCCATCTCTCCCAACTCTGTGTGAGTGCACAAACAGTTGGAGCAGCACAGCTGAAAGCAGTTGAGTTAGCAGTAGGACTGCCATGGGTAGCAATATTTGCTGCAGTGTGCTCTTGTGCCCCAGCTCTGCAATTCTTTTCCCTGTGGGAGCTCTCATAGTAATACTTTGCTTTGATTAATGGAGCATTTTGGTAACATATCTGAACTCATAAACCAGCTTATGTACTTGCTTGCTTTTTCTTTAAGGCTTACTGTTTCTTGCTCAAGAGGTTTTAACTTCATTAATGCTCTCGGCAAAATCTTTCCCTTCTCTGCGTCCTCTGTAACTGACAGTTTGCCTCTTGCTGGGCTTTACAACTTGTTAGCTGATTTTTATTTTTAATTCCTTCATTCCTGCTGTTGGTAGCTGCCATACTTGGTCTTGAAGCTTACAACTACACTGCTGTCCCTTAATTGTCTTCCCCATACTTATGTGAGGTTGCTCGTCTATAATTATTATATCCTGTTCTGCTTGTTTTGCTTGAAATACTCTATTAAGGTAGAAAAATACACATATACAAGAAGTCTTAAACTCCAGAATACAGTAATTTTACCCTCCTGACCAGATCAGACATGGTGTCCACAAAGCCCCACAGATACAGCAATTCTGTGATGGCTGCAGGATGTGAATTAGAAATAAGCTTCCCCCTTGGACAGATTTCTGTATGATTATACTTGACGGTATTTCCTGGACACTACTCTGGAGGATCTCTCTCTGACCTCTGCTGGATGTGATGCTGGACTAGTTGTGCCTCTGATCTCCTTCAGAGTGGCAATTTCTAAAGCACTGCTGTTCCACCTCTATGCGTTCCTCTCCTATCTTGTGATACAAAATCAGGACACGTAACTTTTGTTTGTGATACTGTGCCTTACTGCCCCTTTTCTCTTCCTGTGTATTTTCCGGCTCCCCATCACTTTATAATCTGAGAATGCTTCTGTTTGACACTCCTAAACTCTGTTTCTTGCTGTCTCCCAGAGCAGTTGTTATCTACAAAAGGGCTGTCTGAAGGAAGCAACTGTTTAGAGGCAGTGCAGTGTAATGGAGCATATGAGGTTTTGGATACGCTGTTGAATGGGGAGGTGCAGGTATACTAACTCTGAGCAACATTTCCTTACCTCCAAACAAGATTCTCAGCCTTAAGCTGAGCACCCAAGCCAAATGGTATAGAGAGAGGTGTGAACAACCAAGAATGATATCCTAAAAGACATCTTGTTTAGGAGGGGTTGCTTAGACAGGGCTGGCAGAAATGCTGAGGAGAGCAGTGCAGCATTAGCCCTTCTCTTGTGGAGACAGGCACTTGGCTGTGAATTGCCAGAAGGTGCCTGTCTTGGTCTGAGGATTTACTCCCTTGACCTTCCTCTGGGAGATGGGGGTTTGTGTTGGCTGTAAGAGGGTCCAGAGATGGCTCTGCCTTCTTCCCTTTTGCCCCTTCTTTTAGGAGCTAGAGCATTCAATTGTGGGAAACCCAGTTTTCATTCCCTCCTCTGTCCTGGGTATTTAGATATTAAGCATTAGCAGTGGGAAGGACAACTGACAGACCAGTCTCCCTTTGCTCAGGATGAACACCATAGACATTGGGCAGCGTTCCTTATTGTTTGTGCTTTCTGAACTAAGACTTGTGTAGCCATTCTCTGCAAATGACAGTGAACAACTTCAGCAGGAGTGTTGATGGCAGATGGATGTGCATTTTAAGGATCTAACCTTTGGCCCTAGATTTATACAAGGACAGCTAGGCAGTGCTCTGTACTGTAGCTGTATTCTTCTCTGGCTTTAGTTCTGTGAGGACTGCACACTGACCAGAGCACCCCCAGTAGAGCTGTGGACTCTATTCTGCTTATGGACAGGTAAGGATCTCTTGCAAGAATATACAAGTGGCAGAGTGGGGCTAGAGATTACCTGATCAGTGGTTTGTGCACTAAAAATGTTACTGGTTTTCCTTGAAATTGAACAATTGCTGTCCCTAGTTTCCACCTTTGATGTTTGCATTTGGCTTTTCAGTTTGGCAGCTGCTTAGCACATCCTTCATATCATCATAATGAACCTAAGGAACAGATTATTCATTGCAATTGTTGGAGTATTCGCTAGTTTACTTCAAGGCAGTGCGTAAATAGGAAGTGTCCTCTGTAGGATTAAGAGTGAAATGCAACACTGATGGATTCTGGTCATGATGCCAGCCGCTACTGAGTCAGCAGCATCTGTGAACAACTGTTGGGAAAATAGTTTAAAAAAAAAAAATGTTAATCACAACAAAACAATTGGTAAAAAGGAATTAAATATAGAAAATATATTTTTGAACTTCATTTAGCCAGTCATGTACCAGAATAGTCTCATACCTTTGATTGCTTGGACAGTTTCTGCATACATATATTTTAATTTTCACATGAAACATGTTTAAGCATTTTTAATCTTAGAATGGTGTCTCCTCTTTTTTTTAATATTCAATAAGGTAACTGAGAAGGAAATGCCCAGAGGCCTGTTTATTCTTTATATAATCCATACATAGTAGCTTTATAGTTATAATGCTGCTCTATTTTTTTCAGGATAGCACTTTTGTTTCTGGTGCTCTGTCTGACTGTACACCTATGATGGAGCATGGCCCTGGGTGAAATAGCTTGTCTAGACAGCATAGGCAGGAGGCAGGACCTGACACCAAAAAGCAAACCTATGGGACTAGACTAAGTAGGAGATGATTAATTCTGGTCAACTACACTTTAAAACTGATGATGTCTCCTGCTGAGGAGGGGAATATTTATTGCAGAAAGATGAAGAAACAGCACCAACTATGGCATGTGTCTTTACTCCCCTTTTTGGACAGATTAGCTCTTAGAGTTTAGAACTGTCATATTTAGGAAAGCTGCCCTATCTATTTTAGGTGGAAATCTTGGAGGAAAAGTACCACTTCCACCAGACTGGAACATCCTGCCTGGGGTTCTAGCACGGTCAGATTTAAGCTTGTTTTTGTGATCCAGTCTCCTGTGGGCTTTCCTGCCACTTGCTCTTGAAGCTGCCTCTGGGGTGGGGAGCTGGGAGTGGAGCTGTGCCCAGCCTTGGTGCTGGGTTGTGGGCTGTGAGGCTGGACAGGCCCAGGTGGCTACTGTGTAGTGGTGTTGGGAGCCGTGCATAGTGTCTGCAAAGAAGCTGTTTGGTCAGGCATGCCAAGGCCAAAGGATGGGAGTCCTCCCCTTGGACAGCTTGTGGAGCAGGATGGCTTGGAAGTATCTCTCTGGTCAAGTAGGTCCAGTCAAGGGAAAACAGCAGTGCACAGGGCACCCTGGCTTGGGGCTGAGCCATGGGTCTTCTGGGGAGTGGCATTAGGTTGCAGAAACAAACCCAGAGCCTCAAAAAAATGGTTGGAAGAAGATTTTGGGTAGGGGACCCATCTCCTCTGGTGGTGTTAGCATGACAGGGCAGCAGGCAGTTGGCACCACCAGCTACAGTGTAGTTGTTGACTTGCATTTAAAATATAGCCTAGGCTGTTTGGTTTGTGAAGACAAATATTGTCTAGTTTCATTCTGCTAGAATGAAGTTTCATGCTGGTGGCTGATAGTCTGGTAGACTTACAGCACTGTACACAAATTCACACTTAAAGTTTATAGACATTTTTCTTTACTTCTCTGAGAAGTTTCTCTTCTCTGTAGCCCAAATCCTGAGGACACACAATTGCATTTCAAGAAACTTACCAAGCAGCTGGCACTGAGATGAATTAATTATTTTTTTAAGTAGGCCAGAGTCTTGGGTTGTGCAAACTGATGATAACAGACAGCAACACTTTGTGAGGGTGAGACCTCCTTGTTGTCAGTGCGGCTCTGGCTTTCTGACGTCTGGCAAATTTTTTTGCTCTATCTCCTCCGTTTGCCTGCCTGTAGAGCAGAGATAATACTTTTCAGTCCCTGGGGGAAGATCACATATGTGAAGGACTTTGAAGATAAAAAGCACTCTATACTAGCTATTACTGTTAGCTTTACATAAAACCAAAGCATGTAGTGTTATCTAACACTTTTATGCTGTGTATCTCAGAGCGATTCACGTGTATCTAATAATCAAGAACTCAGAAATAGCAGTGTGTTGTCGATGTAGGGAAAGTGGAGCTGTGAGAATATGCCTCACTCCTGTTTTAAGCCAACAGACAGGAAAAGGTATTGCTAATTCTTGCAACAGTAACTTTTTTTTTTTTTTTCAAGCTTCAGCTGCTGGAGTCATGTGAAAGACTTGGGCAGCTGGGCCCAGAGGGAAAATGTCATCTTTCACAGGATTTAGTGACACTAATTGCTGAATTGAATACTGGTGCTTAAAATTTAGTAATAACGTCTCAGCATACTATAGGAGTATCACTTTTATTATCAGATACCATATTGTTTTGATTTAGGTGAAGGAATTTTTCCTGGAAAACTTGCTGTATTTTGCTGTGTTTAGTAATGTGCATATTGGGAAGCTCATCCTTCTCTTGGGATAATTTGCCTATAGCAGACCATTTTTACTCTTTCAAGTGACCAGCTAATGCCCAAACCTATACTGGAAGTGTCTTATGTTATCATAAGATAATGTAATTGTGGTTCTCTAGTCCTTTCAGATCTGTTAAAAATGAGGTAGGGACAGAGACATTATACTCTTACTACCCAGCTGATACAGCTGGAGGAAGAATCAAACTTTCAGATAGCTTGTGTTCCTAAATGATTCTCTGGTGTTTTGGGTTTTTCTTTTTTTTTTTCCTAACCTTTGACAATATCAGGTTATCTGATAAAAGTTACTACCTCTCACAGACAAAATAGTAAAAGCCTCTGAGGTAGCACAGGTCAAGGGGAGAAGTTACCAGCTCTTAAAAAGTAGTTCTGTGGGTATAGAACAAACAAATCCTGTATGGACATATTGGGAAGAGAAGACATCTGTAACCATATCTTGTTTGTCCATGAGGTGTATAAGACCTAGATGATAAGGTTAATACAATGCTACTTTTCTGGCTCGGAGCAGGAGCTCAAAGTGGTAAGACTGTAAAAATGAGAAACCCATCAAAAGAGGTCGCTCACTTGGGCTGTCTTCTGGTGGCTGCCTGGGCAAAGGCTTTGCCGTTGCGCTGGGCCCTGAGGACCATCAGGGAGGTGCTGGGGTGGGTGCCCCATGCCCTTTGTAGGTCATTATGTCTCGCTGTCAAAACAAGAGAGCATTGAAAGTTCCTTGGAAACTATGAATTCTTCTTCATTGATCCGGAACTTTCCTTTGGCTGTTTTGCAGCTGAGGCAGCTTTTTGGAAGTGCCGTGCCTGCTTTCCCTCCAAAGTTTTACCTGGCAATGACCAAGTCGATGGCAGATGAGAGACGATCTCAGCTGGAGCAGTACCTTCAGAATGGTGAGCTTGGCTATAACAACCTGGCCAGCTTTTATACGTAGGCCTTAAACCTCTGAGGGTGTGTCTACATTTGTGACTGCAGGGTGCTTTACCTTCTATACTGAGCTGAATAAGGGTGTATCTAAAAGGCTGGGGCTAAGCCCTGTCTTGTCTGTTGGTTCACTGCCTCTAGAACAGCAGCATATCATATTTCTCTTATTTCTGAAGCGGCTGCCTTTTTGCAGCTTTCCCAAAATGTAAGGGCGCAGTTTCATACTAAACTTAAGCCAACTTGGCCTTCTGGTGGCAGCCTGTAGTCTGGCCGTTCTCTGTTCTTCCGGCTATGAGCTGAGCCACCCATCCCTGCTGCTTTGCAACTGCCAGAGCTGACACAGGGCCAGAGTGTGAGAGTTCATGGCTGATCGTTAAAAGAGGGAGGCAAAAAAAGACAGGCACTCGGACTGGTAGAAGTGTAATATGGAACTGGGCTCTACGTAAACCTCTTCCCTTCAAGAGTTTCCAGGCAGACTTGTGAGAATTATAACAGGGGTTTGTAGAAAAATTAAATCTCAGGTGCAATGTGTTGTGTTATAAACCAGGTCTGCAGGATCCCTAGAATTCATCTTGTGAGTTTCATGTAAGCCAAGAAATAAAAAAAATATAACCATTTCACCTACCCAAAAAGAAGGGGGTGTGAGGGGATGAGCTTAAAGAGGTTTTGTAGCCTCTGGTGTCTCAGATACTTTGAGCCAAGACTTACAAAACAGACTCAAAATTAGTCTTTAAAAATCTTACTTAGTGATTATTTTATCTTTTTCACTTGAGTATTCAACAGTTCCTTTTAGTTATTGGCCATGAGTGCCCATGGAGTTATGTGGCCAGGAACCTTACTGTAGTCTTGCTTTGGGAGAACAGCAACCCTACATGTATTTTGCACTGTTCATAGCTTCAGTGATTTAACAGGCTGTGAAGGTAGCTGTGCAGAAACCAAACGATGAGTAAAGGAGCACTGACAGTTTAACCAACAGTCATGTTGTATACATCTTGTTTTTAGACACTAGCTATGTTTTTAATCTTTTGACTAAGTTTGGTTTCCTGCCTCCCTGTTTTCCTCTTGTTTTTCAGTTACTTTGGATTCAAATATTACCCATAGTGAGGTCTTCATAGGTTTTTTCCGAAAGCTACAGCAGGTAAGTTTTGAATTTTTCAGCCAAATATTTTGTTAAATGAGAGAATTGAAATATTATCCTACCTCCTGAGTTCAAGGCTTCCTTTGCTATCTTCCTTTCCTTGTGTTCTTAGCGTATTGGTCTGTCTTGTAAAGCAGCGAGTTCTGATGACAGAGTGCTCTCTGTGAAGCCTGGGTGGCAATAATAATAGTATTGCTATTGTTTTGTCCATGTACAAACTTGTTTCTCTCATGGAAAGAACTATTTGCTTTGTTTTTATATCCTGTGGCATATCTGATGAATCTTTTGCCTCTAAACAGTTCCCAGAAGAGTCTTTGTGAGAGCTCAATAGAAGGATTACACACATTCTTGGGTTTTGCAACTGTAAATGCTTTTTGGTAGTGTCAGTGCTTTGGACTGATAAGTGTATTGATGACTGCTGTGAAAATGTCATGTTCTCTTACTTGCAGCTGTAGTGATGGGCAGAATCTGTCATGTATTTGAGCTGTTGCAGCCTAGATGACTTTTGAAATCCATTTTAATGTGGTCCATGACATGTATGATCTTTCTTGGCAGGCTTGGAGCCTGGATAGCTTTTGCTTGTGTCTGACTACTGCAAGGTGCTGTATGTCCCTTTTCTTCCCTTACCGCCTCTCCAACTGCGGTGGCTCTTATGAGCAGAGTAGTGTTTTGGAGCAGGTGGCTGCAGTATGACTTCAACAGCATTTTCAGGGAGGGGATGCTGCTTTAGTTTTCTGCAAAGTGCTTGGCATGCTGCTGTAACTCTACTTGCAGTGAGTTGTTCTGGAGAGAGGGGATGTTTTGAAGGACCGAGTAAGTTTTGTGACTTGAGAGGTTTTCACTTGCTATGTGTGATGAAGGTATGTAAGGGGAGTTCAGAAAGCTTTAGAAAATGGTGTGAAGAAGTTTTCCTACCAAATTCTAAAAAGGTTTTTCCTATGTACTTTGTAAATAAAAAGATACAATTCATTTACAGTCTCTTAAATTCAGACCTACTGAAGTGCTCAAGACAGGAAATGAAAAGCTCCTTTCTGATTACGGTTGGACTAGATGATCTTCAAGGTCCTTTCCAACCTAGATGATTCTGTGATTAGGCTTTTTTTCGAGAAGCAGTTTCTCTTAGTTCTGATCCAATGCCTGCTATAGCCCAACAGATAACTCCCAGCAATTACTGCTGAGTCTTAATTAGTCTTGATGAGACTGATAACAGGTCTGCTAAAGAAAGTTAAATCCATCAGGAATGCATGCAATTTGCCCTCAAAAACTGCCAACTGACTTTCTTTGACAAAGTTCTGGCAGGAAATAACTCTTCAAAATGCCTGTTTGCAGTGTTTAAAGATGCCTTGGCATGCCAGTACTGTGGATTACTCCTAACATGCCATCAGAAATGATGTTGTATATTTAGGTTTTTCTTTACTGCAGGCCCTTTTGGTGAAGAGGGGTGACTTGATAAGTACATGGGTAATACTTGATTTATGGGTTATGTATGTATGTGAGTGTGCTTATTAAGGCATGTGATGACTGTGCTGCCAAAAGCAGTTATTTTGCAGAGTTCAAGGTAGGCATTGAATTATACCTTAAATGTTAGTGTATGGTCAGTACATTTTCAAGACATAAAATTAACCTAAATTTCTGTTCCACAATATGATGGATTTTCATACATGATGTTTAGGCTTTCTGCTTGGCAAAGACAGTAGTTCTCCGGCTTTTTTTTGTTTAAAATTTAAACTTTAAATGGCTGTACTTACATAAATTACTACTTCATAATACAAATAGCAGTAGTGCTGTATGTGCTCTTTCATTACAGTAAAGAACAAACTCCTAAGAGAGATCAAATAACTGTGAAAGACAGGAGTGCATCCACTGTCATTAGCTGTGCACAGTGCCTTTAATTGGTGTAACTGATGGCTGAACAAGTATTCATTTTGGCTATTAAAGAATCTCACTCAACAAACTGGCTTTGTTGTGCATGTTCCAGTATTAGTATACTGTGACTTGTGAGATGTTTTATGGCAGAGTGACAAAATTTCTGTAAAGCATTGAAAGACATGGAATGAAGTTCATCTTTAAAGCACTTCTGTACTGTTCTTTCCTTCTCCATTGTTGAAGATGTGTAGGCAGCACTCGGCATCCTACACGTTGCTTAGGAGTGAAAACATAGTTAGGGTTTCACTGTTACTGCTACTTAGTGTTAAAACCAGGCATTACCCCAAACTTGCTCTTGTTTATGTTACATTGCAAGAGGGATGATTAATGGAAGATTCAAGAATAAAACGTCATTAAAATGATGAAATAGCATGCTCTTTTGCTGTCAATGACAGGGACTGGCTTTGAGTAGTCAGTCTTGGTTACCAGAAATGAGTTAGTGCACACCTGTACAAGCAACCTGCCCCCTAATGTGGGAGAAGTGGCAGAGGGATTGCGCTGCAGGTGGCAATGAACAGGGAGCAGTTGGCCACTTTTCTGCCACCACAGCTATTTATGGAGCACAGATCTGTCTGCAGGTAAAACTGCAGCTTTTATAGTAGAAACCTCCAGTTTTAATGGAATAAGATGGGACACCAGAGTTGAATGCGATTGCTAGGCTAGGGTTTTTTGCCAAAAAACTCTCCTGCTGAATCTTTCCACCTTCACTTCTGTCTTTCATTATGAGAGAGAGTAGAGCTGTCCTCTCAGGCAGTCTTGCTAGTGCTTGCTTCATTTTCTTGGCTTGTCTTAAAACCAGGAGTATTTAAGCTTCTAGCTGAAGATATTTGTATATGTCACTGACTAAAATAGAAGATGCAAAGGAAAAATCAAACTGAATTTAAGACCTTTTTGGTCTTTGTCCTGTGTTTTACTTCTGAATGGGGTTGTGAAGAGTGTTCCAGGACCAGCACTCTCTGGAGTGGGAGTGCTGTGCAAGGACCATGGCTTTACTGCAGCTGCCCGACAGTGTTGAACATGACTCCTCTGTGACTGCACTTGGCATTGCCCCAACCCCCAGCTATAGCACCCTGATCATATCTAAGAGAGCAAACTTTCCAAGTGGGGACAAGTCTATGCAGGTTAACCCTGCTTTCCAGGCCCCTGTTCGTGCCCAGCACCACCTTTACCTGTTGCATAGGTTGTTATGGTTTTCTCCTCATAGCAGCTGTGCTCGGGCTGTTTCCCCAGCAACCTAATCTCATGGGAGAAGTTGTCAGGGGACAGCAGGGCTCCTGACACAAGGGGAAGGAGCTTGGTACCATGGATGTTTTGCTCAAAGTGAACATTGCTGAAATAGTTACCAGTACTGTCGTGTAGCAGAGTTGAACAACCTAACCCATAACCTCCCTGCCCCTCCACTCTTCCAAACTCTGCAAACTTGATCAGTGACCAAGCTGGAGAGACAGATTATGCTGTCAGTATATGCTCCACTATCTCCAGCCCCTAAAGACAAATGGCACAGTTCTTGCAAGAAGTCATTAACAAGATGAGACCACTCTGGCCGTGTCTTCTCCTTTTTCATCAGGAGAAAGACAGCATGAGCAGGTACATACATCCCTGTCAGTCTCATTTTAATGCAACTCATCTATATCCTTGAATGTAATCTGAGATCATGGTCTCTCTCTGTATTGGGCACCATGGAGTAACATGGTGTATTCAGGATGCAGCTGTGAGGACAGCCAGTCATTATGCATTTATGAATAAAATGGAGACATATTTCCTTGCAGCAGCAGAGGTTTGGAGTTAGTGACTAGGAGGCTGACCTTTTCCAGTCTGTGTTGCTGGTAAACAGCAACCTTTAGCATGAGCAAAAGGATTCAGGTGTTGGTGAAAGCACCAATGAAAAGTTTGAGTACTTGAGCAAATAGAGCCAACCAGTGCCAGATAACAGGCAAAAAGCAGTGTTCTTATGTGGTCCTTCATCAAAGAACTCTGATGTAAGGTGGTTTTCCTTATTGAAGAGCGAGTGTGAGGCCAAGAATTGAATACCGTAAGAGGTCTGTGGTGTGTATGGTATGGAGAGTGTAGGTAAAATGTAACCCAGAAATCTGCAGGTGTTACCAGGAATCAAAGCTGGTCTGATCATGGGCTGCATTTTCTTGGATAGAGCCCCCGTCTCTGACCGTGCAGCCCCTGCTTCTCTGCACTCACAATGCACTTACCATTTGTGCACGTAGGGGAGGAATGCACATTGTACAAATGTGTTTGGATGTGTATGTACACAAAGAGAAGTCAGGCTGAATATCTATGATTTCGGCTCTGCTCTAAAAATGTTATTTCTTTCATATCAAACTGCATTGGGTTTCTTATTTATGAACTTCTATTTCAAAAGTGCAGCTGGCCAGAAATCTGAATTTCATGTGGGAAGTTCCCATACTCTGAGACTTTTATTGTGTGCTGGCCAGGGGGGAAGGTTTCTGGCATGGAAAGTTCTGAAGCATTTTAATTCAAGGATGTCTGTTTTATTTTTGTTTCAATACTAAGATGCAATTCAGTCCCCTGACCTGCTGTTCTTTGAAAATGTGTTGTAATAAGGGCCTCCATTCTTGCCCTTTCTCCTTTTATGGCCCATGCTTCTTAGCTGAGCAACAAATCCATTGAGATCCTCTTGAGGGTTCAGATTGATGTTGATTTCTGTTAAAACAAAATCACTTAATTTTAAGCTTTCTAATGGGAAACTGGGAGGGAACTATCTATCTATATATATGTATTTGGGAGGTTTTGTTTGGGGTTTTGGTTTGTGGTTGTTTGTTTTTTTTTTTAACAAAACTGTTCTTTTCATCAAAACCAAAAAATGAAGAAAATCCCTCACCAGCTCTGTATTATTCAGTATTCTTATATTAATGACTGACCTGTGCTTCAAGCTACTGGGGCAAGCAAGTGGGGACTAGGCAGCAGTTCTAGATATTTCAGGAGATTTTAACACGGGTAGTAGTGACAGTGTTAAGGGAAGATTAAAATAAGCAGTATTAAGGGATACAAGAGAGCGTCCAATTCTAGTTACATGGCATGTTTCCTGAATTTCAGGAGCAAAAGTGTAGGAAATGCAAAAGGTACTACTGAACATGTACTGCTGCCAAAATACAGGGTTTTTAGATGTTGGTGCCTGTTTTGAGTAGATGGGATGACGACTCTACTGCTTTTTCCAAAACTAAAATAGCAGCCTGGGAGAAGATCTGAACTTTTCTGTCTCACTGCTGCAAATTTCTTTCAAAAGTATTCTTCTGTCCGTTTTGAAAGCAGTTGGGTTGCAATGTGCACTTACTAAATGGATTATCACTAACACTGCTAAATGCTCTTCCCTTTGTGTTTGTATTAAACTTATGCTGGATTCTCTTGTGTTGTTTTAGGGACATGTCTGTATTTCTATTTCTTCACTTAACACTGCCTTCTGCCTTACAGACTGCACTGTTTCCTCCTTTTGTTTTTAATGTAAGTAAATCTTTTTGGTCTCAACAATACTTTGATAAGAGGCTAAACAAAAATATTTAGAACACTGTACAATGGAGTTTCTGGTATGGACAGTTCTGCCTTCTGGGGTAAAAGCAGGTGATAAAGGGGGAAAAACAATCCCCAAACTCAACAATTTAGGATAATTCTTAATTTTGGATTGCTGTGTCATAGCTGTATTAAGAGAACAGTAATCAAAAGTTGGAAATAAGGAAGTAGGTAATTTGTCCCCAAGACCATGAGATGAAGCTGTGCCTGTAGTTCAGTAGAGTCAAGTAATATAAATCTAAAGCAGTTTTAAAAAAAGACTGTAGAAACCACTGGTTTAAGTATTAAATGGTGATAATGCGATCATTCTGGATGGGACAGATTTCTCTAATATATCGTTTCTTGTAGATCCTCAAATTAATCTTCCTACTAGTATGTTGCATGGTCGTTTTGGAGAATTCAAACTGCTTGGGAGCAGCTTGAAAGTTTTTGAAGTGTTCTTCTTTCCCTTATGACTGCTGAGTAGTGGGGGAGGTCCCAAGTAGGTTAGGGTGCTGCAAGGTGTGGCTCCCTTGGAGTGGCAGAAGGGCAAAGTGACCTTTGTCTCTGACTCTGGGTTGCCACAGTGGACAAGGTGGCCTGTACCCCAGCTGTGAAAGTTGCAGGAGCAGCCATGAGGATCTGGCAGAAGTAGATGCATAAAGCCCTCCATGTCCTTTCCCTGTGGGAGCTTTAGCATTAGCAGCTCACACCCAGAAGCGCTTACTGTGGTGTGTGAGCTTTTGCACTTGCCTTTACCCCCCAGCACTGCTGAGTCCTGGGTAGTAAATTGGCCATATAGAGACCTGCTTGCTCCTTGGGAGTCAGTATGAGTTATGGGTCTTTATCACATTCTGCTGTTTGCATTCCATGTTTGTTCCACATTTCACATGCATTTTTATCACATGTGAAGTGTTTCATACCAAAATATCTGTGCCAAAGGCATTTGTGAGTCTCTGCTCCTTCCTATTTGAGCAAAGTAGTAAAGTACTTGGGCAAGCATAGGAGATGATCCCCGATGTAAGAGAGCAAGGGGCTTTTGTATCTTCACAGATGCAAAGTAATGCTTATTTTAATTAAGAGGAATGACTAGACTTGTCTCCTGGATAAGAAGGAAATTAGTTTGGGGATAAAGACTAAATCTGTGTGGATCCCCAGAAGGACTTCAGACAGGGCATTGGTTAATGTCTTGAAGTGGTTCTCTTGTTCTTTAGTACAGGCAAACAGATGTGTAGGCATGTAGTTAGGTGAGATACTAGGTGTCAGGAAAATCCATGGGAAGTCTGCTTAAATAAGAAAGATTGCTTTGTTTTGGTTTTCCTCAAGACCCTTTTTCCCCCCACATATCATTCTACAAACTTTTGACAACATGTTCTTAATTTTTAGATGTTGTGAAAGAAAACACTTTTTGTTAGCACTTGATCTTGCCTTGAAATAACTCTTAATTAAGCCAGATTTACTGGAAAAGGTGGTCTTTCTGACCCAAAGAAGTTGCTAATCTGAGCTGAGTTAGTTAACTGGAGTCATACATCCTAGCATGTTCTCCAGGGTACCCAAAGAGGGGTAATGGAGCACACAGCATAAATGTCAGTCCTGCCACCCTGCTTTTGCTGACATCACAGGAGTTGGGAGATGCTCCTATATACAGGCACCACAAAGACTCTGCAGCAAGATACAGAGAGTACTTGAAACCTATGGGGCTCCCAGGGAGTCCTCCATATCTTCTACCAGGCTAGCAAAAATGGATACAAGAAATTAAAATTTAATGTTGCATGCAGTATGTACAGCATTTTCCTCCACTATGAATCTCAGGGGAAGTACCTCTCCTTAATTAACAAAAATGCCAGAAGGACCATTGCTGTCCTCTGATACAGGGCAGTCAACAGGAAGAGGAGCTGCAGTGATGGGTTTGTTTCCGCCACCTCATCCAGATGCATCCCTAAGGGAGTTCTTAAACTAGTCTCCATCCTCTTGAAACAAGTAACTGACTTCTCATGCATAGCAAGGTGTGGGGCTTTCTAACTTTGAGCTCAGGAACATCTTTTAGGGAAATATAGTCTTGTTATAAACCCAAAGGAGAATACCCCATTCCTGTGCACAACCTCGCTGTTAGAAATGTGTGCTTTACTTCTAGTCTGACTGCATCTATCATCAGCTGACAGCCAATGGATCTGGCTTCTGTACTTTAGTTTTCCAGATTGCAAATCACCCCTTTCATGTCTAGACATAAGACAGTTCTCTGAGGTCACTTATGTGAAACAAGTTTTCTCATTACCTAAATGCTTTCAGGTTTCTTCTTTATATCCACTCTCCATTTGTGGTGGTTTTGAACCTTGGGCACTGGCACTTTCCAGTATTCCAGTAGCAGTGCCTCTGTTATGTTAAGATACCCTGGCCTCATTATTCTCACTGGAGATTTTCCTATTTATGGGTACAGCGATGCATTTTTTTCCTTTTGGCAAGACTGTGGCTTTGAAGATTCACATGCAGCTGTTTATTCACCTCCTCTTTTTGGAGTCTCTACTTCCTAGGACAGTGACTGCGTTTTTCCTACAGACACTGAGACACTAGCTAACCTGTGCTCAACTTAACATTGAAGTGACCCTGCTCTAATTCTGCAGTATCTTCCCACTTGTTGCTCTGCATGTGGGGGTTTTTTTTGTAATCTACAAGCTTTAATGGTAATTTTAGTAACTTACTGCTTAGTAAATAGTAACCTCAATTGTTTCTTTTACTTGAGAAAATAGGGAAATGGAGCATCAGCATCTTTGGAAGGGCTTCAGCAATATGGAAAGCAATAAACCAGTGTTCTGCTTCTTCCTAACAGGATACATTTAAGATCCAAACCCAGACAGCCTTTCTGGATGTTTACCTTGCTGATGGCAGCAATATTAGACTTGATATCCAGACGTCGGACACTGCAGAAAGAATATTAGAGGTAATGGGTTTCTAGATTTGTGTTTAAATTTTCCATTTGTGACAAGTGGGCAAAAGTGAAGATAATTTCAGTCAAGAAAGAATAAAACTCCTTTTTGAAGACATACGAGAATATCTTCTGTGGTTTTTGAGGGGTTTATTGTACCAGGGGCAAGGGGTCCGGGGCTGTTGCTGATTTTGCAGATGAGCTTTTTTGGTTCTCACATTTGTCCATAATTAACCTCTTCTTAATGTTATGTGCCCTCTGCTTCTACAGCATTTGGCTGTCAAGTTCAGGTTTCCTTCATATATGATAGAATCAGAAAATATATACTATTCCTTATGGGGACACATTCTTAATTAACTCCCCCTTTGGTTTAGTGTAATGTGGGTGAAAGTGCTTGAACACTATAGTCAGAAACAAAGGTCTAGTCTTGGCTTATGTCTTAGCTGGTGCACTGCTACTGAAACTTAGTGTGCAGCTGATATGTCTTGCTTTTCTGCGTGCTTCTTCTTTGCTTGTTCTGTGTCCCTTGACGTTTGCTGTGAAACTGTAGGACTTTCTTTGCAGTATTGCTGCAGTTCTAGCACCTTGGCTCTGGGGTGTCTGTAACAGCTGTTGTAATACATAGAGTAAACAATTGTTAGTTGCATTTTGAAACCAGTAGCAACCAAATGTTGTTTACACAACTGGCTGGCTTGTGTTTGAAACTTTCAGCTGGGGTTCCCTTCTTATGCCAGGAGAGGAGGAGCAGCAGTCGCTCTGCATATTTTGTGTATTTGCACGTGTGTGTGCATGAGCAAGACTGAAACCTCTTCCTCAGTTGCTCCCATTTCCTAATCTTAACAGCAATAACAAAGCATACACCTGCCAGATGGATACTCTTCTTTGTCATGGGAATCTGAAATTTCCTCTGATCATACAGAAAACTGTGTGCTGTGTTCCTGTTGTGCCTTTGCCATATGAGTCTGTGAAGGTAGCTCTCAGCTGGCCATAGGTACAAGCCAGCCTAATGTGTATTTGCTCTCCTCTGTCAAGCTGACGTGTGTTAGCCTGGCCACAGAACACACAGTATTTGTGCACAGTTACTGTGAGTTGGGTAACACAGGGTAACCCCTTGCCAGCTTTGTTCTGCCATGGGGTTTGCACTGCCTGAGGCAGTGCTGATTCTTCCAGGAAAGGTAAGTGTCAGAGCTGGCCTTAGACCCTGCAACAGGAGATTAGTGGAGGCTGAGGGTGGGGTGGGAGATGCTGAAGGCAAAAAGTGTTGTGAGGTGGCAGGCAGTTAGGAATTTTGATTTGGGGAGGGGGAAGTAAGTGCTAATAAGGTGGAAGAAGTAAGGAGACATTTTTAGGTAGGAGACTTGCACTGGGACCTTGAGTAAGGAAAGGATTTGCTAATTTACTTTTTTAAAAATTACTAATAATTCGGGCTTGATAAACTTGCTAGCTTTGCAGTGGGTCAAGGCAATTTCCAAGCCAGACAGTGTATGTTGCTTTGTATATTGTATTTATAGATGTTTAATGTTTATGTGGCACTGTGAAGAAACAATGACATTTGAAATGCTGCAGACACCATTTCTTCTCTTGTGGTCTTAAATATGTGATAGGACTTTTAGGAATTATTTATCTTTTGTCATTGTAAATGTGCTACCACATTCACTGTTTTTTTGCAGTGGAGGTAGATTTTGCAACCATCACTCCCTAACATCCCAGTGTTCAGGCAGCATATGCCAGCTTGTGCTTTGATCCAAGAGGTAAAATAAGTCAAAATCCTACTGAATCAGAGATCTGTGTTTGACATTCCTGGGAAATGCCATATGGTACACAAGGGGTAGCATGTTGAAGCTCTGTGGCTAATTTCTTCAAGTAATTTGTGGGGATTTCTTAGCACAGAGGCGGACAGAATGAAAGGTGGTGCTGCCAATATTCACTTTTTTCTTTTGTGTTTGGACTTCTGAAACTTTTTTCCCCATTATGCCTGGTGTCTGAACTGAGTGTGAGGCAAGTGATTTTTATGCTCTGCTGCCCTCTCCGGTAACAGCTCTGATATTAACAAGTATAAGGAAAACCTTATGAATGTGTTTTTTAATTTTAACTTGGAACAATTCTTCCCAACCTATATTTAGCTTGATGTCTACTTTTTTCCATGCTTAAAAACTTGTCTGCTTTTTAAACCAGCTGATAAGCTGGAGAAAACCCTTTTGAACTGTGGCGATGAGTGAATTTACAATGCTGTCACTGTGACACAGAGCTGGAAGTGTTTTGGGATTCGCACCCTTTGCAAGAAGACTGAAAACCGGTACTTCCACTTTATGCTCAGACAAAGAAAGTCCAGCTTCTCTGACCAAAGCATGACTCCTCTATCAGGTTGCACAATCTGCCAGATGAGCTATGATGGGAGTGTGCTCAGGGGTGGAGAGTTTTCTTACAGTTGCCACACCACTTTCCTGAGTGAATTCAGATTATGGTTACTGCTTTTAGGAATGCTTTGATAGCACTGTTCTCTTTTAGGTTATGGCTGCTTTAACTTATGCTTTGATTTTTCAGGACTTGGAACAGAACAAGACTGTTACCCCAATCTCATTCAGTGGTTTCTTTGCTTACCTCTGCCTGATTTTTCTGTCCTCACTATCCCATTGTGTAGCTGGTCCTGCAAGTAATTTCTGCATTTTCTGTTGGTTCTACTTCTGCCTTCTTTCAGAGAAGATGTAGAGGGGCCAGAGCAAGCTAAAACAATCCAAATGTCAAGATGGATAGGATTTTTCCTCCTTGTACACTGTCAATAATGAAAGCTCAGCAGAGCTCAAGTCTGCTCTTGTCAAAAGGCTTCACACAGAGTTGTAGAACCCTGCAAGTAAGACCGGTGCTTTCAGTAAAGGTGTAGGACTTTTAGATATTTCCTAGAAAAACAAGAGGACTATCAGCTTGGAAAATACACCAATTCTGTAAAAATACATATTTGTGATGCTCATGAGCAATGCTGTTAGCTCGGAGCACACAGTGCTCACTGTACAACAGGATTTGAGGATTTGTGTAGTAAAGATCTGGAATACATGGCAGATGCCTTGTGTTAGAGGATGCTTAAGTGCATGGCACAGTAGTAAACATTTTCCGTTTTATTACATTTTTATGTTCCTTTGAAACTTATGAAACTCCTCACAAATTCAAATGCTGCAATATGGGAATGGTTATATTTGCTTTTAAACGGGCAGTTAAATGGGACATAAGGGAAAATTTAAAACCAATTAAGTTACGTTAACATGTATTCAACATTTCTTCCTTATGCTAATGGATAGCTAAGCTTCTGACCTTCTTTGTTTTTAAAGGTTACGTTGTGCAGGATGGGGCTCTCAAGAGAATTAATAAAATATTTTAGCTTATTTTTCTTTCAAGATCATGATGATGGAGCTCTCTCTGGTAAGTTTTACAAGGTGCTTAACTTAGCCCTCCCTTCAATTTTTTTTTTTTTGGCTGCAGTGACTGAACCTGGAGTCTGAACAGAGCCTGCAGGAGCCTGCTCAGGCTGAAAGACCCATTCTGTCTGATAAACCCCCTCAAGCCCTCTCCCCACATGCCTTGGAAAGAGTGGTAGTGGGGAACAAAGATAGTGTGGTGCAGGGGTGAGACTTTCACATACAAATATCGTGTCCCTTTCAGTTTACAAGTCAGGTAGCAACTTTACCACATGGGAACTGTTGTATCTTCTGGGTAGGCATTTAATCAGATGGCCATACCTACATAAAGCAGTTCTTAATTTACAGACCACATGTGGAGTTTAACAATGGGGCAGGAAACTCTTTTGTTATGTTTATAAACAATGTCTGTGGCTTACTTTCCTTTATATCACAACATGTTTCCTTTCTTAACTGACAGAAACTTAAGTTTAACCATGATGGTACTGAGCAAGCTGTAAATCAGGGTTGTGAGTCTCTTTATGGTCATAAAACGTGAAGGAGCTTTTATGCCTCATCGGTCTGCTGATGTCCTGCTTCCCATGTGGGAGGCTGGATCCAGGCCTGGGATGGGGATAGGCTCGGGCCACATCAGGGAAGTGAAGTCTTTGCTGTTGACTGCAGTAAAGTTAGGCATTGCAGCCTGTCTGAGTGGCCTTCACAAGTCATTTAGCTCTTTTCAGTCCTTTCATTGGCATAAAGATGTTAATGCTGTTCTGAACCTTTTCAAGATGAAGGTCCAGTAGTAAACTCAGGTTTATTCAGTGGGGTAGGAACCTTACTGTCTCTGTCTATTGCATTTATTGTTCCCCTGCCCCCTTCTCTCTGGCTGTGAAAGGTATCTCTGAGTACACAGAATCCCTGCCTGTTGTTACATCTCAGATATATCTGGATATAACACGTGTTATACTCTTCTACAACAGTTGCAGATGGATTTATTTTTGCCTTGTATTGTGATATAATCAGACAGGAAATAGAAAAGTTTTTTTGAATTGATTACATTTCTATGCATCTTTATTTCTCACAAATACATCAAGTACAAATGTAACCCACTGTCCACTGCCAAAAAGTGTTTAGATGCTTACATGCTTAAAATCACATATTTAAGAGTTCTGCTGAATAGTATTGGCTTAGAAATAAATGTTTACAGGTTTGGGCATTTAGACTTACTCTTTTTTTTTTAAGTGAGCAGGAAAGTAGTGACATCTGAAGAGTGACATGCTTTTTTTGCTGTACGTTAGTTATACTGCTCTTGTCTGGTGTTCTGTTCAAGAAAAGCATCAGTCCTGGAAGCTTGCATCCACGTGTCCTTTAAATGCAGAAACTTCTATCCTGCTTAGCTGTGTTTTGAGAGAAGAATGTTCTTATGAGAGCATAGTCTAGGGGAGTAGAGATATTCTGTAAGTGATAGAGCTATGTAAGTTTAGACTCAGAAAAGTGAGGAAGTCAACTAACTTGTCACCTTACTTTACCCCAGAATTTATATTTAAGTTCTTTTTCTTCTCCAAAAGCATATTGCTAACCAGCACTAACTGATGTATGAAAGTAGCTGGACTATTTCGCTAGATTTCACCAAATGTCTCTGGTTTTTCTTTTCCCAGTGGTGAAAAAAGTGGCAGAATTTGAACTTCCTTATGTGAGTCTTCAGAGCATGAAAGAGTTGTGCTGTAAGCTTGGGATCAGAAAGTGGTGAGCAAGAAGCTTAAGAGAAACTACCAAGATGTACAACAACTGCTATGAACAGAGAGAGAAATTCCTTTAATAACTTAGTTTCAAAGACTTCAAGCCTCAGCAGTTGACTGTTTTTTCTCTGAGACCAATTTGTTACTGGAATTGACTGGTTTCTGAGGCCCTGCATGTTTTAAATTTTATCACTCTAGTATTCCCAAAATGTCCTTTACTGTAGCTAGTTATTTATTCCCTCTCTCTTTCAGAATCTATAGAGAGGTTCTTTGTGGGTGCTTGCCTCCTGACTTTTATACCTGCATAACGTAGTGACCACAAATGGGAATATACCTGTAAACTTATACATAGAAGAGAACTTTGAGTTCTGAGTTGCAGGCTGCAGCTCTGTTTGGGCAGAGGTGAATTACTTTTTATATGAAGTGCTTGCTAATACACATAATATCTGAGGCCATGGCCTGAGTATTTCTTTTGGTAGGTGGCCTGGCTTAAGCAGCAGAGCACTCTTCCCCTTTTATTGCTCTTCCTCAGTTATGCTGGTAGAACTGTGTGGTGAACTGGACTGGTGAACTAACCTAGCCTAAAAATAAGTTGCTGGCTGTTTGGTTTTTGTTTGGTTTTGCTGGCCTATTTTTGGCCTGGATCGGTCCCCCAGTCTTGTTTGCTGTGCAGCAAACAGTTGTGCTGACTTGTGGGTGAGGATAAAGCCTGGGGACAGGGAGTCTGCTGCCAAAGTCCTGCTTGTCAAACGGTGCCCTGAGGGTGCAGTTAAGCAGTATAGCTGAGCCAGTCTGCTGTCTCACTGCTGTGGTTGTGGTCTGGTCTACTTCTCTATACAATGAAAAAGAAAAAAGGGAATAGATTTTTGCATGCTTAGTGAGTTGTATTGGCTGCATCAGATGAATGTTAGAGCAATGACTGTGGTTGGGAGCAGAAGAGGAAGAACAGACCATGCCTCTTGGTGGCAGCAAGCAAGGTTGCCTGGCTTGAGGGTACACAGAAACCTGTTGTTTGATGCTTGTAATTTGTCTGGTTTAAATCTGCTAGGCTAGACCTTGGCCTCTACAAAGCTTTCTCTGTTTCCCTGTATGTGCCCTTATAAACTGCAGAACCTAGCAGCCTAATGAAAGAACTGTGTGGTTCTAAGCCACGACAAAGTGACTGTCTGAGTAGATGCTTCTCCATCTAGCACTGCTTCAAAGCACAGAGGTAGGAAATGGCAGTCCTGGGCTTGTTTGCTTCAGGGAGTGTATTGCCTGTGCAGTGTGAGTACTACAGCTGTGCTAGCCATGGAGCCCCCAGCGCTCTGTTTGTACCGTCGTGTAGACTTACACAAGCTGCTTTAAATAAAACGGCTCAAGCTAGCTGTTGCAGCATGGCACTTGGATAACTGAGTATTTAACTTGCTTTGCTGTCCTGATCTGATCCTGCAGCAGTTCTACAGTAGTTGGTACTGCAGCTAGCTAGCTTAAGGCTAGATCTTGTATGTCAGCACTGCAGCACGGCAGTGGATGCTCTGGGACTCTTACCAGCTGAGCTGCTTGAGAAAGGAGGAAGAAAGTTTTAGTTCTAAATTGTAACTGTTATGTTTGGTACCACTAAAATCAAAGTGGAGAGATTGGATAACCTCACTTTAGTTTATTTCCATTCTGCTACAATGTACAAAGAATGAGTATAGTACTTCAACAGCAGAATGATTTTTGGTTGGGGTTTGTTTTGGTTTTTTTTTTAATTTGGTAAGTAATGGGATCTTTCAGGGTTGTGCTCCCATCATATTTAGTTGAAAAATCAAAATGCCATATTTAGAAGCATATCTTCATATTTTATTACTTTTTTCCCTTGGCTTGGAAAAGGTATATGGATCCTTCTCTTGATACGCTGCTGATGGATTGTAGAGCTTCACTGAATTTGCTATATATGCAGGTAAAACTGAAAGGTGTTTGTAATTTTGGAAGTTAAATTTCCTGCATTCATTTCATCTTTTATACAAATTCTTGAAATGTTTGTAAATGATTCCTGTTTAGCACTGCTCTGTGGTGCTTTTCTAAGTGCTGAGTATAGCTGCTGTTGATCATGTGTTTTGATGGTTTGTTTTTCCTTCAAACTCATGTACTAGATGAGTTAGAATCTCTGTTTTGTGCATGGGAAAAGTATTGCATGAAAAGGACATACTTAGATATTAGTCCACTCTTATTTTCAAGTGTATGTGTGTCTCTAATATGTAGGCACTCTGCCATGATATGAGAGCATTTGATTTCCAAACTGTAGGTGTGTTGAGTTTTACTAGCTTTGGAAACTATTAATTCAAGAGGAAAGAACAGCGCAGAGTGGACTTGACCCAAAATCAAAGGCCTTGTTTAAAAAAAAAAAGCTTTTTGTGTGTGTATTTCTGAATGTTTGTGTGTGAAAGGAAACAGTTTTTGCTGACTTTTTTGCTATTTTAAAAAATTCTTTTAAGGCAATCCAGGAAGTTAAGAGGAATTGGCTTAAACCAACAGAAAGGCAGATGCAGGAACTTGAATTTCTACAAAAAAATGCAAACAAAGCAAAGGTAAAATGGTATTTTAAAAACACTACAAACAGATCAAAGGAGTGGTTTCTGAAGCAATGATACTAGAGGCTGTGACTTTAAAAATAGGGCATGGTTTTGTGGAGTGGTTTGAGCTAGAGAACCAGGTCTCCCATCTCCTGGTCAGATACTGAGCCACCAAATAGAAAAGGAGGTTCCCATCTCTGATAGCATTTATCCCAACAGAATGACTTGGATCCCAAGGGGTAACAAGAGGTTTTTGACTGTGAATCCCAGTCTTCTCTATTTGCTAAGCTCGGGTGCAAAGGTTTGTCATCCAGTTTAAGAAATCAGATGGAAATTCAGACTGCTGTTCTCAGTATTTCTTTCTGGTTAGTTTTATTTCTTCCCATCATCATATCTGAAAAGCATCCAAAAGTCCTGGCTTATCATATCCAGTGGGGAGGAAAAAAAAATCAACCTTCCAAGTCTGGACTGTGAACAGTAGTCTCTGTATGAAGCACTGACGTGTTGTGGTAAATCTGTGTCTCCCAAGAGAAGGAGTATTAGGAATCTAAAAGATTTGTCTTGTAGCCCTTCCGCACCCCCCTACCCCCCCCCCCCCTCCCCGCTCCAGATCACTAGATTTCACTTGCCTTTACAGCAAATCATTTTAGTTCTCTTTTTTTTTGGTGCAGTTCCTGGAGCTGATTCGAGAAATGCAGTTCTATGGATACATACGGCTTGATCCTTGCATTTGTGACTATCCAGAAGAAGGTTGCTCAGCTGACATCTATGTTGGCAACAATGAGATTAACTGCTGCATAAAACTGCCTACTAACCAAATCAAAGACGTTAGCTTTAAAATCAACAGGTTAAGAAGTTGGCAGGTTGCTTTTCTTGTAAGTACTTCACTGGCTTTGTATCTGAATTCACTTTCTCTTCATGAAAACTAAAGTTGTCAGGGAAGAGCAGGTCTGGGGAGAAGGGGGTGGTCTGTTTTAAGTCCCTCCCATTTGCCCATACTCCACTCCAAACCTATCCTGAAACATATTCGTTTGGCAGCCTTTAGCAGTAAACTCGTTAGCAGTAAACTATCTAGCCTTACTCTGCTATGTTTTCTCCCTTCCCTGGCATTCCTTGTCATACTTTACCTGCCCCTTTCCTTTCCTGTTGGAGGTAGAGCTGTCAAGAGTTTTGTGTGGGAGCAAAAGAACTGCTTTAGCCAGCTTTATGCTTGTAAAGACTCCCCCTTCCTACCTCCCACTTGCTCCCTCCCCCAGGAGAAGTGTTCTGGTACAGATCTTCAGCTGTTTTATTTATATAATGTATAAAATGAACCTAATTGACTAATTCTAATTTAAGGCTGAACACCTTAATGCTGTTTTTAGCTGTTTCTTCTGTTCATTGGTTGGTTGTTTTGGGGCTTGTTTTTTGTTTTTTGGTTTTTTTTTTTCAGGGTGCTACAAAGGATGGTGGAGATGACACTCTGGAGCTCCGATTTGAGTACAATGATTCAGGCACATGGCAGTGGATAGTTTTGTACACAAAACAGGTTAGTTCTCAGTCCTTTTAGGAAAGGATCAGAGGAAAATGTAATCTTACAGCCACAGGGCATCTTCAAAAGTGGTTAGTCCATCTGTACAAGAGTGCAGTTGTTATGCTTTCAAGCAGGTTAGCCTAGGGACAGAGTTATCTGGGGAAAAGCATTTGAGTTTCTTGTATACAGGGAAGAGGATGATTTTTTTTTTTTTTTTCCCATTGAAGAGAAATGTCTAGCACTCAGCAGCAAGACTGGGAGGGAGTGTGGAGAGATGCTATTTATTTAGTGGACTCAGTAAGTATCCAAAATCATTAATTGGTTAGACGTGCCTAAGGTAAAGGGCTCCAATTTTCCAGAATAAATTCTATTGTTCTAATATAAATATATGCCATATTAACACGGGTTAATGGAGGGTGTGAATATTTTTAACGTATAAATAATTCTTAAATAAGATTTTTATAGGGTGCTATTCCTCCCACTATTTTCAGGCAGCTCTTTAAAGAGAAAGGTATCCAGGAATTCAAGTCATCCATCTGTGGTTATGCTGCTTAGCAAATAATCAAAGCTCTGCAGTATCAAGACAGCACCAATCTCAGTTTAGGTACAGAGCTTCTATAAAAAATATAGAGCCTGTTATTCAAGTAAACTGCTTCTCTTGCCTCTGAGACCAGCAGAGAGATTTTTTCAAGTAAAAGTGCTTAATTTCTCACATATGATTTATGAATTCTGGGGTGACAATGCAGTTCATACAGCTACTTAGTAAATGTTAATTTCCTGCCATGCTTAAGTTTTTGGTTTTTTTATGAGAATGTGAGCCATAAGCAGTAAACTTCGTAGTTTCTGTGCTGTTGGAAACCAAAAATCCCTAGAATTACCTCAGTCTTAATTCTTCTGTGAAATCTATTAGGGTGGTGCTTGATGTAGTGACTTGCTGATTAAAAAACCTGTGTCCCACTTTCCTCAGAAGTGTGAGGAAGAGCTAAAGGCCAGAAGGGTGCTGCTGTGTGGAAGAAACAAGGGTTTGATCCAAGAACCCACTTTAGAAAATGGAAAGACTGGATGATTTGGAGCTTAGTCAGAGATGGCTCCCCCCTCCATCACTGATCTTGTAGGATATTTTGTCTTTGATTCGTCTCTCAGGGCTTGATGCCCTACCTGAGATGCTTCATTTTGGAGAGTAAGTAGTAGGGCGCATCTCCAGGGTGCAGTTCAGACTTTAACTTGGGCTGCACCCTCCCATGGAGGTGCACATGCTCATCAGACAGCATAAGGAACTAAGAACAACTCCACTCCCCTCTGAGGTGCCTCTGCTGGATACCTAATATGTGGGATGAATGCGTCTGGCTCTGTTCATATTAGCTGCGCAAGATGCAGCCTTGTGAGCGGCTCTACAAACAGTTGCAGCCGTCTTGTGTAACCACCAGGGCTTTGATTTTCAGCAGTGCTGAACGCCTGTGAACTCCAGCTCGCTTCATTTGTTGAAGTGGTTTTGATGCTGATAGTGTCACATTTGGTTAACCCTACTTAGCCTTTGGTGTAATTTGGCAGCTGTTAAGGTAGGAGCCACAGGCGACTAGGGAGTCTAACTTGCCTCGCAAAACCAGTCATAAAAGTTCTTATTCTCCACTCTGAGCAGTGCCATGAGGGTTAGTCATGCTGAGGCTGGGCTTTCAGCAGCTGCAGCTAGTTTGGTGCACTGTAAGGATGCTAAGCACAGTAAAATTAACTGAATTAGGGAAGTAATAGTTCAGTAGTTAGGGATGTAGTTTTCTGGTGGAGGAGGAATGGAAGAGTCAAGTACATCTTTTAATAGAAGAAATCAGAGTGTTCTCTGGTTTATCCTCTTTAGGCCTTTTTGCTCAGTAGCTGCTTGAAGAAAATGATATCGGAACAGATGATGAAAGCAGCCAAAGAAGGCCAAGAAATGGTGAGCATGTGTGTATGTTGGTATCTGAATTTGTACTTAAAAAAAATAAGCCTGCTACTTGATCATTCTTTCAAATGGGCTGAGAGAAGTCCCACTGAGGAAAAGGATCTTGCATGTTCCAACATTTCAGTACAGAATTAATTGGCTAAAAAGTACATCTTTGCTCAGTTTTACTGAAATAATATTCTGAATGTTAAAGATGGTTTATCACTGCAGTTTTAATAATCTGTTTTGCATTCTCTCTCCTTGACTTTAATTTTTGCTGCGTCTGATAAAGGATATCTATGGCATAATTTTTGTATGTTCTGTACTACCCTGTTGTATCCATTTCTGGTTTTCACTCTTTCACCGCCTCACTTGCTTGCTCCATCTGCTGCGTCTGTTAGACCAATTTGAGATCTGTGACATTCACACCAAGAAACTTTCTGGTTTTAAATAGAAGTGTTAATAAAATAAAAATCTGATTTGTAGCTAAAATACTTCTGCTGTCTTTTGTGCAGGCCTTTATTTTTAAAAATAACAAGTATCTAAACGTATTTTCATCCTTAATTTCCAGCATTAATAATGCCTTTGTTTAACCTTGTGACATCTAAAGACTTTGAATGTCTGCTAACTGAAAACTTCTGAAGAGAAAAAAAGGAAAGGAACATGTGTGATCTTCTAGACCCATACTGATTACATTGAGCAATGAGGCAATGAACAGCATATTATTTCGTAGCTTTATAAGCAATTCAGAAGAACCAATTTTAATTTTGGAAAAGATTTGATCTCTTTCATTCTAAGTTTATTTGTAACGGAAGTACTGTAAACCTCTAACTGGGAAGATGAGCATTCATTACTTAAATAGTCATCTGTTGATGGTATTCAGGTAGCTTGGACTAAAACAGAAATGTGAGAGAATGGTAAATATGCAGTTCATTTCTTACACTGTTTCTGCTGAGTTTAACTGAATGCTGATTTGCTCAGCGTATTTTGTTAGAGTACTTGGGGGAGCATTTAAGCTTATTATAAGTTTAAATTTTTCAATCTATTTAGGAGATCAAGATGCCTGAATCCATGAAAAACAGTAAGAAATCCATCATCCAACAAAAGCAGGTTAGTGAGTGAGAGAGTGTCTCTAAAATGTAAATATAGTATCTTGCTTGCTAGTGGTGTTTAGCCCAACCTCTGTTTTTCTGGTTAGGAATACTCCTTAATAAATTTCATAGTGATTTCTTTGGGTAGGAAAAGGAGCTAAACTTGACTTTTGGAAGGAAGAAGAGGGCAAGAAACATGTCTGAATAAAAATGTTATTTTAGTTTGGTGGGTTTAATGACAACTTGCTTCATTTTATTTGCTTTTTTTGCAAGTGTTTCTGAATGAGACATTTGAAGTTTACAGAAAGCCAGAATCTAAACAGAGATCAAGCTGTGTGTATCCCCATGCAACTGCTGATGTAGTTTACAGACTTGTACTTGGATTCCGCACTGGGATTGTTTATGCATTCATTTTCCCCTGTAGTTGGGAGTTGTACCCCTTTGCAGATTTGACATGTTACCTGATAGGAATGTATACGTATAGATATGTAAAAGATGTAATTCCAAGTTCATTGCTGGAATCAGTATTCATAGTTAATAATTCCTGAATAGCTAAATGGCTAAAAGATCTTGCTTTTCCAAGTCATTTGTTGAATATGAGATAATAAATAAATGGAAAGGGAATAATGTAAAGTGAATTAAAATAAATACCTCTATTACAGTGTGTGATTGGCCAAAGGGGAAATATTTCTAAAAGAGAAAGACCAAAATCTAATCTGAATTCAGAAAAAAAGTAATGTTGCTATATCTTCAGAAACAGCACAAAACCAATCACTAACTGCTCCTCAATAAGCAAATCAATTAACCTGTGTGGTGGGTTTTCTTGCCACTTTCTTTCAAGTGCTCTGTATGTGCCACTGCTGGAGCAAGATTCCAGGTTAGGTGTGGCCTTCGGTATCCACAAATAACTTGGAAATAAGGGAGACAACACTTTGTGAATAGACTTGTATCTGTCATGAAGGCTGAAGGAGCCTCACTGTGGTGCAGCTTTAGCAAGGACTAAGTTGTGCGGTACTCTGGGCTTGAGGCAATTGTTCTGACATACTTTACCATACCTCCTCGACTGCGAGCAAGATGAACTGTGAATGCTCCCTCTGCATTTTTGTGAGGAGAGCAGCCTTGGACAGGGCAACATAAAACCACTGAGCTTATCAGCTGTGTCCTGCTGGTGCAACGTCTGGCTGCTGATATGAAACACGGTGAACTAAGAAAATGACAGCTGATAATTAGAATGGAGTTAAAGCAAGTCAAGGTATGCTGTTGCGTTAAACAGCCATTGTATGGCGTGCTATGCCTCATTTTATACAGCATATTTAAAGTGGCTTAGGTCTTCATGCACCAAACTGTTATTAGATGGAGAATTAATATAAAATCTGAAAACATGCTTAGCTAACGTCTAAACACTGTGATTGCAATATTAAGGTTCTTAATGCTTCCCTTTCCTATTCCTCTATTTGCAAGACACTTGAAAAATGTATTAAAAGTTTACCTTTGTACATTCTCATTTGAAAGTGTTGTTTGAGTGGGGTCTTTATAATTTTGCCATTAGTATCCCCGAGAGTCTTACAAGTCTTTGCTCCAAATTGGCAGAAAGTTTAACTGACTGCTGTCCAAAGACACTGAAACCTTAAGCCAAATATTTTCTGCTGACTCATGAGAAGAAAAATGTAACTTTGCTTTTCTTTGTGATCCTGTAGGAGCATAGTGATACTACTAGATCAGCATAACAGCCTGTAAATTCTTGTTTGAACAGACAATCTTGTGCAGCAGTAAGATTCAGTAGGAGAATCAAGAACAATCTTTTTGAATTGAGATAAAAATGATTTAACTAGTGTGCAATAGTTGGACTTGCAGATAGGGAGGCTGTGCTGTAGAATGTGCCTGCATCTAGGCAATTTTGCTGTTATGTCTTTTAGAAACCTTGAGAAAAGAGGTATGAAAAAAACTTCTACAGAGATAATTATGCAAAATTTGGTTCCAGTTTCCTAACGCCTTAATGTTAGCTATTGCAGTATGGTTGCCATAGCTTTGTGATAGACACTTTCAGTAGGGTTTTTCAGGACATTTACGTTAC
The DNA here is from genome assembly GCF_047716275.1 of Strix uralensis. Taxonomy (NCBI): domain Eukaryota; kingdom Metazoa; phylum Chordata; class Aves; order Strigiformes; family Strigidae; genus Strix; species Strix uralensis. The sequence continues at coordinate 151,540,551 of NC_133972.1, read as the reverse complement.
ATATATATCAAAATACCATGTTGCAAGAAGAAGAAAAATCTGTGCCATAAATTTTCTTAGTACAACAGACAACTGCAGATACATGCGATGGAGTGGTATAGCTTGCCTGCTTATACCTTGGGTGCTTATAGTTGGCCTGCTTATACCTGCTGGTTGATGTGGTGTTAGGAAGTTTCAGACAGTACATGGTACCTTTTAGGAAAAGTAGACTTGAAAGATATCATTTATGCAGGTGTTATGGTTAAAGTTAAGAGTGCGTGATTAACAGCAGTCAATCTAATTCAGAAGGCCTAGTAGGCAGTTAAAGTACCTGTCTGTATGTCTTTGTGGCCACTATAATGCCAAATAACATTGATGTCAGCACATCTGGAACGGCCATTCAATCTGCACCACATGTAGTATGTTGCAATAAGCCTTAAGAGCAGAAACAACTGTTCTTTTGTCCTATTCCAGCAGAAAAAAACAACCTGCTCTCTCTGAAAGCTCTTGGAGGGATCAGCCACTGCACCTGAACAGTATCATGTCAGATTTTCTAGCTTATATTTGTATCTACCTATAATTATTGAAATGCATATACTCTTTTTAACTGTTTATTTGTTTCATTGCAGGTACTTCATTCAGGGTTTATGTCAAGGAAAAGATTTTTGGTTAGGCCAAATGAAGACGACTGTGTATTTGAGAAAATAAGAGAAGAGGACCTGTGATAATTTATTTTAGATACTGTCTTTCAAAATCAATTGTCTGTGAATAATAAACCCATTGTTGAAACATTGAATTATAAGGGGAAAAAAAATCCTCAGTGTAATTCCTTGCCTTTGCAGTGTTCTTTTAGTAGTTACAACTCTAGCAAGCCAGTTTGAATGGGTGCTGAGAATCTGGAGATGTCTTGCATAAATGCTTTTTGGGCTTTTTTTCCCCTAGACTGAAATTGTTGAGGCAGAAAGGAGAGGGTTAATTAGAAATGGTGGTACAACGTTAGAGGAGGAACAAGTATTTACATACCAGTTTATGTTTCTGTGAGCGTTGGTGTAATTATTGTGATGGCTGAGCAGGCTCTTGCCCATCCAGACATTGTCTGGAAAACGCAGGTATCTCCTGTGATCATTCCCCTTACCAGGACCAGTCATTCCTTCCTAGCAGAACAGACTGTTGTGGTGCCCTTATTGACCTGCAGAGAGACCATCAGCGCTGATGCAAAAGCTGCCGGGCTTTGGAGAACGAAGGTATTCGTTTGCTCTCCAGCAGAGCAGTGGGGAGGGCTATCAGTTCAATGTGTGTAGCTGGGCTTCAGAAATTGTGCTGTTTTATGCTGATGACCATGGGGTAAGCAAGTACCTGCTGTAGCTGGGTAAAGGGGGACGTGCCCACACCACATCCCTGTGCTGCTTCCTACTGCAGGAAGACTGAAGTGCCTAAACCATGATATTCCGTACCAGGCTTGAAGGATCTTTGACTCTTCTTAGGGTCCTCGCTTTGAAAGGCAGGATCAGGTGTGAGAACCAGGGAAAGGAAGTGAAAATTTAAAAAAAACCCCAAACCTCACACGAATGTTTTTGGGGAAGTCAAATAACTTTGTTAACATTTTCCCCATTTACTTATGCTCCCAGAACCTTGCTGCTGAAGGGGCTCCAGGGGCAGAGGTCCTGCACTCTTGCCTGAATTTTTAGCTTGATGATTTTGTGGTGTTATAGGGGTAGCGCACAGAGCAGCATCGAAAATAAAGCTCCCCTGAAAGGCATTTTTTTGAGAGTTTTGTGGCATTTCCTTTATTTAACGAAAACCATCAACTGTTTAAAATTTGTGACTTTTTTTTTTTCTATAAATCAGAGACCTGCTTCTCTTCATTAAAGCTGCTCCTTTCTCTTCTCGCTGTTGTTTTCCTGCCTCTCAGCTGCCTGCGGTCGCGTCCCTGCCTGTCCCGTCTCTGTGCCTCCCTCCCGCCGGGGGGGAGGGGATGGCCGCGGCCCTCCCTCTCGTGGCAGAGTTCATCTCCCCGCTGCTGCTGGAGGCCGCCCACACACCAGCTGGGGAAGGATTTCAAACGCAAAGGCAGGGTTGTCAACAGCGTCCTGTCAGAGCCGGAGGAGGCCGCGTCTCGCCCAGCCCGGCCCTGGGGAGGCGGCAGCCCTGCGAGGAGCGGCGTCGCTGCGGCCGGCCTCCTCCCCCCGGCCGGGGACGGCCCCCTCACCGCTACCCGCCGGACCGCGGCAGGCGCCCTCAGGGGAGCGCTGGGCGGGCGGGGCGGGGCTGGGCCCCTACCTCCGGGCCTAGGCTCGCGCTGGCTGGGAGGCCGGCCCGGCCGCTCCCCCTGGGGGCGGTGCGCCCGCGGCTTGGCACCCCCCGCCCCTCCCCGCTTCGCCCGTAGCAGCAGCCCCGGCCGGCGGGGGCGGGGCCCCGCCCCAGGGCGCCCGGCGGCGGCCTCCGCCCAGCAGGGGGCGCGCGCGGCCTCTCCGCCCCGCCTCTGCCGCCGCCAGCTTGCCCGACCGACCCCGCGCGCCCTCCGCGTGCCAAGCCGCCGCCGCCGAGGGGCAGGTACGGCGGGGAGGTGGCGCTGTCCACCCGCCAGTCCGCGGGGAGAGGGGCGCGGTCGGTCGGGGAGGGGAGGGGAGGGGTGGCGCCGCGCCGCCCGCTCGCCGGCCGGTGCGTGTGGCGGCCCGGGCCCTGCTGAGCGCTGCGCGTCCGACGCGGCGCGGAGCGGGGGTGAGGAGCAGCGTCGGGGGAGGCACCGGCACCGGCACAGCCCGCCCCGAGGCCGTGACGCCCTCGCCGGAGCGGCGGCGGGGAGCGGACGGCCGCGGCCCCAGCGCTGCCCCCAGCCCCGCGGCGGGGCCGTGCGGCGGCTCGGCTGGGAGCGGGGCCGGGGGGCGCCGCGGTAGGGCCCGAAAACCGGCGGCAGGGCCCGGCGGTGACAGCCACCGCAAGCAGCGACAAAAGCGACGTGGGGCCCAGGCAGCGCCCGGTCCGAGGCCTGACGAGGTGGAACCGAGTCGGTGCTGTTCGGTGGGAGGACAGCGAGTGCCCTGCCAGCATTTATGGCGGGAAGGGAGGGAAATGGAGACGGGAAGGCGGCTGCCCTCCTCCTAGGGCGTTCAGAAGTGGGCAGCCCCTGCGGCGTGCTGCTTGGGAACATACTTCTTAGGAGAAAGCAGTGAAGATAAGTGAAAGTAAGAGGCAATACGTATTTTTGCCGGAAGAGCTTTTTTTAACCTCTCCTCAAAACTGTCTTTGATAATTACTGTTTTTAAGGGAAGTGGAGTAGTTATCTTTGTTTTCTAGACAACACTAAAGCTTTTGACCAGCTGCTGCAAAGGAAATTGTTATTGCACTGAAAAGATAGGGATAGCCCCCGAATTGTAGAGAGGATGGAGAAGTAACTTAGAGACAAACTATGGTGAGTAATATTGAAAAGAAAATCCATCAAATCTGAGTATAAAAGATTATAAAAGTAGTTCTTTGAAGATCTGTCTTGAGACCAATCTTAATAAGTATTTAATAAAGATCTTGATGTAGCAATTAAAACTTTACTGTTTTAATTTGGTAGTGATGAAGAGTCAGGAGGCATTGGCAATATAGAAGAGAGTTACAGTACTACCCAGAAAGAACTGGGTGATCCTGAGAACTAGAGTATGAAATAAGTACAATAACAATTTAAAAAACAAGGGTTTGCAGTTGCAAACATGTAAACACACAATTTACAGAAGAAATTCTTATTGGTTGAAAGCAATACAAAACCAGAATATGTGTTAGGTAGTTACAAGATACACAATTGTAGAAAAAGTGAATGCTGACCTGTGATGATCCAGAAAAACAAGTTACTATTAACCATGAACAAAACTCTAGAATACTTTGTGTAATGTTAATAATTCTCAGGTAAAATGGTAAAGTGGAACAGATGCAGGAAGATGTGCCTAGGACAGGTAGCTAAATTAAGAGTGTTGTGAAAGAAGCATTTGGCTATTTTAGTTCTGCAGAATAAAGGTCTTTTTTGCTTTCTATTGAACCATCGAGGTAAACACTGTGAAGGGAATAAATTGAGCCAAAGAATGACGTCAATACATGAATAATTTAACATAGATTTAAGGAGTAATAATATATGAAAATTTCTAACCATCAGAGAGCACCGATGTTCAGGAGCAGCCTTCCAAAAGGTCAAGGAGGAGCAAAAACCCAACACTTTTTACATGGAATGTGACTGGTTTGTAAAAGTAATGCTTTTGTTTGCTGCAGCAGGGGACTAAGCTTAGTGTTATCTGTAGACTTTAGATCTGTTTTTCTTGTTTGTTTGTTTGTAAAATAGATGTTAAATGTGTTTTTTAGAAGAAAGATATAATAATGTTTGCAGTCTGAATGGTGACAATCAGAAAATGACACTGGCTAATTGCTCTTTTTTTGAGTTGAAGAGAAAGTAGTGGAGAGTAAGCTGAGATGAGTCAAAGGCTGAAGTGTAGTATGTGCATCTGCTGTCTTCTTACCAGAGGAATGTTAGTTTGTCTCTGCAAGAGGGGACTATAAAAATCAATTCTGATCTGCACTCAATGCTAGTTTTCCTCGCGGCAGGTTTTGGTATCCTTAACTTAGAGCTGCCGCATCAGCAAGAGCGAGGGATTCTGAGTGATGCCTTAAGTTGACTGTATTATCCCACCTCATATTCTTGTGCAGTCAGTTTCTGAATACATGTGGCCTTGAAGTCCTCATCTGCAGCCCAGGACCCGACATACCTGGTCATCCAAGGAGTGAACTACTAGTGGTTCTTGTAGGGATTTGGGTATGCTGGAATTTTGAGGGCTGTTTCTCTTTTCTTTTGATCAGTCTGTCAGTTGGTTGCCTCCCACATGATCTCAGTTGTAGATGCTCCACTTCCAGATGGGTCTGTTAATAGGCACATAAACTATTTCAGAGGGTGTTGATTTGCACACAGTATGTGAAATACATGATCCTTGATGCAGTCAGCTTTCATGGCATGCTGTTAGTGTAGATGACAGGCTGACAGGCCTGTTCCACGGAATTTTGATCGTTGGTGTTTACTGAAATTCTGCTGTCGCTTAAGTCAAGAGCACAAATACTGTTCAGATTTGTTGTGGTTTGTTTTGCTATTTAAAGATGATACTTACTAAATACACGGAAGAAAGTTTGATCTCATGCAGTACCTCACTGAAGCCATATCTATACTTATAGAACTTAGATTCTGGCTTTAGGTCATGTATCAACACCACTTTTCCAAGTAGCATTTCTTTATCAATAAAATTTCAGTTGACTAAGTGGAACAGAGCTGCTTAAACACCAGTTTTGTCGCTGAGCAAATTTCTCACATCCGAGTAATGCAGCTACATCAGCTGAATTTTATAACATAAAGTTAAAGGCATCTTTTAATGTTTGTTGATGGGGTTATATTCTCCAGCATGCTCAAGACCCCTTATAAGTGTTAGACCAGCAATAATAGATGGTGACAGAGAAAGGGCAGCAGCACATTTCAGGGAAGGTTCCTGGTGTATGGTTTTCCCATGGGTGGTGCAGAATGCTTGTCTGTCTTCTTCACCTCCACATTTTGTGTGCAGAGAAGTGTATGTCTGTCCTTGCTGTGTGATAGTATGTTAGGGACTGGTTCTGCCTGAGTTTGGATACATTTTTAGAGGTTTACTACATCTAAGGCTTGTCAGCTTTTATGGAAGTTTACCAAGTAGGATTGTAGATGCAGGTGATGTGATTTATACAGTCTATTTGGATTTTCAGGAAGCATTAAAAAAAAAGTACCCTACCAGAGGCTTTTGAGGAGACTGGCAGCTTGTAGCATAAAAGAAATTTCTTACATGCAGAAATAGTTGAGCTGAAAAATTAAGAAGAGGGCAAAAATACCAAAAAAAGGAAGGGATCAGAAGGGTGGCACATGAGCTTCAGTGTACACAAAGGTAAGATGATGTCTTGGATAGAATAATCTAAACCAGTGATTCTCAACCAGTGGTCCGTGGGCCCCCAGGGGACTGCGATGTCGTCAGAGGGGGTCCACGAAGGCTTAAAGCAGGGGTGGGGAACGTCCAGCCCAGAAACATTTGGTCTGGCCCATGGCAAGCACTGCATCTCCTTTTCCCACAGCCCCCTCCCCTCAATGCTCCTCTCATAGGCAAGCCCCCCTGCCCTGACGTGCTAGTATATTTGGTGCTAGTATGGTTGGTGGGATGCCCTTTAACTAGGAGGTTTTTATCTTAAAGACATTCTCTTAACCCAACGGCCCTTTTTAGGGCCACAACGGGGCTGAAGTCTGTTCCTCCAAGTGGTGGCCCTGGACCTGTAAACAAAAATATATGGTGACTGAACACAGACAAACAAGGGGGGAGGTGAGAAAAATTGTAAAAACTTTTCATCAAATTTTAATGTAAAAATTAGCATCGAATTCGAAAGTAGCACGTTAAAATACCATAAAATGGGCCATCTGAGCAAGAAGAGTGTTGATGCTATTATTTTAGATTCATATGGAATCATTGCAATAAAGATATTATTATAGCAGTGTGTGCATTAACAGATTAACTTATTTCCCCTTCTCTCCAAATTTGAAGACCCTGTATGAGAAAATTGAAATAAATTTTTGATGCAGTCTAGTGCTTTAAATCTTGAATTAAGTCTTGGTGGTCCGTGGCCACGAAATATATTTAAAGGGGGTCCATGGTGAAGGAAAGGTTGAGAACCCCTGATCTAAACCATGCTCACGTGGTGCTGAACTCACAACTGGCAGCCACCACTCAAGAAAAATCTCTTGGAGTCACCACTGACAGTTCCCTGAAAGCCTCAGCTCAGTGTGCCGTGGCAGCCAGAAAGCCAGGAACATGGTGACTGTCCTCAGGGAGGCTACCAAGGAAAAGGCAGAGAGCACCATTTTGCTGCTCCAGCTTGGTGTGCCCACAGCTGGGGTCGGGTGTGTGGTTCTGGTCTCTGCTTCTGAAGAAAGATACAGTGGGTTAGAGAAGGGCAGCCAGAAGGGCCAAGGGGATCAGCTTCCTTAAGAGGGAAGACAGGACTGTTCACATTAGAGAGGAGACGGCTGGGACATGATCAAGACTTATGAAATGAAGGCAGTGGTTAAGGTGAGTTATTAATTCAGTCTTGTGGCGCTGGCATGGGGCTTGCCGGGACTGGTGGGAGGGCGATTTCAGGTGGATATAGGGAAGGACTTCAGCGGGGGTGACAGAGGGAGCTGTGGGGGCAGAGACTGTGGGCAGGCTCAGGAAGGGATTAGAAAAACTCGTGGGCAAGAAGTTTGCTGAGGGGCTGCTAAAAGGACTAGTCAGGGAGGTCCCCGATGTGACAGTAGTGGCTGCTGGGGTGTGTGTGGGGAATGGGCTAAAGGAAGCAGCCAGGCTCCTCTGCTGTCCTGAAGAAGGATCTCTGACTGCCACTGTTGAAAGCAGGGGGCTGGGCCAGCTGCATCAATCTGATCCAGGACAGCAGTTTCTGTGAACTTATGATCAGTCTTTTGAGTGGAAGAATTTTAGTTCTGCAGGGCTCAGTTCTGGATTCTGAACTGTTAGCATTTCCATGAACAGCCTAGAAAAGGCAGGGAGCAACAAGGTGATAGTGTTTGCCGAGACATGGGTAGTAAAGATAAGGTCAACTATGAAAAGCTGCAGAAGGACCCTGTAAGACTGAGTAACTGGATAATATAATGTAATGGCACATGAATTCAGTGTGGGTAGAGTGATTCAGATAGCATAAAGAGAATCCTGACTTCCCATATGAAATACTGGGCTCTCAGTGATGTATGATGAATAGTTCCATGAAAATGGAACCACAATGCTCAGCAGCAGGCAGAAAGGTAAACCAGGTAGTAAATATTATTGGAAAACAAATTGAAGAATTACTGTTTTAATCCATAGTTCACCTCAGACACCCTCTGTGGTTCCCTCACTCTGTCTCCCAGCTCAGAAAGCATATAGTAAAAATGAGTGAGATTTGGAGAAGCAAAACAAGAATGGTCAAAGACACAGACCACCTTCAATATGAGGCATGACCAAGAAAGCTGGGACTCCAAAATGCATCCTGGAAAGGGATGTCTGACTAGGATATGATGAAGTCCTGTAGAATCATGAGTGGCATGAAAAGAATGGGCAAGGGTTGACTGTTCATTCTTCCAGCAGGAGAGCTGGGGGTCCACAAGTGAAGCTAATAAGGCCCTGATTGAGCAAGTTCAAAAGATGTGGTTCTTCACAGGTAATTGGGTTGGAGAACTTATGAGAGTATGTTGTGGATATTAAAAGTATATGTGTTGAAAGGGAAAATGGGCAGATTCGGGGGGGGGGGGGGGCACTGAGGGATGCTAAATACATAGGAACCCCATCCAGCTGCGAAAGATTTTGAATGGAAAAAGCAGTATTACATATGCTTGCCCTATTCTACTTTTTTCCCTGGCCTTTGCTTTTGGCTGCCATTTGAAAAATGATACTAGGCTGAAATGGACCTTTGCTGTGATTGGCTATGGCTACTTTTATGTTAGCTTCTTATTCACAAGAGTAATAATTGACATGGACTTACTTCTGTACAGTGTCTCTTCACCCTTTCTCAAATAGAACTGAGTATCACCTGTCAAATCTTTTTAAAGAAACACGGGTTTTACTGTTCATTGTCTGGACACCAGCTTTCATGTTGAATATCGAGTCTTTTACGGATAAGTTACTAGTATTTACTAAGTTTTCTAAAGATGGAAGCGTTCCCTGTACAAGTGACTTTAAAAGTGACTTCCTGTAGAAGTGTCTTTTGTTTCTAGGCTCAGCAGGATCCGTTGATGCAATTGGTAAACATCAGTTGAGCTACGTCACTCTCAGGTTCCGTAATTGCAGTTTCAAATCCATGAATGTCTTTTCAGTCATCTTCCATTACATTTTTGGTTAATTCCAGACTCTGTGCAGATCAGGAGCTTAAGGGTGGCCTCCCTGATTCTCCTCAGACTTGCTGGTTGCCCTTGGAACCTGTAGGCTGCTGGTTTACCCCCTTCCATCCCTTAAGACACAGTGTTGGGCAGACACTAGTACTACAGGTTTGCTTACATGGAGAGATTTTTTGAGCCTAAGCATGGTGAATTAACTGTTTATGAAAAATAGCATCAATATGTATATATTAATTAGAAATACAACCTTAGTACTTCTGCTGTTTCATCTTACCATGTTATAACGTGATCCAACATGGTACAATTAAGTATTTAAAGTCATACTGTGTTGTTACAGATTTAGAATATTTTAAAGAAATAAATATATCTGTTAACTATTTGGCTTTGATAAACTGGTTTAATGATTTACTGGGTGAACATGAAAGTTTTGAGCATAAATATCTGTATCCAGCAGTCATAGTAAGAGTTGTGTATCTGACTGACAGTGTTAGTTGTCCTGGTATTATTTGTTGATAGAAAATAATAACTTAATGAACAAGCAGAGCAATATTTTATTTTAAAGGTAAAGTCAAACATACAGTTATATATAAATGACTTATAAATTTAGGAGACATCTGCTTTTTTAAAGTGACCTGCTTCTCTAGCCATTAAACTTTGATTTGATGTTGCATACGTTTCTAAAGCTATGTCATTAAGGTTATGTATGACTAAGAGCATGTAAGCTATTATACACATTATAAGAAATAAAGTAAGAAAATATGGACTGTATAATAATAAGCGGTTTAGTGACAGGTTCTTAGTTTGCTTTGTTGCTGGAATAAAGCTGACTAAGCTCTGGCTTCTGATGATTCCTGTTGGACGCAGAAATCCCATTTTAGTAAACTTCTTGTCTCAGGCTTCTTGTTTGTCTAGGTAAGGACTGGGCTTTTTTGGGGGGCGTGTTTTGGTTTCAGTTTTCGAGTTTTTTTAAGAAACGGGCATAAATGCCTACTTTTTAAAAGGAAATGCCTTTGTCTTCAGAGCTCAAGCCTCATACCGAAGGCCTCATTTCCCTAATCCCAGATCGGAGCTTAAACGAGAACGCTGTTTATGCCACAAGGAACAGCAGCTTGGATTTCAGAATTCTTTTTTACCAAGTTTTATAAAGCCTTGTTTTCAGGCCTTCCGTCATTCCCTTCTCCGGAAAAGGCGAGCACCCCACCGTGTCGGAGAAGCGGCCTGTGTGGGCCGGCGGCTGCCGGGCGCGGCCGCTGCCTCCGCCCGCGCGGGGGCGCTGTGCCTCCAGGCGCGAGGGCGGCGCGCGGCCCGCGGCGCGTGGCCAGTTCCCTCCCGCCCGCTCCGGGCCAGGCGGGAAACCAGCCCCGGGGCAGCGTGCGGCCCCGCCGGGGTCTCCTCGGCAGCGCGCAGCGACCCGGCGCAGGAGCGAGCGGGAGCCCTGCCAGGGCCGGGGAGAGGCCGGCAGTCACAGCCGGTGGAAGGGGTGCAGGAACTTTCTGTAAAAGCAGATGTGTTCAAGCTGGCCTCAGTGATCAGGGAAGTACTGCGGTTATTTACTGATTTACCTGAGCCGGCTGTGGGGAGTTAAAGTTACAGATGGTTTGAAGAAGGCTGTAAATTGCCTTGCTTCCTAATAGTTCTTTTGCCAAAGATGAAAAATGAGCGAGGTTCAAAAATACTTAAATGTATATTTGACAGAAGTTAAGTGCACTGAAACATGTAATGCAACCGAATTCCAGTTAAATGTAGTAAGGATAAAATGTTTGTGAATCTGCTTTATCAATAAAGATGTTTTAAAAGAATGATCTCTTTCCTATCATTCCCTTATTTTGTGTACATAAATACACAGTGCATGTGTATTATGTTATCTGAGGAAGCATTCTGCAACCCTGGCTTGGCACGTGAGATCGTTTGCTTTTTATCTTCTAATGTTGACATACTATACAATGATGAGCAAAGCGCACCGTTTCTCAGTGCCATTGTCTGCTGATCCATAAATGAGCAGCAATAATTATTCTAATTTTTTTCATAAAGCACTTTGTAGCTTGTATGTGTATATGTAAAGCACTATGTATATGCAATGCACCAAAGATGCTACTTGCAGGATGGTTCTGACATCAAAAGAATATACCTGTATGTCTTGTCTGCAGAAGGGAATGGCAATGACTGAAGACAAATGGCATAAGTTATATTCTTGTATTACCACTTACCCATGTGTCTGGCTAGAGATCTGAAAGGAGAGATAGGTCTTATGAACCTGCTGCGATGTCTTGAATCCAGGAACTGTTAGGAAGGGAAAATGCTGCAAAATGCAGCTCTGTGTAAAACAGACATCGTGCTGTACTGGATCCGGGGTGCTGCTTTTAGCAGCAGATCCATGTTAGTAGAGCAATAAAATGTTCCAGTTGGACTGAATAGATAAAAGTTTTTAATAGAAGATACAGACCTCTCAGTGGAACTCGATGTAGATAATGGGGTTCTTTCCAAACAGATATGACAATTGATCATCAGATTTTTTACTAACTATAACATTTATTCAGTTGAATGATTTCTTAGTAACTTACACATAAATACAAGTGTGCATGAAAACTTAACAAAGAATTTCTCCCTCAGCCTACATAGGAAAGGAAAAATTATAATATTGCTGGGTTTACATTTCAACATCTGATCAGTGTTCAGAGGCTAGACAAGGAAGGTAACATGGGTTTGTTTTGGTTTTTTAATTATTAAAACACACCTTTTAAAAAAAATTATCTTGTATATCCAAAGAGAGTTTATGTTCACATAGTGTTTTTAGGGGAACGATCACATTTGACCAGGAAACTTCGCCTTCAGAAAGCGTGGGCTTACAGTTTAAGCAAAGTACTGGAATGTTTTTCATTCATTTGAAGACTGAAGAGGAAGAGCTCTGCCAGCCATTGCCACTCTCAAAGTGTATTACTGAAAGAGGAAGCTGTTTGCCGTGAAGGAGTTGGCAAATGTAGATTTTGCAAGTAATGCATGTTATGTGTTTTGCTGGCACTGGGTGGGGGATGTTAGTTTGTCTTGGTTTTGTTTTAGTTTCCCTGTCTTGGTGGTGGCAGTTTCTCTGGTGGTAGTCTTACTGATGCTTAGGTTCTAAATGTCAAAGTTTGTATTAATATTGAGAAATCTCAGGTACTGAGCGATCTGATACTGTTCCGTTATCCTGACATCTTGTTTTAAAATAAGGACAATTACTTCAGTTTTTCTGAATGTTCTTGGAAATAATGTGGTTTTGCAGAACTGGTATATCCTATGTAGCAGTGACTGGGTGATTAATTACAACTTGTCATGTTCGTTAATATTTTTGTAGTGGAGAGACTGGTCCCATTAGTGATTCTCTCACAGTCTAGGTGTTCCCTCCTTTTTCTGGAGCTGTTTGGTAGCTGTTGAACTTACTGAGAAGGTGGAGACAACAGCATATATTTCCTGTAAAATAAACATGTCCACGGTTAGTGCAAATTTAGGACTAGTTTAAGAAGTGACAGAACTTGCATCTAGCTCTATGGTTTGAATTATTCAAGATCACTCCTGGCTTCTGCAGGTGTGAACATGTTATACAACAGATCAGCATGTGACACTGAGTTACCATTGTACACAGTACAGTGAGAGACAACTGACTTCTAATAAATAAAAGGAAATTATTCTTACAGAATCACGTAATATAAGCATTCCTTTTGAAAACAGAACAGTTCAATTAGATTTTCTTATCCTGTACTAGCCTTCATGTGTCATTGAAGAAGTGGCTTACAGCATAATTTCTAAAATTACTAATAAAAGTACACTGTGCTCAGGCTATATCCATGTTGTATAAATTTAACAAAAATGTGTTCTTACATTATGCCTTTCTAATGGGTATCCTTCTTGCTTGGGAAGACGTCTTTGAATTTACTTTTTTCCACAAAACTAATTTTCTATCAAAGTACCAAGTTATTAACAGTAAAACCTTTTTTTTGAAACAAAAGTATAATTTAGAAGATACATTTTCAGTAGATAGTGATGCATTTTTAGAAGCAGTCACTTACTGAACCAAATTAGGTTTATTTAAATCAATATTAGTAATTTATAGGGTTACTCAGAATGCTCACTTCGCAATACTTTTGTGTCTTGTTACTAATGCAAATCTGTTTGTCCTAATTTGTGCCTGTGACATTAGTGCTTAACGGTAGGTGTACCAGCTTTTCAGCAGATTCAGAGCTGTTATCTGATTCACCTTTCAGAAGCAGTTTAAAGAGAATGGCTAATGCTTTGGAATTTTGTTTCTAAATCTGCTGTATTAGATACTCATTACAGCAATAAGCTTTTTGATACACACTGTGGACAGAAATGTAACCACTGTATGTTTATTCAAAAATATATAATTTAGTCGACTATTGTAATTTTTTTCTAAGTTTTGTTAGACAGGGAATTTTGCTAAACTGGGTTAAATCTGAGGTAATTTGGGGACTGGCATTTTGAAGATGATGTATATAGTTAAGCTTTGTATGCAGTTCATGTCTGGCATAGGTTAGGTAGCCATATGTGAAGTAGAATTGTGTTTGTAGAAAAAATCTTTTTAATCACAAAGATAAATCAAACCAGATGGTCCAGATTTTTTTTTTTTTTTTTTTTTTTTGGTGAGTGCATTTGCTTAGTCCGCAGTCTTCAAGTGTTGGGAAGAAGGATATGTTGCGTTTCTTGTCTTTCTTACTGTGAAATACTAAGATTTCACTTTAGTCTTCTACACTTCAGTGATCAGTTCAAAAAAATTCTAGTGATAATAAATTCTGAATCAGAATTACTTCCAGTTACACTTTCTGGTAACTGCTAATCTTTGGGCTTCCTTTCCTGAGAAGATAGGGCGGTGATGGGTTTTTCTAATAGCTAAAGTTTCATCAGAGTTGTAGGGGAAGTGAGGGAGAATTCTGTAAGGCTTTACCAGACATACGCCTGGAATGAAAATCTAAACATTAGCTTACATTTAACAGAGCGTGCCATACTGTTTCGCAAATAGCGTAAGTCTCTTCCAGTATAATATTCTGTTGTAGATTTATGTTAGGCCTTGTTTTATTAAACAGGTTTAAACACTCAAACATTATTTTACAACCAAAGCACGATCTTTTTATCAAGTACAAGTAGGGTTTTGTGCTGTTGATAAGCTGTTACTATGGCTGATAATTGGAGGTTTTAAAATGATTTATGGTCTTGCTTTAGGAAAGATTTAGTGCAGAATGTAAAGGTCACAATCACATCATACAGAAACTGGGCCCCATATTTTTCTCAGCAAAGATTGGACTAGCAGAGTTGAAGAAGAATTCTTGTATCATTTATGATTTGAGTGGGAAATAGTCAAGAAATTGAAATTGCTGTCAGCTGGGAATCCTAGCTTTGTAACATCCAGGGTTTTGTAACATTCCTTAGAAATATGAGTAAGTACATTGCCCTTTTTTTCTGTGTAGGGTTATAAGAAAGCTGTTAGTGGCCTAAAAGACACCAGTCTTGCATGAAATTTTTTACAGTACATCAGTGAACCCGGCCTTTTGCTGTTGGAGATGATTGTGGAAAAGGGTGCTTGAGCCGGTGATATACCATCATGTGCTTAAAAACATACTTGCAGCCTAGGGGAATGTACTCTGCTTAAAATCATTCCTTATACAGATACTAGGACGTGGAAGTTATTCCTATTTCTTTCTCTTCTGTGTCCAAGAAAGAAAAAATGTTGTGCATTCCTGCACTGGGAAACTAGACAGTGTTGATACATGTAGCAGAATTTGTCCAGATAGGAGATACAACCTAGTGAAGTTTAAATATGATTTATTAACCTCAACAGCCCCAAATGCTACAGCTGTTAATCGGACCAGTGTGTAAACGTTTGGAAATTACTTCTGTAGGTACTTTGATCTTGAATTTGATCTAAAACATGGGGGAAGAGCTATAAAATACAGACATTATAAACCCTCAAAAAAAAGGAGAGGTTTTAAATCGAATTCTTTGGCTGCTGGCCATGTTTCCATTCTCCCGGCTGAATGAGTGCACTGGTGTGGAAGGATACCTTATATAGATTAGTAAATTTAAATCTACGTATAGCAGTCTTAATAAGAGGTTCGTATAGTTAATCAGAACACTGCTACATCATGAGCTGAAAATACAAACCCTGGGCAAATGAGATACACTGTTTCAAGTGAAGTTTCAGTTCAATTTCTGTTCAAACCTTACCTAGTAAAATCTCTTCTTGTCGCGTGAACTGTGTCACGTCTGTATTGAGATTTCTTCTAATGATTTTTTTTTTCTTTTTTGTTTCCTCTCTGAGGCTTTGCTGCTCAGTCTCCTAGATGTTTTAATTTCTTCTTACCATTGCCTCATGCACATTTTACCATTCTCTTTTTTCCTTATTGTTTTCAAGTCATCTTTTCTGTGTCCTGTGAGCACGCAGTGTCATCATACCCTCATTATTTGACTCATCCTTAAAATATTCTTCTGCAAAACTTAAATCATAGTTCATGAAATATTCTATATCATGAAATCCATGGTGAAACAATATTTGTCTTCCTCTTTTAGGTCCTGATACAGAAAAGGACTTAATCTTTTATTTAATATTAAGCTAGAGAAGCTACATTTGTGCTTCTCCATATTGGGGTTCTAGTTGAACCCACAGTAGCTCTGTACTTGATTTTACCACTGTCCTCCTTTTACCCACTTCCAGTTTTCAAGCATTTAGTAATCAAGCATTTTCAGCAACTGACTGCATCAAAGTTCAAATTCAGATGGTAGAAATCCCACTGGAGTAGCTTTGCTTATAGCTAGTAAGAATTGCAGTTAGCGTCACTATATCTGTTGACTGAATTGTTTATAGGATCCTGATTTGTGAAAGGTGATTCTCTTTCAGTTCTGATCTACAGTGTTTTGCCCTTTAATATCAATACTACTACACTGATCTGTTATTAGGTGAAAGCTAATCACTTGTCTTGCATTTGTGGCATTGATCTTACTGGTTTTCTATAATAAGGAAGATTTGCTGCTGTTTCCAGAGGTGTGAGTAAGACTGAAAGGAGCTCTTTCCGTATGTGCCAGAAGGGAATACAGCAGACAAAGTTAATAGGTATGACAGGAAGATTTTGGATTTGGTTTATAAGCTAGTTCATATTCTTGTTGTCTACCGAATATTTGCACTGTGTTTATTTGCCTGGTTTCACCATCATTTCTTCCCACTTTTACTTGCAGGTTAGTCACCTACTCCAGAGAGAATCAGAACAATGTCCTACGTTTTTGTAAACGACTCTTCCCAGACGAATGTGCCACTGCTGCAGGCTTGCATTGATGGAGATTTTAACTATTCCAAAAGACTGTTAGAGAGTGGTTTTGACCCAAATATTCGTGACAGCCGAGGCCGAACTGGCCTTCACCTTGCTGCAGCCAGAGGAAATGTAGACATCTGTCAACTCTTGCATAAGTTTGGTGCTGACCTACTAGCCACTGATTACCAAGGTAATACAGCCCTTCACCTGTGTGGGCATGTGGACACCATCCAATTCCTAGTTTCTAATGGACTTAAAATTGATATTTGGTAAGTCACTTTTTTTTTTAACAGCACATATTTTATAATATATTAGTCTTCTGTCACCAGAGCCTTGCATATAAATCTGGTGTTGCTGAAATGCTATATTTGGTGCAATTCAACTTTTTAAAAATATCAATTAAAACATAAAATAAGAAGTCAGGGAAACAATAAGAGGCCACTTCTGCTAGTCTGTGCAACAAGTAAAACAAATAAAAATAGCAGCTGCTGGTGTGGGCTGCTGTATCTAATTCTGCCTCACTGATGACATTGCTATCCTGGTTTGGCCAGACAGCCAGGTGTGGGTGGTTGGCACCAAAGAAAAAATCACATTGACTACTCTAAAAGAATTTTCTTCACACAGTTCTATTGTTTTAATTGTTGTACTGTATAAGACAAAGAAAATACAGTATATGCATGTGTCAGTTCATTCCCATACTCCTTTGGTAACAATGCTTCCTTTCAGTGTTTTCCCCCACCCTCAAAGTCTGTGACTCAGTCCTTCTTTTAAATATTGTATATTCTTTCCTTCTGGCTTCCAGCAGCTGTCAGATGCCAGCGCTCAGATGTAAGCTCTCAAGCTGCAAAATAACTAGCTGTTTCATTGCAGTAACTGAATTATTTTGTTTGTGGAACTTTCTGTATATTCACAACATGTGCAAAACCAGTAATAACTTCAAAACGTTGGTTTTTTAATCTGTCCCTTTTTCACCTGTCCCTCGTTAATGTTTTCAACTCAGCAAAACTAGTTATTGGCAGACCAGATTCTGTATGGGTTGTGGGCTGTTTGTTTTTTTTTTCCTCATTTCAGATAACTGTTGAAAATCCCTAGTCTGAAGGCAGCTCTGGTCCTATTCAGTATTATTTTAATAGTAGTGGAAGGACCATCTGTATCTTATTTCATTTTTGCCTGATGTCCTTATACCCACATGGAAAAGGAACTATGAGGAACCAGATTGCACAATTCCTTCTTGAAATTAAGCTTAATCTTGAACGTTGCCATAAATCTACTGTTTATTTTTTGTTATAACACCCAGAGATTCCAGTTAGATTAGAATACTAGGAATTTTGATTTTATTTTGAAGAAGAGTTGTGCAATTTCAAACCTAATATACTGATTTTCTTCTATAGCCAATTACGCTATAATGTGTATAGATAGGAATTTCTTAATGTCTCACACGACAGAAAATAGTTCTGAGGATTTACTAAATTGTGATGTGTTGTGCTGAGTTGTCTTGTTACAAAATTTCTGTATTAAAAGTTTCTTTTCTTCTTATGTTCTTTTGTGGGGTTATTTTAGCAATCACCAAGGTGCAACACCGCTTGTTCTTGCAAAACGAAGGGGTGTGAATAAAGATGTGATTAGACTGCTGGAATCTTTAGAGGAGCAAGAGGTGAAAGGATTTAACAGAGGAGCTCACTCAAAGCTGGAAACGATGCAAACTGCTGAAAGTGAAAGGTATTTGCAAAACAAAAATAATTACTAGGAGAAATAATGTTTATGGCTTTTAGATTTTTGTAATTGACGTGATTGTACCTCAGAACAGATATCACATTAGGCCTGGTATTAGACCAAATCAAAATAAAATTTTAAATTTTGGAAAAATCGAATTAAGGTAAAAAAAAGTTTTTCTATTGTTATTTTCATTTTATGATGAAAATTTTTAAACATAGTTACTCGTTTTCCATTACAGACTCCCCAAAATACCACTTATCACAGAGCCAAAGGGAAAATGGGGTGAATGCAAAATGCCAGTATCACAGGCTAGCCTGACGTTCTTTTGATAAGATGGATTGTCTATGCGAAGAAGGGACAGCAGACTTTTCATCCATCTGAACTTCAGTAAAGGATTTGATACAGTGCCATATATGAAATTTCTATCAGTAGTAGTCCTGGAAAGGATGGAGAATAAAATAAGAATTTCGTGGAGGCTAAAAAGGTCATTAAAGGAGAACTGAAGATTTCAGGAAAATTGCTGACAATTTTAGGGAAAGTATTGGATTAGAGGGAAGTTATTAATGAATTCTTGAAAGTCTGGTTCTGGGACTGTGCTTACTTAAAATTTTCGTAAATGATACTGGCATAGAAAATAGAAGCATGTTAGTGATACTAAGAAGTGAGATATAGGCAACCCAGAGGAAAATCTGGGATGACAAGGGAGAGGAAATTAATAGGAATAAATTGTGATTCAGTAGCACAAAATACAACTTCATTTACCTAAAGCTGTATGCCTTAAAATGGGAGTTCCTCAGTGGAAAGGCAGGGTATAGGAGAAAAGACTTGATGTATTAGCTCCAGGAGTTGATGGTACCCTGAAAAAGGCAATGAAGTCCTAGAATGCGCAAAACAAGATATTTCCACTACATAAACAAAACTGTTAGTGCCACTTTAAAAAGCAATGGTAACTTCTGCTGTGTAGTACGTTTTATAATGCTGTTGAGCCCCATTCAAGAAAGTTTAATTTATCCTTTAAGAAGCGTGGAGAAGCATTACTTCAGCGCTCAAGGGAGCAGAGCGTCTGCTTGTGAAAGGAGGCAACTAGAGCTTGTTTTAGCCCGGCAGAGTGAAGGCTGAGAGGTGTGTGATTGCTGACAAGAAATACTGGTTTTGAACAACATGAAATAACTGTTTAAGACAAAAGCTGATGATAGCACAAGAGCCAAAGGATACAGATAAACCACAAGTACTTTTTTGATTGAAAATTGGGAGTGTTTTTTTACGATGAGCTTCCAAGGCAGCCTTCTTGTAGGATTTAGATGAGGCAAGAAGCCTCACGAGTTTCAGAGGAGGCTAGTTCTCTTGCAGAAACCATTGAATTGCCAGTAAACGTGACAGAACATGGAACTGAGATTAATAATGCAAGAGATCTTTCCAGTACTGTTTTATTTTGGTTTTACTTTATATTGGAAACAGGATATCAGTGTTGTTTGGAATACTTGCTGTTCTACTGAATTTATTCAAATTTGTAATTTTTTTAGTATTGTCTAATAATTATCACAAAAGACAGGGAGTTTTGTCACATAATTCTTGTTCAGTTTGTGTCAAAATGTACACAGCCTGTACTGTAAATGAAAATTAAACTGTGTAAATGGAGTTGTTCTCTTGAGTAAAAAGGTGAAACCAACAAAATTACATATATCATGCCTAATACTCCCAGTGAGCAGGTTGGAAGTTTTCTCATACATTGGGTCACCCCACTTGTCAGAGAGAGCGTTTTAAGCCCTGAAATAGAAAATTTAATATTATTCTCAAAATTACATGGGTACAAATTACAAGAATTTGTGCATATTACCTTTGTGACTTAACTAAATTTTATTGAAAGGTGCTTGCCACACAGAAATGCATTTATGCTTTTTTTGTTTAAACATATGGACCAACAGCTCGGCCCCATTTAAATTACAATTTTTGATTTAATAGTGTCCCTTTAATGAACGTAGCTTCCTTTCTGTTATTTGACCTTCATAAACGTTACATTGTTTGCTTTGGCAAGGAAGTCAGCAACTCTCCTTGGGGAGAGGCACAGAGACATAAACAGTGCACTACCCAGCTTGTTTGTGAACATGTTTAAAATGTCTGAAATACATTATTTTTGAAATAACAAATAACAGATGCCTACAGCAGCAAAAGCAAGTGAGCTTGTGTGCTGTTTGCTTTGTAAATAAATAATGGCTTTGTAACGGCTGGCTTTTCAGACCTCCACAGTTTCACTCCTCCCTCTCAGTATTATTTTCACATTTTAGAAACACTTAGATGAATGTCTTCTGTCCTCTCCCCCACTCCCCGACTCTCTTACATTATGTATGAACCTATGGAGAAAAAATGGTTGCTCTTTCTGAAAACAGTCTCTGACTTAAGTTTTCTGCTCCTTATTACATACAGTTGCTGCTGCTCTGGAAGCAGAGGACAAAGCTAGGTTCCCGAGTTGAATTTATTTTCTCTTCCTTTGCACTCCTGTCAGTGAGGAGTGGCACTGTGCTGTCAGGAGGCAGAGCTCGCTCTGTCCGTCTTTTAGCACAGACGTTCTGTCCATCTACACAGCCCAGCATGCCCCGTGACTGCACCCACAAGTGCATCCAAATGTGAACTTCCACGTTGTGTTGGAAACAGAAGAGAACATCTGTCTGGGCTGTGTGGCACACGCTCTTCTGTAGGATGCATTGCTGCATTACCATTTCTTAAGCAGCTGTAATTCGTAATAAGAAAAAATATTTTGAATAAGATTGATTTTAATTGGGTTGCAATATAAAATAGCAAAAGTGTTTTCTATGTACTCTTTTGTATTTAATGAGCAAGCATGTGATCTTTTAATTTAAATTGCATTGCACCTTTATTTAACCTCTCTGGTTATGTATTAACTAGTTAGTACTTAATGAGTGAGTAGTTATTTTCTACACCAATGGCTGTCTTTTATGAAACTCTTTGTTTTGCTTGGGAAATTATAATAAGCAAGGAAGATGACTAAATCCTGCAGCTATGGGCAAGCAAAAATAACTTTACAGCAAGGTAAATATTTAAAAAACAAAAAAGACAAGCTGTTTAATAGGCATTTTCTGAAATCTTCAGCATGTGATGCTGCAATACTTCAGCAAGGTATGCGAGTTCAGGCAAATTATTCTTCAGCAGCTGTACTTCTTAAGAAAAAATACCATATGAATAGTGTGAAGTTTTTTCATGGCGTAATCTTAGAAGAGAGGTTCATAAATGAGACCTTTTTCTGATAACAATCATTTGTCAATTTATTATTGTCACCAAGAACAATAGCATTTCTACAGTTAATTTTGACTTGGAAATTACTTTTCCCTGAAATGTTCTCTTTTATTATTGCTATAAGAGATATCTAGGAATATGGTAGCTGAAAGCAGTTAGAAGGGAGGAAAAAACCTGGTTTCTCTCATCTTACCTTCTGCTGTTGACATCATTGTGTACGTAGTTGGCTTCACCATTTCCTTTCAGTGCTTGTCAGAATCTGATCCTGTAAACACCTGTGTATGTAATTTCACTTAAGTGAGAAGTAGTAGGACTGTGCAGATGGCTAAAATTTTACCTAAGTGAAATCAAGTAATGAGAAACTTTTCCTAGTCTTTGTGAGGTTTTTCTTACAGCAACAGAGAAGGTTTCCTGTTTTAAGCCAATTCTGAAACCAAAAAAACTGGGAGAATGATACAAGAAGCCATGCAGTATTTGAAAGAGCTTACGTTTTTTCTAAAGGTGATCCATTGTCAAGATGACTGCCTCGTTCTGATTTTATATTTGTTTCTCATTTAAAAGTAAGAGTTCCAGTCCCTAATTTATAGTCTGACAATTTAAGGGGGGCTGATGGATTGGTAGTGGAATGTTTAAACATCAAAGCGGTTTCTGAATGCCATATGGCAGAAAACACAGCAATGCCAACTTGTCTTGAAGATCAGAAAGTTTCTGAATTTCTTGTTATCCAAATTTATTGGTTTATGTGATATTTTTATGCTAGAGGTCTCTGTAAGAAAGACATGCAAGAGAGTAAAGATCACTACAGAGTTCAGAATCTAAATTATATTGGTTAAAGTTTCCATTTTATTCATCAGAGTTTATTTTTAAATCATGATTTGTTTTATTAAGAAGATCTGTGCCCCCTGAGGTTTTATCTTACGCTTCATTAGATTTTACTAAGCCATATTTAGTAGAAATTATGAGGATTGACTTTTGAAGGCTTCTAGGTGGCAAGCCTGCAAACTCAGTGCAGTTGTACAGATGCAAATATCATTCTCTTTACACAGGTTAATAAAACATCCTTTCACCTAAATTAAGTTTAGAGTTAGGAGTCTTTTCCTGATCTTCTTTGTCTTGATTTAGCAGAGGCAATGCTATAAATCTGCAGGTGAGTTTAGTTTTTAATTTAGAATGTTTCGGTTGGTCTTAGGAGGATTACTGTTGTATTTGAAGGTGCATTCTTTTGCTCTGATGTATTTTTAACTTTAATCCTTCGTAGTGCAATGGAAAGCCATTCCCTCCTTAATCCAAACCTACAGCAAGGTGAAGGAGTTCTTTCCAGTTTCCGCACGACATGGCAAGAGTTTGTGGAAGACCTGGGCTTCTGGAGGGTGCTGCTCCTGATCTTTGTCATTGCTCTTCTGTCACTTGGAATAGCGTACTATGTTAGTGGGGTCCTTCCTTTTGTAGAAAACCAGCCTGAACTGGTGCACTGAAACAAATGCAAAGAAGTGCACTGTGCTTTTCCCTGTTCTAATCTTATTTTGAGCTTCTTGGAATTATTCTCTTGGTGCAGGCAGTGGCAGCTGTATATACTGTTTGCCTTTTGTACTTATTATTAACCCTTTTGGAAGAGGGATAAATTAATTTCAAGTAAAACACTAAATTCTAAAGCATTCCTAAGCTACCTCTGACTTACCTTGACTTGCAAGCAAGATGTGAAGATAATCCTCTCTGTTGATAAAATATTATGATTAGAAAAGGCCTTTCATAATGAATATTAAATTCCTTGGCATGCAAAATACATCCTAGTACAGAACCAAATTTGATTTATTTTCCCTATGAAGAGAGGTAAATCTGTTGTTGGATTTTTTTGTGTGCACTTCAGTTGAAAGAAAAATACTGTTTTAAAAGTCCTCCTCAAGAAATCCAAATAATATAATAAAGCATTCTGATATATCGACAGTAATAAGCTGCAACTTCATAGTTCTTTTAATGCCTCCCCATAGTTTCATATCTGCTACTTTATAAGAAGAATTAGTTCAGGTTTTACTATGACTTTAATGTATAGATCACTCCTTTATTTATTAGGCTAATGCAGTGTTTCTTCCCTGTATTAATTTAATGTTGTTAATACCTGCCTGAAGTAAATTTTTGTAGAACAAAGCTGTTTGTTGTGCTTTGGTAGTAAAGTTGTTTCAGCCTTAGGCTGAAGATTTTGCCTTTTTGTTGAAATGTTACTAAGCAAACCTTTCTTTGTAAGGGTGGTTAAAAAGTGATCTAGGTGTTCTGCTCTGTATATAATAATTCTGTAAGGTAATTTCTTTGTGAAATATGTAATGAAGGGTGATTTTTTTTTTTCCTCCCACAAGGACCAGACTGAACCATATGATTGTATTGTTTTCATGTTTGTGGAGAGGACTTGATTGAATAGAATTCCTTTCTAGAATTGTTTTCCATGTCAGCATTTACAGGCTTATGAATTATTTTCTGACTATGCAGAATAAAAGTATTTAAAATGTTAATATTTAGGAACATTGTATGAAAAGAAATCTTGACCCATTCTGTGCTTAGCTGTGAAATCCTTTGTTTTTAAATAATCTAGGGTTATGAATCAGTGAGATACTCTTTTATGAAGGCTAAAAAGGTACTACATACTAAGTTGGAGGTTTTCAAAGAAAGCAGATTCTCTCCTCCCCTGCTGATTAGACATTTAACTCTCTTTGTTGCCATTGCCTTGAAAAATCCCAAACAAAATGAATGCTGCAAACCTAATGAATTGATTTTTTTTTAGTCACTCCTAAATTGTTGCTAAACAACATCAAACATTTATGAAAATATAAATTACTATAAGTATTGATAGAAGTAGCATGCATCTCTCTGTTCTGCTATCATGTATGTTCTTCTTTCTTGTTTATCGGTTTGAGTGAAGAGGGTGGTTGTGTTTGTTTTGATGTATGACATGAAGGCACTTCACTGAACTGGGCACTGCTCTAAATTGCATCTGAATGATTCTTGATCTCATTCCTTAAACTAGAGGTTCATGAAACGATACTTTTGTAGTAGCCACAATGCCGCAGAAAGGAAAGCCTCTTAAAAACAAAACAAAACAAAAAGCGGAGCATACTCCTCTTATGAATATTTCAATTACTGTACATCTGTTCAGGAACAGAGAAATATAAACTCATAGTATAACTAAACTTCTATTTACTTCTCTAAACAAGTACATTTCTGTTAATAGTACTCTGTATCGTGAATAATCATATTGTCTTTCAGTATGTATTATCTGCGTAATTTGTAATTGTATTCTCATTATGGGTGAATGCCACAAATAAATATATGTAGTAAATATGTTTTGGTTTATTATTACATTAGTGCAGCGGTAATGATGCTACCCCATTTGACTGAGTTTATTTGTTTGTTGCGCATTGATAATGAGCATTTCACAAGTGGGGCAGTTCCCTCCCTGAGAAATGGCAACCACGCTGTTGGTATAAATGAGGTTTTAGAGCACGGTTTCTTTAGATTTGCCTCTTTTATCTTCAGTATTGTCACTGAATCAAGGTTGCTGTCTGTCTGTCTTTTTCTCTTATCTAAGATTTCAGGTATTGAACATGTGTTCTAGAGGCCCCTTGAGATTTAAGATTAACTATGAAGGGGTACAAAATAATATAACCAAGAAGGCCAAGCCTGAGCCTTAAGTAGCCTTTCCTACTTTGCTGTACTTTGTTTATGCTCTATGCATAAGCATTTTCGAAACTGCACATTGAAAAGGTTTGAAAAATCGTGTGTGTGTGTTCCAAATTAACGTATGTCACTTTTTAAACTGAAAGAAATCCAAAGCACTGTTTGAATTTCACTGTGTAATGACTGCTACTCTTTGAAATAAGGACGTAATAAACGTCTGACTAAAAGAGGAGTTTGTTCTGTATATACCTCTGTTATTGAAAAGGGACAGCTGTGCCTTTCAATGTATCTATAAACATTAACAACTTCCTTTTCAAAGGTTGATTCTAAAGAGTGAATTTACCTCCTGTACGCTAGATTTCAAGGAATACAATCTGTCTTTCTTACAGGAATAGAAAGAGGACTTTAGCCCACTTCCTCTTGAATCTGTTGTCACAGGGAGTTTCACCATTTCAGCATAATGGCAGAGATCAGTTTAGATTGGCTGTAAGTCGTTAAGATTTCTTTTACTTACTATTGCAGTGGTGTCTAGATACCTTGATCCAGGGACTCCACTTTGCTAGGCGCTCTTCAAATCCAAGACAGATTGTTGTCTTGAGCTGATCTCGGACTAATGAACTAGAACAGAACAAGGAATTGAGAGAGAAAACAATCATGGAGGGATGAAGTGATTTCTTCCAGTGTCATAAAACAACTTGATGGACAAGATAGTACAAGGTAAACTGGAGTGTAAAATGGATGTGTATAGGCTACTCTGCAGTGGGCCGTCCCTGTGCACACATTTATTCCATGGCAAGATCACACCTATCTTACCTCATAGTATCTTGTTCATGTACCATATCTTTTTATCTTCAAGGGTTTCTGTTTTCACTCATATTGGTACTTTGCTTTGTAGAAGGTTTGCTGTTGTGTGACTGTCATGGGTAGGTATTGTTTCTGGTTGCCACAGTACAACAGGTAATCATGAAAAGCTCCTATGAGAGAAAGAACACGGTTTCACTTTGAAACAGATCGAGGCAGTTTCTGGATCTGCAGCTGATCTGGAGTTTGATTTTAGCATGAGTCAACTAATCTCTCTGGTTGTTCTTAGTATCTTAAGTAAGTAAAAATGATCAACTCGCCAGTGTATTGTAGATGGGCTAGTTAGCTAGGTAACTCTTTGCCTAATTAAAATATGCTTGGTCATAATACGTTAGAGAAATGCAAATTAAGTAATTTATTCAGAAATCCAGTACCATCTTTTTAAAGTAGTACTTGAAAGTACAAATTGTAAGTGAAAACTCTCCTGCAAACTCAAAAAAAAAAAAAAAAAGGATAATATTGTCTGTTGTCATATTCAGAATTTTCAAAAGTCTAGCATATATTTAAACATTACCTGAAGTTGACTTTTAACAGGACTGATTTCTTCCTCAGCTGACACACAGGTTAGCTTGTTTCTGAAGCCATTTTTTTCTGAAGTTGTTCCTAAAGCCAGCTCTTTGTTAAATTAATATTTGAATTGGTGATTAAAATAAGTCTTAAATGATGTGAGAATTAGGTCAGAATGCTTTTCCTTCATTCAGTGTTCTTTTTTTACATTTCAACATTAATCCTTGTGGATTGGTTATTTGGGATACACTTTGTAAAATTCCCTAAGGGATCCAAAATGTTACAGAAATTGTTGTTGCCAATTGTTACTACATTTTTCATCCCTGGTGTTGGGGCTTTCTAGAATTCAAACATCATTGCAGAGCTGTAAACTTTGTAAGTGCTGAAGTACTGTTGAATCATGAATCTCGAATCTCTCTTAATATTATTAAATTAATTTCTGGTGACAGTAGAGATAATTCTGTACCTGCACTTGCAGAGCAGTATGATGCACCTGTTATCTGAAACATATTTAAGTACTTCAGCTGATTTTAGTGTTGCCTGGCATCTTTTGTACTGCCCTTACAAATGCTTCAAAGGAAGAACACTTTTAAAATATACAGTATGAGGAAACAAATGCAACTAATTGGTAGTTCTTTGCTATTTATTGCCAGGAAGTGAAGTGTTCCCAGGTTCACACTGCCAGAGAAATCTGAGATGAAAAGTAGAAGTCTCCAACTGACAGTGATCTGGTATAGTCTGTGCTGTTATGCAAAGCAGAACTAACGATCTGATGTTGCAGCTGAAGCAGTCTGTGTGCAGAACCCTGGAAAATGTGTCTCTGCTGTAGGCATTTATAGTTTTTAAACCATTGTTGTAACTAAGCATTAAGCAACCAATATTTCCTAATGACTATGATGAGACAAAACTATTGTTCTTCATTACTGCCAAGGGAATGGGAAATCTACTGGAAGTTGCCATAACTAAAAAGCAACAAATCAGAATTTCTTCTGAAGTCAAAGTGTGAACAAGTCACAACTGTGGCTTCAAGTGGCATGTTCTGTCTGTGTGTGATTTTAAACTACCTTCTGGGAACAGGAAAATGAGGAGACATTTGGAACAGAATTTGTTGTGTGGTATGTATGGTTTGCAGAAAATAGGAGGGAAATGAATGCAGTGAGCCAAGGCAACAACAAGGGAGGCAGAGCAGTGTGATCCCTTCATGAATCACTGCTTAAAGGCCAGTCCCAATGCTTGTAAGAAGTGCAAGGAGTGACCAGTAATAGCCTCCTAGCAGGAGAAGGATTTCACTGGCTTGTGATTACACCATCTCACAGGGGTGGCCATGCAGCCCTGCAACCTGAGCTGGCCCTTCTTGACTTTCAACGTCTAGAGCACTGCTATTTCAGACAACTGCATGTTTGAATGTGTGCCTACAGTAACAGCTGCTCATGTGGAAGCCGAACTGGTTCCTCTTATACAAGAATCTTTCTGCACATAGGTTAGCAAAAGAAGTTTTACCAAATGTGAACAGAAGCTCTTTGTAAAACATTAAATATTTCTGGTGTATTCAATTATGTTTATCTAAATATCAGAAGGCAGGAATCCAGATGAAGGATCGAGTATATGCAATAATATCTCATTTTCCTTTGCTAAAGAAAAAAAAATGGGTAACATTCTCTTAATGCAAAGCAAGAAGAAAATCATAGTAAATTTGTTTTGAACTGTGGAATATGAATTCGTTATTGAGTCAAATTCCTTAGTATAAGGAATTTTTCAAATAACAATCTCTGACAGGTAAGTTTTCTAGTAGAAAGGCTGACATAGCCTTGCAGTGGTGTGAATATAGTAACATTTAAAGGTTGTGCTGGCTTAATGAAGTGTGCATATTGAAACAAAACTAGTTAATAAAGAGAGTGGATTTCTGCTAGAATGTAATAATTGAAATGCCATATGGTCATCCTCATACTGTTGTTGTCTCATTTCAGGCTGAACATCTGGCTTGGTTTGTTTTGGTACAGATATTTTCAGACAAAAAATGAAGTATATAGACATGCATAGGTTTAAGCCGGCAAGCACAGTTTCTGTAGCGGACATAAAGAATAGTGGAGCACGCCACTGAAAGTCATGACAGCTTGTATGTGGACTGCTCAATCCTGCCAGACGTGTTCCTTACAGAACTGGTCTTTCTCCCATTTATGGTACTGGTTTGAACCCTTGTGTCAGTCAGTGAACACCAGTGGTTAACATGGGGCTTGAACTGAAGGCTGTTTTCAAAAATTTTAATTATAATAGAAGTCAAAGCTTTATTCTTTATTTCAAAGTTCAATGATTTTTTTTTTTTTAATCTAATGTTTACTAGAATTACAGCCTGCAAACGTGCACAGGTAATGAGCATGTGTGTGTGCTTACTCTGTGCACTCTTATGCCAAAGGAGGTTTAGGAATAGCAAGCAAGGCCTCCAGTGAGATCTGTTTGAAGTAAGTCTGATCTAAGGAATTCTGGTTTTTGTCATTTGTCATCAGATTGGTATTTAATACACCACCAGCTCTGTTTTTCTGCATTGCACTGACTTACTGACATATTTTCTTGGTCTCAGTGATACAGTTTGGGAAGTGTAGATCATGTTACCTACCTTGCAGAGGTGTGCTTCATCCACCAAGCACCATTATTTTGATAATAAGTGAATTCTTCAGTTTCAAAATGTTAGTCAATTCTCTTTAGTTTTTAGTTATGCTGTCTGCTTTGCAAAGCGAGCAACTTATTTGCTAGTACGGTACAGCTTGTTTCACTAAGGACTTGGTTGTTTTGTCCACTTTTCATGTGAAATGCAACAATGGTTAGGGGAACTGTTGGTCTTGGCTTAACCTGGTCCTCCAGAGAGCCTGTGCAGATGGAGCAAACACTTTGAGGATTAAAAGGTGGTCTGGCAATAAAGCTGGAGGTATCTATTCCCTGCATTTTCAGGCTTTCCAGGACCCTTGGAATTTCATACTGGGCATTTGGAGTCCCTCTGCCAGAAGAACAATAGCTTTGTAGAAACTTTTGGCCTTTATGTTCTGAAATGTAAAGGTGTACAGTTCTGAAAGCTCTTGTCTTCCTCCAGGCAACAAACTATACTCTAGTGGAGCAATTAGGAATACTCTATTTTTAAGTCAAGAAAGCAATCTAACTGCAAGTCAGTTTTTAAATCTTAACTAACATAAGGGTACAAGTCCACTGACTTCACCTCCTGCTGGCACCCAGGCATCTCCTACTTTATTCCCAGTGTGCTTCCCTGCCCTGGCATTAGCGCTAGCACACATCTGACCCCAAGGTCCTGAATTGGGAAGTTGTGCCAGTTAGCCCTACCAGAAATTTATTCTCACTCCCACTGCATTCTTCCTAACTCTGCCCCTCCCCGTTGTTTCATCTTCTGCCCTCCACTCCGTGCCTCTGTCATGCCTCACCTAGGCTTGAGATTTACCCCATTTCTTATGCACCAAGGATTCTGTTCATAAAACAAATTTCTTCCTGTAACTTCTTTCCATTTTGTTTTCTTTCACTGCTTACAGCACACTATCCCACATTTTATTTGAGCTGTTTTTCTTTACCAGGTATCTTTATTTGCCTAGCCTAGTCTATGCTGAAAGCTCTTTATGGGATGGAAGATATCATATTTTGAAGAGAAGGGTTATCACTTGGCTCCAGTTCACCTGTTCACTGCTACCAGTAGTAGTAATCTTTTTAATTTATGCTTTCCTGTAGTAAGGATACAAGAAGCTAACCTTGTTGTATGAGCCTTGTTTTCAGTTTTACTTCCTTTGTCTAATGCTGTAGTTGATATGGTACTTTCATTAAATCAAACTAAGTCATGTGTGGATTGCTTCAGCTTTCAATAGAAAATGTCCAAAATCTGCCCTGTGAACAAGCTGAGCTTGGTTTAGGTCAGTGGATATGAGGAATCTGTGCACCACTTGTGAGAGTCTCTGGGTAGTGGGACTGGATGGAGACCGGTCTCTGCTCTATGGAACCAGGGTGTTGTAGCCTCTGGACTCTTGCAGTCTACAGCAGCAGCACAGATCACAAGAACAGCATACAGGGATGCCCCAGGTTTATCATCCTTCTTTTGGTTATGGCTCCATAATAGTCTTATGCTGGGTGTATAGAGGATGCTGCAATAGCCTCTAGAGTGGACATACACCACTAGAGATACTCCCCTTCTGTTACAAGACTTTTGACATAGGACAGAGTTAGTCTGTCAAGGCCAAAACAGATGTTAGGAGATGAGACCAGTGTGGTTCCTAGTTACCAGCAAGTGTCACTGAGCTGGTAGAACCAGCTGTGCATCTACTATGGGTTATGAATATACCTTGGCTTTTTCAGCTGTGCTCAGTCACTTCACAGATGAGACAAGGATGTGCACCTGGTGCAGCAGCAGGAAGGAGAGGAAGCAGAGTCGGTGCTGTGTAGTCTGTTATCTCTGCATGGCCAATTAGCAAGCAGGTTGGAGGCCACAAACCATATGTGAGAGCCACTGGTGCACAGGTTGGAGCTTATATTCTTTGTAAAAAATATTTTATGTAACTTCCCCTGGTTTGGGGCTTTTTTGTAGGCAACCAAGCATTAGTATCTGAGGTTCAGTGCAACTTTTTGGCACATGAAGGAAGAATGCTGAAAGTAATGGATCAAATCAAAAAGAGTAAGGAGAAAGATTCAGAGAGAGAGATTAGCAACTTCCTTAGAAACTGCAGATGTTTCTGAGGAAAACTGGGCAGATGCAGACATGCTCCTGGCAAAAAGAACAGGTTTGGGGAAACTCTTTTCATTTTCATTCTTCTAGTTATAGATATCTAAGTGTCATTTTACCGGAGCTATCAAAATGAGCAAAACATTCCCAGTTTTGTAACAAAAACCAAGCAGAACTAGATTTTTTTCTCTTGACTAAAATTGGTAAGATTTTTATTGTGAATTTTATTTGTAACATCATTTAAGACGTTTTTGTATTCTGGGACTCAGAAGGCTGTGTTTCTGAAACGATAATGCATAGCAGGAGTAGTGTCTGGTTCTGACTTAACTACCCGCAGAGTAAGTTTAGAATGTCAGGTTCTAAATTAAGTATCAGAATATGTGATTTCCCTGTCTATTTTTTACATGTGGGTATTGGATCAGGAGCTCGTTCAGCTGCTTGACTTTAACCAAAGCCAAGTTCAAATAGGGCCATTCAGTTCTTTATTCTCTTCTCTCTGGGTTTTTTTTGTTGGTACTTTGTCACTTGAATCTCAATCTCTCCAGTCTCTCAGTCTTTCAGTGCACAAAAGAGATTGTTACAGGTACTTAAATTTGAATCTGCCAGCAATAGGTTGGGATTTATCCCACGACATAAGTTGCATAAGCATAAATGAGATGCAGTCAGAAGAGGGTACGTGGAGCAGGCAGTTTGCAACTTGAACTGCACTGTGCATTAAGGCCTTTACAAGTCCTGTCTGATTATTCAGGGAGCTATGTCAGGTTGGGCATCTCCCTTCTATTTACCTATAAAAGGAAATGAACTTTTTATGGATGGAGACTCTTAATGGAATGGAAATGCATTCTTTATTCCCACTCCAGAGCCAGATTCCAGACGGTCTGGTTATAGTATTGTCACGTAATCAGCACTTCCTTTCACTCTCATCTTGGTTAATGTCTGACTTAAAAGGTCTTTGAAATTGCAGGGTCAGTTCCATTTAATTTTCTTAGTTTTCCTAAAATATTTAATCTTTAAGAGGAGTAAATTAATGTTTAAATTCTTAAGGGTGGGTTTTTTAACATGATTCAGTACGTACAGATAGGTCCAACACTGAGGAGCAGACTTATAGAGCAGTAGCATTGAGATAGTCTTCCAGAAGCTGGAATAACAGTACCACTGCTGGTTTCTTATGGTCTTGTGGATGCCAGGATCTGCATGGAAGGGAACAGTTCTGGCTTCTCTGAATGTTAAAGCTACCTTGGGATAAATCTCCATAAATGTCATGTGAAATCTCAGACACATACTAGGTTTTCTTTATACTGAAAATCTCATGGCATAAGGCTGTTGTGTCTGACTTTCAGTTTTGTTAAAAACACTGTCAGAACAATATCTCCCTCATGTTATTCTAGTGCTCCTGTTTCAGGCTAATGGGCTTGTGAGGTGTGACAACTTAAACAGAAATTGACTCACATTTCCTGAAGGGCAGAAAACATTTATTTTTTAGAATTAATGCTTACTTTATCTGTAGCTTTTTTTCTTTTTGATTCTTCTTGTCCCTTAAGAGTTCGCTGGAAATATGCATTCCACAGTGAGTCAGCATGGCCTGCTGGACTGAGCAGAAGGCAGATTTGGGAGTTATAAATCCAAGCACTTACTTGCTGTGTGGCCTTAAAAACTTACTTAACCTCTGCTTCCCCACCAGTAAAATCAATGTAACTTCAATTTTTGAGTGATGTCATCATTAATATGCATAAAAAGACTTTGAAAATAAATACTGGTACTGATAGCCTGTGGGTTTTTTTGCTCAAAGTAACTGTATTAATTTTACCCAATATGTTCTAAGCATAATCTAATGACAAAGGGATATATATTCCTTGATATGTCAATTATTAATCTCATAGTTGTTTCCTATTTTTTCCATAGCACTCTTGGGCATGCATGAATTACAGACAAAAGCTCTGATCTTATGTCACTCTCCGGCTGAGACTCCTGCACAAGTGTGTGAAGTCCCATTGATTTCAGTGGCTGTGGGCAAGAGCAGCTGGTGTCCAGAGACGATTTAGATCCAGAATCATGGCCAAACATGGAAGACCATCCTGTTTTCAGCTAGGCATAATGGAAATTGAAGAAGACTAAAGTACAGAAGCTAATCCAGGTGTCTGCCATTTCCTTAAGTTTTTAAGAAACCCATTCCCAGGGTCAATGCCTCTGGCTGAGGTTCAGTGTAGGCAGAGTAGGAAGGATTGTGACCAAGCCACTTCCCTTTCTTCTTTCTGGTGGATGTAAGGGCTCTCACATTTCCCTGTTGAGCAGGGGATCAGTTTTCATTCTGGAAACAAGTTTGGCAGCAAGAGGATGTATGAGCTATGGAATCAGAGCTTTGGAAGGTCTTCAGTGACAATTCTCCATTCTTGGCACATCATTTAATGACAGCACTCGATGGCCAGGTCCTAAATCCAGCACCCAGTCTCAGAAGTCAGGCCAGACATTGCATGTTTGTGTGCAGGAAGCTAGGGGAGTGCTCTCCAGCCGTGTCTTGGACTAGCTGTGGAACTACTTTGCTCAGACTGCTCCAATCCCACAATTATTCGAACTTCCACAGGGTGAAGATGAGTTTTTAAAAAGAGGCTTCTTTCTTTGTCCTAGCGTTTCCAAGTCTTACCCGTTCTGCTCACTGGATTGCCAGTTCACGCACTCACCCAGGATCATATATTAAAGACCTTATACAGCTCTCGTACAGCCCTTGCCAGCACCTGGTCCTGTGCAGCAGAGGTTAGTCCCACAACCCTTGGCCTTGGAGGAGGCAAGTTGTTCTGAGAGCAGACAGGGGCTGGTGGCCCAACATGTCTCCTGGTATCCAGAATGAAGAGGCTCAGGAAGCTTCAAGAATAAAGAACTAAAAGCAATCAAGAATGAACTGAGAGACAGGAGAGAGGAAGAGTAAGGGGAACTCAAGGTTCTGGTGACAGGTAGTACTTTACGAGGCTTTATTTTGGCTAAAAACTCCTCATTGCTTGCATCACCACTATGCACAATGATAGACTGTGGGAACAAAATGCTGGTGTTCTAGCTGCTGCATTGTGAAAAGCTGCCAAGAGATGTTGCCTTGATTTTGATGGGGCTCTTGGTACAACATGGCTAACATCAGAGACACACATCTAGTATGGAAACAGCCAGGCTAAAGAGTGTTCTGAGGACTATAACAGTGTAAGTTAGGCAGTCTCAGAGCTCCTGTGTAAGCTTCGTTGTTTCTGTTTTCATTGCTTCTATTTTCTTTTGTGTTGTGCTTTATAAAATATCCTTTACCACAGATTTTATTGCACTGGGCTGGGGCAAGGTCAAGTGTGAACAATCTGAACATCTCTCATTGGGTGTTAATGTCTTAGCCTACATTGGCCACATTGACCACTAAGAGATTGACACTTGTATTGATTGTTAAATTTAAAAATAATAATAATTATGATTCTAGAAAAATCTTTCTTCCTCTGCAATCAAAGGTCCATCTTCCTTTAGAGCAGTTGTATCCTTTGCATTCACTTACTTGGCTGCTTGCTCATCTTTCATGAGGATAAACATAGAGTTTGGGGGAATTTCCCAGGTGGAAACTCCCTGTTCTTCATGAGAACAGTATGTGCAGCGTTAACTGTGTGCAACAGCCACTTCACCTTACTTTCAATCCAGTATAATTTTTATTAGCTTCATTGTCTTTCTTGGGGGGAAAAAATAGTGAGAAAAGGATTTACTAACCCCTTATTAGTTGTACAGATTCCAATCTCACTTTCCTCACTGTAAATGCAGAGTAACTCCACTGAAGCAATGCTATTACTCCAGCTTTTGACTATGGAATTGCCCATCTTCATTGTCTTGAAGCATATTGTACATAGAGATATCCGGTTGAGATAATAAAAAAACCTGTCTCTTTCCAGCTGTGTGAATTGCAGGCAACTCTCCAACTGTTCACAGTCCAGAAAAGTATTTTTGGATATGGGCAGCTCATCAGTTCATCAGAGATACTGCTGTGCCTTAGCAGGGCAGCTAACTTAAGACAAGTAAGTTACCCAGTGGATTTTGTCTTAGCAGTTCTGTGAATGTAAATATCTGGTTATAATTTATGGTAGAAAGTCAAAAGGGTTGGAATACTAATTGACAGTTACTCTAGGAATGGGGGAAGAGGTGGGTAAGCTGAATTACGTTGCTTAAATGCTGTCACTGGTGGACTATAAGCATCTTCAAAACCCCATGAAAAGTGTAGATTCTTCTTCGAAAGACAAGATTAACTGTTTTCTATTGCCAAATACTCTTCAAGGAGTTGTTACAATTTGCCAACAAATTTCTTTGCCATTACAAATCACCAGCTCAGGCAGATTTTAGTCAAGTGTGTCCCCTTGTCACCCTGCTGCACTGTCCATGTTGAAGACACACCCCTTTTATTCTGCTAAAGCTGGGTTGTTGTTTTGTTGGGTTTTTTAATGAATCGTCTCTAAGATGAGATGCTTGCCTGCTTTTGCAAGTCTAGATGACAGAGTTGATCCTTTGGTTGAACTGTACTGATGAGCAGACTGAGGCTTTCCGAAGATCCTTCAGTTTAGGTCCATTCAGCTCTCTGTGACACCAAAATAAGCTTAATTTTGGAAGAGATGGTTTTACAGCCAAATGATCCTAATCCTTTCCTAAGGTATTTTAAGAAAAATATCTATAACAAGGGCAAAGTGCAAGACTCTAGGATGTTCTCTCAGTCCTTGCAGGTACAGGTACTAATGTGCTGGAATTCAGCAACAGTGCTTGTATTGGTAAAAAATGCTTGTAAAACTAAGAGGTGCAAGGTAATTCTCAATGCATGGAACTTGGCTACTCAGTGTTGTGGTGAATCTAGCTAAATTACGTATTTATTAAAATGCTTAGGCTCTGCTAGCAACATCTTTAGCTTTAAACTCTGAATGCGTTTTCTTTGTATTGGGAAAAAGAAAAAAAAAGGTAACTTGGAGTTTTAATAATGAGGTG
This sequence comes from Strix uralensis, assembly GCF_047716275.1. NCBI lineage: Eukaryota > Metazoa > Chordata > Aves > Strigiformes > Strigidae > Strix > Strix uralensis. Next base: position 151,504,697 of record NC_133972.1, on the reverse strand, counting down.
GTTTGAAGACTAAGTTCTGAAACAAGTCCTGAAAGCAGGAAAATTATTCTGAATAGCATATTAGAAAGTGGATGAAAGTACAGCCAGCTCTCCATCAGGAAGGGGAAGTTGGTTAGCCATCTTAGCTGAGTAGAAACCAGAAAGCCTAAATGGACTAGACTAGATGTCTTTCTGTGTAAAGAGTGACTTAGACCAAGTAAAAAGCCATGAGATTCAGGCAAGGAAAAATAATGTCTTGCTGGGAATAATGAAGTCCAATTCTTCCTAAATTAAAAGTAGAATTCAGTTCTGTAGTTCCCTCACTCCATTTTAATGGCACCCTGCTCCATGACTTTTCAGTGGCTTTGTCATTACTTTCCATGTTTATCGATCATTTATATTAGACTGAAGGCCTTTTTGTGAGAAAGCAGTATTGTCCTGTCATCATCACTTCATGGATATTAAAAAGGGAAATAATAAATTCTGTGCTGTTTTCTTAATTTACACACCAGGTATCTTTTTACCCTATGCTAACAATGAAGGACGGAGTCCAGCACAGATTTTATATGTCACAGGCAGTATAGTTCCAAAAAGGCTGATGTACATGAGATTATTATCGCAAAAGACTTCCAGAGACCTTGCAGGTACCTGATTCTTGAGAGGAACTGGCTCCTGTTCCAGCTAATTGCAATGCAGTCTTTATGGACGTACCACAAATTCCTCTGTCAGTGGATGCAGGCAGTGTGCTTCTAGAACTGTGCAGCATAAATGTTATGGGTCAAAGCCATTCTCTTTGAGCTTTGGATTGTGAAATACAGTAAAAATTCCTGTAGCCCCACTGAAATCCACCTCCTGAACTCCTGAACAGCAGAACTGGGTTCTGCTGGTGGCAGGTAGCGCGCTGTTAGCCCCAGCAGCCCGATCTGCCACTTGGTTCCTAAGCTGCTGGGATAGCTGGACTCATCTGAAAACTTTAGGTTGGTCTGAGTGCAAGGATAGTCAATGACTAGCACCGTATAATTGACCTGATATTGTAATTTGTCAGAAAGACAAATGTTGCTTTGAGGGGCAATAGACCCAGCCCGCTAGCTCTGAGTAGTGTCAGAAACTACACCAAGGCACCCTAGTTCTTCATGCCACTTGTTTGAAGTGGCACCCCACTTTTTTTGGACCATTATAGTTACTTTAGGAACAAAGATGTAACAGGTATGCACAGAGCTTTATAACACTGTGAGACAGACTGGGATGTGCGAAAACGAGATTTTTTTGTGTAGACAGTATTTATGTGCATAACTGTATTATGTTATAGAAAAGTACAGGGCAAGTACAGAAAGAATGTAAACATGGATGTAAATGGAATCTGCTAAACCAGTGCAAGCCTGGCTGGTGGATGCTGAGAAAGAATGCAAAAAAAAGCAATGAAAAAAGACAAACTATAGCATGGAAAATCAGGGGCCAGTTCTATCAAACTAAAATTAGACAAATATGAAGTAAATAGATTCACTGTTGGTGGAGTTACTCTGGCTTTAAATACCTGTTTCCCTAAAAGCTGTATCTGGCCTTAAGCACTGACTTCACGCTTCTCAATGGTCTTCTAGTTCTTGTCCTGAAACAACCTCTTTCTATCAGTATAACATGATTAATCATTTTACAAAGAGTATCCATGTTCTTTATCATATGCAGCCTAGTTCCTCAACTGAAAGCAGGAGCAGTTTGTGTTGGGCATGGCACAAACATCCTGTTCCTCCACTGCATGCAAACCCTATTCAGATGTTCCTCAAGTATTAATCACCACGGTACCCTAGAGCTGAGACTGCTGATGGCAAGGTTTGGTAATAATAATGGGTGTTTTATATCTTCAAGAAGTGCATCAGGAAGTAAATTGTTACTGGAGAGATACCAACTGACATTACAGGAGTTTTAGCCATAGTCTGAAGGAGTCAGCAAGACATTTTCTGTAGACAGCAGTGTTCCTGACCAGAGTTGTCTCTTTTCATGCTAAACAGAATGAAAAACACAGACCATTTGAGCTGACCTTCACATTCCTCATTCTCTGACAAGCATGCACGTACAACATTATGCTGTATGGACAATTGTCATCTTCCACCCCAAAAGTTACTTCGATCTGTTTCCTGTCTATGGCAGTAATTTGCAATCAACTTTGGGATTTCTTCTAAAGCATGTCACTTGTTTTCAATTTATAGTTTTTAAATATCACAAAAATATTTGCATTAGTATTAAATAATAACCATCACTCATGCTATCCAGCCATCAGGTACATGGCTTGCTATGAGGGTGGTCCGCACAGGTGAGGAACACAGTAAACCATGGCTCTCTGGGTCTCTGTCCCAATGTATGTTTTAAACTCAATGGCAAAAGCAAGAAGGTGTTTTCCACTCTAAGATACATCTATCTGAACTTACAGCAAAGCCAAATTTTACAAAGCTTTCATTCTATAGGGGCTTTTATGACTAGCCACATCCCCATCATCTTCGAGTGCATTCCAGTAATGCCTTATGCACTGTGCCTGACATCTGTCCAGTGGGGTTTGATCTCTCACTCTTGCCATGTGTCCATGCTTTCCAATTAAGCTTTTCAACAAAAAAGCATCAGTCTCTCTAGACTCTGCTTCCTGCTATTTGTGCTCAAACTTTCCTTCTTCAGATAACGCCCATTTTCATCCAGATACCCAAAGCAACTTAGCAGGCAACGGAGTAGCTTCAGCAGTTGCAGTTGCTGTGTGAGAAGATACAGAATTTTTTTCTCAAAATAGCTCTTCTGTGAACTTGTGTGGTATTTCCTTTTCCTGTCTCCTAAGACCTTGAATAGTTCCCTAATTTTGATTGTTGGAAAGCTGTCACTAAACTCTTCTCATTGCCTAAGCAGAAACAAACCAGAAATTTCAGTATGCATGACCATCTCAAAAACAGTGCCTGCTATGAGCCTATAATTCTAGGATAGCTCTTCTCATGGTGAGACTCAGTCCTGATGGGCAATGATGGCAGTCGAGCTGCATTGACTCCACTGTGTTTGACCCATTCAGCAAGGGAGCTTCTTTGTGTGTGTCTGTTGTGACATGTAGGGCTTTCCACCATCCAGACCTGCCCCAAATGCCTACAGCTAGTCCTCTAGCACCAAAGCCTCTTCTTCAGAAGTGGATGTTTTATCCTTGGAAGACAGCAACTAACTGTCACCAAAAGCCCTGTCTGCCTTTTTGGCACAGTAAAGATCCCCTGAGCTTTCTCAATAAGTTTTCTTCAGTTTCTTTGCAAAAAGCTTTCCCTCTTCAAGTGCAATTTTTTCCATCCCCCCTGCTGTCCCATTCAGTGTTAGGCGTGAATCATGGTTGTGAAGTAAATTCATCATCTGTTCAGATTGAGTTCAAAGTTTCTCAGCCCTCTAAATGAAACTGATGTTTTGCTGTTGCAAGGATGGCCTGGCCTAATGTGAGAACGGAAGGAATACAGGGAAATTTTGGGGTGGTCCTGAAATCAGACGTGCTGCTTCTGCCATTGCCAATGCAATGAGAAGAGGGGAGGGTAGTGACTGCTGCAGCTGGGTGGGCTGTCTTCATGAACCACAGGTAGCACAGAGAGGAACAACAGTCATGGAACTACACAGGCAAATGGAGAGAAACCTGAATAACCACATAATCCAATACCGCAGGCAGGAGTCTTGTGGAAAATTAGTACATTAAGAGTATTGGTCACTATAATTGCAGTTAGTGAGATTCATTAGGAACTATCACTCATAGTTATTCCTGCAGTATCTTTGAACTATGAGATTTCAAAACATCTACCAGGAAAAAAACCCAAAACAAACCCCAAAAAAACCCCACTAAGAAACCCCCAACATTTAAAAGGTTTTGAGCCCCATATCAACACTTCCCACTTGATATAAATAAGAACTCAGATAATTTGCTGGAAAATGTTACAAATATATTTCTCTCCAAAATTATTGTGTTGTTTTTTACACAGGGGTGCAGCTCTCAAAGCTTCTTACAAACACCCAAAAATCTTCACTGTGCCTCTGTAAGAAGATGAGATATGGCCTGGATAAGTGGCAGTAAAGTGGAGGGAAAATTGGCTGGACTGCCTGACTAAAAGGTTGGGATCAGCAGTACAAAATCCATCTGGTGGCAGGTGACACCACAGTGGTGGTGTCCCTCTGGGACTGATACTGAGGCCAACACTGTTTAATGCATTTTGGAACCTGTGGATGATACCAAATTGCAGGGATGTGGTTGATATGCTTGAGGGCAGGGCTGCTATTTAGAGGGACCCTGGCAGTGGGAGGAATTGACTAACAGGATCCTCATGACAATCAGCAAAGGCAAATGCCAAGTCCTTCACGTGTGTTGCAATAACCTTGTGCAACAGTATAGTCAACTGTCTAGAAAGCAGCTTTTCAGAAAGGGACCTGACTGTTCTGGTGGACCTCAAGCTGAGTGTGTGGCAGCAATATGCCACTGTGGCAAAGACCAGCCATGTGCTGGGCTATATTAGTAAGGGTATAGTCAACAGAGGTCATTCTTCTCTTTTATTCCACACTGGTGAAACCACAGCTGGAGTACTGTGTCCACTCTGGGGTTCCCCAGTTCAAGAAATTAGTTGAGAAACTGGAGCAAGACCAGCGGAGGGTCACCAGTATGGTTAGGAGTCAGGAGCACATGGTGTTTGAAGAGAGGCAGTCAGAGCTGGGTTTGCCCAGTCCCATGATGAGAAGGCCACAGGGAGATGTTTTTGCTCTTCACAACTCAGTAATAGGAGTCAGACTCTTCTGTGTGGTGCATGCTGATAGGATGAAAGGCAATGGGCACAAACTGCAGCAAGGGAAATTTGTTCAGGTGTTAGAAAGATCATTTTCACCATGAGGGTAGTTCAGCACTAGAACAGGCTGCCCAGAGAAGTTGTGTCATTTCCATCCCAGCAGATGTTCAGAACTCGACTGGACAAGGTCTTGAGACATCTGATCTTGGCTGGACTAACTTTGCATGGGAGGAGGTACAAGATGACTTCCCAAGGTCTCTTCCAACCTAAATAACCCCAATTCTAAGGGGAAGGGCTGCTGAGGGGAAGTTCAGCCCCACTAAAAGCTATTGCTTCTGATATGAAACCTACTGGTTGAGGGGGATGTGAAATGCTTTTCATACCATCAACGAAAACAGTTAAGATTTTAGAATTTTCAAATTCTTTTAGTAGGTCAACGCCAAGGCCTTTTTCAGTTTTGTCTGGTTTGGTTTTTGTTTCTCTCAAAGGCCATGAGAAAAGATTAGCTATTTGCCTGGTAATCAGATAGTAATTGAACCTGAACCTGGACCTCTTTCATCCAAGAAGAGTGCCCTGATCTTCGGGCCAGACCGTGTTAGCCTCCCTCCACTTTCCCTGGCACAGGATATACTATATCAGGAAAAGTAGCTCTGAAAAGGGTAAGTGAGGCATTTTGCAGGGAAAATAATTTAGTTGGAAATTTCTGACCAGGTCTATATGGTCCCTGCAGTGCAGGACCACACAGCAACTTTAGAACAAAAAGTAAAGAAAAAACTCACTCACCTTGCAACCAGTGTATTTCTGAAATAGAAGGAAATTGTGAAGACTAAGAAGTTGGCCAGTATTTTGGAATTAACACCTCTGAGATGTGAAATATGTCCCAAGACAGATTTTAATCATAAATGATAGAGCTTTGCTTTTGTGTCTCACCCAGTAATGATGTATTTGATCTGAGCAGGGACTTCCCACAGAAAAAAAGCAAGAATGAGACATCAGGCCTTCGGCTCACATGGTCATCAGGCATCTTGTGACTGTGGTGCTTTCGTGTGTGGCAAGAGGTGCAGTGGTAACTGCAGTTTTGGAGCAGACTGTGAGCAAGATTAAAATGCTTTCAGTGATAAAATCTCTGGTGTTACCTTTCTTGCATCATTCAAACAGTGCAGAGAGATGTAAATCTGTCATAAATATCACATCAAATCTTTGTTGGCTGCTTCTTCACTGCCTTTTTTGCCAGAATTGGTTAGTTACAGCTGGGAGATGCTCTTATTTGCACGATAGTGTCCTGGACATCATCCTGTCAGCCAAGTCCGAAAAGGTGACATAGCAGAAAAACTGGCCCTTGTGGTTCTTATTGCCTTTCCTTCAGTTGAATCCTGACTGCATTCAGCTGAAAATTTGTTATTAGATCTTTCCATTTTAATCTTCCATTGCAGTCATGAGCTCTTCAGGGCAGGCATTGCCCCTGCCTGGGTGACCAGTGCTTACCACAGCATGTTCCTTGGCCCCTGGGCACTACTGCAATAGAGTAATACATATCCCCAGCCATCCAGATGTCAGCACAGTTGTACTGTGGATAGTGGTGATAGCAAAATGAGAACCAAGAGGAAGTTATTTTTATGCTGCTGGCAATTACAGGGTATTTGGGGAGAGCATGTGGAACAGCAAAAGTCATGCTGCTATGCTGTGTGTTAGCTGTCAGTGTTATACTGTGTTGAATGTTACAAAGACTTTTTATCCAGTTCCCAAATTGTTTGGTGAATACAGGAAAGGTTATGCTGAATGGATTTGATGGTCAAAAATTGACCATCCTGACTTGTAGCTCACTGGCACTTGGGTGAGGCCCAAGGAGGCTTAAAGCTGTCCTTTGTCTTCACAGGCACATTTGGGAACTACCAAGGAATGTAAGAGCACTTGGCTTCCCACAGCCACTCTGGGAATCCCAGGAAATCTTTTGTTACAACATATTTGCTGTCTTGATTCTGATTCTGCTCAAACACAGATCCTGGATCCTTGCTTTGACCCCGTATCCCACTCCCCTCCCCGGGTCTTCGTTTCCTGCCCCAGCCGTTTGCACTGGCCCTGCACCCCAGCCCGCACCCTCCTTGGTGTGGAGGGGGAGGACGACCCTGCTAGACTGCTAACAAAGTTTTTTTCAGAAAAAGCTTCACCACATCCAAAGCCAGGATGTAACTCCAGAGAAAAACATTGTTTTCCTGAACGGGGCCGCTATGTTCAAATCAGGGAAGAAAAGTTTTTAAATAGCTTTAGCAAAGCCTGTTTACCAAGCCTGTGAACTCTCAGGCCATGAGAGAGAGCTTTTAAAATGCTCATGTACAGGAAAGCCTTTTGTCTTCAAGAGTTCAACACAGGCCCCTGTCCCAGCTGCACAGTCCTGCTTACCAGCAGGTTCCCATTCTTTGCCCCTCTGCTCTCCACTGCTTGCTGAAAGCGAAAGGTGCCGGCACCACGCAGTGACACAGCCGTCTGGTTTTGGAGTGGTTCTTATCTCGTGTTTATACTCTCAGTGTATAGTGTGCAGTGGCAAAAAAAGCCTGCCCCAAATCTGCCTGCTATGGCTGGCAACAGAAAATGTGCTGCCTGATGCGTTCAGAGGGGTGACTAAGTCAAAAGGGTTTCATTTCTTTCCATCACCCTGATTTTTTAATTTCTTCTTTCCCTTTTAATAAATCTTTAGCTTTAGAAAGACATTGTGTGTGAGAGGTTATGCACAATTTGCCAGGGGCTGTTAGTTGTTAAACTGTTAGCCTTAATAAATGGTTTTATCTCATGGTGATAAGATCAGTATTTCTGATAAGTCTGTAGCAATGGACATAAGAAACCCCATAACCACAGTTAAATAACAAGAGTATCTTACAGCTTGGAGCCAGGGGACAAGGTCAGGCACCCAACTGCCATGGCACCTTACATTTAAACAGTCAGCTATGCTGCTGTGGTAGTTGTCATCAGGGGCTGATGTTATACACAGTTATTCTCTCCTGTGGCTTCATTTCATGTCTCTGTAACCCTGGGGTCTTCACCAGAGAAAAAATCAACGTGATACAGTGAGGAGCAAGGCAGATATTTAGATATGTGAGTTTCTTAATTGTGTTTCTAGATTATCCAGTGTTCAGCGTTGAAGGAGATGGTCTTATTAAAAGAGCTTAACTTTTGAAGTTTCAGAATTTCTCATTTGCAAAACAACCCTATCATGTTCTTTTACGTTTTGTACCTGCAAGTAGATATACCTATATATAATAGTAATGTATGTAAAATATGCATGACCAGTTTATAACATTTTCATACATGGTCTTGTTTTTGGAAGATGGGTTAGAACGTTTTTATCTTTAAGTTAGTAATTTTTCTTACAGTGCAAATCTCCCCAGAGGAGAAGTTAGATTTAGTTTTCTTAAGAGGACCTCTCAGGTTTATAGCCCCCACAGGCTGTGTCCTATATGGGGACCATTTAATGGTGTTTTGGAACATATATCTACAAAGTTATCAAAGCTCAAATATCTGAACAGTTCCAATATAGACAGCCTCTGCTCAGATGCTCCACCATCCATCCAGTACAACTTGCTTCTCCTTCCTTTGAATCAATAATGGCTAATAAGGATGAAGGTAACACATAAAACTCCTTCAGCGTACTATTGCTGTTTTCTGGCAAGCTGTTAGCTGAAAGGAGGGACCCTGCAGGCAGTTTTTGTTAAGAAGAAAAAATAATGACAGTTTTTTTTTTAATGGAGTCCCTTTCATTTACAAAGCATGTGCAGAAGTCTGTTTCTTTTAGAGCAGAAGAAATCAAATAGGAGTGACAGCATCTTGGAACTGGGAACAAAGACATTATCTTTCAGCCAGAAGTCTGTACTAGAGTGGGGGGATTTTTCCTGCTATGAAGACTTCTGTGTTTGTCTGCACTTAGTTGCTATCTTTTTTCTCTGCTGTGTCTGCATGTCTTTTACATTCACACAAACCACCAAAGATAGCAAAGGAGCCACTCTGCCTTTGTTATGAGGTGAAATCTTTGTTGTTTGAGTGCTTCGGTTCCAGAAGGGAGCCCAAGCCTTTCTGTAATGATGGGAAGTGACTATGTCCAGCCCCTAACGTTAGTTATCATTGTAATAGCTGTGAAGGTCTGAGGGCACAGACAAGGAAAGGATTGTAGGTCGAATTTTTCAGGAGACCACCCTATGCACTCAAAAACTATACATAAATCTTTGGGCAACCAAGCTTTTTTAATAGGTCTGAGACAGAAACTGCAATTTTCATGGTACTGGTTGGGAATGATCACTTTGAGATCAGTTTACTTCTAATAAAATAATTTTAATAGACTAAGGTGATGACACCCATGGACCACAGAGGGTGTTGGCAAGGGGAGAGGTGATATGATTGGGGGATACAGTGACAGGTAGGGAGCACTTGAGGACTGAGAGGGATTAGCAGTTGAAGGATGTGTGAAACATCGCAGGATGACATGAAGCAAATGTCTGTGCTGATATGATTTTTAGTAGCTAGTAGAGGTGAATATTATTTCCTAGGCTCATTTTTTATAGGTCTTTCTCAAGCACTGGCAAGTAGAGATGTGCTAGTTGTTTTATGAAAAATATTCTCTCACAGGAAGCTGGGTTAAAAGTTGTCTTGGAGAGATCATCCCATCGGGCAGTGGTCCTGGGCTTGCTTCCTCAGAGACCGCACCACATCACAGCTGGAGTCTTCCCCCCTAAAATTCTTCTCTGGGAAAAGTAGTAGTAAGCAATCCAAAATACAGTCACGTGAATATTCTTGTTGTCTTGTCTTGTCTGATGAGCTTGTCCAGCCATCCCCAAGTCATTTTGAGTATCTTTTCTGACACATGAAAAAACACACTACTGATTCCCTTCAGGTTAGTTTAGCTTTGAGAGGGCGTGAGTGTGGTTATGTGTGGGTGTGGTGCATGGGTGTGCTTATCAAAATCAGATAACACCAGAAAACTAATTACAACTTTTAACTGTCGTTGCAATCTCTTCTGTGGAAGAGAAGTTTTCACATGAATATTTCTTGCGTTAGAGGTGAAATCAAATCCCCCTCCCTGCACTTGCTGTGTTTGGAGCATTGCCAAAAAAACTCTTTTAAAAAGGCATTCCTACTGGAATATGTCATGGACTATTCTCTCTCCCAGCTCTGACGGGCTTCAGATGGAGAGCTGGAATGCAGACCTCCCAGTCACACACAGGAGTGGTGGCATTCGGGGGGCTCATGTTGCAATCTAGAGAAAATAAGCATCAAGGCAAGGGCAATATCGCATGAAAATGACAGGGAGAAATAAGCAAATGCCATGTGCTGTGTGTAGGGAGCTCAGCAAATCCGCAGTTCTACAAATCTGCATTTAACACTAGCCAGAGCTTAAGTCAGTGTAATGATTAGCTAGGATTTACACATACATACCTCTACTAAAAAGTTATTTTTATTGCTTTTAAAGGTGATATCCCCACAATAGAATGGGCTGCCTGAAGAGTAGGGTGAAAAACAAGGAGAGAAGGAAACATCTGAGCTGAGTAAGGTGAGAATTATATAATGGAAAACTCTTTAAGGCAGAGCATTAGATGGAGAGTCCTCTTCATTAATCATCCCTTAGAAGGGACTATCCTGCTGTAGCTAGGGATCATTTCATTTTAGGTTCTTTGTTTCCTTGGTTTGTTTTAAACAAGCAGACCCACCCTCTCCCAGTAAATATTTCCTACTTCCTTTGGTGTCATGTCAGATTAAACCCGGAGTATCTTTTAGAGATAATGTGAAAATGGTTCTATTTTCACCGGGTTAGTGTCACGAATATCAACATACCAAGTAGAACAGACTGTGATAATAAAAATGTTGATCTCTGTGGCTGCTGAAAGAGCGACATTAAGTGAATCTCACTGGTATTTAATTTGCAAACTGAATTGCACCTATTTAGGGAGAGGAAAAACAGCAACGCTCATATTGATGAGAAATTCTGCATTTAAAAACACTCCTTATTAATGATTCAAAACATACAGTTCCTAGGAGCTGTAAACAAGTTCAGTATTCTGCACACTAATCCATAACCATTATCATATGTAGAGAACAAGAAGTTACTCACAAACAGATGTTCCCTCTGCCAAGCCCATTCATTTAATGCACATTTTACTTTCCAAGTCCTAGTTAGCAACTTTCTGTGGTGGGCGGATTACATGAAAGGATGGAAAAGCAGGGATTAGTTTGCCTGCAAAGGAGCAATGTCTTCATGTTTGTTCTGGAGTCTTTTCCATCTTGCCTTGCAGTGGAAGAGTTATTCATCTTGGGCTTGCTCTCACTGCCCTGGAGGGCACTCAGCTTTGTGTTTCCAGGCACTGTGAGGCACTATGAGATGCCAAACTTGTTCTATTACCAGAGAGCTGCATCATTAAATGTGCTCTCTGCAGTGACTGGTAATGAAGCCTGGCATTCACAAATGCTCATGCCCAGAGAAAGCAATTAGCTTGCCATAAGTTATAGGTGAGCTTTCAGGGAAAGGTATGCCAAAAGCTAAGGGTGGAGGAAGAATTACTGCTCAAAGCATAACTAATTTCAAAGTTACTTCATGTTTCTCAGGGCCTAGTTCAGTCAGGTGTTGAGTATCTCCAAGTATGGAGCTCCCATCACCTTTCTGGGCAACCTGTTCCACTGGTTAAGTACTCCGGTGAAAATTTTTTCCATATGTCCAGCTGGAATTTCTCCTGCAACTTGTAACCACATCTACTTTCTTTTTGCTATGGATGTCCAAGAAGCATGTAACTCAGTCTTCGCTGTAACTCCCTATTAGGTAGATGTAGGCAGCATGAAGACCCTCCTTCAGCCTTCTCTTCTCCAGGGTTAAAGAAATCCAGTTTTCCAGTCCCTCCTCCACAGTGTGTGCTGCAGCACTGTGACCCTCTTGGTGACTCTGTACTGGACTCTCCAATTTGTCGATGTTTTTCTTTTACTAGGAGCCCCAAACTGGACACAGTACTCCAAATGCAGTCTTGTGCGTACTAAACAGAGGGGTTCCTTACAAGGAAAAGGACTGTCATGAATTAAAAATCTGACCAGGCTGTGCTGAGCCCTCTGAGAATTCTATTACTTAAAGAGGGCTTATAAGAAAGATGGTGACAGACTTTTTAGTAAGGTCTGTTGTGATAGGACAAGCGGTAATGGTTTTAAACTAAAAGAGGGTGGATTTAGACTAGATATAAGGAAGACATTTTTTACAATGAGGTCTATGAAACACTGGAACAGGTTGCCCAGAGAGGTGGTAGAGGCCCCATCCCTGGAAACATTCAAGGTCAGGTTGAACGGGGCTCTGAGCAACCTGATCTATTGAAGATGTCCCTGCTCATTGCAGGGGCAGTTGGACTAGATGAGCTTTAAAGCTCCCTTCCACCCCAAACCGTTCTATGACTCTATGATTCAGTTAGCATGTTGCTAACCCTTTCTCTTACCTGAATACTTTTTGAGCAAGCCAAGGGAAAGAAGACAGAGCCAGACTCTTCTCAATGATATTTAGTGAAAGGACAAGAGACAATGGGCACAAACTGAAATACAGTAAATTACATTTAAACGTAAGAAGAAAATGTTGTACTGTGCAGGTGGTCTAACACTGGAACAGTTTGCCAGAGAGGTTGTGAAGCATCCATCCTTGGAGATACTCAAAACACAACTGAACACAGCCCTGAGCAACCTGCTGTGGCTGACCCTCCTTTGAGCAGGGGTGGGTTGAGGAGCGGGTCTCCAGAGGTGCCTTCCAACGTCAACTATTCTGTGATTCTGTGAGCTGCTAAGTGAGATTAAAGAAGCTATACATTTAGGGCAGGTTATAGGAGGAGGGTATTTCAGTTACCCACATTTGGATCAATGCCTCATCAACATGAGATACAGAGACAATAAATTATTGTTTCTTAAAAAATCTAGCCATAGAACCCACAAAAAGATGCTATTCTAGATTTGGTGTGAGGTGGCGCGCAGAACCTACTTCAGATGTTAATGGGAGAGCAGTTCTGTGATAATAATCACTGTACAGTGAGGTCAGTGTTGCAATGGGAGAGAACAACCCAAGCATATTGAGCTCATGGATATTCAGTTTCAAGAGACATATATCAAAATGAGAAGGAGAGAAAGAAAGAAAGAAAGAAAAAGAAAGAAAGAAAGAAAGAAAGAAAGAAAGAAAGAAAGAAAGAAAGAAAGAAAGAAAGAAAGAAACCAAGAAACCAAGAAACCAAGAAACCAAGAAACCAAGAAACCAAGAAAGAATCCAAGAAAGAAACCCAGTGTGGTTAGAACAGGCCATTTCACAGCTCAGTAGGAACATTAGGGGTGCTATCACAGGCAATGAGTTAATGTTTAAAAAATGGGAAGCTTACCCAAATTAGGAGAACAGGAAAGCCCATAAAATATGGCAAGTGAACCATATATCAGAAATTAAAAGGTCTAAAAAAGAATGTGAGTTGAGCCTTGCAAAGACTGATAGTAAACAATTCTTTACATAGCAAAGGCAGGAAGCCAACTAATTTGATGACAAATGTGTAAAAGGGCACTCAAGAAAGACAAAGAAACAGCAGAAATGCTCAGTGAGTTTTATATACCAGTCTTTCCTGCTGAAGACATAAGAGAGAGCCCCAAACCCAACATATTCTTAATAGCAATTTATCAGAAGAGTTACACCAATCTGAATTAAATTCACAGGATATATCAGACCAAAGACATAAGCTGGACGTCAGTAAACCAGCAGGACCAGGCACCGTTTACATGATAGTTCACATGTGAAGCTGCAGAACTGCTGGCCAAGGTGTGTAAACTGCCATTACAAATGGCCTCTGTGCCGGAGGGCAGAGTTGCTAGTGTAGCTGCCAGCTAGAGGGGTCTTGGGGGTCACAGGCCAGTGAGTCTGACTTCCATCCCTCCTACAACAGCAGAACCATAAGACCACTGTACACACGGGGAAAGGTGATGTCAAGTGAAGCAGTCAACACGATTTCTGTAAGGGACAATCCTGCCTCACCAATCTGCTGGAAGTCCATGGGGGTGGTAACAAGTACACAAATAAATTGGACACAATGTATTTGGATTTTCAGATAGCTTTTGACATTTTTTCAACAAAGGCTATGAAGATACTAAGTCACCGTGGACTGGAGAAAAGGTCTTTTTGTGATTTGAAAGCGGAAATGAAAGGTTAGGGCTCAACAGTGACTTTTCAGGATGGACAAGAAGTAGCAACAGAACCCCCAGGAACTGGTTCTGGGTCTGGTATTATTCAACATCTTTACCAGCAGCCTGGAGTAAGGGTGTGTGTCATGGGATGCCCAAGTTTGCAGCCAATAGCAAGCTCATTTGTCTGGTGAAATGCTGAGCTGTTGGTGAAAAACTCCAGAAGAGCTTAACAAAACCAAGGGAGGGGGCAGAAGGGTGGTACATGAGCTTCAGCGTACACAAAGGTAAGATGATGTCTTGGGTAGAATAATCTAAACCATGCTCACATGGTGCTGAACTCACAACTGGCAGCCACCACTCAAGAAAAAGCTCTTGGAGTCACCACTGACAGTTCCCTGAAAGCCTCAGCTCAGTGTGCCGTGGCAGCCAGAAAGCCAGGAACATGGTGACTGTCCTCAGGGAGGCTACCAAGGAAAAGGCAGAGAGCACCATTTTGCTGCTCCAGCTTGGTGTGCCCACAGCTGGGGTCGGGTGTGTGGTTCTGGTCTCTGCTTCTGAAGAAAGATACAGTGGGTTAGAGAAGGGCAGCCAGAAGGGCCAAGGGGATCAGCTTCCTTAAGAGGGAAGACTGGGAAGCCAGGACTGTTCACGTTAGAGAGGAGATGGCTGGGACATGATCAAGACTTTTTTTTGTGAACTTACCTTTCAAAGAATAGGGGTGGATGCAAAATCTGGTCACCTGGAAGGGAGGGAGTAACTTGCTAAAAAGAAAAGCAATTGTTTCCAAGAAGCCAAAGGTTTTGTTGATGGTGTTGGTAGTCCCCCAAAGGAACTTCTTGTCACAGGGACCAGGATTGTTCCTCTGATCTCATCACACCCTGTGCCCAGGAGGCTCTGCAGATGGCTAAGCAACGTCCTGTGTTCTGCAGGAAGTCAAATTTTTGCTCTGTCACTCTTTAGCCAAGGACTGATCCAGTGCGTGGGTGTGCAGTAGTGCTGGGTGTGCAGTAGTGCTTTATTTGAGAAGACGCAGAGGTCCTGGGATCAGTAACAGGGCTGAGGCATTTCCATTAAAGCCAGGCATTTGCTCCAGTCTTCTGGCTAACTTATTTTGAGTGTCTTTTGCCATTATGTGGTTTGCAGTTGTGTCCCAAAGGAAAAGAAATTATATGCATGCCCTTTAGGCTCTTTATAGTATATTAAAAAAGGGGGAAAAAAAACGTTTTGTTTTGAGTTGCCTTCCAAACAGGATTTTTTTGGTTGTCTTTGGATTTTTTTTTGCCTTGTTTTGTTTTACTGGTTAATGTCATCATTCATCTTTCCTGTTTTTGCTGTAGGACTTCTTAGATGGTTCACAGATGTGCCCTGGAAATTATCTCACTGGAAATTAAAAGGTAGCATGCTGAATCTTGAACGCAAATAATCTTCATTTGTAACTTGAGTTGTTATTGCTCACATAAGCAGACAGAAAAGAGATTTCACTAGAGCTTGCTGCTTTGGTTTCCCTTTTCCCTGGAATTTTTAAAAACTGCCTCCCAGTACTTGCGCAAGCCCCAAGATAGGTTTTTCACAATAACATCACAGCTCAGTTGGCAACCTTCCCCAAAATAAGTCTTTCCTCATCCCATACTTTCTTCAGCCCTTTGCTAAACACAGTGGAACTTTCTAATCAACAAAACCTGTTTTTTTATTTTCCTTCATCTCTTCCCATTTGAAGCAGCTTGTTGCCCTGTTCAAGTATCTATTTATGCTGTTTACTGCAAAAAGCCAGGCTGATTTGTAGGCACATTTCCCTGGTTGTCCCTATCAGCTGTTCTTCTCAGGATCCCCTTCATATCTATTTCTTCGCTCAAGCTTGTACTTGAGCTCCTAGATTTGACCTTCTCTCAGCTTTCCAGGTTTAAGCAGAGGAGTTTCTGCCACATCTGCTCCACATACTGAGCTTCTTTGGAGATGCTGAACCTTTTATCTCTCCTAATTTTGCATCTTCCCGTTTCAGACGGGACATCCTCTTTTTAGCAGAAAGCCATGACTCTTTGGGCCAGCAGTGACAGCCCTATAACATCTGTCCCAGTAAAATAATATTCTCAACTATTTCTATGTGTGTATAGCATGTCATATTTTCTTTATAATGTGTGATAAAAAATACTTGGTTGGAATGTGAACTATTCACTGGAGACGGTGGCAAACATCCCCATGCCTGCTGTCTCACCGAGTGTTAGAGTTAATCAAGTTCCTGCAGAGAATCTGCATGACGATTCAGCAGAGAAAGGTGGCTGAGCATCAAGCGCATCAAGCATCTCTGGAAATTGTATCATGTTGTTTTCATTAGTTTCCAACCTTGGTAAGCTGGGATTGACTGAATGCTCTGAGGGAGTTCAAAATGAGAACGGCTGAATCACAGCAGACTCACTGGAGTGATAGAAGGCAAGGGCAAGCAGAAATCTGCATGAGTCATTCTAAAGAAAGAGGCCAGAGAAAAGGGTGGGTGTGCTTTGTACTGAAGTACATAGCTCTTCTGGGAACATGAACTTCTCAGGAGCTTCTGCTTTCTTACTCTGGTGTAAACCTGAAGGGAATCCACTGATTTCTATGAACTGCTCTAGATACGGATGGGTTCTGCTGGGAACATGAGATACAGCCCAAGCTCTTATACCTATTCTGTCCTTAGACCTGTCTGTTTTTCACCTGCTGCAGATCCATATACATGGGAAGGCATCACTCCAGAACAAAGGCCCAGGGCTGAGCAGGGACAAAACTGTACCCAGAGACATTACGGGACCATGGCCTCAGCTTCTTCCACTGTGATATCCTGAATGTGTGGCGAAAAGGAGCTACTCTCCTGGGGCAGAGGCTGAGAGCACAGTGCCTCTGGTAGTAGGGCCATGCCTTGCCCTCACGTTGCTGCTTTGCACAGGCTTCCTTTCACACCCCATCTGATCAGTCATGCTGTTCACCTTTCTACACCTTCCATGCTTGCCAGCACAGGTGGGAAAGAGGAATAACAAGAGCTGGTTGACTTCACAAGGGGATACATGGGTGGTTTTGGTATTTTCAGTGTGGATTAAGGGACTGGCAATGCCATGAAGGGTGTTGGTCTGAATCCCACACATCAGAAGTGTCCCACCACCCTTGTGTTTTGACAGTAGCTCTATGGTCTTTGTAAAACTGGTGTCGTCTAGTTCATAGCAAACACCTGCCTGGTAAATACAACCACCACTAAACCTTTGCTTAAAATCCCAGAAGGAAACTAGCTGCCCCATCCTCTACATATCCCATGGTTGTTTCTGGGAGAGCGTTTGGTACCCTGCCATCCTCAAACCATGTTTGTCATAATGAGGTGGGTGAGACCAGGCAGTTTAAATCATCTGTCATCTTGATAATTTGGCTCCTTTTGACCCCAGAAGGTGAGGGATAGCCCAAATGAATACCTGCCCGAGCAGTCTGCCAGTGCATGGGGGCTGAGCAGCCAAATGCTCACTCACACGCTCCCTGCTGCTGAGCACTGGGCAGCATGTTTGAGGGACTCCTTCACGGTGACTCCAAAAGCTTCCTCTGGCCAGGCTCCTGTTAGTTTATTTCAGGGCACTGTTATCTGCAACGTGTCATGCTTCCACAGCATGGTCCAAGTAAGGATCTCAAAGCTCTTTATAGATGGAAATGAGCACCATCTCAGCAGTGCCCCTCCAAGAGGAGGAAGCATCAAAAGTCTCAGCTTGGAGCTATAGTAATGGAGAGGTTTATCTTGGTCCAAGGATGCACCACTGTACCTTCTATCAATGACAGGACACCCTCAGCTACAGCCAGGGGCAGAAAGGGCTGAGGCCACTCAGCACACTGGCAGAATGGGCTCCCAGCCTAGCAGGGAGAAAACAAAGACCAAAAACGAGCCAACATGTCAAAAGCATCCCACAGGTTATACTCCCATAAAGGTGCCCACGAGTAAACCTCAGCGCCTGTGGATACCTGTCCCTTCTCTGAAGGAGCAGCTAGCAGGTGATCAGGTGACAAAACCAGTCTGTCTTCTGTCCCACTCTCCCAGCTGCTCCCACAGCTCACCTCCTCTCTGCCTGGCTTTATCTTCCCAGGTATGTTGCTTTTGCTGCTCTTTCTGTTTGTCACAGGAAGAGTGCCAGCATGACCATAAACTCTACATTCCTCTGTGGCAAGGTTCCTCTGTGTTCAAAGGAACAAAGTTAGGCTAATATTTACAAGAAATATTCTAATTCCAGCATATGAAACCATCGTCTTGACAACTTCTTTCTGTGGCTAAGCATTAAAATATTTATTCAGACTGGTCCAAGGTCTATTTCAGGTCAAAACCCCACAGTCAGACATTCCTGCATCCTACAACAGCGTTCCCTCAAGCCGACTGTGACAGGGCAAAGCTGGCTGTAGCTGTCTAGGGGACAGAAAGGTCCTCTCCTGCTCATGCATCATCTCCTTGTTTCTGAAATGTGATGCGCAGTGACAGTCAGTGGTGGCTTAGTACCTAAGAAGCACTGTTGCTCTGCACATGAACGAGTGCCCAGCACTTCCAGGAAACTGTGAGATGGGCAGTTCCCCTTTTTAATGCTCTCTGATGTTCAATAAAAATATATATGGTAAAATATATGCACCAACTGCCTCCATCTAAGCATTGGATTTACCTGCATGTTCCCACCAATCTTCAACAGAAGAAAAATATCTTCTGGAAGCTTTCTTCATTTCCAGTTTCTCCATATCTTGATTTGAAAATCTAGTGTCTGATGAGATATGAGAGCTGTTTTTTTCAGGTTCTTTTTGTCTTTTTAAACAACATTATTAGATGTGTCCCAGAAGGTTTCTCCTTGTGATCTTATGATATGAATACTCTTTGGGGTATTATGGCATGCATCTTCCCAGACTAGTCCAGACAATGTAACCAGGTGAACAAACAGAAGTATATTTACATATTCCCATACCTTCTATACATGTAAGGGTCCAATAGATATGTAAAAATACAAGGCTTGCATTTATAAATATGATAAATGCAAAACCAAAGGGTATTCTCTGCAGAGAGACACCGCAGCGACACATGGAGTCACATGTACGTATGTGTACATGTGTATATTGTGTCTTCTTGTTCTGGACTGTAGTATTACTAACTTGGGAAACTAAAAAATAAGAAGAAATTATCACACTTCCTTAAAATTTATGAGATTTTAAAAAGTCAATATATAGTGAATTCTCTGTCTTCCACTTTTTCAGCCTTCAGGTTCTGCTCTGGGATATACTTTCAAGC
Source organism: Strix uralensis (assembly GCF_047716275.1). Classification (NCBI taxonomy): domain Eukaryota; kingdom Metazoa; phylum Chordata; class Aves; order Strigiformes; family Strigidae; genus Strix; species Strix uralensis. Next base: position 151,485,530 of record NC_133972.1, on the reverse strand, counting down.
TTAAAAAAAAGCATTGTTGAGATTCCTATATAATCAAAACAGGGCTTGAAAAGACACCATTTGTCATGAGCCACACACTGAAGCTGTGAGAGCTGACAGCAGTGACAGTATTACAATTAAGAATAACATTTTTTCCAGATAGGATAAACACCATTTGTCAGTTCATAAGCTTTAGGATTTGAAAATGGAACTACAACTATTTCCTTTTCTCCTCCAGATGTAGATGATGTTGCTTCATCTTCTAACATCGCAAGTATTAGTAGACATTGCTAAATGAAATTAAAAGCCTCCTCTCTTCCAGCTCCACTCCCTTATTCCCCAATTTTGACACTGTTTTCTTGAGCGTTGATATAGAAGCCATCCAAGTGCTTTACTACTGATTGGCTGTATCGCTTCAGACTCAAAACACACTATAATAGAAAAGAAAGATCCAAAAAGGATGACAGAGAAGTGTGTGGAAATACTTTAATTTCTTAGTATCCATACTGGGAAAATCTGGTATTTGTTATGGCAGTACATTTCAGAATTGCAGGTCTAAGGTCTGTATGACAGAGGTAAATTTGCAGCTAAATTGGATTGCCTGAGTATCTTTTTGTTATGACACTTGCACCCTGGATAGAAATGTCAATAAATCTGTTAGCTATTCATTCCATATATCAGCGAACGGGAGAGGGATGTGACCGTGGCCATGGGTGTGGCTGGGAATGCTTACTGTAGTTCCACGGAGCAGAGGAAAACTAGAAGGAATTCTTGCCGGGATTTCCAAATATTCACAATGCAATAATCTGGTGCGCATCACCCAGGAAAGCTGTGAAAGTGCTGGATGTATTAACAATTTTAAACAGCTTTGAAAATCCTTCAGCCAAAAGAAGTATGCCACTAAATGAAACATAACTGCAGGATGCTGGATAGGCCATTATTTTTCTCAGCAAAGTTAAAAAGGGATTTTTAACGACCACAGATAAATAGGATCCAGGTAATGCCTCTTGCTGCTGAGATGACATAACAGGGTGTCCCCTAAGGGACACAGAGGAAAATCGGCCAAATGGGTGGCCAGCAGCACTCCCTGTAGTTCTCATGTCTTTCTGAAATCTCTCTCCTGCTCTCGTGTGCCTGGCTCCAAGCCAGAGGAGGATCTCCAGGCTCCCCAAGCTGCAGGACTTCTCATTTTACCTCCCTGAGTGACTGTCAGAGCTCTGCTTGCTGGCGTGCTCTGCTCCTGCCTGGGCTTTGGGCACTGACAAGTCATAATCTTTCCAACTGTTTTTCTTTTATTGGTCTTGATTTTGTTGTTTTTTTTTTTTCCCAGGCAGTGCCCTCCAAAGTGAGGGGCAGCCTGGATATGGATGGCCAGGCCAGAAGCTTCTCCCTCTTGCAAAGCTAAAGAAAATGCACATTCCTTTGCAGCGTCATCATGAGACACACACAGGTCCCTTCTGCCCAACCTGCCCTCATACTGGCAAAAGGCAGTGGCTGTGTTTGGGGAGAGAAGCACTGCTGGGCTGCTTCCCCTCTGCTCTCCATCATGGAGGCTGTCCTTCCTGGGTCCTGAGTACCTATGACTCAGTCCAGCTAAAGGAAGGTTAACTTAAAAGAAGGCACTGCATTTAGGTACTGTTCTTGAGAGAATAACATCCTAGAGCTACCACTAGGAACAAAGCAACGGCTTAGTGGGGGACAGAAATCATATGCTATGTACAGAAGATGAGATGAAAAATTGTTAGAAACTGCAAAGTGACATAACCCAAAAAATTAAAGTAAATGCTGAACCGCCTTAGCTTAATTTTGTGCACTGCAATTATCTTTCCTCACATCATTATGCATGATGCCTTCACCAAGACCCCACCACACTGTGATGGGCCATGAATGAGACAAGTGCTGTGCCCAAGCTTCACCCCACAGTTCAAGGCCTGATTCTCTGTCTCAAGGGCAGCCCCAACCTCACCCTCTGCTGCCACACAAGAAGCAAGGACCCCTGCTTCATCCCCCATACACCTTCCCAATTCTGGGGTGAACAGGAACCAGCCAGAAGGACGGGCCTTTCAGCCTCTTCTGTTCCCAAAATACCTTATTTATAATCTTAAAACAGCCTGGGAACTTGGCATCTCCACTGTCTTTGATCCTCTGACATTCACTCTGGCTGCCTGCAGTTCCCAACCTGGAAAGGATGGAAATTTCATGACAGTGCCCCTCCATTTAAGCACATGCCTGCCTTGGGGTTGAGTCGTCCCTGGTGAGATGATTTGCAAAGCCAAGCCTTCCTGACCTGAGCTCATTGGTTTTTGGCCATGCTGCCTTGCCACACTGCCAGGCCCCCCTGGGCTGTGAAAAGAACACTCACATGCATAAGCCGGTTCATGATGCACAAGCTCAGAAGCAGCAGAAAAAGCATTTGACTTGTATGTCAGGCATGCTAGAAACAGATCAGCATGTGGCAGCGAGAGGCACAGGTCCCTTTTGCACAGAAATAAAAAGGAGCATCACAAGCCTTTTGATGTGTCTCAGCGAGTGAGCAGCAACATCAACAAAGACAGGAAAAGATTTAGAAAAGCATACTTGTAATAGCTGAACACAAAAGTGTCCAAAAGTGACAATTTTGATAGCTTTGAAGACAATTTGCTTTATGTTGTGCCTGATTTGCCCATCATTTCACATAACATGAAATCTTGAAAATAAGGCACAGTTAAAATGTTCCGGAGAGGTAAATGGCTGCTTTGTTTCCCTAGTGCTAACATCCTGCCTCCATTCTGCAGTCAAAGGAGGGAGGTATCCATAGGCCTCAAGGTGGGGATGGTTTAGGCTGTATTATTCAGGGCACTTCTGAGGGAGGGGAGAGACAAAGAGATGGGAACAATCCTCCCCTTTCACCTGAAACCTTTCTGCTTGTCCTCCTGCAGTGAAAAAAATCACAGCCATTGGTACCCACCTCCCACTGGCTTTGCTATGACCCTGGTCCAGGGAGACCTCAGCTGTTTAACCAACAAAGTCGAGCAAAGCAGAAACTGAAATGAAGGACTGTGACTAATTAAGATGTTATCTTGTGAGCACATTCAGAGGAAAGTTCCTGGGAAGAGAATACAAAAATCCTAAGTAGCTGTGAAGTGGCTCTTTTCACCAACCTTAAAGCACAGTACCACATAATAACTCACAGCTGTGCATATTTGATCCTCATCTAGCATCAGCTCATACATTATTTACATCCTTATTACTGGCAGTGGATTTGAGCAGAAATGACAGTAATATCTGTTACACCTGATGGGAGACAAGCATCTTGCATAGCTCACACTTGTTGCTGAGCATGGCCCAGAAAGGCAGGGGAGGACGAGGCGGGAGATCAACTGAGCTTGGAGAAACTGGAACACTAAAAATCAGAAAAAAAGGCAAAGGAGGCATGTTTTGGACTGTGAGCAGGCACTCAATGGATGGGAGAAAGAAAGAAATCTTGCTTACTTTGCCTTTATGCAGCACTGCAGGAAAGAGCAGGTGACGAGAGGAGAGGAACAGGTGGAAAGTCCTGCAGGATTAGCAATTCATGAAGCAACTACATGCTCTCAGAGAGGGAGCTGAAGCCCTTGTTAGTAGTGTCCTTTGATTGACGCTTGATGGCTTATGATAAAGGTAAGGGGTCAGGCAGGTTTCTTGGCCACTGGCCCAGGCAAGGAGCTGCTTCCTGGCTTGGAGGCCTCTAATAGGCACAGAGGGCCCTGGCATGCCCCTAAAAGAGGTGGTGAGGCACACCCCACCCCACCCTACCCTACCCTGTGCTGCTCAGGTAGCCTCCTGCCATCAGGAATCCTGGGACTGCTGTCGCATAACCTGGTTGTGAAGGTGGCTGGTGGTGACTTTTGCATGAATGCCTGCTCATGGGGAAATGGATGGACACCACCAATTACACTCCTGCAGAGCAGTCAGCAGCTGGTTACAGCTGCAAACTTCCCCTCCTTTCCAGTGAGGTCAAGAACAAAACCATGAAAAGCTGCATTTTCTGTGCCTGAAACCCATTTTGGCTCCTGCAATGCTGTCCTGTGGGCAGCGTGGAACAGATTATTTCTGCTGTCTTTAAATAGCTGCTCCAAAGTCCTTGTGGGACAGCAGGGACAACCTTCCCAGAAAGAAAGGTTTGGCTCTGCTGGTGCCTCATGGTTATCACCAAAAGGGTATTCCAGGACCACATCCAGCTGCAGGCAGAAACAGACAGGAAGCTAGCACACAGCCTCCCATACACCATCTGCTCCAAAGACTGGAATCAAAACCCAAAGCAGCAGCCCTTCAGTCAGCAATGTGACTAAACTCAGGTCATCTGAAGCCAAATCCTCTGTGTAAACAAGCAGACCTCCAAGTATTATTTCTCTGACACATGTGATAGCACCACGCTGGATCATTGCTCACAAGATGAAACTAGCCTTTCTCCTGCCCTGAACCCTAAGTCAGAGGCAACCTTTCAATGAATCATGGATCTGTCTGTTCAATTGCGTCTGATCTATGTGGGTCATGAAACAGGAACGCCACATTGCAAAAGCTCTGTGTGCGGGCCTGGTTGCAGAGGAGGAGCAGGAGGAAGGAGTCATCAGTGTGAGGCTCACGTCAGGTCAAGTTCCTGTATACATAGAAGGTTTAGACTCAAGTATGCTACCAGCTGCAGCTACCCAAGGCAGCCAAGACTCAAGGACAAGCAAAACCTCTGTGGGCAAAGGTCACAGGAAAAAAAAAGGTCCAGAGCTGTACAAAAGCACCCAGCCCATTTGGAGCACCTCTGAGCAGTGGCCCCCAGGGGAGGCATAGCTGCCAGTGTGCATAATTGCCCAGAGTTTTAAAGGGAAAACCCACAGCACAGCATGACTCTTGATGTTGTCCAGATCAAAGCAGCTTTGTGGTTTTGAAAATGTGTCATCAGAGGGAGGGAAAAAAATTAATGGCAGCCTCTTCCAGGACAGCCTAGTAGTAGGTAAGAGATAACCTGCTTGGGACAGACGCCCCATATGAGATTTGTATAACCCTCATTGACAGCCTGGCAAATTGCCACTGGGCTTGAGAAAAGAGGGTACAGCATGCCCCAGACCAAAAACATGCTTGGGTGCATGGGCAAAGTTTGTAGGCTACACCACATCACAGCTAGTTCAGCTGGCTTCCCCTTCCAGGGCCCTTGACAATTTTGCCTGGTCTTGCATCTTCTCTAATGTCTTATGGTGATTTAAGAAAATGTAAGGAGTCAAAGCCTCAGCTTTCCAGAAGCTTCCCTTGCAAGGTAGCCTTGCATAGGCCAGCTATAGGAAAACTCATATTCCAGCCCTCTCTCCCCAGGTTCTTCTGTGCAGGGGTGAGGTACAGATGCACCTCAGCGTTTGCTGCTTGGAGACAATCCCACACTTGAGACCTTTACCTGACTCACTTGATTTGATCTGGCCCCAGCATGTGACTGATGTAAGTGGTAGGACAAGCCTGGTGCAGGGGAATATGTTCGTTAGCACATTACATCCATCCAACTGTCCACAGATGCTTAACAAGACCCAGGAAGGCATCCATGAGGCCAGGCAGCTCAGGCCTCATCCATAATTGCTTCCTGTGCAGCAAGTTGCAATCATATGAGAGCTACAGACATTAAGACTGTTGCCCCACCAGGAACACAAGCAGGAGTAGAGACTTCTCTGACATAATTTTAGTTCAAATCATCTCAGAATCCACATGTGCTACAAGAATCACAGTTCATGGGCTAAATCCTGAAGGCCTTGCTCAGCACTTTTTCTGGAATTGAAAAGCACACTGTGCAGAAGCCTTACCTGTCTAAATGCTTTGAGACCAGGTGTCCTGCTTTCCCTCAGCAGCTACCTAGCACCACAAAAGCTTGTTTTAGAAAGTACAGAAGAGAGAGGGATTCTCTGCCCTGAGGAATTCACGGTCTAGGAAGTGTCAATAAGAGGATGGGGAATCTCTTAGTCTTGTAGTGGATTAGTCTCCATTAATCTTTAGGTCTTTTGGATTTTGCCATTTTTTGAAACAAAAAAAAAAAATCCAGTGCTGTTGTGAATCCCTTTAGAAACCTAAGATAGCAGACCAGTCTTGCGTGTTTACTGGTGAGACTTGACAGGAGCAATGGCAGGGCAGCTTCAGAGGAGTTCACACTCTGGAGTTCATAAAGTGATGGCAGGCACTGACTGGGGGTACATTTCTCAACCCTATCAGCAGGATGGAGAGACAGCTGGGAAAGAACAGGCAAGTGATTCCTTGCATTAAAACAAACGATTAAGTACCGTGCGGTGTAGTACTGTGTGTGTTCTGGCAGTGTCTGCTGAACCCAGTGAAGGCAAAGGGTCCCGTAGCATTCAGCACGGGTACTCAGCCTAATAATAGGCTCTCCCAGCATTTCTTACAGAACATGGCAAGAGGTCACAAAGAAAGATGTCTCTTCTGTTTAATATTTATCATTAGGGCTGAGGCTTGTTCAAGGACTCCCTGTCCTCCCATCCCCAGCAGACTGAGGTCGAATGAGAACACAAATCTCACTGATAAGGTTGTCAAAACATGCCAATTGAATGTCAGATGTGATTAATAAGGAAGATAATAGTGATGTGATAGGTCATGGGGAGGAGACTGCTAAACCAGTTGTAAAAACGAAGAATATGTTAAAGGAGGCAGCAGAGCCAAGCCAGAGTGAAGAGGTTTACAGTGCAGAGCAAAAGTCAAATCTGGGTGCTGGTGCAGGAAACTTTAGTATGAACACACTGGTCACCATGAGAGGGCTTGGAATGTCTGCAGGAAAGTCACCCTCTTACAACATCCAAATGGTTTCAGGATAACTTCCAGAGACACCTGTGATTTCATTGCAGTAGTGTGTTGCATTGCCTTCCCTGGTATGCTGATTTTCAGCCTGGACATCTATTTAGCTGAACTATCTCTGAGTGGTGGTGGAAGGTGTCCTTAAAGAGTTTAGTTCTTTAACACTGTGGTTATGCAGCAGACCAGGGATATAGCAGGGAGAAATCCCTACATATACACCGTTTGCAGGATTACAAGGACAAGGCCATAGCTTCCCCATTCCTTACTAGCATCAGCTGCTGTGGTATACATACTCCAGTTCACCCAGGAATGGCCATACTGCTCTTGTCACTCAGATTACAGTTGTTTCCAACCCTACACATGTTTGCACAAGAACAGGCTGAAGGCTGAGGTGAAGGAGGAAGGGAAAGGCTGGGCACAGAGTACTGCACTGCTCTATCAAAGGGAGTAGGACAGGTTTTACAGTGCCCTTTCAGTCATCCCAAAGCACCTCAGCAGAACCGAGGTGATGTAGTAGGGGTGAAGAGCACATTGCCTGTACCTCAGAAGAAGGCAAGGAACAGGGAAGAGCTCTTGCTTTGCTAGCTCATGATTTCTCACTTAAGCTGCTTCTGAGACTGTGACCCCACATGATGCTTCAGGCACAGAACAGGCCACTTCACCCAGTTTCAGCCTCATTTATTGCCTTGGGTTCCAGTTCATTATTGTGAAAGAGCTGGAGAGGGCAGACCCTGGCAGCTCAGCCTGGCACACCCTCGAGCTCTCTGGGCACTGTGGCTGTACGTACGCCCTGCACCGGGCACTTGCTTCATGTGCTCTGCCTTTCCCTTCCCAGCTGCACCGACACCCTCCTCTTCCCCAGCACACCGGCACCCCAAGACCTGTGGGTCTCCACTGAGCCGGTGCCACCACCTTGGCTGAGCTGAGGAATAAGCAGCAGAGAAAGCAAGTGCTTTGCATCCATGAGAGGGTGTTTCTATGTAAACTGTCAGTATACTGAGTTGTACTGACACACACAACCCTGGCACAAATGCACGCAGCTGTAACCTACACACAACAAAACTCCAGACAAGCATAAGTGGGAGCTGGGGTCATGGCAAGGGAGCAGGTTTCTGGCCACCAGGAGCAGAAATTTGGGTTAACTCCTTTATGCCAACAAAGCTTCCATTTTAATTTAAAGCATGCTCTCATCTTTCTGCCTCTTACTCTAAACCAAACATGCTTTTACCTACTCAAGACTTACTGCCAGTGAATCAGATGAAAAAACACATTTTTTTTGCACTGTCACAAAGTCCTATTCTGGGGCAACTGCGTGTGTGGAATTTTCCAGGTGGTTGTGATAAGCAGCCCTTGTGAACAGAAAAATAAACAGTACGGCTTTTAGATGCTACTTGAATTGCCCGGGATTATTTCCGCAACACCTGTACAGGCCCTTAACCAAAGCCTCTGGCTGCCTCCAAGTGAAACACGGTGTTCGATGCTATCAAGACAACCAAATGCCTAGCAGAGAATTTAGAAAGGATCAGCAAACAATACCGGAGTTGTTGGGATATTTAAGTGTCTCAAGCAGCTGTAGCCAGCTAAAGTACATAAAAGGGAACAGCAATTAATTCACAGCAGTCCACACCACTGATTTAATGCACACAAACTGGAGAAGCAGGTGCCTAAATGTCATACTCCTGATTTGTTCCTGAAGCCCAGGTAACAGATTTCCATTTCCTTACCAGACGTGTAGAAAAAAAAGTGTGCAGTGATTTACTGCAGTGGCTGTGGAGTCAGATAACTCAAATACGAGGGGTTATTTTCTCTTATCCACAGACAAATGTAATGAAGCACCCTGTCTCTATGTAATATAGAAAAAAGTCCAGTTTCAAGTCAGCTGCTTCCCTCCTATTGTTTTCTTGAATGTATTTTAATTTTCACGTTTAGTTGAATTATTTCCAATTGGTGGCACGTTACAGAAGTCCCTCTTACCTGAAATCAGAATTTCAGAGATTCCTCAGTCCACTCCCACTCTTCTTAAAGCCAACAGGAGTTTTTCTGATAGTCAGTAGGAGAACTAGCTCCAGTGCAGGCCCTGATAATGAGATCCAGTGTATAGGCATCAGAAAGGTAAAGAAATGTATATGGGAAAACTGTGTACCTCCCTCCACACCTCTGCTTTAGCAAAAGACACAGAAAGGGCATATGTAGAGGTCAGTCCTGCTTCTGGATTTGGCAGGGATGCTATGCTTGCTATATGAACCTAATGCACCCAGATGAGGTGTTAGACAGAGATATATATGCTCAAGCTAGAGAAAAAGGGCTAGAAGGGGCTCCTGGGATCATCAGGCTGAGCCCCTGACTGCCACAGGCACTGCATCTTAATTCCCAGTATGAATTTTCAGACATGACAAGAGGGGATATACTCACCTTCCCCTTGCACCCGAGCCCTGTGGCACCGCTCATCACATGGTGGCCAGGATGCTCAGCCCCTCCGTGTGTGTGGGAGCTGGGCTTTCTTGTCACTTGTCAGAACTTCCAAGGTTTTCATGTGTCCCTGAAAAGTCTTTGAATGTCTTGGAAGACTTGTTCCCTAGCCTTAAGCATTAAGCTGCATAAGGGAAAAAGGCTGTTATCTCATTGCTCCTGCTGGCAGGCCTGTCGTACTGGCCTCCCCTCTGATCCCTCCTGAAATCCTCAATTGCCAGTTTCCTAAGTGGACCCCCCCTTCACATCCTTCATAACCTGCCCCACACCGAGAACTCTGTCCTCCCTCATCTCCTCCTCTGCCACACACCTGAGACTCTCCATCCCTCGCATCTCCGGCAACTCATGCTGTCAGCCTGCATGCTCCTTCCCTGGCAGTCTTCTGTGCTTTCAGACTTCCCAATCACCTGGTGAGCATCTGGCTGCAGCACCAGCTCCATGGCCCACAGGTGATCCAAAAGGGGTGAGAAGAGAGCAAGCCCTGTGACACCAAAGCCTACGTCTCCCTCTCTTTTCTTGTACTGTCGTATAGGACTGAAGGGTACCAGAAAGGTGCAGGCGTGGGGCACCATCCAGATACAGCTCATGTCTCTTCTATGAACCACAAAACTTATGGGGTGGTTGTGAGTAGTTTCCAAAAACAGCCTTGCTGATTTTCTTCAGCTGGCACTGCACCTCAGGTAGTCCTTAAAGGCTGGGGCTGAGGCAGCACGCAGCAGCTTGGGGACTGCTCTGTGCGTGGGCATGAATTCAAAGGTCACAAGAAATGCAGAGGCTCTTGCAGTCACGCACAAAGGCTGGCTGTGCCAGCTGAGCCGGGAACAGCTCACAGAGAGCAGACAGCAGAGCCAAAGAGCCCGTGAAAAAAAAAATCAGCCCGAAGGCTTGAAAGGAGACAAATTTCTTACAAACCACACTTTTTATGCAATGCTAACAAACTGTGCTCAAGAAATCCACCTCTTCTTTTAGAAAAATTCACCCAACTTGCTCCTTCACTTGAGAAATGTTTCTGAGCCCAAAGTGAGTGCAAACAGATGTGAGTATGTCAGAGGCTGTGAAAAGCTGGAGAATCTTTGCGGGAAATGGCAGCCCCACAGAAATACACCCAAGATTGACTTTGAAACTTAATGATGGTAAGTCTGAGCTGAACACCAGGAATGGTGTCAAGAGGATGACTTTCATGAAATATCCAGACAGCTCACCCATTCTACAGCTCCCAGTGCCCCTGCTACCTTCCCAAGGGCTGTTGGCTCCAATTCTTCCTGCCTGGCTGCCAAAACCTCTGTCACTGCTCCCAGGATGTAACCTGGCATTTTTGCTTTAGCATTCTACAGTGCAACAACAATGTAATATTTAAGAGGATCATGAAATTAAATGTGGTCTCAAACTAGGTCTCCCCAGGCATGCTGTACAAGGTGCATTTTTCATTTTCATATTTAATTCATTCCAAAACTCCATTTGTGGATCCCATGACGTGTGCTGACCCAGAGCAGCACAGAATCAAGGTTTCTCACCATGGGACATATGAGGACGCACACCACAGAATGGAGAGCAACTGGAGAGGCCTCATCTACTTCTTGGGTGTCTTGAATATAGCTACATAGGCACATGCTCCTATGGCTCAGTGGCTTGGGCTTGTGATCTGGGGTTAAAGGTCTCTTCTGGTGCTCTCTGGGCTCATTTTTCAGAAGGGCTGAGAAGCAAACTGAAGTCTTCTGGAGCTGAGCTTTGAAATTATAAGTATTATTTGGTGATGAATACTGTGAAAAAATAGGTATATCTCAAACTGTGTCCCCAAGTTTTTTAATTTTTCACCTTAATCTATTTAAATTTTACCAAATCAAATCTACATTACCTTAATCTAGATCAGTTTGTCATCAGCAGTGGACTTCTTTTCCACCAAAGAGAAGATGTTATGAGCAGAAACTCATGAGGCACTCCAAGGTGATAGAGATGAGCACCAATGATAATAAAGAGGACACAACAATTCCCTCTCGGTAGTAGGGTTTGAACAGCATGCAGTAACTAGGATGTAAATTCACATGTGGAACAGTCAGGGGAAAACCAATCTTGCCTTGTTGGTCGGTAAGTTAGTACTGCACATTTCATACACTGAATGAGGCAATGAAAAAGGAAAAAGCAGAATATATGATCAGGTAATTAGCAGTATGCAAAGGAGACTGAGTTAAAGTAACACAGGACTTCCTAAGCCTGGTCTTTCCTATCTTTGACTGCTTGACTTTGCATCCTTAGTGTTCTTTGAACACAGATTTTGGATTATAAATTAGTATTTATATTACAGGAATACCCTCATTTCCCGCTTAAGACAAGATACACCAATACAGGCACAGCATCTTGTCCAGCAAGCTTACAATCTAAGCAGACTAGTGTAGAAGGAAGAGGATGAAAGAGAAATAAGAAAAGCTTAAATACATATGGTTGTGTGTGTATCTATATATGCACACACACACACAAACACAAAAAATGTATTCGTATATACATATATGTGTATGCATAGAGTATCTTCAGAATTTTATATATGTATGTCTAAGTATTTAATGAAGCACTGCCTTTCCCCAGCTGCCTCGTAGCCTAGCTAACATACAGTGGCTGGTTTTCCTCTTGGCATCATAGCATCAGCAAGCTGCAAGAGGCATATCAAAGACAAGGCCTTCCAGATTTCTTTAGGGAGATGTTCCATGCATCAGGTCAAGTACAGTGATATTACAAAAATGTATGTGAAAAAAATGGGCAAATTTCCTGAAAGCTTCTAGGAAATTACCTTTCTAATGAGGTTTGGCTGAAAATGTTTTGAAGAAGCATTTCAATGAGAAATTATTTTAAAATTTCTTCTATTTACTTGTCTTTTGTGGATATTGTCCCTTTTGCTTACTGAGTTTTGAAGGAGGAAGAGCAAAACCTTATTTTTTACTTTCCAAAATTATTTGTGTGTGCATTGCATGAAAATTGAGACTTAATATATGAGTTTTAACATAAAACCCACTTTTTCAGTGTGAGGGTGACCGAACATTGGCACAGGTTGCCCAAGGAGGTTGTAGAGTCTCCATCCTTGGAGACATTCAAAAGCCATCTGGACACAGTCCTAGGCAACTTGCTCTAAGTGACTCTGCTTGAGCAGAGCGGTTGGACCAGATGACCTCCAGAGGTCCCTTCCTACCTCAACCACACTGTGATTCTGTGATTCTGTTTGTCGGGGCTAAATATCTATCTCTGATGATTTAGATTTCTCGTTTATATAATGTAATTTACTTTCATCTGCAAATGGCAAAAGTGGTACTCAGTGTTTATTTATTTTTGAGTCATTAAACCCTAAATGTTTTCCAGTAGAAATACAGATTCATCTACAGTGAAATGAAACATAATCACAGGAAGTTTAGTTTTCTTACTCATGGTTTACTGAATCTCCTGGTCTTGGGTCAGAGGACCCCAGCAGGGTTCCAAAGACCCCAGTAATGTAATTGTTATCATTAATATCTATTTATTTTCTTAAAAGGACTTTGAGATCTATAAGGCACATTTAAATGGCTACCAGTGAGTAATATTTGTCATACGTGCACAGAGACACATGGCACTACTCCCATCCTTCAGGTCCTAATAGAGAAGCCCTGTAAACATCTGTGGGCTATTCTTGGGACGCATGATTTCCTTGTCAGTCTCACACACAGCAACCCTTTCTTCTAACCTCCAATGTGGTTTGTTTCTGGAGTTTCATCGATTCATTTCTGAAGTGGACAATTACCTATTTTAACCAACCTTATCAAAACCAACACAAGGGTTTACAAGAGCGCTGAACATCCCAGGAAACCCAACAAACACTCTTTTGCTTTCTTGAAAACCTGCTTGTGCTGTGTACAAACTAACAAATCAAAGTGGCTGCAATGGTGACTAATGCCTCCCTTGAAGAAAAAGACTGGTTTCATGGGATCTGCTGTACTTAGCAAACCTGCCTTTCTTCATACTCACCAGTGTAAATAAAGACTAATTTAACTGAAATCAGTGGTTACACCAGTGACAAACTGGGGTGTAGTAGGATCTGATTCAAGCCCACAGGGGTGAATATACAGTTGTTGACAAGTGTGCATATCACAGGCCAATGCCTCAGCTTTCAAAAAGACTAGGAAGCCTTGAAATAGGCTTCGAAATACCCCTTCTCATGCTGACCCAAAAAAGAAAGGGAGATAAAAATTTCCCTGTTCTCTTTATTCTGTTGCTAGCATTTCTCTACATATTAATAGCACTGAAAGTGCCCACGCTTCCTTCAGGGCCTGCTATGAAGGGGTGAGTGAAAGAGGAATGACTTTTCAGTGGAGGAAACTGCTGAACTGATGAATCAAGGAGACGGCTCCTTCCAAAACGTGGGGGGAAGACAAGGAGGAGATGGCTGAGAGGAGGCAATTGCTCACATGCCACATGCTTCTGAGAGTCTTTGCAAGTCTCTTTTTTCCATTCAACCTTATTTCACAGCTGCATTCAGTTGCTCCAGCCTTCACACAGACTTACATAAGCACAATTGTCAATCAGTGTTACAAATGGTCTAGCTCTCAGTCTGCAGTTGTCTGCTGTCACACAGATTTTGTATTAATCCTGACTGCCTGGAGCATATGGCTCAGAGTTCCATCTTGAGCACCTTGCCTTAAGTCTAAAGTTAAACGCAGGGGGATTTTTCCTATTTCTGATATAATGTACTTGAAACACATGTACTCAACTCAGGAAATTTCTACTGCTTTATATTCCTTGATAAAGGCACTTCCAAAAAAAGCACCTGTGTGTGTTGCAGTGTTTGCTAGAGGCACACTGGTAAATGGGTACTCTGTGTCCTTTTGGTTGGCATTAAGATTGTAATGAATCATTGATAAAGCTAATAATGTACTCAGTTTAATCTAATATTACAGCACAGTAGCTGCACCCAGTGCTTACAGCACAGGAATATACAAAAGTAATTAATTTTACACTACTGAAGCTAGCTGCAGCTGAACCTCTCCAAGTTATGAAAGTTTGCCAAAGTCAGTGATGAAAATGATCACTGTAAACTACGCAGGGGCTGAGTTTTAAACATCTGGGCCAGACTCAGTGGCACTTTAAAGAAAAGAGGATATAATATACATCTGATGTATCCCAAGCAGCCCATAAAAGAGCTATAGACACCTACATATGAAACTGAGCTACATGGGAGCGCATTTCAGGCAGGCATTGTTGCTTCCCAAGTCTTTCATGGAGCATGATTGATGTTTACTTTATGAGCAGACTTACTTCATTTGCAAAGTAAGAATAGATAATATGGACCAAAAGTAATCATAGCCCTGAAGCCAGGCCCTTTGTTGGTATGTACATAATAGCTCTTTGACGGAGTCACACAGTCATGGGCCAGATGAAGCTCTCTGATCCACTCACATCCTGAAATGGCAAACTAAGCATTGCCTTTTAAATTAACATCTTTTACTTAAATCCAGCCTACTATACATTTAAGTAGCATCCATAGACAGACAACTCTCATCAGGTATCATATCCTATCCATGTCGAAAAACTTAGTTGAACTCATTCTTCTGACAGCAGAAGACAGAACCAAATTTAGCCCAAATTTATGCTGGTCTGTGGATCATCACAGCCCAAGACATTCACAAGGGAATTTTCTGCTTCCTCACTAGCAACAATGATGCATTTTCTGCCTCTTCAGGAACTGTAGTGTTAGCTACAACATAAGAAGCAGGGTAGGATAAGAAAGGAGAGAACAGGACAGGACCAGGATACATGATTGGCTTGAGCTTGTGAAGCCATCAAGCCAATTCTCCCAACACATATAATTCTTTCTGGAAATCTTTCCAGCTCGGAGACTATCATCACATTACCCATCTGCCAGGCTCACTCTCAGGGGTGATCAAGCAATCAGCACCTCAAGCCCCCAGCCAGCCTCTGAGGGAAATCATCCTCTTCCTACCCAAATGCCCAGCATGTCACATCTCCAAAGGAAAATCAGACAGATGGACTTGACCAAACAGGAATTTATTGGGCAGGAGAGCTGAAGAGCAGAAAAAGCTTCCCAAAGACAAGCAGACATCCCACAGTCCCAGATGAATAAGAGCTTCCCTCTTGGTGGAGGCCTGTTATTCCAGATGACCACTACACCTCACTGCATAGGGCGGGCTAAGCAGAGATGTCCTTCTCTTCAGCCCCCTGCAAATTGCTCTGTTTTGACCGCCACTGTTCTGCAACAATTTGGCCGCATGCAAGGAGAGCAGTGAGTCCCCTGCCTGGGAGGAAGGCTTGCTAAATCGTTCCTCACTTTCACTCCTTGTCCATAATTTCTTTGCCTCAAGATGGAGAAAGCAGATAGTGTTACTACTCACCCTACTCATGAGGTGTTGTTTTTCCCTCTGCTATCATAACAAAAGGATGTATTTCACATTAGGTTATGACATGGCTACTCTTCCTCCTCAGGCTACCAGGGCTAGGTCAAGCCAGACATGGTGGGACAGAGCTGGACATCAGGTCCTAGCAAAGTCAACAGCCCCCGAAAACATCTGCCAGGCTCCTGCGTCATGTTTAGTAGCAACGCCAAGGAAGCAGGAGAGCTCAGTGGAAGCAGGAGAGCTCAGATATAAAACGTTAACAGAGATGGAACAACACCAGGAAACAAGAGTACTGTAGCCAACTGAAATAACAGTGAACATTGGAAAATTGCTATTAATCTAGGAGATAGCCTGTCAGAGCTGAAAAACAGGACTTCAGCACAGTCCCCCTTGGTTTTGCCACCTCTTGGTTCCAGCTTTAAAGCTAATCTACTTTGTTGTATTTATTTTACAAACCTTGTCCAGCTGGGCCATGGATGAGTTTTACAGAGAAAGTTCAGTGTTGATCAACAACGGGGTGAGTTTTGCCAAAAACACAACTCTACTGGCAATCTGTTGAGTTTTATAGTGATAGTCACTTCGGGCTGTTATTTTGAGGGTTCTGTTGGGAAGCCTTTATCACCAGGACCACTTGTTTAAACAGAGAAGATTCTTACAACCACACAATGTGGCTTTTTAACAGGGAAAGTTTCTACAGACTCACCATTTTATCTCTAAAGTTGCCATAAATTTCCATCAGCTACTTTCGTCTCTCTTTAGAGATCTATAATGATAACAACAACAATAATAGATCATAAGCAATTATGAAAGGTCCTAGCCAACTCATTTCTATCCAGAAAGATAGGACCTGCTTTGACTATTGTCACTGCCGTCTACAATTTCCTCCGTCAGCTGAAGTCTCTTCTGCTCCTGTGCTCGTTTTCTCGCCATTTGGCCTGGCTTTCTTCAGCTTCTCTTTTGAGTCACATACAGGAGATTAAAAGAGAAAAAAGAATAACGAAGAAAAAAGACCCAATTGCTTGAGATGATTTTTCTTCTTGGTGAAAACCTCTGTCTCTTCAGAGAGACCAATTAACATTCTCATCATCTCTCCAGACCTAATCTAAATATGAATAAAATATCAAACCCTTTCTAAAATTGTTCTTCTTACCACACCGAGATTAACTTTTTGACATGATGCCAGGCAGAACTTCAATACAAAATTCACAATTTCTCCCCCTCTCCATTTGCATACCGAAATGCCACCCCATGTGTCACTGGGCACTGCTACTGTAACAAGGGACAACCAGCCCTCCCCAAAAAATCGCAACAGTCATGTATAAACGTTCAGAGCTGTCCTCAGAGATTGGGGCTTTTGGGTATCTGGATTATGACACCTCATTTATGAACGTACAACAGACTCTTTCTTTGATGTAACCACACCTTTTTATTGGCTTAATGAAAGGAGCTTGTACAGAGCACTGAACATCTCATAGAAAGATGAAGAAAATCTTGATATGGGAACATTTGCAAGGTTCTTGCTCATTTCTGGCTAATTATGGTCATTTCCACATGTAATTACCCAAATTGCTCTTGCAATCAATGTAATTGTGCTAAGTTGTTTAAAAATCAGCCTCATTAGATTTTGCCTGGTAAAACGTAGTTTTTCAAAACCTACATTTTGATCTTACGTTAGCTGCCAACAGGCCTTTAAAAGTAAATAGGTTTTCTTTTGTTTTCCTCCTCCCTTTTTTATGTGCTGGTGTGAGTTTTTTTACATTCATTACAGCTTAACTGTAGTCAGAAAATTGTCTATAACCTCCTGTAAAAAGCTAGTATGTGTGTCTGCAAGTTATTGTACGGTTCTCTTTCATTCTCAAAACTGTAAAATCTTGTCTTTATGGTTGTGGAATTAAAAGAATATTTCAAAATATTGAGTGTTTAGGCAATTCTACCCTGTCTGCAGTGGGCTGAAATAACAAATAGCCACACAATAAGCAGAGCTGTTCACTGACTCCTGCTACAACCACACAACCATGTTTTGCAGGAACAGAGCAATATGACAGAAGCGTGCTCTCTCCCAGCAGTTTTGATTGCATTCTGACTAGGGCATAATATGCCGCCTCTCCCTATCTGACCCCAGCATCTCTGCCTGACCATCCACCTTGTTGCTTTCATTTCCTTTCCAAAAAGTTCCCTCTTTCTATGCAGTCATTTACAAGGAGAAGCTGTAACTCCAGTAGGGTGCCCAATGTGTTCTTGACTGCAGCTAGCACTGTTTCATAGGACCTGCTCACGCTGTTAGCAAGCATTTGGGCTGGCATCATCCACTGCTCAGAACTAGCAAGAAGTGGGGCTTGTGCTCTGGGGAGGGAATGGCGCTGGAGTGTGAGGGAAGAGAGGTGCTGTGAAGCTGCCTGAGACGAGGCTGAGGCTGGCCACGGCTCTGCTCCAGCAGTGCATCAGAAAGACATCGTCCCTTCAGTGGTACGCTTAACTTCACTGGCACCCTCTGCGGTGGGAGAGCCTGCTCCCCGCTCTGTATCTGCTCAGCAGCCCTGGGTTACGCCGGGAGGTGATAGTTGTCGAAAGGGTAGCAGTAAGTGCCATGCTGAGTGTGAATATCCACTGATACGTCTCTGCAATCCTCTGTCTGAAGATACTTTTTCACATCATGTTTTCTTTTAGATTAAAAGATATTTGCTCTTCACTAGTAGGTACCTGAGTCTGTCTTCTCTGTTTTATTTTGGCTAAAATAAACCTATTGTAGCCCTAAGGACATGCCAGGGTCAGGATTTGTTCTAGAGGGGAAGGCACAAAACAACAGAGGAAGACAGATACAGAGAGAATTTCATTAAATAGGACCTTGAATTTGGTGTGGGGCACTGACTGAGAAGTGTGAAAGGGGCTGTAGCATGAAAGGGGCTCTCCCCAGCTTCAGTGCTGGGAGGTGAGTGGCATATCAGGAGGCTGAGCCCCAGGTAGCCCCTCGGTGAGCTGCAGGTGAAGCCAGGCTGAGTCCCTCGACTCTCCAGCCTGCAGTGCAGTTGCACGGGTGTGAGAGCAGGATTTTACCCATGTCTTCTGAACAAAAGTAGGTGACAAACCTAAGCACAGCTACAACTGATTTTTCTCCTACCTGAAGATTGAAGATCTGTTACTCTCCATGCCTCCATTTGATTGTAAAGGAGGTTATGTCTGAGTCATCGGTAACAGCTGCATTGTAAAATACCTCAGTCATGTGGTTTTAAGCAACCCAGACGAAAAATACAGTTCTTTATTTAAAGATACATGTATTCTTGTGACATTTCGATACAATTGCGATTTTCAAGGGAGCCAAACACTCATTACTACACAGACTGTTCTTTAGAGGCCAAACCTGACCTTTAGTCAGAGAAAATTCCCATTTGGCTAGGCTTATTCATACAGCCTACAGTTTTGTTTGAATTCTGCATTTTCTGAGAAAATTTTAAACTAGACTGGAGAAGTAATTAGGAGTAGGACTATTAAAGAGTCCTGCACTGGCAGAGAAATGGCCCTGCCTCAGGAGCTAAGGATCTTATCCTACATGTAGTTTCCAGGGATCTAGATTTAGAGGAAAAGTGCTTTATAACAGTGTATTGCAACAGTAGGGAGGAAGGTGAGGGTAAAAAATGGCCCTGAAGAGGTTAATGGAACTAGGCCTTAAAAGGCCGCTCAAATGTCCAACTTTTCCATATGGTAGATCACAGGTCAACAAAGAGACTGTCTTGCAGACTCTGTCTCCCCTGCTTTCAGGGTTGTGGAGATCATCTTTTCTCCAGTACACATTCACATAATACCCCTGGGGCAGCTGTATTCATTATTTCTGTGGAATACCGTTTTTCCCCTGCTTTTATTAGAAGCTAGCAGCTGGAAAAGATGAGGAGCCAGCAACATGTGATCGGACGAGTCTGTGGGGACCACCAGGCAGCTCTGCATAGATCGCAATTGGAAATTTCTAGACACATTGAAAAGAACCGGTCTCACTCTTGCTCTGTGCACTGACACTGAGACACTATCTTTAGTTGTGCTAGGAAGGATATTTAGTAGAGTATTATATGGGTTAAGTTCTGGTTTTTGTGAGTTTTTCTATTAATAATATAAAGGCAGGCACAAACAACAGGCAAATGAAAGCTCACAGCATGCAGTATTTCCAAAGCTGTACTAAAGTCTTGGCCTTATGGATAAGATGTTAGGAAGCATGATTATTCATTTGAAAAACAAGAAGGGAAAGGACAAACCCCATTGCAAAACACCAGTGAAAAATAATCTCATTAATTTGGAAGGGACGTAAGAGTTGGGGAAGTGACCAAGCTGCAGAGAACTGGGGATGCATGGCAGAGCTGTGCTCTGGAAAAGTCTGGCAAAGCCAGTTAGAATAGCTCCCCATATTTCCCAAAGGCAAGTAAATGCCATCAACACTCTCCTCCGAGCCTATCTGTGCATATGAAAGAAGGGAAGGAAAGAGTCTTCTTTCCATACAGCTATTTTCAAACTGTCTTTCATTTACCTGCCTCTAGAGAATGGCACTAGGATTAGATATATACCAGTTTTATTTATTGATCAAAAATTTGCCCATTGATAAATTCTAATGTGAAGAGATCCTTGGGCAATAGGGATGAAGGAACTTTGAAATGGAAAATGCCCAGAAGGTACATCTAGGTGCTTTTCTTTAGCAACAGGAGCACTGGTAAGTTTAGATGCCCAAAGATTTGCTTAACTCCTGTAAAAACATTACATATGGTTTTCTTGTTGCCCTGCTACTTCATTCCATACACGAATCATTGTGAATATTTCTTTGACAGTTGGTATAGAAGTACCTCATATTCTGCTAGTGTCCATTTCAGTTTTAGGAAACATAATATTTAGATACTATGAATTACTCTTCTTGCAATTAAACTAGCTCAACAAGTTTAATTGCTCAACTTGTTAAGCTCAACTCCATTTGTGGCTTAGAACTTCTCCGTTTTCTCCAAAACAGGGCATACTTCAGTGAAGTTCCACTTGCCCTTAATTTCCCCTTTTCTATAGATAACAATCTATTTTCTCTAAGCATTTTGCTTAAATTGATTTCTCAACTGAACTCAGTGTTTTGCCATCTTCTTCAGAATTCTGCAATATTATTGAGATGGCCAGAACTGACAGCCTCATTGCTCTTGTTACATATGTGTGTCTATGTGTAAAACAAAACACTAGAGCTTGCAACAAAAATACATATTCAAATTACAGGTTTACTGGCATTATGTCTTCATATTGTGCTAAAATAATCTCCTGCAGTCTATATTCAGTGTTTCTATTTATGCATCCTGTATTTTGCTTAGCAGTAAGACAAAAAGAAAGCAGGCCATCATGGGCATAGCATTATGAGGATGTTAATGCTCTTCTCTCTGGGCTCTTCTAATATCAGTATTGAGGGTGATTCTTGGTTTTAGCAATTTGTTTAGAATTATTCTTTTCTGGCTTCTGTGTGGGGAACATGGGCTTGGACTCAGAAATGTGATGAGGCTCAAGAGCAGATGCTCCAGAGTAGCATTCTGTCTCCTGTTTTTATATCATTCACTCCCTCGAAGTCTTGTCTATAACCAAAGGGAATCATGGAAAACCTTTTACTGTCAGTTTATTTGCTGCTGAACAGCCTTAGCACATCTCTCCGAGGCATTGGCTTCAAGCCCCTCAACAGCTACAAAGGCAGAGCCAATGCCTGCGAGCTGTTGGGTCTGGGTGCCCATGCCAGCTGCATCCCACACATGCCAGCCCCTTCCCTCTCTCCAAGCAGGAGATGCAAATGGTCTTTTGGGAAGCCCTACCTCCCTTAGTAAGCTTTATAGGTCAGCCTGGATCCTTCAGGAAAAAGGGAATCTGAAAAGGGTAAAAATGACAGTTTGGTATGGTGCAAAGACCTGTGATCTTGTACCTTCTCCTTCTACTCATTCTAACCCTCCATTAATCCTGACATGCTTTAATCCCACATGGGGCACCCTCAATGGCTTTTACTTGGCTGTAGTGTCCCTTACACATCTCTGGTACTGCACAAGCACTAAATCAAGGTTTCATGAGCAATAAGGAGGAATAAAAGCTACCAAACAGCTAGCCCACATCTTCACATAGCAAAAAAAACATCCTTGCAGAGTCGTCACTGCTTCCCTCCAGTTGCCTGCTGTGATCTGGCTGGCAGAATCCTCCAGCTGTGGAAAAATTGGTTTAAGGGTCTTAGAAATGGGATAAGAGTTTATTTGTAAATTAAACTATGTAAGCTATCATCACTGACTAATTATAGCACTTTGCTTTTAAGTATGAACATTTATTATACCAAATAATTCTGCAAGAATTACTATCTAGGTTTTTAGTAATGCTGTGGAGGAAGGAAGAAAGGAACGCTTGATATCTTTTCTGATATTTGACTAATCTGAGGGCAGAATTCATCTTACCTAACCTTAACTGTTCAAATGGTTAGCATGAATCTAAGATCATAATCTGTGCTTTCTCTACACTGAAAGAAGAAAGACAGAGGCAGCCCAAAGACGATTCATATAGTTCCTTCACAGACAACTGCTTGACATGAAGCTACAGTATGTCATGGGAAAATGGCATGCCTTGGATATGTGATGAAATGTTTACATTAACCTATGACTTCAGTGTTAGAATATAAACTGTTTAAGTATCTCCAGTCTTCAGAACAGTATGGTACATCCTTCATATCCTAATTGAACATGCTTAGGCTCCAAGTGTTTTGTCTTACCATGGTAAGTAAAAAAAATATTTTTAAAAATCGGTCTTTATGCATTCTTATTACCAGATGATAGGAACTCTATTTGAGAGCTGGAGATTTTTTCCTTTTGTGTCAACAAAACTAAAATAAGCAAGCATCCCTCCATAGCTTTGACAACTACCTTAAAGTCACTTTTGGGGTGGGGAGGTGTTTCACTGGTGTAAATTGCAACCTAGTAAAATGCTAATAGTGACACTGGATTCTGTGTTCTAGCAGCACACAGAAAGAAATTGCAAACTGGAAAGCAATCACATCAGAGTAATGGGAAGTTGCAGGCAATGAAAAGATTCAGTCCCAATAAATGTAAAATCCTGCAAAAAGAAAAAATAAAAAATACAGAAAGCAAATAAGAAATGGCAAAGAATCCAAATATTTCATAAAAATAAGTTTATTGTCATTTTGTCTTCCTCTTAGGCAGTGATGTTGTTTTTTTCATGTAACCAAGTGATACAGTTGTCACGAAGCAGGTGGGGAATCAGAAGCAGGCGCGTGTCATGAGATCTCTGCTGTCAAGCTGTAATTCAGCATTATGAAAAGGATTTACATTGATGGCATTGGAGTATCTGTCATTATGACTAAGGTAATTACTCCATTGAGCCCTGTCTCTAGCAATGGGCAATATCAGAGGCTTCAGAGGAACTGCTGTACTATGAAGACTGAATGCACATGTGGAGGTGCAAACTCTTCCCTGGTTGGTGGCTAGTAGATTGTGTCATTTTATTATTGTCTTCTTCAGCTCTGTAGTTACATTAATTTCTTATCAGTCATAAGCTCATCCAGCCTTTTGTAAACATCAGCTAAATATCTGGGTGTAATAATGAATTTCAGTCACAAATAACATCAGATTCTATATTGCATGGCCCAGATCTCACAGCTAAATAGGTCGTGAACTGAGCTGACCTAAAGTTTAAAACACACACTCCTGGCATTGCAGAAAGTCTTCCACATGAGCAATGTGTGTTGCCAGTTACTGTTCCAGGGAATAATTTTGTACCAAATCTCACAATCTTTGCTGTGTTCTAACTCAGCATTCCCTACTGAAGTGAAAGACAGAACAATCAAGCAGCAACGGCAAGATCTCAACTGACTCGGTTACTGTCAGCATTAATGCTGCAACAGCACAGAACACTTCTCAGCCTGGAAGGCTGCTGAGCTGTTGTTCTTCACTGGGCTCTATGCTCTGTGGTTGCACAGCTGGCTGAACCCACGTAGAGCTAGCCCAAATGCATCTACACACCCCGCATTATAGATAACCCGCACAGCAACGTCAGAGAGCCTGCTTGCTGAGCAGTACGGCTGCCCTTTTGTTGCTTCAAATAGAAACCTGGACTATCTCAGTGCTTAAACTTTATTGAAACTTGAAACAACAACAAAAAAAATTGAACAAGTTTCAGTGTCAAGTGTCAGTTTTAACCCTTTAGGGATAAATGTGGTGCAGAAACACTTTCCAGAAAGTGATGAGTAGCACTGCAGTCTCCAGAGAGGATTCACTTCTGCAGGTCTTGTGGTAGACTGCATCTGCAGTGAGTATAGGATTAGGAATGGTATCTGAAGGAGAAAAATATTTCCCAAAAGGCAGGTGAAACCCTAACCCTTCCTTCTAATCATCCAGACTTTGTGACTCATTACCCTTGGGTGAGAGGAAATCTCTGTCCGTATATCTTGGCCAGAATTGAATGCAGGGGGTGGAGGGGGTGCAGGGTGAGTGAAGTCTTAGGTGTCATGTGTTTAGCTGATCTAATGCAAAATTAGAAAGGAATCAAGGGGAAAGAAACCCTGTGAAGACAAGCCAAGGAAAAAATATAGGAAACAACACCAACACACACAGTACCTTCTGGAGAACTTGAGGCAGACACAGTCCTCAGACAAGCCAAATCCACTGATTCCTGCCTTGATTACTTTGGGACAGTAGGCAAATTCTAGTATGAAAGAAAGTAAGAGGCTAATTCAAGACACCTGTTCTAGAAATTAACAACTGTGGCCTAAAACATATGTTAAATATATTTTAAATCAATTCAGCTTTCTTTTTGAGAAGGACAGGCAAAGTCAGCACACCACCCAAGAGCTGTACTATGCCATTTGCAGCATGGCAGAGGTGAAGCCAGATGGAGGGCTGGCTCATGGGGAACTTGTTGGACAGCAGGGAGAAGAAAACACATCATGGTATTTTCCTCACTTTGCCATCAATGCAAGTGCACCTGAAGTCCTCAGTGTACACACTGCATAATATGTTTTCTAGTCTTATGGTTTTGAGTATGATAGAGAGTCTGAACCGGACAAGACTCTGCAAGATGTAGTTCAGATAGCTAATAGCTAATCCAGAAGGTTGTTAGCGTGGAAGCTGTTATGGATAAAGACCCACTGCCCATTCTCAACAATGCACAGCTGATCCTTTCCCAGTTACCATGGTCTGTAGCCAATCTGAGATATTCCCAGTAATGTTCTGCCAGCTATGTAGTTAAATAGCTAATAGATAGCAAAAAACCTAGACCTTCCCAATGAACCCAATGGGATTCACTTCTTGCCTTTCTTGGGTCCAGAGCTCATGTGTTCTTTTACTGAGTAAAGATGGCTGGTTCATCCCTGTGCAGACAAGAAACTGAGCTGTCAAAGGCTTCATGAATGCAGAGAGAAGCTAGAAATTCAACAGAGTTACTTCAAATTCCAAAACAAATATTAATAAGTTGAAAAAAAGCTATTTAAAATGCCCTTTATACCCATGAAGTAAGTTGGTCTTTAAGCAATCTAAAAGAAGAAAGGACTCCCACAATGCTGTGGCCTTCTCACCCCTCATAAGTGGTCTTAATGTGCAGGCTGACTGCTATGGACCTAGAAGGAAGAAGCTCGTGCTCCCTTCCTCTCTCTCCAGCCCTGGAGCTCACAGGAGCTGCCCTTGAAGTCTCAGCCCAAATGCTTCATGGATTATCTGCCACTTCAGCTTCCTTCCTTGCACATGTAGGAGAAGAGATTCCCATCACGGCTGGTTCTGCAGCTGATGGTAATGCTGCTGGAACTAGCTCTGTGGTCACTCCTCTGCTGTAATATCCTTCAGGTCCCCAATGGAACATGGCTTCTGAAGATACCTGTAACCTCAGGGGCCAGCACTGTAACCTTGTGTATGGATGCAGGGGCTTGGTGCAACCTGCAAAGGTTTGCATCCTGGGAGCACTACTTGGAGCAGTTCTTCAAAGCTAACTGCCCAGGTATGTGGGAGAGGTGTCAGGAACTGGGGCTCAGCCCTAGACAATGCACATTCAGCTTAGACTGCAGGATGAAGAAGCTTGCTAGACAGAAGCTAATCTCTATCAAAGGTTTGGGGCATTACATCAATGGTTTCTCTTTCTCTGTAGCCTGGTCTGAGTGGTGACTAGACTGAAAAGCTTTGGCTGCTTCAGTTACTTCCCTTGCATGTGGAAGGGACATTTAAGACCAGCAGTTATCTTCCAGTCATGTTGCATCATGGCCAAACTAGGCACGTCCTGGTATGCTGCCTACAATGAATCAAAACTATTTAGAGCTCTCTGTCAAAGATTTAACTGTGTACCATTCCTGGGTAATCTCACGGCACTGCAGCCACTGCCCTCTCTCTATGCAATAACTGCCCGAAAATGGGCTTGAAGTCTTGGAAACTGTTGGAGAGATTATTGGAGTTGGATGCTCTTGACCATGGGAAATTGCTGTTAGTAACTTGTATCTGGAGTCACCTTCATGCAAGGAAGCAAGAAGTTCCCGCTTCACTCTGGAGGCATCTGGAAGGCCTGCTCCTGGCTAGCCTGAGGAAGGAGAGACAACAGAGGAGACTTCTGGGCAAGAGGTAAAGGTCACAATTGCTGCTTCATGAGGGTCATGCTGAGAGTAATCATAATAGACAGTAAACTTGCCAGAGATGTTGGCAGGAAGGCAGGCATGGTCACAAGTGCAATGCTCATGGTGAAAGTGCCACCCTGGCGGTGACCTCGGCATGTAAAGGACAGCAGCTATACATGGCATGCAGAATTCACCTGCTGATGCTGGGAAGGACCGGGCTGCCTCAGAGTGCCCTGCTCCTGTCCTCTGCCCTTGCGCAGCGGCTGGGGCTGTAGGATGTTTCATTGCAAGCCAGAATTGCCAGACAACCTGGTAGAGCTGCATTTGCAGCCCCTGTGCAGAGCAAGTGACCCTCCCCCATGAATGGCTCTTTTGCCCTTGTGAGGCCAGGAAGGACGATGCAGTTCTGGAAAGCTCTCCCTGTACAGAGGTCCTGTGTCCTACTGCTGCTTGTCTGTTAGCTCTCACAGCCTTAGCCATTGTATCAGAAATTAAGCAGGGGTTAAAGGCATCCACTCCTCACTGACCTCCACCTCTGTCCTTTTCCACATGACTGCACACACCAATGCACTCGCCAGAGCCCTGCTTGAAGTCAGTGGTGGTCAAAGCCATACAGAGTTTCTCCATAAGGATGTGTTGGGATCCTGAGGGCACCCAAAGCCCTGACTGTCCTTGCCCGTGGACCCCATTTCAGCCACCCGGGGCTGTCAGCCTCTGCCCCAGAGACGCTGTAGCAGGGCCACTCTCCAGCTCCCACAGCCCTACCCTGCCCAGCCATGGGTCCCACTGAGCCAGGCCCACCTGTGGGCTCACATCCCGGCCTGGCCTCAGCGTGACCCCAGGGAGGTGCCCAATGCCCAGGGCTGGGGCTGCCTCAGTGCCCTCCAGCTGCCTGTCTTAGGGCTGGGGTGGTGGGACAGGCCCTGGCTGCCAGACCCTGGCCTGCTGCCATGGGGAGCCTCTGGCCTGTGGTGCTCCCTGATAAGACGGTTTTGTGGCCACAGGAGAGTCAGACACTACAGGTCCAGCCGAGGAGGACACCGCCCTCACTGTCTTTGTTCAAGATGTGCTCATGCTGGACATGCAATGCCTGGCATGACCACAGATGACAGAGTGTGGCAATGGGTTGTGTGGTGTCATGCCTGCCCAGAATCTCCTCCTCATGCTGTCCAGGCTGGCAGTTGTCACCCTGGGTGCAAACACACGCTGCCTTCAGGCCCACTGACCTCCTTGCAGTTGACTTGAGGCAGGTCAGCAGACTTTGTGAGGTGCTCTTGCACAGAAACGCTCTGCTTCTGCATACCCCATGGACACAGTGACAGAGGCTCCCTTTGGCCCCTCGATGTCACACAGATGGCATATTTTTTTAAATGCCTGTAAGTGACTGATGGTACTTAACTGTGGTGTGAGGACATGTAGAGACACAAGGCCACAAGGCTTGCTGTGACACTTTTGGAGGTCCTGTACTGTCAGTAGCAGACTGTGGCCATGGTGCACACTGAAGTGGGACCCCCACGGACACCAAGCACCTCCCTCACCAGCCTCCCCCATGCAAGTTTATTCATGAGGGAATCTGTAGATACACTGCAGATGAGGCACCCCAGGAAGGATTATGCAGTAATGGGCCAACTGGTGGACTAGAACTTTGTGCTGCAGTCAGTGTGTCACCATGAAAATATGGAAGCACTGTTTGTGACTCAAAGGACAGCTAAATCTGAGCAGATATTAGCTCCTCAGGGAAGGGCAAGTCTAACTGTTCTCTGGCCCTGCCAAAGATGGACTGTACATGCTGCTTGAAGGACCCTCTGGCTGATTTGAGATCAACTTTAGAAAAAGAATAGGTCTTTCCTGAGCAGGGCTATTTCCACCATGACTTTAATCTTTTCACATCTATGATGTTGATGAAAATGTTATTTAGAAAACCCTCAAGCACTTTTACCTTTATGCAATATTTCCCCCTACCCCACTGTTCTCACACTTAAAACAGCAAAAACATTCTTGCTCAAGCTTTCCAGAAACAATTTCACCTTTGGGCAGAAACTAAGCACATTAACTTCTCAACCCAGAAAACCAGAAGTTTCAGGCTGTTCTGAGTAACAGAGGAGGAAAGCCCAGGGGACTAGAATGGAAACAGTGTTGAGCAACAGAAATGATAGTCTGTTCCTTTTCACAGTATAACTAACTTGATTTTCATTTATTTTTCTAACAAATTTAGGCTACCTAAGGATACAGACAATGGTAGCAACTGACCTTCAAGATGGGCTAGCTCCAAGAAAATATACAGCTATCACATGTGCATCTTGCAACTCCTCACCTTTAGGCACCTGACTTCCAGAATAGTCTTCAGATTTTAAATATTGTGTCCAGGAGTGGATTTTTAGGTGTTCAAGAACTTCTGCAGACTTTTGGAGCTGTGCAAGTTGAGTGACAGCTGATATGTGTTTAGGAGCAACTTTCTGGATTCAGGCACCCAGATTCCTCTATTTCTACTCTCTCTCTTTGGGGATGGAAATAAACCTATTTAATGATTTAAACATAATTTATTCCTCGCAGTAGGCATGTTCTGAAGTCTGTAGTTCTAGATATCTTAAATTTTCTACCCTTGCTTTTTCTTTATTGACTACTTCAGAAATTGATTAGACCAGATGATGTAACTCTAAGATATCTGAGATGTTTGAAATGGCTATGGAAGCCATATCTTTAATGTTTTATGACATGCCGATAATTTGGAAAGTTCTCAGCCTGCACATTGTTTACTGGTATCTTGCCACTTTGTAACTTGGATCAGATAGCTCTATTTGACATTAATCCATTATCCCAGGCTTGTCATCATGGTACCCCTGTATCTATCCTTTCATTTTATCTTCAGGTTAATGATGCCCTTTGAGAAAATCCTAATCAAGATTTCTTACAGAGTATGTATTTTTTAATCTACCGTGCTCATACAATTGATGACAATCAATGCACGGCAAATAATCTTTCACAAAGGGTAAACAGAAGCCTGACAGAATTCAACACCTATTCCTGTCCTGTGCAATTTGTACCTTAGCTATACTAATATATAATAAGATATTTATCAGTTATATACTGAAATTTATTAGTATTGCCTATTTTTGCATGCCCCATCTAAAGACATGTTTTGCTATCAGTGGATATTGCAGATATTTTAGTTCATCAAAGGCCTGTATCCTTTCTTCTTTAGTTGCAAGTCAGAATGCATTTCCACATTACATTTTCTCCAGTGGCAAAATTGGTCTAGACAGTTCTCTTCCTTCCCTATGCCACTTGTTCCTGCTGCCATATCAATCTTCTGCTATGCTTTTTGTGCAAATGCAGCCATCTGTGGGGCAACACTGTAAGACAGATCAGTAAAATCAGGGGTGCTAAAAATAAGCTCTCCAGGAAAAAAAAAAAATTGGCAAGACAGTTGAGCTGGAAAATGTAGGAGAGCGGTGAATACCCAAACAAAGGGTGTTCTTCAGAACACGGTGGAAGAAAGGTCAGGGACACAAATGTGTGTGTCAAAAGGGGAAAGATTGAGGATGTCTCTTTTTCCCCTAAAAACGATGGACTGGAGACCAGATGATGGCAGAGGCTGCAGGAAATATAAAATTATCTACAGAAAAAAGAGTTTGGCTTTGCCTATTTTATGTTGAAGATGATGGTTGAATATTCAGATAAAGATTTCTAAGAGAGACTCAGATGTGGGATCAGAGACATGGAAACATTTACCCATCATATTTGATACTCTTCCAACATAAGTTTCAAGAAAAGACGATAAACACGTGAAATTCTGGCCCAAGGCACTGGATTTTACAGTACCTTTTCATACAAGATAGCAGTGTTTCATATGTAAATACTGAAAATATACTGAGGCCAACAGTCCATACAAGCATAGATCATGACAGAGATATGCTAAATTAAAATAAGATTGTCTGTATCATACCCTTTCTCCATTCCCCACCACTGAGAGAAAAAGCACTTTTCCTCAGTCCTGTCTGCTCACCTCTCTTCATGCTGATATGATTTTTGTCCTTCCACATTTGACAGCGTGTTGTGTGTGCTTACATCTCCTTAGAACATACCAGATGCTTTGCTTGGAGGGCAGTATTTTTGTATTCTGATATAATACTTTGTACTTTTCTAACAGCAGCTGAATTGAATACCTGGAATGTTTCAATCCTAGATGTTCTCCAGAAAGGGTTTTGGAAAGACAGGCTTGTTTGTTTTCATAAATCTTGTATGCTTCACAAAATGCAGTGTCCATGAGGTATTTCCTCTTTGATAAAGGGTTTGGGCAGCCCCTACTTTTCCTTAATACCTCTTTGTCATCCTGTTCCATAATAATAAGCAAGCAAGCAAGCAAACCTATCTTCCCTGCATATCAAAACAAACCACTGTCAGATTTTGTTTAGAGCTTGTGCAGGAAAGATTGTCTTTCCTCCCTGTGCTTTCTGTATGTTGTTAATTGACTGTTTTGAATGCTTCTGAGGAAAAACACCTACTTGGCTGCAGGGTCTCTGCTGCAGAGCTCTCAGGAGGGTGACTGGCTGGAGGTTTGCTTTGTCCCTTATCAGCTTCAAGGAGAAACCATCTTACCACCACAGTGACCGCTCAATCTCCCAGTGCAGAATTTTAAAACACCTGGGCTCTGTTCCCCTCCTGTTCTCCAGCATTAGCCAAGAGACTTCAGAATATTTGCACTGATTTGCTGGATCCCTCTGGACATTTAGAATGTAATACATTACTGCATCGCTTTGCATTTCTTGTTGCTGGTTTTTGTTTTATTGGTGCTCGCACATTTGAGTTGATAAAATGGTTTGCTGTTCCTGTTCCAGTCAAAATTTGTTCGCTATCCTATCATGCTATTCTATACGCTCATCTTTCTGTTCCCCTCTTCATTTTCTCTCCCTCATTCACCTCCACTCTCGGCTTTCCTTTTCTCCCCTCATTTTATGAACTTCAGTTCTCTAATTCCATTTCTCTGTACCAAACCTCATACATAAGAAAGTGGCCAAGACTGTACCCTGCGAACAGTTACATGTAATATTCTTCTGCATATCTTATTCAACTGAGTACAATGCCTTAAGTGACACTTACATGCCATAAGTGACATGTACATGTTTGCAGTACTGGAGCCTAAGTAACTCACCTAGCTAGGGGCTTTTACGAGCAAAGAAGGAACTGCTGTGGTTTATACAGAACACACCAAAATTCCAGTATAATCTCATTGCTGTTACCCGAATTTTCCACTTCCCCTCCCTGTTTGTTGTAATTGCCTATTCTGTCATTTCGGATTAAGTATTTTACCATGGAATGACTTGTATTCACTCTTAATTTGATGTACTGGAAGTAGTCCTATTGCCTTAAATGGAACTATGCACATAAATAAAAGTATACGTACGTGCAAGCCTTTAACAGACCATACATTGCAAACGCTGCAGGAAAAGAATGGTACATTTTATCCATTTTACAATATTTGCACTTGTTAAATGCAGGTTGGGTAATCAGTAACTTTTTCCAGAGTAGACTTTCAGGTTTCATACCATTTTAACGGAAGCACCACTAGTCATCTATAAGCACAGGATAAACTCCAGTTCCAGAGAACTCAGAGATGGCATGAGACAATATGAATGATTAACTAGAGAAAGATAAAAAAAGGCACACGATTTAAAAACCAATGTAATATTAATGTATGCAAATAATTCTTAAAATATGCCAGAGGACAGGGGAGAGGGATTCGGAATTGGCCCAGAAGCGGAGGTCAGGAGCAGCGAGCAGGCAGCGGGAGAGGGCAGCATCTAAGGGAGGACGGCAGGCAGAGGGAATCCCGTGAAGGTCGGTAGTGAGAGGAGACGGAGAAACCGAGCGACGGGAGGGCGAGCTCTACGGCGCGGGGGGAGGCGGAGCGGGATCTCTGCCACGGACCGCCGGCGCCCGGGAGCCAGGGGCTGACTGCAGTTAGCCACGGGGAGCAGGGTCGTGCCCTGAAAGAAAAGTTGGGGGCGTCTGGGCAAGGTTCTATCTCAATGGCAAGAACGGGGGCGATAAGGAGAAACGTCTGTATTTTACAGCACGGGATCAGCGCTTTGCCGTTTCGGTGAGTGAATCAGCATTCAGCGACACGACCCTATTGAAACGCCTCACTAGTTCATTCTTCCCCTTGCACATCTACATTTTAATGGGTACGAAGCCCCCGGAATAGTAAATAGTTACTCTGCGTTGCGGCCGCTGCTGTCGGCAGCGCTGCGGTGTCCCCAGGCACCGGCCGCCACCGGGGAACGGACGCGGCACCCGCTTGGCCGGCGTCGAGCACCGCCCGCGCCGGGCCGGGCCGGGCCGGGCCGGGCCACCGCCGAGCCCCGGAACAGCAGAGAGCGGGGGAAGAGGGAGGCGCGCCCCGGTTCCCACAGCCCCCGCGGGGCGCGACGGAGAGGGGGGGCGGCAGCGCCCTGAGGGGAGCGCGAGAGCAGCTGCCGCGGGGCCGCCCCGCCCTAACGGCCGCCGGGAGAGCGCGGGGGGCGGCGCCGCCGTGCGCGTGAGCTCAGCGCGTCGCGGGAACCAACCGCCCGGGCACCGCCTTCCCGCCGCGGGCAGAGCCCGCCCCGCCCCGCCCCGCCCGGCCCCGCCCCGCCCGCGGCAGCACCGCCCCCTCCGCTCCTCTCACACACGCACACCCCGACACATACACACACACACACACATACACATACATATACACATACACACACGCTGCCTGCGTGGAGTCGGGGCTGGGGTCGGGCCTGGGCGGGCAGAACGGCGCCGCTTCCTCCCGCCAACTCGCAGGTACCGGGGCAGGGGGTGCGGGAGGGCCCGGCGGCGGCGCGGGGCGTCCCCCGCCTCGGGCCTCCGCCAGCGGCCGGCAGCCGCCGCCCTGAGCGTGGCGGAGGGTGAGGGGTGGAGCGGAGCCTTCGAGCCGGAGCCGCCTCTGGGCGGGGGCCTGAGCCCGGGTGGGAGAGGGCCCGGGCGGGTCCCCGCTGCGGCCCGGGGAGCCGCGGCCCAGGGGTGTCCCGGCGGCCGGGGGGAAGTCGGCGGCGTCCGCCGCTGCTCCTCGCATTGCTGGAGGGTGAAGTCATCGTGCCCATTGTCTCCCCTCGGCTCCCCCCGGGCGGAGCGAGGGGCCCGTCCCGCCCCGAGCCGTGGTGGAGGAGGGGGGGCACGGCCGGCCCGTGCCGCCCCCCGCCCGAGGAGCTGCAGTAGCGGGGGAGCTGCCGGATGGGTTTCGGTTGTCCTCGGCGTGGCGGGCGGGGGTGTGCGGGGAGGAGCTGCTGCTTCTCCGCCCGCCCGGGTGGGCCGCGGCGCCGCGGGGGGCCCCTCGGCGGGCGCCTCGCTCCCGCCGCCCGGCAGCTGCATCGGGCCGCCGGCCGGGCCCTGGAAACTCTTGCGCTTGAACTTGCAGGGCACGGGCAGAGCAGGGCACGCAACTCCCGGGCCTTCGGCGCAATCCGGGGGGCAGGGTTGGCACGCTCCCCCCCCCCGCCGAGTTTCTAGTTTATCTCTCTGTGCTCCTGTGTCCGCCCCGGATCCGGTGAATCGGAGGAGTGGAGGGGTTCCGACTGACTAGGGATATCGCATCTCGGCTGCAGAGGTGGTGGCGGGACTAGCAGCGGTGATAGCCAGCGTCTTGCCGAGTGATTTCCTTGCACGGGTCCTTCTGCAGAGCTGGGAGTTTTCCACCTGGCAGTGGAACATACACACAGCAACTACTGCAGGCGCATCCCGGAAGGATAGGGAAAAACGGGTAAAAAACAATCTGAAAGTCAGCGTGCGTCTAGGTGAGCTGAAGAGGGGATGGTTGGCAAAGGGGAGGTGTCCTCCTGCCTTTCCCCTCTTGCTCCGGTACTCTCTGGCAGAAAGAAATGGGGCTTTGCTAAAGGGGTAGTAGTGAAGTAGAGTTGCGGGGATATGCCAAAGGGATAGTAGTTGAATGCAGTTATTTTGCTGAGCAGAGAAATCAAAATGTGAAGCCTTCATGCCCCTGCGGTCGCTTATTGGAAACGTGCCTGTGTTTCCCTGTGAGGACCACAACAAATCTTGTTTCTGTTAAAATACTGTAGTTGGCATCGGTGCTGATTAGTGCTTTATATCAATTGTCATCAAGGACAGCATTTTTAAAAAGCAGAGGGCAGTTTGGGAAATGGGTCTCGCAGGATTTAATTCTGCAGACAAAACTAATCATAAATTCATTTTTAAAAATTCAATTTTTTCCTTCAAAGATTTTTTTAAAAAATAATTCCTTTTTTGTCAGCCAAAGGACCATATTTCAGTATCTAATGAAATGTTTTTTACTGAGTTCATGGGAAAAGAAGGTTTTCAGTTTAATATCCGGGTCAAACTGAAGTATAAATTCTGAATTGCCCAGCTACCAGAATTCACTTGCATGCTTAGAAATGATGGCTGTATAACATTACTTAACAGTTTCCAAAATTTTACCACTGTAAACATTTAAATGCTTGTACTAAAAGCCTTCAGAAAGCTGAGAAGGCACTTTTTTTTAATTGCATGTGAACTAGGCCTATTTGGTCCAGAAAATGAAAATGAAAGTTTCACTCTTGCATAATGGCTATAATGCTGCTCTTAAAAACGAGTTCAGTAAAAGGAGTTACATATGCGTAACTCTTCTATATGCATATTTTTTGAAGTATGCCAGGGTTTCGACTGTGTTTTGTACAATTCAGCATTTATAAAATTCAGCATTTATAAAATGTTATGTTTATGTTGTCAGCTATTTTTGAGTTTGAGGACATCACATCATCACTTCTAAAAGAGGGAGTTGAAATGTGTTTGTGTGGTTTTCTTCTCTCCCCTTCCCCTTAAATTGACCAGACAAATGACACTTTTTATATAGAGCAAACATCAGATTTTGATTAATTATGCTAGCTGAGACTCAGGAGGATGGAAGATGCTTGACAGATGTATTTGTTTACTTTCGTAGTGTGTACAAATCCTGGTCTCTCCATTAGTAAATGAATCATTAAAACTCCCTTAGCTATGGGATTCCCAGTTAGCATTAATATATGCAGTAGGAAAACTTGGTTTATGTGAGTACTATCAACCTGTGAAAGAACACAAGCACTTGAATTCTTTTGGCAGTTGGGTAGACTTCTGTAATGGAAAATGTGTATAGCTTTTTTTTCTATTATTAATTAACAGCATTTAGCTACTATTCCCCATGACAAAACCTGAAGACTGAATTTGTTCAGTGGGTGGGTGGTTCTTCCTTACCAGTTCAGTTCATGGTTTTTTTCTGTTTGCTTGGGCCTTTTTGATCCTTAGTCTTACTGAAGTATTCATCACAAAGATTCCTTCCCCCACCCTCCTTTCACAGGACTTCTGAATCCTGGTTTGGAAGCAGTAAGAAAGATCTTTGAGCTCTGAAGTACAACTATACTGTTCTGCACCACTGTCCTCTGATGGCCTTTAGCCAAGCTTGTGGTCTCCATTATGGGGTCAGTTTACTCTGGCCTATGGTCAGACATCCATAATTAGCTTTGTGATTTGTTTTCTGAATTGTATGTAAACACCACATACCAGCCTAGTAGAATAAATTTTAATACCTGACTAGAATGAGTTGATGGGTAAGTGTTTTAGGCTCTGCTCTTAGTGTGATTGCTGGTTTGTAGCTGAGTTGCAAGTCAGTCTGATTCTTTCTTAGGGTCAGCGAAGGCTCTTTGAAGGACTAGTAAAAATACACATTCTAACACTGGCTTATTTATAAAGAAGTTGATTTCGGATTTTTCTCTTTTTGCATTTGACTTAGCTCTAAGTTTCCATTGTCCTTTCTGTGGTAGCTGATAGAAGATGTGTAGCTGAATGAATCAGTGTACGTAACACAGCTTCGAGATACTGAGAATGGTGTTGGATCTTATATTGCTAAAAGCATCTGAATTGCACCTGGAGGTAGACTTCCACCAAGAAGGTAAAAAGTTACACTGAGTCTTAGAGAACTGGTTGGTTTTAGTAGTGTTAGAGTGTATGATTCCTGTCTGGCCCCCCATAGGAAGAATATGGAAGAGGCTGTATAATACCTTGAAAACAGCTGGGTTTTTTTTAATGTTCCTATTTTTTTTCACAGAAGGAGAATTCTTTTTATTTCTGAGTTTCTGAAGTGGAAGTTTTATCCCTAATTTAGTCTAATGTTAGTTCATTTCTAGCAGTTTGTCTTTTAAATCTTCAGTGAAATAATCTTTAAGGAAAAATTGAAACCTTTTTGTGTTGTATATGATTAGATTTCAGATATTGTGTTCTGCTTTAACTCGGAAAGAAATAAAAGTCCAAATAATCAACTGTGAATTTGAACTAAAGAGTAGAATTCAGAGTAGAATTTCAGTCTTCCCCCTTAAGTATTCACTTGAAGGTTACTTCAGATTTCTTCAGGTACTCTTTTTAAAATTTATTTCTTAGTGCTTCGTGGTAAGTTGTTATATATGTAGGTATGTTCTATTGCTGATATTTATGGATTGACAGATTTCTTCTCAACTTCTGTAACATAATGTTCACTTCATTATCCCACAATTTCTTGTAAGTTTATTTTTTTAGTTGATGAGAAGAGACTTTGTGGAAGCGACTTTGCCCATCTGAGTCATAAGGTGGCTTAGTTTTCTTTCTTCAGTGGTCTCTGGTTGTTTCATGTACATTTCTGGCAATTCTCAGGCACTGCAGAACTGTGTTTTATCTTGGTTTTGATTGCTGGTCCTTCTCTGGCTTGGTTTGCTTGTTTTTTCTTAGTGCGGGTACTGGCTCAAGGATCCAAAACAAAGCAATGGATATCTAAAAAGAACTGTAAATGTTGTGTGGGACTAGAATATTACAGGGTTCTACTAGAAATATTCTTGTGAGCATCGCTTATACCAGGTTTATTTAGAGTAGTCTTTGAGTTCTTCAAAGTAGAATTCAGAGAAGACAAGCCCCATAGCTGAGTTGAGATGTAATTTGTGATACCACCTATAGGCCTTTCCTCATTAAGGCAAGCGAGGAGGCAGTGAAACACTGTCTGTTTTGTTTCACTTTCATGGAAGCCATGGCATACTTCTAAGAAGAATTAACCCTACCTTCAGGTTTATCCATGGAATAAGAAACAGTAGGAGTGCTTCCATTTTAGGTTACTTTTTTGCAATGGCAAGATTACTGTAGGCTTTTCCACTCTCAAACAGTGGATTGAAGTCAGTCATCTGCTAGGTGACTACTAGTATCTTGTTGGACAGGTAGCCACGACACTGCAACCGTAATTGCCATTTACAAGGTGAGAACAGCTGTAGATTTTTTTTTTTTCTGAAGTGCAAGTTTCCAAAGTGTTTGCTTCACATCTACGTATATTGCACCACTCTGGAAAGCTGATACAAGAGTTGCTTTAACCTAAAGCAATTTAGGGAAGAGACCTAATGAAATGAGCTTAAATAAAAGTTACATATACACAGGTGTTTCCTCAGGCATTAAAACTTCCTCTTATTAGAGGCCAGCACACCCCCTAATGATGTCTTCAGCAAGACATTTGAAGGGCATCTCGCAGAAATAAATGTTTGTACCAATTCAATTTGGTATAGTCCCTTGTTTTTGCTTCCTAAGTAGAGCACAACTGTTAATGCAAGTATCCTGTTATTGTTCAGCACAAACTGTCATTGTGGGACTATGTCAGTTCTGTTCTGTTTCCATTTATAGTTGAGACAAATTACTGTTAAACAAACATTTTCCATAGGTCCTTTAGCTGCTCCCATAAGGCAGATTAGAGCTCTTATTCTAAATCGGAGCCCCTGGCTGTCCCCTTCAGTTGTTCCATTTAGTGAATGAAGAACTGCTTCAGCAAGAGGACTAACTCTGGAGAAACTGTTTGCAGTAAGAATCATGTTGCTTTGTTCTCACTGTTTTTCACTGATGCTGCATATCCTTAATAAAAGCATCACTTTTAAGTTTCTCAGTTAGTGATCAGATTTTTCACATAAAACCAAACTCTGTGAGCCACATCAAGTTCTGTTTGTATCTGAAAATGCTTAATCTGTAAGACAGTTGAGCTGTACTGTTCAGTGCACTGTGTAAGACTTCTGAGAGACGAATTTACCTTTTGTGTGTTTTCAAGAAATGGTTTGTAGGAATGTGAAGTGGTCCTGCACCTTGGGGGATGTACTGAACAGTGGACGTTCAGGTGGGACTGCAGGTTTTTGCTGAGGTGTGAGGATTTTACAGCACTACCTGGCTAGCGTTTTGGATATGATGACATCACAGCAGTAGTGTTGCTGTGCCTTGTTTTTATTTTAAAATATTTATGTAAAATAGCATTGTTAACTGTCAGAGCTTAGACAAGTAAGAGTCTTTCTCAGTACCATAATGGTTGCATTCCAGAGGAAAAGACTATTGGTGGTGCCATGCCTAAATGCGTCATTCATCCATTTCCTTTGCTGAAAGTACATGCTGCACAGAACTTAACAGTATATTTCAGTGAAACTGGACAAGGGGAGGGATGTTTTGGCAGATCTTCTACAGTATCGTTATTCAGAACTCAGTCTTGGGAAGAAACATTTATACCTTTTTAGGAAATAAAAGGCTTTTATTCTGTCTAAATTAGATAGTTGATAAGTGCTTTGGGCTTTTTATGACCTGAAAATTGGGGGCCATATGCTCAGCCCATATTCAGTGCTGCAGCTTTTTCTTGTATCAAGGTCTAATTGTACACTGACAGTAAATGTTTTAGTAAATATTAACTGAACATCTGTACAGGGACTGTATATAATAAGTGAAGATGCTGACAGAGAGTGGTTGTTGCAACATACTGTTAGGCTTTTCTCCTTCATATCAAAATGCTTTATGGAGGGATCATCCAGTTGTCCCTCAAATATCTAATATTGGAAAGATATTTGGATGGGATTAAATAGTGGCTGTAGTGAGACCAACCAACTGACAAAGGTGAATCCTGCAGAGAAACATTTTCTTCTGGTCAGCCGTTGGGAAGTATCTTACTTTGGGTCTGCCTTTCATGTTCCCATAACAAGCAATCTAACATGTTGATCAATGCAATGAAATGTAGCTGTAAGATGAAGTGTGTTCAAGGTTAAAGGTTTTGTTTTTAGAATGTGTACTGGAAAAATAATTTTTATCAAAGACTTTTCGACTGTGTGCCCTGATGGAGGTGCTCTAACTGTGTGTTCCTCTATCTTAAGTCAAATATAAATAGAATAAAGCCTTTAAAAATATGTAATTGTTTTCTGAGTTGAAGACCTTGCTTAAGTTTCCTGAGAAGAGCAGTTACCTTCTCAGTTTCATTTTACCTGTGAAGCTGTATCTGATACTTAGTTTTTGTTTGACTTTGAATTTTCAGAAGAGTGAAGCTTTCCTTTATATGACACTGCTAAAAATACATCTTGGGAGAGACCAGAAGCCCTTTTGCTCAGGGTCAGAGATGGAGGTATCAAACTTCTAGGTCCTTTTTAAGCAAAGGGATCTTTAGTGCTTATAGCCTGTGAAGCCAGGCTGTTGCTTTCCTGAAGTGTAAGATTCTGCAGTCAGTGCGTATTTATCTGTGGGACAGCATAGAGGAGAAACCCGTAAAGCTACTGTGCTCACTATTTCTCTTTATTTCACCACACCACGGTTTTAAGCTATCTCCATTTGGACTGAGGGATTTTTGTATCTAGTGACCGAAAGTATTTTCTTCAAATTCCTACCTGGCTAGTTAATTTTTTTTTTCTCCTTTCTTTCTTCTCCTTCCTGTTCCTATTTTTTTTTTTTTCCTTTTTTGAGGCAGTATGCTTTTGTTCAGACTTGGTGTGGTGGTGCATAGCTGCAGAAAAGTAGACTTTGCCTCCTGTGACCTGACACCGGGCAGAAATTCAGCCAGGGTAAGAATAGAAGAGAGCCCTGTAAGCTCAGCACAGGAGTCCCAAGTCTTTCCATTATTAACAATTAAAGGTGATTCCAAGATGAATTAGGTAATGGATTAACTAATGAAAAGAAAACAAGAGAAAGATCCTGCCTTGCAAGAATTCAGATTGTTAGGATTACATGCTGCCTGCCTGTCTGGGAAAGGAAGATCAAGCTCCCCTGTTTTCAGGGGTAATTTAATTAGTAGATAAAGTATATGATGTGCTAGATAAATTTGTCTTTGCTGTTGAATTGAAGCTTTGCAAAGAGGTGTTTGCTGGGGAATGGGTTAATAAATAGAAGCATCTTGTTTAGTCCTGCCCAGCAGTGCTTCAGCTTTTTCTCTAAAACAGCAGTGAAAATGGTTTCTTCCCACCTCCTACACCCTGCCCTTATCAACATAATATCATGGCTGGATCTAGACCAAGAAGTGTTGTTTGAGTAAAATATGAAGACAGTGACATGGTTTTGTTTTCATTGTTGCTTTTTTCTGTTTTGTTTCTGAGGTGTGAGGTACTGCTGTATTTTTTTAGGGCTATATGATCATATCCTTTTTCTTATCTCAAAGGTCATGCGATATTATCTTTGTTTTAAGGGTAACAAATAATTTCCAAGTCACAGTTTCAACCTAAATTATCTCCTGCAAGCTGTGGGGATCTTTGCACTATATGCCTCTTAAAGCCATTATAGGGAAAATGGCATATACACTGTTAATGTAAAGCCACAGTATGCTGCATTTGTGGGATGGATTCTCTTAAACCTTCTGTAAACTTACTTTTGTTCATCTCTGGTGGTTAAAAGTAAAAAAGAATAAAGAATACGTATTTTGATATGGTTGGTGTTCCTCCTGAAATGCATGAAAACACACCTCTAAGAGTGTGCAGAATAGTTTCATTGTGCTAAAAGTCATTCAGACAAATTAGAACAAATTCGAACTCCAAAAGGGGGAGCTTCCGGTTGGCAGTACAGTGACAAAAGTGTAACACTTTATGGAAAGCCTCCGTAGATGGATGATTTATCTGTAGAAAAGCAGTGTAGTTACTGAAGCTTTCTGTAAAGTGTAGTCCTGAATTTCACTTTTAAGGTTCAGCTCTCTGAAATGTGTGCTTTGTTTGTACAGTATTACTGTAGACTAGTAACTGAATAAGGGTGATTTTGGAATATTTGGTGATGAAGATAAAACCTTGTGTTGGTGATTTGATTTCCTTCAAGAAAGGGAGGTGATTAGATTTGCCTTCATTATCACATGACTGTCAAGTCATTGAAGTAGTTGACTATGGCTTTGAGTAACTGTTGTCTAACTTGATATGTACTTGCAGTAACTTTAACTCCTCTAATGGGCATTCTGCAAAATGGTGCATTTTGTAGGTGAAGAATAGCTCAGGTTTTAATAGTGTGTAGAATACAAGAACTCTCTCTCCGTTGTAAAGACAAGGAAGATGCCTTCAGGATGCTGGTAGTTTAACTTTGTTTCTCAGAAACCATGATAATGAGTGCACTATAAATATTAGAAACAGGTAGGTATGGCTCCTGCAGCAATTACATTACTTATTTGCCCTGGTTTTGTAATGTGAAGGATTGCACATGTCAGTAAAATGAAACTGATTATGCCATTGCATGCAGTTTGTTGTCATTGTAAGGTTTCAGGTCAAATTCTCAGATGTTAAGAAATGCCAGAATTAAGGTTGAAGAAGCAACCATAGTTTGATTACCTTTTGAGCCTACCTTTATTAAGTTATAGTCCTTAATTACACAGCTGTGGTTTTTGGTTTCTTTTTCTTCCCTGCAGAAACATTCCTCAGAATACATTTGCCTTGTCCACTGGGGAGTCTTTCTAGGTTGGGCAGCAATAAACCTAGTCTCTAGGGCAATTGTTACCTTTGAATAAGTTTGGAGATATAATGCAAATAAAGCAGAAAACTGGGGAGACTTTGTTCTTGCCTGATGAAGGCATCTGAATCCTGGCTGTGTAGTAACAGTGGTATTTCTTCATTTGGGGGGGGGGGGGGGGGGGGGGCAGTGGTGCTGTGTGTGTACACAATTTAAACCTTTGAACATATAATGTGCTGTGTAACGTGGCCCAAAAGAAGTTAAGTTCTTGGGTATCTCAGATCAGCCACAGGCACCTGAGGTTGGTAAATAAATCCATCCTTAATCATATACTTTAGTATTGTATCTGTTAATAGGGATAGTAACCATGCTACTTCAGTGGAATGAATATGGTATTTGACTACTTCAGCAATACTGATCTAACATATCAGTGCTCTGCATGGCCCATGAGGAAATGAATTCCTGCTTTTAATGCAGCATTATACACAGTATTCTTTTTTATTTTTTTTTTTAGGTAGGGGTTATGATGATTAAGAACAAACAAAATGCTGAGTAGTGACCTGATAAGTGTGAACCTGGCAAAGATTCTATGGGGGGAAATGGATAAAAGCCACGCAATTAAACTGTCATAATGTACTTCAGCACTCATTCCCAAACTCCAGGGCTTAATTCTGTTCGCTTGATAAAGTTATTTCTAATGTAATTTGGATGCTGTTTCCTAGCTGTTAAAAATAATAATTACAATCATATCAGCAGGTTTGGAAGCTACTCACTAGACAGACCGCTGCTATTTGAGCTAGTGGTATCTAATAATACTCTGTCATGCTTTATAGGGATCAACTCTAGACAGTATGATCCATGTGCTTATGCAGAGGGTTTTATGGATGTCTTTAGACTGTGGAGGATGAGTGCTAGAGGAAGGCATGCTTTGACAGTACAAGCTGCTTTTGCTGCTTTTTTTATTTGTCACCAGCAATGTACCTTTTACTTTCTGCGTACTTAACAGTGTTTTATCCAAATCCTATTCCTATTTAGTCAGTTACAATTTTCGTTAGGAAGATATCTTGACCAATCTAAATTCCTATCCTTTTCAATACCTAATCTGATGTCTTTGTCTCTTTCTCCTGTCATTTGGAGATGCTCCCTCTCTCTGTTCAGTTTAACTACTCTTTGTAGGGTCTCTTTCTTATCTTTGCCCTGTGCTTGTTAGTTCAATTTCCTCTTGTGATCAGCCAGTCAGTTCTGCATCACTGGATTTTTTTATGAGATATGTTGTCTATGTTACTTGTGCTGGAGTTCCCAGATTACATCCCTGAACAACTCCTGTTGGCCTCTTCAC
This sequence comes from Strix uralensis, assembly GCF_047716275.1. Classification (NCBI taxonomy): domain Eukaryota; kingdom Metazoa; phylum Chordata; class Aves; order Strigiformes; family Strigidae; genus Strix; species Strix uralensis. The sequence continues at coordinate 151,442,302 of NC_133972.1, read as the reverse complement.
TCAGCGATCCTCATTTTTTCTTATATTTTTCTTTTTAGCATGCTCTGATGGAGTTTGTTCAGCTATTCCTGTTTTGGTGAAGACTTCAGTTGCCCTTCTGGCAGCCACCACTTCCACTGCTGTTAGAATTGCAGCATGGTTTGGGTTGAAAGAGACTTTTGGAGGGCATGGAATCTGGCCCTTGCTCAAAGCAGGGTACTCCTAGGTCAGGTTGCTCAGGATCATGTCTAAGCAAGTTTGGACTATATCCATTCTTGTTTTCATCCACTCTTTCCCCTTGACTCCCCTTCTCTCCATGAGTTTAATCCTGTTCCCTCCACATTTGGTTAGATTATCTTCTACATTGTTATTACTTAGTAGTGGGATCTTGGAAATGTAAGTCAGCTTCCTAGCTTTATTTTCCAGTACTTTGACGCACCATATTGTACATCTGGAAGTGAAAGGAAGATTCTGTTAAGTTCCAGGGTGGATCAAGTTCAGGAGAGATTTTAGCAGATAAAATATATGCCCTTTGCCAAAAATCATGTATTTTCTCCCGTTCCCAAAACCTTGCAAGCATGGCTATATCCACATTGCTTTAAGGTTGATAAAATGTAAATCCTAGATACACAGGCCAGAACTCATATTCCAGCTTCAAAGTGTGCTAGTGCTAAACTTTCCAGAGAAATTACTACAAGTTTTGGATTTATTTTCTTTTCTAAGATAATTTTCTTCATTAAAGTGTTGTGGTTTTATGAGGTGTGGGGTTTTTATTGTTGGGTTAAATACTTTTGTTGAAATAAAAGTGCTGAAGGTCTTAGTATGTAGCTTTCAGCCCAGTTTGCTTGAGAAGCTTCTATGCAGCTTTGGAAATAGGATGTTATAGTGGGAAGTGTGAAGCACTCATAATAGAGTTACTAGCCTTTCTTTTAACAAGAAATTATTGTCTTTTGAAATAAATGACTTAGTAAACTGTAAAAATGAGGTGAGTCACAATGCATTTAACTTCTTATTACTTAGTTTCTGTTTTCAATAGCATGTCTGTATTTTTCCAATTTGACTTAATCTGACTGTCTGCTTACATTCTCCTCCCCCATAACATCTGCTGTTTAACCATGAGGTGCTATATCCATCCTTGCTTTAAGCCTGCTGCTGCCTTTTGTAGGACTGCTGTACCCTTTTATGTACTGCTCGTATCTGGCCTCTAGAGTAAGTTCTGGTAAATGATTGCCTTTTGGGAGTTAGTCCCACTGAATAGTGTAGCAAGCTACTTTGGAAGTTTAGCTGCTATCATAAGGACATTGTTAATTTAGCAAATCGCTGCCGTGGTTTAAAATGTTAAACCTGTTACCAGCTCCTATTTATTAATGTCCTTCTCTTGGGATTTACTAACCTACAGCCATCAATACAATGAAATGGATGCCCCTGCTTCCATTCAGATCTGGAGATTTAGCTCAAACCTAGTTTATAGGTGGTTTAAGCTGAACATCTGACGTCGCTCTGAAGAGTGCAGGTGGCCCTATTCTGAATTCCTGCTGCAAGGTAGGTTAACTCACAACAGAGACAGCATGGTCAACCATTTGTACTAATTTAAGCCTTTTAAGCTAGTTCAGTAGGGGTTTCATCTGTAGGGCTCTCAAACTATGTGGTGAAGCTTACTGAGCATAAAGCCCCTCTATACCAGAGCCTCGTGCTCCGGACATTGGAAAAGGTACATTCCCTTTAGTATCCAACATTTTAAAATGCAGGGAAGTAACTTCATATCTGTCTACATTCCTGTAGAACTTGTCTGCCATGTTTCTGTCCACATCGACTTGCTTTGTGCATTGTCGGAGGAAATGATATTAAAATACAAAAACCTGCAAGCTGCCTAACTGCACATTAATATAATTTTGTAAATGTATTTTTTCCCCATGGAAATACATTTCTTAAAGTTAAATATAGCTTAATTAGTCTTAAACAACTCCAGGTGTTACTGTAAGTTAAGTGATAACTGATTTATAGAATAAGTAAGTTTGAATTAAAACTAAGGGCACGTTGAAACCAAATGGTGTAATATCTTACGGAATTCTGCAGTCTGGCTTAAAGTTTCTCTTTTTTCTTTTAAACTATCATGTCCCTAGGTATTTTACCGTTTAATTGTAGTGATGTTGAGGATTTTCTTCATATATTTACAACTTGAAGTGACATTGGTGTTTTCCTGGCACTGTGATCATTTAATTGTGTGCTTAGGGCCATAGAGCAGTGCTTGCTAGTACTGTGGAATAATACCCTGTGGTTGCTTTCCTTTTGTAAAGTAGTAAGATAAATATTAAAGTATATGTTCTAGCAAGTAACTTAAAGAAACTTTTGAAACATCTCCTGTGCTGACATAAAGTTCCTTTTTAAGAAACTTAAATAGCTTTTCAATGAAATTATACACCTGCTTCCTCTAATGTATTTGTGTAACTATTTTCTTTGGAACTGAAGGAGGAAATAAATGGTTTCAAGTAAACAGTGAAGCTCCTGACTTCAAAGAACTTCCTTCAAAAGTGAAATAACTTCACTTTCCTTTCTCAAATGAATAAAACCCAAACATACGTTACCTTGTTACTTTTTTTTTTTAATTCATGTGTATAAATCTGAAGGGATTTTCATCTTTTTCTTTTACAGAAGAAGAATTATTAGTGTAGGACACCTTGAATTAGGTTACATTAGGGACACAGTTTAGTGGTGGACTTGGTAGTGTTAGATTAATGGTTGGACTTGATGATCTAGAGAGTCTTTTTAAACCTAAACGATTCTGTGAATTAGTGTTAGAAAAGACTTACTAGATTTATTCTGATCTGTTACATATCTTTATTATGGTGATGTTCTCCTTGGAGATGAGTTTCCTGGATGAGAAGAGGTAATACAGCTAATTTTTTTCTGCAGGGATGCTGGAAAGCAGTGTCTTTTCTTCTTCAGTGACTGCTTACCTAGAGTATCCCAAAAATGGAGTAGAATAAAGTAGATAGCATCTGTTCTCATGCTCTGCTTAACCAGGAGATTACTGAAGGAATATAATTAAAATATAGTTTTTACTGGCAAAGGCTGCTTAATTAGGATGCCTGCAGATATTTAATCTTCAAATAAGCTTATATATACACACAGATCAAATGTTCAAAACTGTTGGACACCCATTTGTTTTCATTGTTCTTATTATAATTACAGTATTGAATGCTCCTGAAATTGTCTTGTTTAGACTTCATTGGCAGTTAATTTCTTCTGCAGATCTGATGTGTAAGGACTTGCTCTTAGGATGCTGAGTGTGCATACTCTTGCTGTGTTTGTAAGTGTACGCTTAGCACTTTCAAAAACTTGATGCTTTTTTTTTTGTTTCCTTTGGTCTGTTATAAAAACTTTTTATTAAAGTATGCTCCTTTAATATTATGCTCTGTAACATGGTGCTTTCTGCAATCTCCTGGAAATAACATCATTTCTAAGATTTCTAACAGTTCAGCTCTACTTCACAGCAGTTTTTTGTTAGGTTTAGAGACACATCTTCCAAGTCCATGATTACTGAAATATTTTATTCTTACTGACAAGCTAGACCAAGTGTAAATTACATATGAATACAAGGACTATGTTTTATATACCAAGTGCTCTACCTAGCTCAGTAATACCTCACTAGTCAGAGGTCTGACTTCCTCTTGCTTTTAATCAGGGCATATTTATTAAATGTTATAGCATCAAAATCGTTAAAATATTGGGAAAAAAAATCCCTGTCACAGCTAGATAAGAATGTGCTTCTTCTCATTAGACTAAAGTTACACTAATACTTTAAGGAAGCTTTTCTTCATAAGCTTGTTTATTGGTTGGACTAGGTTAGTATGTCTACATTATAAGAAAGTATATTGCTTTCTAGTCTGTATTTGGGTTTTTTGGGAAGGGTTTTTTTTTTTGAAGAAAATACTTGTTAGGAAACTGAAATACTAATGTATATTTATATGGCCATAAAATTTTAACTTCAAAGTTACATGTTTGGTTTAACACTTTTAACAAGCTTGTTCCAGAATTGAGGGAGCTTGCATTCCTCACCAAAAATTGTATACTAATACTCTTTTTAAAGAGCAAAACTTTGAATTACTGGAGAGCCTGACATCCAAGGTAACAGTTTAAAAATTTTCCCTTTTGCCAGTTGTGGTTTATAGCTAATAAATATATTTCTGAGGTTTTTAAAATAATGAGGAAAAAATAACATTTAGAGCAAAAATAATTCTTTTGATTAATTGGGTTGCTATTGCAAAATTAGATATTTTTCTTCAATGACTTTGATAAAAAGTGTGGGCTAGTCTAGATGTTATGTGTAATCAGAGGGGAACATGGAAATAGCAGGGAGTTAGTTCACCCCATGCTGTAAAGGAAAACAAAGAAAGGGAATTCACCTCTGAGCCAAAGTGTGGTGCCTCTGCATACCTGGTCAGGTATCTAAGAAATCTTAGTAATACACAGAGTCAGAATACTCCTGCTGTATCCCTCTTTTTTTGTAGCTGATACAGTGATAGACAGGAGGTCAAATTACCTGTCCACCTTTAAAACACTAAACCAAACCCAAGTCCCTTTCCCAGCCCAGATGGGGTAAGGGCAGAAGTTATGCATTGGGTTGGGAAGACACGTTCATTTCTGACCCCTGTGGGTGGCCAGTGAAAGCTTTGCAGCCTGGGACTAAATCACCGAAACAGATACCAGTGTCAGCTGAAAGACATCCGGCATGCTCCAAGGGGATTCTATCCCAGCTTTAATAATGCTGTCACAAATGACAAAAAAATGTGCTGTCACTTTGCGGTAAAATTTATTATTGAGACAAAAACCATACCTGCTTAGGATGCAGTTTTGTTCCTTTTTTCCCCCCTAGACTAGTTTCGATTATGGGGGGGAAAAATATTTCAGTCCGAAGTTGAAATTCAAGTGATTTATGTGGTGTCTAGTTGGGGTTATAGCCTGATTCTGTTCTTCTGTATATGCAATTAGACAGCTGTCTCAAAATGTCCTGTGACATCATGAGTCAAAATAATCTGGCTTTTGACTGCCATTTTAATTTTTCGTGGAAGGGCATTTTCTTGAATAGTTGGCTGCTTTTATTTATTTTTTTTTTACATGGTTATATTTTACTCCTTTTAAATAAGAGATGGGACAGTCCAGAAGAAGTAGTGCTCAAGCATGACAATTTTGCACTTGCATGGGAAAGTGATTTCAGAGCTTGAGGTTAATTTTTGTTGCTGTTGTCATTATATCTTATATCTTAAAAGTTCACTGAAGGAAGTCTTAGTGGAATGCAAATGCAGTATCAACAGTGTATCTGTAAAATGGAGGCCCAGAGTTGTTCAAAATAAAGCCTGTCGTGTGGCAAAGCTGGAAAGAAAACGAAGGGTTCACTGTAATTTGGCACTGATGTTTATTTGGCAACCCTCCTGTCTTTTCTTATCTTGGCTGGTGTTCCATCAGTCAGTGCACTGATGAATCGCTTAAATTCCAGTTGTTCAATAGCCAGCTGAAAATGTGATGCATCAGACTGTGAAAGACACCTGTGATATGTCATAATAAAGAAAAAGACACAAATTTGTTTTCCTTTTCTGAACAATCCATAGTTACTGTACTATCTATTAAAACTGTGATTTTTAGATCAATTTGTCTACTGAAGTTCCTGTCATTTAAAAAAAAAAAGTCTTATGTAAGACCAAAAATTTCATGGTGTTTCTTCTCAAGGTTTATTATTTCAGTCTGATTCATTTCCTGTTTTTCTGCTAATGCACTGACAAAAGCAGAAACAAGTATCCTTCAACTGTTTGTTTGTCAATCTAGACAATTTACTGTATTACAAGTGGCTGTGTAGCTGTAAATGATGCAGAGATTTATACAGTACTTCCCTCTGTCAGTCTCTGGTCATGCACTTGCTTCCCCGGCTAACCCCGCTGCTCCAAGGCTTCACATCTCTAGGTGGCAATTCTGTTCAGATATGAGAAAGATGAGGATAAGTTAGAACTTCTGATCTCATATCATAATGTGAGACCAAGAAGATATTCAGTAAGATTAGTAGCAGTTTAAATACTGATTTTAAAGGAGTAAGTTTTTTGGAGCTGTGTTTCATTAGGTAGCTGAGCTCATTACCACAGATTTTCTTGGGGATTCACAGCACTGAGAGAGAGATTAGATACTTACATGGATGGCAATATAGGAAGTGCTCGAACATACTGGCGGGGAGATAAATGTACTTTTTGGATTTGAAAGCAGTCTGACAAGTTAAAAGTTCATGTTTAGGGCAGGAGCCCAATGGGAGACTTATTTCACCCTTCATCTGCACCGTGGAGTTTTAAATGCTCTGGAGACAGGCTCCCGTACTCATGAAATGCAATGCAACTGTTCTTACGCTCTGGTGAACTTTGAGGGTAGTCAGGAATGTCAATGATTATTTAAATAACTGTGCTTTTTCTCATGGTTACTGATACCTTGAAATGCATTAAAATGGTAACATTTTATTATATTCTTGTAAGATTTATGATGTTTCAGTAAAATATAGATTGGCCTTTATACAATATATATTAAAGATGTATTGAAAGAGTATGTCTTACATAAAAGCTAAATCCCATCCCTTACAAGCTAATGCCTGGAAAAAGATAAGCACTTCCAATAAGGTATTTTTTCATGATGCTGTAGTTCACAAATTTATGAATTAGGAGACAGTTAGAAATTTGTGGTTTCTTTTACAAAACATAATCAAATGAAGTAATTGCTTAAATGTTTTTTTAAATTAAATTTGAGATTACAGTAGTATACTATTTAAAACCTTTCCAAATTTGTGTTTCAGAATTAGTTTGAGTGATAGTATAGCAGGCTTGGTCTTGTACATATTTATTTCTTGTTTAGGGAAGACTGTTTCACTTTGGTGAAGCAAAAGCAAGGCCTTCAAGCTTTTAAATTCCTTTTATAGTGATCTTTTCTATGTAGATAAAGTTTTATTAGGTGCTTAACTATAGAAAATTTCATCTAGAAGTATCGACCTTTTTCTGTTACATTTTATGAAGTTAGTACTGGACATACCATTTAAGTTCTTTGGGATTGGTTTTGTCCTTTTTTATCAAGTATTTGTCTTCTAGATATGTGGGATGAGAAAGGCATACTCTTGAATGGCACTAAACACCTTCAGGCTACCATTACAGACAATGTTTTTTGCTGAGCAAAGAAAAATGTAAGGGCTCTTTCTCCAGTGATGTCAGTCATACGGAGGATACTGTACTGTAAAATGAGTAGTGGATAAAAGGGAGAAACGTAATCTTTTAGTACTGGCACAGTCTATGAATGTTTGAGAGAGACTATGGGGATATGTATGAAGGAGGAAAAACATGCTTTATTTCTGCTCCAAATGGTGGTGGGATTTATAAATGTTTTTGAGGATAGCCATGGTGATGAGATACTGGGCTGGTGTGCTACATAGAGTACAAGCAGATGAGTGCAAGTGGTGAAGTTACTGTGGCTTAATGCTTAGTAGTGCAGACTGACTGTTCATGCAATCCCAGGCTGTGAGATAAGACATGTTCTCCTCTGTCTGTCGTCAGGCTGTTCTGTTTATTGTCTGTGTGAGTGTCTGGCAAGTCACATTATCTGTCTGCTTCAACCTTCTATCTGTAAAATAAGAGTGATGCATCCTTTCTTTTTAGAATTTACAGTGTATAAGGAAAGACACACATACACTAAGTGTATGATACAGTGGAAATGGTAGGTATTCATTTTGGCTGGGGCTGCTATCATCAATATGCAACTAAATTCATCTTTTTAGGAGTGTATGTGTATATAATACTTGGAACTGACAGTATCTTCTATAAATTAATACTTCACATTATGAAACCAGGCATTCAGGTTTTTGTTATATTTTATTCAAAATGTAGTTGGTGTGAAACACATTATTTTGTGGCTCAACTTGGATATCAAAATAAACAAAGAAATGCCCACCAAGTATTGTTTCTGAGAATGCAGAGGAAGTGTTTTTTATTTAAAAATATAATCATTTGCAACTGGTCTGAGAAAGTTATAATGTCTGTTTTGGAGCAGAGGCTTTTTTTTTCCTTAGAGAAGCCTTGTTCCATCTTTATTCTTTCCCTGTGAAAACTTACGAAGTATGGCAAGTTTTTAGAAAATGGTTTTGAGCATTTTCTTTAAAGACTGGTTGGTGTGGCACCTAAATTCCTGAGTATTTCATGTACAACCATACTTTTTCAGCCATTGTAGCAATTGGTGAGATACTTAAATTTTGTCTTCCAGCTGCCAGGCATCAAGTCAGTGATGAGAGACCCAAGTGAGAATGGGGAATGCTTCCCTTGCTCTTGACTCTCTGCCAGGTTGAGAGGCTTGAGACAAAGTGGGAGTTGCCTACCTCTGGTTCAGAGGAGGTATAGGAAAGGGTAGTGGGTAGATGTGATAGGAGGGAGAAAGAAAAGGGATAAGTATATGCCTTGAGCAAGAGTAGGAAGAAAAGGTTGCATGCTGAAAGGAGTGGAGGATGATGAAGGCTGAAACTACTGAAAGAGCTGCTTTTATACTTTTTTAGATCAGATCTCCCTTCTTTTCATGATAATTTCCCTATTTCCCATTATTGTTCTACTCCTGCCATACATGTATTTTTGTAGCTCTCAAACTTGAGATCTGCAAAAGGAAATGATGAAAGGAAAGAAAGGACTGTTCAGAGGTATTATCCTTAACCCCTGCTAAGTATTGGCCAACATCTAGGCCAGCACAGTGTCATGTGGGTTCAGTTCCTGGAGAGGGAGGGATGGGAATGTTAAATGAAGCTTAGCCCTGGATAGCCTTCTAAGCTACCACCCAGTGTCTGCTGTTGCAGGAGCTGTGATTTATTTCAGTTTCTTATGCTCCTCCACTGAGATGTATTCCACAACCCCTAGTTCGAAAAGCCGTGCAGCAGGCTGTAGTCTCCTTGAGGGAAGGCATTCTTCTAGGTTTGTTCTCCTCTTCAGAAATCCGTTGGCCAATATTAATCAAATCTGTTATGGGGATAGAAGTTTCAAAGAGAAACTAATTCTAGCTGATGCTAGCCAAGTCTTCTCATTTGGTGTCTGTGCATTACTAAATTGTATGAAATTCTCATGCCCGAACAACAGAAAGAAAATACAGTTGAAATTGAAATCTTTATAGGCAACAGCCAAATTATTTGGAGCATGCTAGGGTATAAACTTAGGATAGGAAATGCTAGAATGATGAGTCTGTGGTAGCCTCATTTGTAGAGTGTTTATGTGGTGTTGGACAAGGCCTTCACAGAGTAGCTAGGTGTTTGTTTTCCGGTATGCCTGCCCATCTTCAGACATCCACATGTTGATCTGCAAGTAGCTACTGCTGCCAGTGCTCAGCATACGTTTTGAACCTATACAATCCCATACTGACACAAAACAGCCTTACAACTTTGTCAGCCTGCAATATCTTAATCTTATTTCAGGTGGCAGTTCGAGCCTTGGTGTCTGTTTCCCGTTTTGCAAATTTGGAAAAATAGTCTTCCATTGCAGAATTACTATGAAGATTTCACAGGAATACTCTGAAGATTGATGTTTTTGAAGCCATTAGTCTGGTAAAAATGTATTATGGACTTGTGTGGTATTTGTGAATTCTGTGTTATATAATGTTGTAAATACGTAAGGTATGGGGGCCTCATTTAATAGGGAAATGAGAAACAGCCATCCATGGAATGAGGCCAGATCCAGAAAAATCAGTATGTCTGTGTGATCCTACAGGAAGTTCAGAAGCCAGACTCAGCCTTTAGGATACTTCCCTCTGGCTTGGTGCCCTGTTCCTCAAGACCTGGAAATGGCTGCTAGAGCACTAGGTGGGATCCAAACAGCAGTAGTCTTCCATCTTCTCTTACTAGAGTTCAGCTACATGGTGCTGTACTTGTAACTTGTCCCTGTAGTAAGCAACGAGCTGCTTGGGTGGGAAGCAACTGACTCCACTTAATCTATGCATCTGCCTACAGCACCCTGGCAGTTGGATCTCTCTTGTGGACAGGGGAAGAGATGGCCCGATGTCCCTGGAAGTGGGGACAAGGATCAGATACTCACATGCAGCCATCATATATGCTGAGACTGAACCAGCGTTTGTATTGCCTTCCAGTGCACCAACTACACAATCAAGTGGATGAACGGGGGATGCTGAATTTAGTTTTAGGGACAGCCTCCGTTCTGGTATCATTAACTTTTGAGCACTCAAGTGTGCAGTGTTAAATGTCCAAAGAGTTCTTAGTGTAGCTTTGTGTGCTTCTGTTGTATGTCAGAAGCAGATAACGTATTCAGTGGGGCAAGGACTTTCTGGGGGGTAGAAAAAGGTTAAGATTGTGTTTCCAATTAACCACATTTCCACTTGTGATGTGATTACGGTAGCCTTGCTATGCAGTTCCTGCCAGGTATGGCGTGGCTGTATTGGTCTTTTATAGTTAAGTACACAATGGGAAATACTTGATTCTACATGAAAAACATCTTAAGACAAAAATTTTATTGTCCTAGTTGCTAGAAAAAGACTTGTAGCTCAATTTCTTGGTGTATCTTGATACTCTGGACAAATGTAAAAGGATTAGAAAAGGTGTCCTTATTAAGGTAGAAGGTTAAAGTAGGAATCCTATTTGTCAAAATACAAACTTGTCTTTGTGATACAAACTTGTATGTTCATGTCCTTCTTTTGTTATCAAGCTAAACTTAAGGAGTGAGTAGAAGATGTCACTTACACAACTATGTTACACCAGGCTAAGAGAGTATGTAAGGAAAAAAGGGTAACTTCTAAAAACCTGTACTTTTTTTTTTCTGCCCCTTAGTGTCTGGAGAACAATTTGTGTCACATCGTCCCCCCTTTTCCCCCCTTCTCAGTGATTTGTATGCCACATTGTTATTGGGGAGGTGAAATTAGTGTACAAACAATATTACATCAGTGTACTAGTTGTAGAGACTTGTGACTTCTCTGGTAGCTTATCTTTCATTCCACTCATTTCATATTTTTTCCTTCTCCTTTTCTTCTCCCCACTTCTGTCTCAGCAGCACAATCCTCTCTAGGATTGTGGTTCCAGAGGTGGCTCTGTGACTGGACATTTGGAGGACATTAACTAGAAAGGAGAGGGATTGTACCCAGACAGGGGAGGCTGTTAAGTTTTGATAACTTGTTTCTGACGCAAACTCTTTGCTGTTCCATTGAAAAGCCACAAATGTAGCTGAAGCTGCTGTAACCTAATGGGGAAGCGTGGGCAGATATAAACTACTCCAGTTAAATCAAAATTTAAACACAGCAGTATTTTTTTGAATGTAACTTTTATCTTCGCAGTATGGAACAATGTCAGCCTGACCAGCAGTTATTTAAAAAGGCTGCACTTGGCATACATTTCAATTTGAGTTAAGGCTTGCTCACATAAGTAAATAATGAAAGTCTTGTGATTCGAAACAATTCCTTTTTGGACATAGTGTTATGACATGAGAGTTGACTTGGCAGACTGTTGTTCTAGTTTATTTGCATTTATTATTCATATTCTCTACCTGTTTTGATGTTATAGTCCTTTTGAATGTGCCTTAGCCTTTCTGCTGCCTTAAATTCAATTGCACAGCTCTCAGTTATACAACTCTGATATAGACAAGGCGACGATTTTCTTTTGCTGGGTGACAAGTTTTGCTCTTCTAAGGAGGATTCTTTAATAATACTGGCTTAAAGTTTGCAGCAGAGTATTTCTGTAGTTACACACAACTTTAAAAGAGTGAGGAGTCATTTATGTTCCTTCAATCCAGTATTTGATAGCTTTCAGTTGGTAGAACGATTTGAGGATGAGTGCTGAACAGTGGGATTGCACATGAAAAAGGTCAGAAATAAGGACAGAGGGAATTGTCGTGGATGCCTTTATTGATAATGGTGAACTTAAAAGATGTGAGCAGGAAAAAACTTGAGGGAAAAAAAGGAAAGAGCAGCTAAAAGGACTTCGGAATTATTTTCTGAATAACTTTTCAGTTTGAGTTTTTTTATTTTTTTAATGTAGTGTTAAGTAATTGGTTAGAGAACAGTCTATAAACCCTCCTTACTGAAAATAGACTTAATATACTAGAAATGTAAAAAACTTGCGATTTTTTGCAAAGTAAATAAAATTTGTGGAAGTATCTACTCTTTTCAATCAGACTTGAAGCTTCTAAATATATATTAAATAATAAAAATTCCTATTAACAACTTATCTCTGTTAAAACAATCTGATAAAATGTCCCACTACTAGAACTTTTAGACATTTGATATGTTTTATTTTTCAAGTAAAGTTGTTAAATTTCAAAATCACTGAAAAACTTAATCCTACAATGGAAACAGATATGCAACTGAGGTTTTTGCAGAGGACTTCCATTCCTCAGTAACAGTGATTGGGCCTGTTTTAGTTTCTGTTTTGGCACTAGTAGAGTGTATGATTAATTTTTGTCTCATGCCAGCTGTAGCAAGGAAACCACATGCATATTGCAGCGTAACAAGGTTAGAGAAGTACACTTCAAATCAAATTCAAAACAGTCATCAAGGATATTTATTCATTCTATGGAACTTTCGTACTGTGTTATAAAGCAGACTTGGGGAAAAAATTAATCTCTTGCGCAGATGTGTTTCACCTTCGATGTAGACAGTTCTGTGCTGCCTGCAGAATGGAGAAGGTGATAAATACTCCATTCTTGAAACCTTAAATAGTTTTGAGTTTGTTTACCCTGGCTGTTTCCTCCCCGCCATCCTCCTGAGAAAACATACTGTGTTTTTTGAATATGTTTCAATAGCCAGAGGAAAGGTCTGGGTTGAGATGAGCCTCGGATTTATACCTGTGTAGTAATTCTTCCAGCTGAGGGGAAGGAAGCTGCGACAACTGGACTTTCCAGAGCAACTGGCATCGTGTCCAGGTATTTTGTATTGATCCAGTCTTGCTGGGACAGGGCAAACACAAATACAGATTTGTCCAGATCACAGTCCACTGAGTTGGAACGGGATCTCTTGGTAAACTACAGTTAATTCCAGGTAATGTTTGATAGTGTTACCAGGTTATCTGGAGGCAGACATGGCCCTTTGTGAATATGAAACTTGAAGCTCTTTGGGTTTGGTTTCTGTTCAAATGTCAACATCATCTCTGGTTTGTCTGGTTTCTCTGTCAGGTGCTCATTTTTCTCCCAGGAGCTGATTTTCATGCAAGAACTGAGTCAAGAATGTTGTCAGTGGCTGTGGAAGCTAAGTGTCATTATCCTTGAATGTTTGTGTGCAGGTTTGTAAAATCCACGTTTCAAATCTGTTTCAGCTACTGCTGTCCTCTGTAAGGTTCTTCTGTTTCATGTGGCACTTGCTATATGTCAGGCAGAAGCTCTGATAGAAGTGAGGAGCCTTTCATTATAAATGTATTGGGGTAGCTGAGAGTAAGGTGTGAAGATGGCTCACAAGATCCTTGTGCAGTGAGGTGACTGCAAATGTCCTTTTGCATACAGGCGCATGTTTGAGGGTCTGTGACGTGAGACGTCACACTTGTGAATGTGGCTTCGTCTGTGTGTGGCTTGCTGAGAGTGAATACTACCATTCCAAGTAAAAATTCAGGATGTATTGGTGTTGGATTGGAGCAGAGGTGACCCCTGGTAGCTGTAAAAAAACTGAGTGAATAGAGGAGGCTTTTGAGTTAATTTTTGAGATCTTTTTAGTATTATTGTTCATTCCCCAAGTAGCCAGTGTGAGGTATTCTGCCACCATCACCGACACGGTGTCTGCAGGCAGTTTCAGGAATCCCTTAGTCTTAAGTGATCTGCAGAGTATACAAACTGTTAGCTTTGGCTCCAGTTTCTGCTTTTAGAATAATTCAGCTGTTCCTTACACGAGGCATCTGTTTTGCTTTTGGAGATGGAAAGGAAGACAAATGCATTGCTGTCTGCCCTTACTCTGTCTGGGTCAGGCTGTGTGGCCGAAGGGACAAGGTGTGCTAGCTGAGGGCTTGCGCTGCTTTCCTGCTGAGCTGCTGTGACCTGCTGGGAGAACATGAACAGGACAGCAGGCTGTGCCTCTGCCTTCCCTGCTCTCTGGCCACTGCTTAGCTGGTGCTTCAGCTGACCTCTTGGGCTCTTACTGCCACTGCTTAGTTCCCTTCCTGGCCCTGGCTGATAAAGAGAACTTACCTGAAGCATGGAAAACAAGCCAGTCACATGGAGAGACTGTGCCTGACACAGCTGTAGTCTTGGACTGAAAAATTGGAATTTGTCCTCCCCCTCTTCCTGCTCTTCTGCATTTGTTTTCTGATTCAGGAATCCATCCTCTGAGTTACATTGTCTCCATTGTGCTATGTAACTACTTCAAAAGCATCTGTTGGCAAGAAAACTTTGACGTCAGCAAAGTCAGGGTGAGGTTTTGCATTGCGCACATTCAGTCGCTCTGGTTGGTGTGGATAATGGCATGTTGGAATTGAAGCAGAGTTCGGAGCCGGGGGGTGGGAATCGCTGTGAATGGTGTTTGTAGCATGCTACTCAGTGTATATCCTGTGAGCAGAAAATGTGCTTGACAAACTATATATTGTTCTATTTGTTTATTACAGATTATTTTGTAAATATTTGTGCCTGACACTCTTGGCTTGCAGGATACTGCTTTTGGCTCTTTAAACTGGGATTACAGTAACAGTTCTTTGCTGGTGTTCCAAGTGAAGATATTTTTCAGAAGCAAACTATATGTAGTGCTCAGGGAATTTTTTTCCAGTGTTAACACTACGTTTAGATAAGCAAAAAGAAAATAAATCAGTAATAATCTACTGCAATTTGAAATTCATAATGGTTAACTTGTAAGTAGAAAGAAAGCGAGCACTTAAAGATACTGTGTGAATTTATGATCTGCTAAAGAAAGTGGTATTTTGTTTTTAAGGATGAACAGAAGACTGACTTTTGCTCTTGCTGATTAAACAAATATCTTTGACTTGGAAATAAATATGAAAGTGTGTGTGTTCTATTCAGTTTAAGATACTTGTTTCATCTAAGATTTATCTGGATGCAAACACTCAGTTATATTTAATGCCATCAGAACAGAACCGTGGGTGTCACTCTGACAGGATTCAAAGTCAAGCTGGAGTATTGCAGCTGACTTAAAAAATAAACAAGAAGCTTTTTGTAGTGTTTACAAATTATTTACTCTCCTTTTTAAAGGAAAAAATCATCCCAACATTTGAGGACTATATCTCAGGTTTTGGCTAACAGGTACTCTTGGCCTGAGGCAGCACTAGTTCAGTTTACCAAGTATGATGTTTCTGTGGTCTAGGAAGCTTTTAAATCTGACTTAAGGTGTTGGGGTGTTTGAAAGTTTTACTAAAAAGTGTATAGTTGAAGGCATAATTACCAGTGTTGCTATTTAAAAACCTCAGAACCCAAAATAACACAGGTTTGTTTGGAGTCTGTAATTAGAAGTGTTTAGCTGCTCTAAATAATGAAGAAAATACACACAGTAGCTTTTCTAAGAATTGCATTATGCTTGCTTCACTTTTTTTTTCTTTTGTGCCTGTAATTGTTGGAAATGGATGATGTGTCACAGTCTGTCACACAAAGCAGCCTAACTAAGGATGTTTCCATAATTGTGTCGAAAGAGCTGTTTAAGATGATGCTGTGTGGAGGAAAAATGTAACATCCAACAAAGTGTAAAGAGATGTTAGAAAGAATATGTGAGTTTGCATGTGTAGATGTGGGGAGTGTGTGGAGGGGGAAAGTGTTAGGGGAAAAATGTTTTGTAATCCGTCCTCAAAAGCATGAGGGCAGGGGAGTTGTATTTCAGGAATCCTCCCTGTGTTGTAGGGCCTGGCAGTTGAAGGTAACTTGCTAATTTAAAAGTCATGGAGTAAATGGAATAGCACAAATACATCTTGACCCACACTTACTTTTCTCCTTTCTGGCAGTTGCTCCCTGAATGTGCAGCGCACTGCTGCAGCACTCCAACTGGCAGAAGAAAACCATTGTAGGACCTGTGCATTTTTTTCTGACTTTGTATTCTGTTGTTAAATGTATTAAGCACGGCAGGGAACCTTTGAGTATTATTATAAGTTTGGTGTGAAGCATTCTGACAGTCCAGAATGTCGCAGCATTGCCAAGGTTTCATCAGCACAGTGTGATCCAGAGTGTTGCCTGACACGCAGGACTATAAGGCTAATGCACAGTGGTTTGCAGGGAATGCACAAACTCTATGCTGCTTTGTGCTTGGATGCTGTTAACGAGGCAATGAAGACCAAGGAAGTTTCACAAGAGTAAGTCTTTAAAGCCGTGAGTGGGTGCATTATTTGATACAGCAGTTTTTGCATAGAGAAACTCTGCTTAGTTTCCAGTCTGTTACAGTTACACTGCGTTGCTGTCTGAAAAACATTTGGAAAAACTCACATCAACCTGGCTAAATCCTGCTGTGTGCTGACACAGCATGTTTTTTGGCATAGTATATGATGATATTGTAGGTGGAATAACTATGCTGGCAGAATAACTCCTCCTGTTGGCATGTATTGTATTTCTATCATAGGTACAGCATCAGATGTACTATAAATGACAAGCATTCAGCTTTTTCTTGCTTTGTGCTTTTTAACTAGTGTTTACACTATTTATAATGCTAGTGGGGTCAGTCTGTAAAGGCTGCTAGATCATTCCCCTTCTCTTGCCCTGTCTGTGCTGAATGAGCTCTATCTCTTCAGCCTGGTCTTTTTTATTTATTTATTTTCAGCAGAACTGGAAGAATCCTTTCCACTAAATTCTTTTCCCTGAAGAATCATCATTAAGATTGAAATTTTCACCTTGTGTATTTGTAAGCAAAGATGTGCATGTTTGATGACTAGTTGGTTTGTCTTTACGTTCCTCTTCTAATGTTCTTCTTTCATTCTACATTAGTTTCGGCTGTGAGATAAGTTTCATGGTACTTCTGCCATTTCCTGACGCCAATGGTTTTTCTGGAGGCAGTGAGTGTTTCCTGTCTGGAAGCTAGAGGCAGTGTTCCTGGCAGGATGGAGTATTTTTGTTTCCCTGGTGTGACCTTTCTCTGTTTTTGTCTCTCTTTCTCTCAATTGTTCATTCTTTTTTTGATCTTTGTCTGTATTTGAAATTGCACCAGTTTAGAGCTATCATTAAAGAAAAAACGGACTTGGTGTTTTGAAATACATCCATGCAGGATTTTTCAGTTAATGTACTGACAGAATAAATTCATAGGCCAGGCAGCAGTAGAACTTGGCATGTTATAGTAGGTTTTGCACTAATCTCACTTCTTGAGTGAACAGGAGCAGTTAGTTACGCTGGTGTAACTTTGTACCTGACCCAAGGGCATTTTCAGCAGTTATGGCATTAGCCATAACAGAATTCAGAAAACTGTCGTAGTTCCTGTCTGTATCCTGGACTTGCTGCTGCTAGAATAGAATGGCATGGATTATTCATTCAGTCACCCAAGTTTTTCTGACAGTTTTATATTGAATTATATTGACTAAAATTATTGGTGTCTCTGTAAAGAGACTTACATGAAATGAGACCAATGCAGAGTAGCTATTCAGTTCTCAAGGGCTGAGATACTGTCAGTTTACAGTGTCTTAGTAGGTTGCTGTGAGTTGTCACAGTTGCTTTCAGAAAATGTGATCAAGTTGTTATCTCCCATCCCATGGTAAGGTAACACTGTCTAACCTGATCTCACTGGAAGAATTTAAAACTTACTAACTTGCTCACTTTTCATTACTTTAGTTAGCTTACTCTGTAAATTTCATCCAAAGTGTATCTCTGTATCCATTTTGTTAAGAAAACTGGTAAAACAGTACCAGAGGATTAAAAAGTAATCTATTAATAGTTTCCAGTGCTTCTCATTTTGAGGCAAAGCTATTTCAAGTTCAGTGTGTGTTGTTTTGTTTTTTGGTGGTTTTTTTTCTTTTCCCCCCCTCACCCTGAAAGTAGAGGTTAGTTACACCAGAGAAAAAATAGAGCTGGAAGATGCTGTCAGTCAGATGGTCAATAATATCTTTCCTCAGTGCAAGACAGAAACCTCTGGCTCTTGCCGAGTTTAAAAATCAATAGGAGCCAGGAACTGAGATCTGTTACCCCTTATACATTCCCCCAAGCTGCTGTGTCTCTGATAGGCTGTTCACATCCTGTCTGTGTGCTCTCTCTGGAACTCCTGCTCTTGGTGTCAGATCCCTCTGCTACAATATTTGTCCCACCTTACATCTTGGTACATTTTATTTGCTTTGTTTTTATAGTAGGGCAAACTTTAAAGCCTGCTCGAAAACAAAAGCTTGGCAGAATTCAGTGTGTTGCCATTACTGTTTGGTTGGGCAGAATTACAGACCTGAAATTACATCTGTGTATTCTGGAAATTTGTTAGTCTTGGTTATTTTCATTTTGGAGCAGTTTTTCTGTAGGAATGATCTCAGCATTTAGGAGTGTTGCAATGTTTTCCATTTGCAGGACTGGTGACACTGCAAGAAACAAAACTTTCTGGTTTTATTTCACTGGTGTACATATTTACTCCAATTATTTTGCAGTGTATAGTTTAGAATAAGAAGCAGCTGCAGGAAATTCTGAGGGGTATCATTCAGCAGTAAAGAGTAAAGTCAAAACTAGGGAATACTTGCTTCCAACTAAAATAAATATATAGCTAAAAAAATCTGAAAATTTGTTTTGGGATTATTTTACTATTGCGGTTTCCAGATAAGTTACTTTGTTTCATTTATGCTTTTGTTAAGACTGTGTTGATGAAGTATCTGGATCTGTTCATACAGTATAAGCATTCTCAGAATTCAGAATTAAGTTCCTTAGTTCTTTTATATTGACTGCTCTTACAGATGACTGGGATTTTAAAAGCAGAATTTACAGTATACTTTTACTTTAGGGATGGGCAAGAGTTTGGGTTTATGGGAATTTTTATTTGTCTCAAGCAGGTCAAACAGTCATTTGTCAATCTTTTGAATGATTTGTTCATACAGGCTAATTTTCAGCTGATGGTCAGAAAGTGCTTAGTTTAATCTAACTGTATTAATACTTTCATTTAAAACTTTTTTGGTGCATAGGCAGCTTGTGCATTTTTTTAATTCCTTAGTGTTGCTTCCACTTTGCTGACCACTAGCTATTCAGATGTTTTAGAACATTACTTCAATATATATAGATAAATAAATCTCTGCACAGTATTCAGAAGTGAAAATACATGTCCACCATTGCCCAAATACACTACTTATGCAAGAAAAAAATTGTGCTGGTGTGAAGATTTTAATGATTAAAGGATTAAAATAGTTACAAATTCTGGTAATGTTTTGTTTCATTCTTCTGTTTTCATTCTTCCCCCCCCACCCCCACCCCAGTGTTTCCAAGACTCTGGTTTCTGTTGGCTGAATTTGGTGTACATTTTCTTACAGTAATGCACCACAGTGCATAGGATGAGCTTTCGACACAGCGAGTGCATGATTGAAATAAGACTGCTCTGCTGATTTAGATAAGGAAAAATTGATCCTGTTAGCCTTATTTGCAACAGATGTAGGCCTGGAGATTCACAAATAGAAGGCATCTCTCCACTAAGGACTTATCTTTGGTCAACCGTTGCACTCAATATACCCATATTTAATGCTGCTGGGCTGGAAAATTAATGTTTTTAGAATTTAAGGAATTCTTGTCTGTTTGTAATTTGTTAGCAAAAGTACAGTGTGGGCCCTTAAGAGAGGCTTCATCTTACCATGGCTGACCTTCCTTATGAAAGTGCTGATGAAATCTTTTACTGAACATTTGAATTGTAGAGGAAAAGATGTTTCTCTTCCAAGCAGTTTTGTTTGATTATGGTGTGTTCCGTTGTGGTTTGAAAGGATGGTGATGAAAAAAAACCCACCCAAACCAGACTGAGGGGAGGTGCTTTAAGTGCACTCTCTTCTTTACATGCATTATCTGCAAGAGGAACAGTTTTGCTGGAGTTGGCAATCAGTTGTTCAGAGACTTTCAGAATGAGTTGAGCAACTTGCAAGACTTCCTTTCCTAATAGCAGCTGTCATGGACACATGATACAGGATGTATTGCACATAAATTTCTAAGGAAGAAGCATAACTTTTTTTTTTTCAATAAGCTGTTGAAGATTTTTCTAGCTGTCAGGATTGGTTTGTCATGTGCCACATACCATTGTGAATTCTAAAACAGAACATTGTATATCAGTTAACTTTTGGCAATTCTGCAGTGTGTACTCTGCAGGCTTCTGTGTATTTTAAATACTGTCAGTCTTTTGATTTTAATGCCTGGTCAGTCTGACTGTCTCAGGCTTTGAGCCCAAGCGGGTTCATAGTCTGTCTGTTTGCTTCATTGTTTTACAAACAATATTGCTTTATTCTGTAAATGAAAATAGAATTTCCAGATAATTGACACAGGACTTGAAGGAAAAACAAAGTGCAATCAGAATAAACTGGGACATGGTAACAGTGCAGTATGTAGATTTTTAAAACAGATTAAAATATCTCTGTCTCACTTTCTCTTAAATTCTTGTATAATGGTATCCATGAATATCAGGGGTTTTTTATAACATGATTTAGAATACAGACAATTAATCTGGACATAACATTGATTAGAGAAACGGTAACGTTTTACTTCAATGTTTGTTGAAAGGTGCTTTACAAATAAATAGCAGTCTTGTTCTTGCTTCAGTGAACATCTCAGTTGAAGTGCAGATTAACAGCTGAAAAGAAAAGCTTGCATGTGATGAGGGAATTGCTCAAACCTCTTGTCTACTTTTGGTATCTAGTAATAGCCTTTAATTTTAACAAGGCATTACACAGTGTCTCTAAACTGATCCTAATTATTAGAAGACTTGCCTAAAGTAAACTGACTTAGCATTATAGAAACTCCCATATGTTAAACCAAATCTTTTTGCTCCTGGAAGATCCCTTGTTTCTCACTTGGTGCTGATCTAGTGGCCTATGTGTGTCAAGCTGACTCCTCCCAGAGGGTTTAACTTCCTGGGAGTTTAGGGATAAGGGCCCTACTCTGTTCTGCTTACCAGTTCCATGCTGATATGGGCATGTGCCAGATCTTGTCAGCACCTTTCACAAGCTCCGGTGTGAAATTAGCAAGTGAATGCTTGGTATGGTACTTGCAGGCAGTTCAACTCCCAGTCTTTCAATTTGCATAAATTAAAAAAGCAAAATTATTTCAACGATGCTTTTCTTCTGTTGTTTAAAGATGATACCTAAGGCTTGAGACTTGACATGGCAGATTTCTAAAAGTTTTGAAAAATTTGTCTTTGATCAGTTGTGGATTTGGGAGTCCTATTTTTGAAATAACGGCCTCTGTACAGCTATCAATAGTCCATCGTACAGCTATCAATAGTCCATCGTACAGCTATCAATAGTCCATCGTACAGCATAAAGAAATGAGAGCCTGATTAACTAAAAGATCAAGTAATTTTCACTCTGAAAAAGATTTAGTAGTAGTAGAAGCAACTCTGGTAACGTTCATAACGAATGGTCTTCATGCTTTAAGAGAAGCATTCACATATGTGGCTCCTAGAGCAAAGTAGGACAGGAACGTTAAAGGTATCTTCCTACAAAAGTGTCAGATAGATAAGAATTACTTTTTGCTTGGATAGATGTGAAATGTAAACTACCACACCGGCGCCCTCTTTCAAAAGAGAAAAGCCATAATGAAGTAAAATTAACATGAGTATATTTTAAAAATAGTTTTATATGGCTCAGTTTGAGTTACAAATTATTTAAGTCACTTGACTTTACATTTTTACATCTTGGCTTTCTGTAACAAATCACTGTAAATGTTTGATAAGTAACTGTGGGTCTGGGTTTGTTTTAGAAGCTTGACAAATCTTCTGATACAAATTTGTTAACTTTCTTTTATAGAATAAACTTTTCAGTTTAATTCAGATAGTATCAACACTTTGATTTCACCTTTTATTAGCAATCAAAATTAGAAGACATTGAAAAACCCAACACAAATTAAATTTAAATATCTTTACAATCTTCTAAACATTAAATGGAAAAAATGTTACTATTATTAATTTTAGTTTTTGAGGGGAAATATATTGGAGGAGTCAGTCATAAGTGCATTCTACTAATTGTTGCAATTAAGCATTTCACCTATGCTGCATTATGTTACCATTAAAGGATTTTATTTTTCAACCTAGTGCATATAAAGGTTCTGCCAAAACCTTTGTTGTTTCAACATAATTTCCACTTGTTTACTTTCAAGTTGCAAAGTATTGATTCAGCTTGTAGTAAATCATCTGTGATTAAACCCAGTAACAGTCCTGGCATGCTCTGACACTGTGGGCATTGACGTGAGTATGGTGGATTTTTTTAATGGGACATGGTGCTACAGAAGCACATAGCTGTTGAAATTGTAAGCTCTTTCAGACTGTTCCTCACTGTTTTAACTCTTAGTGATGCCAGATTTTTAGTTGAACCTGGGGCATGTGTAAAGTGAGTAGGTGTATATTCCTTTAGAAATCCTCAGGCAAAAGGGCTTGGTTTTCCCCACCAATTTTAAAACTATTGTGGAATGAATTGACATTTAAAGAATGCCCATTGTAATTTGATTGCTGTTTAATCCCGCGTATTGGTATTTAGTTTAATAGCTTAAGCATTTGCATATTTTTGTTTTATGTTTTATTCCACTGTTTTTACAGTACTTACTACATGGAGTAAATGAAAAGGAAAACATGTTTTTGATGCTTCTTTTAGATGTTTAGAGATACCTCTATGTTAAGAACATCATAGCTTAGAAATTCCAGGATACTCTGTGATTGACAGGAGGTGCTCATTGGAAGAGGGAGTCAGAAATGTGTTTCAGATCTGTGATGCATTGTTGGTGGATGAACTTCAAGCTCTGGGGTTTTTTGTTGCAGCTCTCTAAGCTGGAGCAGTGAGTGCATCTCAGCAGCCACAGAGTATAGATGTTGGGAATTCTAGCTGTCAGAGAAGGAAGCTGTTAGTAGTCAGTTCTAATCAAGAAATAGTTTTCAGTATGCTAACACAAAGTTGGTGCTTGGTTAAATTGCCAGGAGGAGCAAATGCTTAAAATGAAGAGTGTTCATTTGCAACAGGAAAAATCTAAATTTGCCATTTAAGCAGCAATGACATGAGGGAATGTTTAAGGGTTTTATTGAGGATGTAGCTACATCTATGTTTATGGTGGTTTTTCTCCTTTCCTACACAAATGTTTAAGCCTGCTTTCATTTTGCAAATGGGTGTGAAGCTGCCTGTCATAGATTCATAGAATGGTTTGGGTTGGAAGGGACCTTAAAGATCATCTAGTTCCATCCCCCCTGCCTTGGGCAGGGACACCTTCCACTAAACTCAAAGCCCCATCCAACCTGACCTTGAACACTTCCAGGGAGGGGGCATCCACAACTTCTCTGGGCAACCTGTCCGGTGTCTCACCACCCTCACAGTGAAGAATTTCTTCCTTACATTGTCCTGATGGCAGACTCCCTTATTTGTTGCTCCTGTGCACCATGTTGAACGTGTAATGGAAGAGCGAGCAGCATGTTGAGCTTGTGCCTGTTTGGAGGACAGTCAGGAGCATGAGGGGGTTAGTCTCCTCCAGCAGCTGGCTTACAGAAGTAGGGCTTTATCGGTCTTTTCTTGCAATATCAGTAGGGTTATACTTAACTGCCTTAGTGCATTTCCTAGAAGTTTTGAAATTGGTAAGATGAGACAAGCATAGGTTATGTCATAGAGCCATACTAGAAGATATTTTTCACACCAGTCATCTCTGAGTTGAAAACTTCTTCCTTTGCAAGATTATTCCCATTTCCTTTCCCTCCCCCTCCTTTATATGGTCAGCAATAGCATTTACTTAAAGCAGCATGTCCAAAAAGAATTATAGAAAGAAATTAACTGGATGTTAGTTAGGCTTCAGCAGCAGTTTAGAAAGGATTACTGAAGGAACAGATAGCAGTTAAGGACTGAGCTTTACGTGAGTTACATCTGTAAATGTCACTTGTGCTTTTGGAAATCTTCAAATGACAAGGTGTGTTTGTGCTGTGGCAACTGGTGTTTTGTGGTAGTCTGTGGCGCGAGGAGAATGCAAAGCACGGCTGGAATTTGGATTTGTGGTAGGGCTTTAGGCATGGCAGGAAGCCAGAAACATGTTTTTTCTGTAGTCAGTAAGTGCTTTTGAGGAAATGTTGAGAACAGTGGTGAACTTACATTTTTAGGAGTTATACTCTGTGTGTGGTTTTTCTATCCCTTCACTGTTGCCCATATTAATTTCTTCTGTATGTTGACAGAGTTTATGCTGGTCAGTGAGACTGGTGCAGAACTTGCAATGGATGTTGCCTCTCAAAATCAGATTGTTATTACCGTAATTGTGTGTCTCGGCTTATCTCAAGTCTTTTAATTTCAGAGTTTTATTTTTCACACAGCATATCTCCTTCATGTGGACTCATTGTTATGGAATAATACCGGCGTTGTGTTCTCTGGCTGTACAGAATCAAATACTTTTTCCTTCTTTTTGTCAGCAAAAACACACAGATGCTGTGTGGGGTTGGGCAACATGAGAACTGGCCCGTGCTCCAGATTGCGCTAGTAATGCTTTTATGATTTTGTACAGCTCTGATCATTATTAGCATTGTAACATTTGTCTTCATTTTTTCCTGTAATAAATCATCTGCTGAATCTTTTCACTTCAGCAAAGTCATCCTTGAACGTCACTAAAATGGCAATCCAAAATTACTATATAAGGAAGAGTATGGCTTTTAAAACTAGCTTTATACATTTAAATCTGGAGAGCGTAATTGATGATTGTCTGAAATAACTGGCAACTTCTCTATTCAAAAATCCTGACAAAGTTTAAGCATTTTCTTTAGAAGAGCAATCTGCTATTTCTGAGAGACTGCTTATCAGATTCCATTACGCAAAGAAAACTATAGGACATACTGATCTCTTTCTCTAGAGCATGGGAGAATCTTTGTTTATTTAAAGAAAAAAAAGTACAACTGGTTCATCACCGGAGCTGCTATTTCTTGATTTTGTACATCTGTTGGAACTGCCAAAAATGCTGTAATACGCATTCTTTCCTCTCCAGAGAAATGGAGGAGGGGAAGACTTGTAGTCATAGGCTTGGCTGTGTTACTGTGTTTACTTCCTACCTTTTTTATTTTGGTTTTTCTCTTTAAAAAAACCCCACCTTGCCTGAAATGAGTGCTTTGATTTGCTGTTCATGTTGTTCATGGAATCTCCTAGCTTGGGGATGATGGCTCTTTCCACTGCCATGGTAGTATCTGTGTGAACATACAAATGTTAGTAAGTATATAGTTATAATAATGCTTTCAAGGTTATTCTTGCACTTCTAGACATATAAACTTAATTTTGTCAGCCATAGGCTATAGGATTTGTGTGTCTGTAGTATATTTCAGATGCTGTCTACCACCTGTGTCTACCCATGATATAACATCATGCTAAGATTCTGGAGAGAAGGATCTTCCTTTCTGTCATCGTTCTTGAGCAGTTTCTTCAGTTTCACCTTTTTTCTTTAGATAAGGGAATATTTACCTCACTTAATGAGAAACAGTGGCTATAAAACTATTAAATTTGTTTTGGGAACAGGTAAAGCATCAAAGATTCCTTTTGACTACGTTTCAGGCTGAAAATACTCCCTTAGGAGAGAAGGAAGAGTATGTTCTTGAAATAGGCTTTATTTTAGATCCTGGGAATAAAATAAGATTTTTTTTTTTATTTAATCTTACCTCACAGAGGTAAGACTTTCCTTTATTAGGGGGAAAAAAAAGGGAAAAAAGTGATAATTAAGCATTTGAAAAAATAGAATAGTGGCTTTTAAATTTCTTCTTAAAAAACCAAAACAACAATGAAGAAGTGTAGTGGCCTAAGACATTAGACCTCTTTTTAGCAAAACCAGGAGCTGTGAGGGGGTTCTTCTTGTTGATTTTTTTTTTTAGTGGGTTTTTTCATTCTAAATCCTGAACTTGAGGAAGGTAGTATTCTTGTGGGGTGCTACTGTAATGGATGATAGTATAAATTGAGTAGTGTTGACTTGGCTACCTGCTAGTATGTATATAATATCCAGCTACAGTAGTCTGAAGAGGGCCCAGCGATGGGTTTGTTGCACACATTGCTCTGGCAAGCTGCACAGCCCATGGGCTATTTCTGTGTTTCCTCTTTGGAGAGGGATTCCTGTTGCTGCTGCTGATCGGTCTTCCTCTGAAACTTCCTAGTCTTGACCCAGTCATCTGAGTGATCCCATCCTGTCCTGGAGACGTACAGCACACAGTTGTTTTTTGGCCAGTCTCTAGCTGGTGTGCAGACTGCCTGGGCTCTGATAAATAGAGGCATTCACTTCAGTGTTGGTTTTTCACCTCCCTTCGTCTTCTTTATACCAAGATATGTAAGTTAGAAATTTTATTTTTGTATCTTCATCAGTGGCACTCTACATCCCTTTGTTTCTACATTCTGACTTAATTTTTTAGTTTTCTGATTCAGTTTCTGATTTGATCATCCTATGGTAAAATCGTAGAAACTCTGTGCATCTCTTTCTGGGAGGTAAGTTGGGAAACACTGAGGAAAGAAATGGTGCCAGCAGTAGTTGCATCCAAATATGCAACACTGATGTCACATAAAAAGTGCCTCCTCATTCTTCTATTACAGAAGCAGTTCACTGAGAGTTAGAAAAAATCCTCTTGTACAGTCAAGCTTACAAGAAGTGGGAATATTTGCATGTTTGGGGGAAGTTAGTGGTTTTGGTTGGAGGTGATCTGCTACTTCTTGTAGCAGTCTCCTCTGTCAGAGGAAAATAGGAAGAAACCTTTCTTTCTCCTCTTGGAGCCAGTGAGTTAAGCAGCAGGGAACAGGAAATCCTTGCTGTCATCTTCTACATAGGGAATAATTGAAGCTTGATATGTGATGGGAATCTGGATTTTGGGCTTTTTTAAAAATAAAAATCAGCATGATGAAAAATTCAAATGTTGTCACCTTAACTCTAGTCTTTGCTTGAATTGCAATATGGAAGTTGAAGGGCAAGACAGTGTTGGCTGTCACTCACTCTGCAGCTCTGCTTCCTGAAATATTCAGGTGCCTTTCGTTATAAATATGCATCTGCATACCTCTCTGAGGACCCTTAGGTTTTGAGAATATTTTGAGTTGTTTAGCCACAGTGACTTAATTTCTGCTGGCAGTCTAAATGGATTCAAAACACGCACAACGATCTTCTGTTTCTTTTAATTAACTATATTGGGTTTGTACGACTATCGCATGTGCGGAAAATGTAAGGTAGAGAAAACAGAAGAGTTTCCAATGCTGTAAGCCTGTTACTACACTTTACAGAAGAACTTGTTATACATTTACTTAGTTGTCAGCTTGGGTTTTGGTAATTTCTACACATGTGTGCACACACACCACTCCCCTTTACGCAGCAGGGGAGTAAAGATGCTGTTCTCGGCACTGCTTAAGTGTTACAAAGATATTCCTTGACCACAGGGAAATTTCAGGCTTGTTAAGTTGAGAAGGATGTAGAGGATAGAAAAAGCTGACAAAAGAAGTATTGGGTCAGATGATGAGGAGAAGATGGTAGTAATATGAATAACAGGTCATTAGAGTGCTGTGATCTTTCAGAAGCAAAAGTGATGGATGTGATTCTAATCTTATCTTTTTTTTCATCTTTCCTCCTAATATAGGGAATTCCTCTGAAGAGTTTGCTGGAAGCAGATACATGTGAATTTTTTGCATGAAGACTCTCAATCTGGATTACATAATAATATGCCTGTATCCTCTGACTCTGTTATTTTGATCCTTAAAAATGATTAGGGTTGTATATGAAATTTAACCCATTTCTGATGAGTGATCTAGACATGAGTTTACATCGGCAAATGGGCTCTGATCGGGACCTCCAGTCTTCTGCCTCCTCTGTGAGCTTGCCATCAGTTAAAAAGGCACCAAAGAAAAGAAGAATTTCGTTGGGCTCTCTCTTTCGTAGAAAAAAAGACACAAAACGCAAGTCTAGGGATTTAAATGGAGGTGTTGATGGAATTGCAAGTATTGAAAGTATTCACTCAGAAATGTGTACAGACAAGAACTCTATTTTCTCCACGTGTACCTCTTCTGATAACGGAACAACCTCTAGCAGCAAACCAAGTGGAGACTTCATGGAATGCCCCTTGTGCCTTTTGCGGCACTCCAAGGACAGGTTCCCAGAGATAATGACTTGTCACCATAGATCTTGTGTGGATTGCTTGCGTCAGTATCTCCGGATAGAAATCTCCGAGAGCAGAGTTAATATTAGCTGTCCAGAATGCTCAGAACGATTTAATCCTCATGATATTCGTTTGATATTAAATGATGACATCTTGATGGAAAAATACGAAGAGTTTATGCTTAGGCGATGGCTGGTTGCGGATCCTGATTGTAGGTGGTGCCCAGCTCCAGATTGTGGGTATGTATTTTTTCCTAATATCTGAAAACAAGTGACAGCATAAATTGATAATGTTCACAGCATTATGCTTTTTGAAAAGTTAATTGCTTTACTTTAGCATTTTGTTACGTGTTACATGAGTAGGTAGCAGGCAGAATTCTCTTGGAAAAAACCAAATAACAAATCAAAACAAATGAAAACCAAAGCAATAGCAACAAGAAAAAAACCCCAAACCACAACCCACCTTCCAAAATAAAACCCTTCCTCAAACAGGATTTTTTTTTTCTGCACAGAAGAAATTTCAGCAATGTCATGAAACTTACTGATTGGTGGTTGCTATGTATCTACAGCAGGCAAAAAAAATTTAGATGTTGCACTGCCAAGGCAACAGTGAAGAGCTCAGTCTAAAGAGAACTGAAAACTTGGTGATTGTACTTTTAACTTAGTCCATTTGTTAAACCGCAGTGGGTATTTTGGGCTTTTTTAATGGTGAAAAATGATTGAAGGTTTGGTTTTTTTTCAATAAAAAGGCTTCCCCAGCTTCAGATATTTTCCATCTTGTGGCTGGTTGAGACATCACTTGTTGCCTGTCAACAGGATTCTGATTTAAGATAATAATCAGCTTGTTCCTGCTTATTATCTGAGGAATGTAATGTTTTATCATTGCTTTGATACTTACAGCTCTGAAACCATTCTGAATTCTGACATGAGTAGGCTGAATTCTGCTGAGCAGCTCGTCACAGCTTTTCTGCTGTTGATGTCTCATAATGCCATTCTTCAGCAAGTTGCTTTTTTAGAGATTGTTTGTGTTAACATAATGTCTAAAGGTTATAGCCATGACTGCAGTCTGGATGTGCAGTGCACACTAAAAATCAAGAGATGACATCTGTTTCAAAGCCTCACAGATGAGTGGTAAGTAGAAGAAAAGAATGTTGAAAGAGAACGAGCAAAATAGGACTGACTTGGTAGCTTAAATATTCCAGTATTAATGTTCAGGAGGTTAATGTTTAGGAGGCTTTTAAATTTAAATGATATATTAAGAAACATATTGGAAATAAAGTACAAAAGCAAAATTTTAAATTAAGCAATTTGCTAATGTGGGTCAAAAGCAGGGACTGGAAAGGTGATAGTGTTTTAGGTCCTCTGGTCCAAAGGAGATGGCATTACTGTGGTATAGTTTGAGCAGAGAATGAAAAATTACTTGAGAGATGGATTGGTTGCATGGGCTTGTAACAAACTTATGTGGACAAAACCAGTACAGCTTGCTCTTAATATTTCAATACTGCAAAAGAAAACAACCACTAGAAGGCATTATTTGATAGGCAGAAGTATGCGTTGCTCAAGTTTCCCTTAGTTTTCATGTTCTGGACAAGGTGTTGTTACTCAAGGTAAGGGGAAGCATGTAACAACTGTTAAACCATGTTTCAGTGATGCAGATACTTTATTAGTGCTTCAGTAAGTCAGCTAAGGCAGATTTATTTAATGGAGACTTTTCACCGTGCTTATTTTTTGTGCCTCAGTTTTCTCATGTCTTAAGAAAAAATCCTAAGAATCTTAAAATGGTCAGAAACTGTAATGATAATTGCTATAGACAATACCATTATAAAAATAAAAAGTGGGTCTTCAGTGCAAAGCTAAAGTTCTGTGCAATTGTGTGGGACCACAGCAATGTGTTGGTATATAGCAAATATTTATATTGTTGCTCTAGAACTGCCTGCTGGATGCTGCTTAATCTGAGAGTGGAATTCTGTGGAAAACACAGTATATTGCCAGGCAGCTAAACTATGCCAATGTTTGTGAGGGGAACAAACTAGTCCTATATGGGCAACCTTAACTGTACCTTTGATAACACAACTTTTTCCTAATATATTTCATGTGGTAGGGAAATGCTTCACAGTGATAGATGGATTCTGGTTTTAATGCACAAATAGTACCCCCTCACTGAATTCTCATTACTAGTTTAAAATCAGATGAAGTTGGTTACTTGGATACCTCTCAGCAGGATCATTCTTTGTCGTTGTCATCCTAAAGAAATGAGCGCATGTGATCATGTTTTCTTTTTCCCATCCTTCTGATTGCTTTTGAAACCTTTAGCACCTTCAAATATGTTGGGCAGAGGGGGTTAAGGGTTCAGCATAAGTTAATCAAAGAAGTTTCGGGAAAAAAACATAATAATTGAGCAAAAGAAAGAGCATCAATAATGCCTCCAGCAAGAGAAATACCTGCATATGAATCCTATGGTTACCTCTTTGTAATTTGGCCTTCAAGGCAGCTACGGCAGCACTGCCTGGCAGGTCAGTATGTGCCTAGCTGGGAGCCTGCTGCAACACTGCTCTCACCT
This sequence comes from Strix uralensis, assembly GCF_047716275.1. Classification (NCBI taxonomy): domain Eukaryota; kingdom Metazoa; phylum Chordata; class Aves; order Strigiformes; family Strigidae; genus Strix; species Strix uralensis. Next base: position 151,411,618 of record NC_133972.1, on the reverse strand, counting down.
TGCTCATAGCCTGGGTAGCTGGGAGAAATCACCCAGAGGGGAGGTGGAGAGGAGAAGTGGGAGCAGTATGGAAAGTGAAAACAGGGATTTAATGTCTTTGTGGAGCATAGAAGGAAGATGGAGGAAGGAACTGTACAGGTGTGAGGTTTAGGGAAGCAAACACTACTCACTTTCACTGAACAGCCTATGCTAACAAACATTGTTTAAAGATGAGGTATCATGTACAATACCCACAAACTTCACATCAGCAGACACTAGTTTTAACAATGACATGATACAATAGTAGTCGCAGTTTCTAATTGCTTTGGCAACTGTAATCAACTTGTACAATATGCAGTTAAAATTGAGGGCTTTTTCTTCCCCTCATCGGTTTTTGATATGTAGTAGTGGCAGAATGCATTAGGGTTGTGACGGTAGCTAATCTGATTTTAGCATGGACCAAATATTTCATGAAGGAGCTGGATGGAATGCACTTACTCAAATTTGCAATTAATCCCAAAGTAAGAGAGGTGCAATAACTTCAGAGGGTAGCATTATTTCCTAAAGTTGTCTTTAAAATTCAAAGTAAGTACTGTAATAAATAGGAAATAAATGCAAAGTAGAGCATTTGGGTAGGAAAATACTGCACAAATAGGTAGAAGAAAGAACTGAGTGGATGATGAGTGACTGCTTCAACTCTCCTCAGCATGGATGAAACATCCCATGTAATATTGTTTCAGGGTTTGGGCATCACTCTTGGACAAAGACTGGACCAGATAAAGAGCAAATAATTATAAAAACTTTGATCCCTGAGGGGGGAAAAAAAAATGAGGAAGGAAAAAAGAGGAGGGAAGCTGGGTCAGTCTGTTATAATGGTTTTTTTTTCCTACATCGTGGGCCTCCGTGTTCTCAACAAAGAATAGTTAAGAAATAAGTATCTCTTTCAGCTGTCTTTCAGTCTATTTGGGGTAAAAAAGAAGCCATAGAGATGGCAAAACTGGAACCAAACAGATCGTGAAACAAAGTTAACTGCAGTATTAAGTGTGTTACTACTTCTTTTGTCCCAGTGGAGAACTACTTATGATTCTCCCAGCAAGAGAGCTATGGATTAGTTTGGAGGAGAACCTCTGTTGCTGTAGCTATGCCCTGGAGGAGCAGCCTGGTAGCTGTGGTGTCTCTAGCACTGAAGCAGTCTAATGCCAGAAACGGTCTGTACCCCTGGCATCATGGTCTTTCTGAACCTGGGCTACTTCATCCTCAGCTTTTACTGCAAGCTCAAATGCATTCTGGCTGTTGTTGTCACCTGAAATACATGTAAAAGTCTGGACCAGCTGCAACCTACCTGCAGTGGCTTAGTTGGGGACACTAGCAAATAGGTGATCCTTCCCTGGGGAAGGAGCATGGGTAAAAGGAAACCTCTTGGGCTTTGTTCCAGACTAATTTTTTGAGATTCTGTTTCTCCATACCAGCTTTCCAATGTAATTTTAACAAGCCTTAGTGAATCATTATTCCAAATGTGTTCTGTCTTTTCTTCTGTCTGAATTATTTAATGGTTTTTCTCTGAGATTGTCTTGCTGACATTATTAGAAGAGAGCAGCGATTCCTAGATTTTCTTATCTTTGTCAGGCAAAAAGCAGATTGGGCAAAAGACTACAAATTCTTCATTCCTCTTCTCACTATACATCCTTTTTTCAATTAATTGCTCTTTGCTTCTCATTTTTGTTTTGCTCGTTATTACTTTGGTTGTTTGTCCCTTCTCTCAGCCTAACAGGAACTTTTAGCTTTCACATCACCTGTAAAAGGAATACAGAATGTTGAAATTGAACCTGTAATCTTGTACATTTGAACTAAGATTTGCTCTGGTCTAAAAAGTTACTTTCTAAAGGTATGCCAATACATCAGTCCCAAATGGGGAGTGCTTTCAGGGATGTGCCCATTCTTTATTAGCAATGTGAGGCAGGGTATAAATTGATACGTCATTCTGTGGCCTACACTTGAGATTCTTTGATGTAACATTAGTGAGTCTTGGATGTGTCCCTGTATGTTGAAGAAGCATTTGGATCAGAGTCTCTTTGTGTACATACAAAGCAATTATCTCTTCAGTTGCTGTAAGTGGGAAAATAGAGCCGATTAGCTTGGCAACAATATAGAAGAGTCTAACAATTACTGAAACAAATTTTTACTTGGAAAGTAAGCAATCTTTGAAAACAGACAAGCATACATCTCATTTTTATTTGTAACTGCATCATTTGTAAACTAAAGGTTGAAAATTCCTATTTGTTTGAAGAACTTGTGGGAAGGGTGGGAACCTCAAATATGCTGTTTGAAAACACTAAGGAAAGGGGTAGGATTTGCATTAACTTTGCAGAGCTTCAGACCTAGCTACTGTAAAATTAAAATAGCTAAATTTTCAGATAAATATGAGTGGGAATAATTTCTTTAGTATCATTACTGATAAAGAATATTTTGAGTTAATTTATGCAACTGCTATAAATTAGGCAGGGGATAAAAATAAACAAGTAGTCTTCTAAAACAAAATTATCTTCATTTGAACAACCATAACTTTAAGCCCTGCTGCATTTATAAATCTGTTGAAGCCTACTCAGGGGGACTGTTCACATGAATAAAACTGTACATCAGTTTTAAGTGTTCATACCAGTGAACCTAGCATTATTTTCTATGTAAAAGAAAGCTATTGCATAAAATCATTGAAAAAATTATAATGGGTAGGAATTAAGGCACATATGTGTGTGTATATATTTAGTATTAATATGAACTATACTACATATTGTATTTTTATCATGTGAACTTTAAAATGCAAATCTGATAGAGGAACTGATTTATGGCAACAACTCTGTCATTTTATAGAATTGTTGATGTAGTGTCTCATTACAAAATAGTGTAACACAGTTTTGTAAGTCTCAGCATTTTTGGAGGTTTTTGCTCTATAATATTGTCAGAGCAAAGGTGATAATGAGGTCCTGAACTCATCAATTTCTGCATTTACAGTTTGAAATGTGTTTTAAAAAGTTGTCAAAAAAATGAAATTGTCTTAATTGAGAAACCAAAATCCTTACTTATGAAATACTTGTTGTTTTGGCATTTTAAAATATAAAGAGTAAAAAACCATTTGTTTAGCTAGTGATATTCATGATAAAAGGCAGCCAGTGAAATACTAAAATGTCATGCAGTACCAAGTCATATGCTTTTATAGTAATAGATTACACTACAGGTCACTTAGTAGGGATCTCAAATTATAGAAAGGGTCAGGCTTAGACATGCCTGTAGTGACAGGGACACTTTTGAAACAGTTACTCTTTCTAGTTATTTAAATACTTTTTTTTTTGTTTTATTGTCCTGCTGTTCTAAACTGTGGTTGCTTTGTGACCATAAACCTTACAGTACTGCATTCAGCCTTAAATGCAGTATGTTTCAGTACTGCATGAAGTTATTAAGGTAGGGTAGAGCAAAGTGTTACACTGATTGTAGTATTTCTGTACAGTCTTGATCTAATGCAATAATGATAGAATTGTGGAAAGAGGTAGCAAGGAACCTGTGCTGACCACCTAATGTCAGCTCCTGTTGTCCACTGACTTTGTACCTGCTCCAGCTGCTCTGGCAGCTGTCTCGTCTTCTTTGGTCTATGGATAGGACTGTTTTTAATAACAAAATTCTCTCTTGTCCCTCTTCATTGTTCAAGATATGCTGTGATTGCTTTTGGATGTGCCAGCTGTCCCAAACTTACATGTGGACGAGAAGGCTGTGGAACTGAGTTTTGCTACCACTGTAAGCAGATTTGGCATCCAAACCAGACCTGCGATGCTGCTCGCCAGGAGAGAGCTCAAAGTCTGCGCCTGAGAACAATTCGTTCTTCATCTATTAGTTACAGCCAGGAATCTGGAGCAGCAGGTATTCATCATTAGGTTACTGTGTCTGTAAAACATCTTTTTAGTACATTTGCACAATTAACTCCAAAAAGGAAAGAACTGAATAGTAGTATGGTAGATACTAGCTGCTTTGTCTTTGTTTTTCAGAAACATAAAATACACAATTTTAAGTTTGACATTTGAATTTTAAATGTTATAATTTGAAGTACTCTGTGACCACAGCACCTGACTTCAATCTTACAGGGTTGTCAGCATTTCAAATGCTTTCTTTGTAACTGAAGAATGTGGAGTCAAAGGAACTTGCTCCAAAGTATTCTCTGTTTGGCAGGCTGACTTCATTAGTTGTATCACTTACACACTTGGAACACTTATTTTATTCACTCTAGGTGAAATTTCACAAGACTGATAATAATAAAAGCTGTTGAAAATCAGTGGTTTTGATATGTATTTTTTGCTTTCAAAAGAGATTATTAGTCTGATGCCAGCTCTGATGTTTGACATGTGTTTTTTAGTACTAATTTCTGTTTTTCAATAAAATGCTCATCTGTGTTGGCTACTAGAAAGCAAACAATTCCATCTTCTTAAAATGGGACTTGTTTGTAACCCCCCAGAAAAGAGGATAAACTATTCAGAGTAGTATTTTGCAGAGCAAGAGTCCAGTTTGCTGTTGTGGTGAAACTCTGATCTATTTGGCAGCTTTTGTGTCTGCCTGACCAAACAAGGTAAATACTTGGGGCAAAGAGTCTCTCTTGCACCATGAATGTAGTTAGAGCTGTCATTCCCCAGTACAGCCCTAAACTTGGGAGTTTCTAATTTGTTGTTTGTGCTGGCTCATTTTAACAAGGCACTCCATCTTGTCCTAAAATTGCCATCTTGCTCTAGTCTTCAAATAAATTTTAAAATAAAACTTTATTTAAATTAGCGTGCCAGCTCCTTTCCTTGCCCTTTCAATCATTCCCAGCACGAACAGCAGTAGCTATGCCATACCCGTGCTGTAAGAACTTGCTCAGTTTAGTTACTGCCCTGTAGGTTGTGCATCTTTTCCCACCTTGGAATAGCTAGTGCGTCATTTCAGCTGCTCATTGTCCTTTTGCACTGGAGTTGGTAGAGGTACTGTTTCTGCTAGTTCTACACCTCTTTGGATATTCTTTATACCAACTATAACCCCTCTTTTCCCTTTGTCCTACCTAGTAGCACAGAGGCAGCATAAACTTGGACTTCTGCATTAGGAGCTGCAAGTTATTTCTGCTGCTGTGAGTAAATAGCTTGTCCCAAAGTGCAGATGCTAACCAGTAATGTGAAGGAACGAAGATCACAACTGTGGTTGTGTCAGTATACAAGTATTTCACTGTTGCTCAATGCCCCCTTGTTTGTTAATGATAGAGCTAGTCACTTAACCACATTTTTCAATATTTGACTTAGGAACAAGGAGAGCCTCCAGAATTTTCTTTTTGCTACAATATTTTTTCTAGGGAGTAAGTAAATATTAAGCAGGGCTCTGAAAAGGACTCAAGTAAGTTGGTGATACCAGAGAAATGCACTTAATGTGGAAGGGGAGATGGGTTTAAGATAAGAAGAAATAACAGAGTGAAGACTGAGTATTCAAGTAAAAGATTCATAACAGCATGAAATGTAAAAGAGGATTATATTTAAAGAGCCCATATTAGCAGTCCTGTATTAACATACATATTTAATGTCCAACTCTAATATATATTGCATTAAGCTTAGAAAATCCTTGAAGAGAGTGTATGCATTAACTATTCCGTTACTTGAATATGATCTAATATGCCTTGTTTTCATTAGTTTTACTTGGTCCAAGGTTTACAAATACAAATAACTATTGCCAAATCAAGATTTGTAAAGCAAACTTCTTCCATTTTTAAGATAATGGTTCAGTTGGTTTTCCTAAATGTATGTCTATATTTGGATTAAATCTGCTTGTCTGAAGAACTGATATGATCTTAATATTCATTTTTAAACAGCTGATGACATAAAGCCATGCCCACGCTGTGCTGCTTATATAATAAAAATGAATGATGGAAGCTGCAATCATATGACTTGTGCTGTCTGTGGCTGTGAATTCTGTTGGCTATGTATGAAAGAGATCTCAGATTTACATTATTTAAGGTACATTTAAGAAAAAAAAAATCTACATGGCTGGTAATTTGTTTTCTGAAGTATATAGAAGTAGATTCCTGGATGCTTTAAGTCTGGCTTTCTTCCTGTTGGAATAGAGAATCACAGTTGAAGTATCCTTATCTGAGAATTTAGTTAGTTTTCAATGCATGTACTTGAATTAGTGCTTTGCTATTTTTTATTTAAAAATATTTTTCTAAGTTTCACGCATGCAATGTGTATGTAGTACAGTAAATGAAGTGTTTTAGATGAACATACGCACTCTTGTTGCTGATGTCTTAATACTGCTGTTTTGTCTTCATAGTAAGCAATACAAAAACTCTGGTTATATAAGTTACCTGTGAACCACAGACTGGCATGTGGTAATGTGCAATGTGCTTCTCTTTAAGTTGCAAATTATGCAGTGAAGGCAAAAAAGAAAAATCTGAAGAAATTCTAACTGATGATTGGATATCCATAGTATCTGTAACTCGAACCTAAGAACAATAACTGTAACTAGAGAACAGTTCAGTACTGTATAGTTATGTTGATTTATTTACAATTTCTTTACAGTTTTCTTACTTCTTCCTATTTAGTCCATCAGGTTGCACGTTTTGGGGAAAGAAACCATGGAGCCGTAAGAAGAAAATACTGTGGCAATTAGGAACACTTGTTGGAGCTCCTGTAGGAATTGCCTTAATAGCTGGCATAGCTATTCCTGCTATGATTATTGGAATTCCTGTGTATGTGGGACGTAAGGTAAAATGTGCTACAACTCCTAACGTGCTTCAGGTTTTACCTCTGCATTGTATGACTTAGGTAATACTATGATGAATGAGGAACAAACTGAGAGCTTATGGGTCAAGGTCAAAGGAAAGGCAGGGGAAGGTGATATCATAGTGGGGGTCTGCTACAGGCCACCCGACCAGGATGACCGAGTAGATGAGGCCCTCTATAGACAGATAGGAGAGGCTTCACATTCACAAGCCCTGGTCCTTATGGGAGACTTCAATCACCTGGATATCTGTTGGAAGGACGGCACAGCAGGGCGCCAGCAATCCAGGAGGTTCCTGAAATACATTGACGACAACTTCCTTCTCCAGGTGGTAGAGGAGCTGACGAGAAGGGGTGCCATGCTGGACCTTATTCTCACCAACAAGGAGGGGCTGGTGGATAATGTGAAGCTGAAGGGAAGCCTTGGCTGCAGCGACCATGAAACGTTAGAATTCATGATCCTCAGGGCATCAAGGAGAGTGCGCAGTAAGCTCACCACCCTGGACTTCAAGAGAGCAGACTTTGACCTTGTCAGGGATCTGCTTAGTGAAGTGCCATGGGATGATGCCCTGAAGGGGAGAGGGGCCCGAGAATGCTGGTCCATATTCAAGGACCACCTCCTTCAAGCCCAGGAACAATGCATTCCAAAAAAGAGGAAGACAGGCAAGAATGCTAGGAGACCTGCGTGGATGGGCAAGAAGCTCCTGGACAATCTTAGAGATAAAAAGAAAATTTACAGAAAGTGGAAGGATGGACAGGTAGATTGGGAAGAATATAAAGAAGTTGTCCGTCCAAGTGGCTAGGGATCAGATTAGGAAAACAAAAGCCCAGATAGTATTAAATCTAGTCTGGGACATCAAGGGGAATAAGAAAAACTTTTTTAGGCATGTAAATAATGAAAGGAAGGCTAGGGAAGATGTGGGTCCTCTCTGGAAGGGAACAGGAGAACTGGTTATGGAGGATATGGAGAAGGCTGAGGTTCTCAATGAGTTCTTTGCCTCAGTCTTTACCGGCAAGGGCTTCAGCCACACTGCCCAAGATGTAGAAGTTGAAGGTGGGGAGGACTGGGAGAAGGATAATCTGCCACTGTCAGTGAAGATCAGGTTTGAGAACACCTAAAGAACCTGAAGGTGTACAAGTCTATTGGGCCTGATGAGATCCATCCATGGATCCTGAAGGAACTGGCTAGGCCACTCTCCATCATATTTGAGAGGTCATGGCAGTCTGGTGAAGTGCCCACTGACTGGAAAAGGGGAAACCGCCCCCATTTTTAAAAAGGGAAAAAAGGAAGATTCAGGCAACTAAAGGCCAGTCAGTCTTACCTCCGTGCCTGGCAAGATCATGGAGCAGATCCTCCTGAAGGTTCTTCTAGGGCACATGAATAGTGTGGAGGTGATTGGTGGCAACCAACATGGCTTCACCAAGGGAAAATCCTGCCTGACAAATTTGGTGGCCTTTTATGATGGAGCGACAGCATCAATAGATAAGGGAAGAGCAACTGATGTCATTTACCTGGACTTGTGCAAGGCCTTTGACACTGTCCCTCATGACATCCTGGTCTCCAAGTTGGAAAGACATGGATTTGATGGATGAACCACTCGGTGGATAAGGAATTGGTTGGGAGGCCACACTCAAAGGGTTGCAGTCAATGGTTCAATGTCCAAGTGGAGACCAGTGACAAGTGGTGTCTCTCAAGGATCGGTACTGGGACCGGTACTGTTTAGTATCTTTGTTGGTGATATGGACAGTGGGATGGAGTGCACCCTCAGCAAGCTTGCCAATGACACCAAGGTGTGTGGTGTGGTTGACACACTGGAGGGAAGGGGTGTGCCATCCAGAGGGACCTGGACAGGCTGGAGAGGTGGGCCCAGGCCAACCTCATGAAGTTTAACAAGGCCAAGTGTAAGGTCCTGCACCTGGGCCAGCGCAATCCCAGGCAGAGATACAGACCAGGTAATGAGTGGATTGAGAACAGTCCTGGGGAGAAAGACTTGGGCGTGTTGGTGGATCAACATGAGCCAGCAGTGTGCGTTTGCAGCCCAAAAAGCCAACCAGATTCTAGGCTGCATCAAAAGAAGTGTCGTCAGTAGGTCGAGGGAGGTGATTCTGCCCCTCTGCCCTCGTGAGACCCCACCTGGAATACTGTGTCCAGCTCTGGAGCCCCTAATACAAGAAGGATATAGAACTGTTAGAATGAGTTCAGAGGCGGGCTACCAAGATGATCAGGGGGCTGGAACACCTCTGCTATGAGGACAGGCTGAGAGAGTTGGGGTTGTTCAGCCTGGAAAAGAGAAGGCTCCGCGGAAACCTTATAGTGGCCTTCCAGTACCTGAAGGGCACCTACAAGAAGGCTGGGGAGGGACTTTTTACAAGGGACTATAATGATAGGATGAGGAGTAATGAGTGGAAGCTGAGGGAGGAGGGGAGGTTTAGATTAAATATAAGGAAGAAGTTTTTTACTGTGAGGGTGGTGAGGCACTGGAACAGATTGCCCAAGGAGGTTGTGGATGCTCCACCCCTGGAAGTGTTCAAGGGCAGGTTGGATGGAGCCTTGAGCAACCCGGTCTAGTGGAAGGTGTCCCTGCCGATGGCAGGGGGGTTGGAACTATACAATCTTTGAGGTCCCTTCCAACCCAAACCTTTCTATGATTGTGTCTTCAGTTGGCTATCTTCTCCAGCCCTTAAAAAAAAAACCAAAACAAAAGAAACCCAAAAACCCAAACAAACCAACCCCTGAATTGTTTAAAGATATTTGTTTCAACTGTACAGGAAGGAAAAGCAGTGTTTTTGAGAATGTAGTTCCTCTTAAAACAGCAGAGCAAAACACCAAACAACTTCCAATTTTTGCATCTTGCCATGGAAGTTCTTGCATGCTTTTACAGAATTGCTTTGGTTTTAACCTCTGGTTTCTCTTGTGTCCCTTTGAATTAAATAATATTTAGAGGAGATGGAAGGCAAAAAGAAAATCTTGCTTATTTTTCTTAAAAGCAGATAGTTACCAGTATTTTAGTGTAAAATTCTGCTGTTGTAGGTTTGTGCATACACACATTTAAGCATTTATACTCAGCAGCTTGTTAATCGCCTTGGGCCAGTCCACTGTGTGGAGCAGTGTTCAGTGCAGGTAGCTAGACAGCATCTATCTTCATTTTACTGGTTGTGGGAATCAACTAGAAATTACCATGTTAATCAGAAGGCATTTGATGTATTTCCTTTCAAAAATATGACTGATAGCTTTTACTATAAAATAAATGAAAAATTGCAAGGAAAACAAAAGATAATTACATCTCCTATTTGTGATTTAGGATAAAATAGCGAGTTACCCACATCTTTTGGAAATGGGCTTTTTGAAATGATGGTCAGCAGGTGCTAAGTGTCTAGTTACATGTCCTGGATGGCATTAATTGGAAGATGTGTTTATTTCTGCTTTTATCTTCATGGATTCTCACAGTGACTAGCACAGACACATTATTCTACATTTATTGGGGTGGGGGGTGTTTCCCTCTCACATGAGCTGTTGCTGCTAGACAAAAAGTCCAGGGATGCAGCTCTTCCACTGTAGTCTCTTCCATCTTTTTCTTTCAAGCAAGTACTCCTACCCTCTGCTACAGTTGTTTCTTGACCCTTCTATTCTGTTTTGCTTTAGTCCCATACAGTCATTGGGACCTTATAAATGATAAGAGGAAGAAAGTAGTAATTACCTGTTTCAAACTATGATTGCATGTTTTGCTTTTCTCATAAGATTTTGGGATAGGTCCTCATCACTGTCCTTTCACACATTAATGGTAAAGTCTCAGAAAGTTAGTCTGTGAGGGCAGCCTCACGAGAATTTCTATTACACCCCACTGCTTATCAGTCATTTTTCTGTGTCACTGTTTGCACTTCTTTTCAAAATGTCTGATGATGGAGATTCCACATACTCTCCAAGTCTAATTTTCTTAGGCAAATTGATTTTTCTAACATTAATGTAAATTCTCTTCCTACACTAAATTCTTACTGCCCTATCTTCAGCTGACATAAAGTATCTTTTTGCTTTGCAATATCCCATTACATATTTGATGATTTTTAAGTCCACTTTCATTCTTATCTCTTAAACAAATCCAGAACTTCCATTTTTTTCTTGACAAACTGTTTTTAGACCTCTGATTTTCCTCTTCTGGATTTCTGGGTGTTCATACTGCCTTTGTTTTTGACCAGTTTGAATATAGCAGTGAAGCTGAAGCTGCTGAGTTTAAATGACAGGTGATCCTGTGCATAAAACTGCCAGTTATCTCTTTCATCAATAAAGAGATTTTTAAAGAGATTTTCATTTTGTGCACACTAAAACACATACTCTTTCCCACCATACTAGTATTTTAGGCAATTACTCTCTTCCTAAGGGAAATCTTGAACTCATTACCATTGTGCTGCATCTTAGTAATTTCAGGCTATTTTTTTAACTTCTGAAGACTAATATGAGTTCTGGCGTTCTTGCAACCTTCCCAGATTGTATTGGCCTGAAATTCTTCTCCTTCCATCTTACAGGTTAATGAGAATGTTGAATACTTTTGGATCCAGGGCATATGTCTTAGAAAAGTATAGAGTGAAGAGTTTCCATTTCGGGACTAAAAAAAACCTAATGACAATTTGGATGCTTTCTATCAGTTTTACATGAAGCTAATAGTAGTTTTCTCTAGTCCATTTTTCAGTCTGGACCGTTACAACCTGTTTAAGTGTCATACAAGAAAATGTCAAAATTTTGTTGAAGTCAATGCATGACATCTGCTTCTCCCCATCCTCAAGGCTAGTTATCTTGTCACAGAAGCAAATTAAATTGACGTGACTTTTACTCAAAAAAAAAAAAAATCAGTGTGGCCTCTACTTCCTGCATTTGCTTTGGTGTCTACAAATTCCCAGTTTTCAGGAAATTGAAGTTCAGTTCACTGGTCTTTAATTCCCCAACTTCCTGTTTTATACCTTTTTAAAGATTATCATTGCAGTTTAACTTTTTCCCACTTTCCTGATTTTTTTTTTTTCCCAGACATCTTCTATGAATAATAATTTTCAAAAATTATTATTAGTGGCTCTGAAATTAGGCCTGCTGTGATATTCTTCAGATCAGTTCATGTAAGTACTCTCTAACCTGCTGTTTTCCTACAGATCTTACTCCTTTGTCACCAGCCACCTGGCTCACAGTTGACCTTTAGTGACAGCTGAAGGGAAAAAAATTGAACAGATCTCTGGTTTCATCTGCTGGCTGTCTTTTTGTTAAATAGCAAATTGATCCATTTTGGTCTTCCTCTTACTAGCAGCGTACTTGTAGAATAATTTCTTGTTGACTTTGATGTCCCCTGCTTTTTGTCTCCTCTATTTTAACCTTTCTGATTTTGTCCAGACACCCTCATGCTGTTCCTTTATACCCATTCATAGTAATCTGACCTATTTCTATTTTCTTAATGCTGCTGCTGCTTCAGTAAAGGAAGATTCGTTGTTCTTTTACAACATTCTGTCTTCTGCATTGGAAAAGTTTGTGCTCGAGCTTTGATAGAGTTTCCTTAAGGAAGTGCTAGTCTTCTCCTTTCATAGATTTTTGTAGATATTCTTGTAACCTACCAGTTTTCTGTGTTTATTGAAATCCCTCTTCTGGCCCAGTATTTTTATTTGGATATTCTTTATTCTTTACTCAGTATTCTGAAGTCTCTTATTTCATACTCATTCCTACCAATGTAACCTTCTATCTTGATGTTTTCAATCAGTTTCTTCTCTGTACCCACTCCCTTCCATTCCTTTTTGTTGCTTTATGTTTAAGGAATCCAGTAGCCTTTGTAGGTATCTTTGCTGTATGCCTTTTGGTAGTTAAAATTGCCCATAACAGTCAAATTCAGTGCCTGAGATGATACTGCTATTTGCTCAGAGCGCCATGAAACCTGATCTTCATGGGTTTGTAATTCTTACACAGTCATACTGTGAGAGTGTTCATGTTCAGTTTTTGCTTTTTAACCCATAGGTATGTTTCACATTTAAGTACTCCCTCACTCCATGTTGCTCCTTGTATAATGTACCTCAGAGCAAGTAAATAAATGCATTCTCGTTATATGGAGTGCAGTGTCTTATCTGCCCTTTTCTTGCCTGTCTTGCCTGAACAAATACAAATACTTTGTTTATTCCAGAATGAGAACTACCCTACCGAATCTCTAACTGAAATAATAATTTAGAAAGCACAACATTTAATAAAACTTCCAGCTCATTTTTGTCATTCTTTTTGCAGTAACATATTGCTGTAAAAATACTGTGATTATCCTTTTAGTACTCTTTTGTGTTCCTTCTTAGATGTAGTGAGGATTAACTTAGCCATATGACAACCATTAAGACCTATTGTTCCTTTGTAATTACATCTTAACCAAGAATGATGACAGATGAAGTGCATATCCCTGAAAAGCCATGTTCCTAGAGAGAGTAAATGAAACACACAAAGTAAGAAATCTCTGTAAAACAGTGATCTTTGAAGGCCTTTCAGGTTCATTTGGGATTTACAGCAGATAAGTTTGAGGCAGTCACATTTTAGAGTTATTGCAGGCTTGAACCATCAGTTAAGGTTTTTTTGGTTAGCAGATTCCTTGGTAAATAGTAGCACAGCTAACACTCAGGTTTGCTAAAATATTTCCTGTCTCAAGAGCTTGTCATGAGAGGGTGCCAGAGCAATGGAGTTCTTGCTATCCTGTTCTCCCAGGCTGTTTGATGAAGGCTGCCTTACCTTACATGGCTCTGTTATGTCAACCTCTGTTACCATAGATCTAATAATCTGTGAAAGTTTTACTCTGTATTGTTCAGGGGAGAGATAGCTAGAAATAAGAAGTGAAGAATTACAGTAAGTTGATCAGACATGATAATTCTTTGATCCTGAAAATTGTCTACTTTTCCCAACCATGTAATCTGGAGTAATGATTAAACAAAGAAAGAAAGATTGAGCTCGTCTAACTTGATGGTGAAAGTAAATGGATGGGTTGCTGGATGGGAGGACTTCTAACTTTTAAGAAGTTGCCTAAAATTAAGAAATGTATAAATTTTCTTTTCTTTGAGATAAGGAATAAATCGTGACATAGAACGTGGTCTCTCTGAAAGAGAGCAGGGTACAGATTCCAAACTATATGTCCGTTCTTCCATCCTTGCAGCAATGTATTATTGATGATGATGATAATGTTCTAAAAACCCTTTCTTCTTTTCTTCTCCCAAGATTCACAATCGGTATGAAGGCAAAGACATTTCAAAGCACAAGCGAAACTTGGCTATAGCAGGTGGTGTAACCTTATCTGTAATTGTTTCTCCAGTTGTAGCTGCAGTAACTGTAGGTAAGCAAATATTACTATTTTGTGTATTGGTAGCACCTTACAACCAGAATGCTATAAGCACTCGTGAATAAAGCATGAGCTAAGTCCTGTGGTCTCCTTTTGTAGGTGAAGAAACTGAGACAATGAGGAGTCTGAGGTTATACATTTATTGGGGCAGAATGGAGAATACAGTACTTATGGAAATGCTGTATTAAAATGAAGAATTAAAAATATTTTTTTATCTTGCAAATTGAAGTTTTCACATTGTCATGTCTGGCTTTTAAAACTGAAGTATTTGAAGCTTTTCTTTAAACAGCTGACCAAGAAAAAACTGTTGCCACAGGGTCTTACTTGTATTTGAATAACTTCATATCAAGCTTTTCTCAAAAGAAAAAAATAGTCTTTTACACTTAAGATTAGATAAGTTGCCAAGCTATTTGTTGTGCTCTGGGAGTCGGTTTGAATTCTATAACGTTCTTTCTCATAGGGATTGTTGAGGATAGCATTTGGGGAAAATCTGGCTGGGCATTACAAAATACTTGTCTCATCTTACCATGTAATTTCAAGGTCACTGTAAACAAACCCTGATTATTTTTTTGGAAAGGAGTGGACTTGCCCAGCGCTGCCTTGCTTTTCCTCTGTTGCAGCACAGACATCTTTACAGTTGCACAGTAAGCTGCCGTGGATAACTGATTCATGTTAAGACCTGCCATTTAGTTGTAAGCTGGATCAGTCCCCTGATCCAATTCATCACACAGTTGTGTAGGCAGTGCCAGAAGTAATGCTCAGAGAGGAATGAGTGGCCTCAGGAAGACAGGGCTGCTTTTAGCAAGTGATGGTTTAAATTGGCCATGAAGCTGTGGCTTTAAACTGCTTGTTAACAATGGTGGAGCACTGTGCAAATGCAGATATGCAGTCATGAAACTGTCTCTGGTGTCTGTCTGCATGCATTGTTCTCATGTAGCTGCGGTGTCAGACACCTGCTAAACAGGTAGTAGGATACAAAGTCTCATAGATGTATTTATAAGTCTGCTCTAGCTCATTCTTTCAAGCTTTTTCTTATTTCTGACCAGAGATAGAACTTGGCTTTTTAGGGAAAGCACTTGGGTTTTAGTTTGTGGAGTGTTTGCTCTTGCTCTGTTGCCATGAATACATGGCCTTCAGTCTCAGTGCTTTATATGGCTTCCAAAATAATGACCTTCAGAATATGGATTTCCTTCTTCAATGCTGAGGAATTTCTAGTGAAAGAGACTTCCTATAACTGGAACCCTTCTTTTAGGTTAGACTGAGGAGCCTTTGCATTGGGTCTGCCTCTGTCCTGGCCTTTTCAGAATGTGACAGCTTGCCACTTTTTGCACTACCATTTTTCTGTACCTTCTGTGTACTTCAATCAGCAAAGCCATAGAATGGTTTAATTCATATGCCAAAGGAGTAACTTTCACAGTCCACTGGAAGTGATGGGATGGATTTGTGTGTATATCTGTGTGCACTTTAGCCTACAGTTCCTTTCATTGGTTTCCCTTAACTCCTGCCACCCTGATCCACAGAATCATTTACTTTTAAGGAAAACTTACATAATTAAAAATTTTAAATTGAATCAGTGTGATACAATAAATATGAAATATCCCACAGTAGTAATAATGTTAAGTCCTATTAAATTGATAGCAAAGCCCTGTCTGACTTCAGTGAATGAAAAATCAAGTCCCTTATTAAATGAGTAGAGGTACTAACATTTTTAGTTGAATAACAGTTGAAATAGATCTCTGCTATTTCTGCTTCTCAGGTGGAACATTATTACAGTCCCCAATGGAGCATATATGAACCTTTAAAGTACTTTCATTTTGTTTGTAAAAGATGTTATGGACATACCAGAAGTATTAATTTATCGAGCATTAAACTTCTCTGCCTACCAATGCTGATAGAGGTCATTCTGTCTGCTGAAAGTACTTTCCTGCCATTTCACCTGTGTGATTTACCAATATTTCTTAATTTTGCTCCCTCCTGATTTTTCAAGTGTGAAATACTAAGTAATCATGGAAAATTAAATTGCTTTTATGAAAGGCTCTAAAGTATAAGTCACATTTAATGAAAGACTATATTTTCCTCTGTAGGTATTGGTGTTCCTATTATGCTGGCTTATGTGTATGGAGTTGTTCCAATTTCCCTCTGCCGAAGTGGAGGGTGTGGTGTGTCAGCAGGCAATGGAAAAGGTGTCAGGATAGAATTTGATGATGAAAATGATATAAATGTTGGTGGAACAAATGCAGCTGTAGGTAAGAAAATACAGTGTTTCGTTTTCTATAAATGGGTTTTGTGACTTATGTTTGATGGCCTTAGATACTTGAGGTTTTTGGGGGTTTTGAGTTTTTTAATTTGCAGTTAGGACAACTCCTGCTTGTTTCTGAAAGACCACTTCACAGATGAGGGTAGCTTCTCTGTGTTCATGTTGTGCTGTACTGTAACGCAAACATTAAAGCTTTTCTTGCACATTTTCATCAAAGCCAGACTCAAGTCTTTTCCATCAGTAAAAGTCTGAAGATAAAATTAATGCTGCTTTCTCAGAATCCTAGTTTGTGGAAGCTGGCTGGCTTTTTTATCTATAACAGGGGGAACTAAATGCTGATGTGATGCTTTATTTTTTTAATTATGTGGCAATATCCTCTGTGATAAGGTCTCTCTGTCCCTCTGAAGGACTTCCTTCACTCCAAGAAAGGTGTCTCTTTTTTTTTTTTTTTTTTTGACAGAGTTGTCTTTTTGTGACACTATGTTTTATAAATCCTTTTTCTCAGCATAATTTCAGGAATGGTTTTCATGGTCACATTCTAGAAACTACAAAGTTCTACTTCCATAACTGACAAGCCTTCTTTATTTCTGTCTAGATACCACCTCAGTAGCAGAGGCACGTCATAACCCTAGTATAGGCGAAGGAAGCGTTGGAGGACTGACTGGCAGCTTGAGTGCAAGTGGTAGCCACATGGATAGAATAGGAGCCATTCGAGACAACCTAAGTGAAACCGCTAGTACCATGGCCCTGGCTGGGGCTAGTATAACAGGGAGTCTCTCAGGAAGTGCAATGGTTAACTGCTTTAACAGGTAAGAGACATGCTTTCTACCGTACGGTATCCTACTCTACATGTAAGCAGAGAAAGCGGTATTACTAGGTTTTTTGAGTTTTATTTTTTTAAATCTGTTCCTATTAAAAGGAACTGTCTCTGGGAGATAGAGACAGTTCATCTCTGACAAACTTGCTGATTTCCAAGAGATCCTGCCAGACTACAATCCTCAAAGAAGAGTTTGAATTTTTTCCAGGGTGAGTGGGGTCTGAGATCTTGTCCTCCTGCTTCCCAGGAGAGCAGTCTCTACCTAGAAGTCAGAGGGAGGTACATCATGTTTAATACAGTTGGTTTCTCTGGTGCATCTCACCCCGAAGTCAGAACGCCTGACTTGTTCAGTAGTCTGCAAGTATTAAGCTGTGCTATCAGAACACCTGGGTGGAGTGTGGATTCAGAATGGACTTAGGCAGGAGGGGAGGCAGCTGGGCACCTGGCCTGGCCGAGGTGGCAACTTCTTGTCACTTATGTGCTCAATGCCTCCTGTGAATTCGGGCCTTACTGTTTGTTGGCTGTCCTGCACCCTGAAGAGAAAGGGAGTGTCTGGAAAGGATTGTTAACATTTAGGGTTCAGGATGGAATTTGCTCCTGAAACCAGGTGCTGACACTGCTCATTTTCTTGAGTAATTCAGAAGTCCAGGCTATATAGAACAAGGAGTGCAGGACAGCATCGAGAGTTCCCTTGTGCTGGGACAGGTGTTTGAGGCTGTGACTGCTGAGTGAGGTATACCTATGCACTACTTTAAAGAGCTGAGAGTGAAAAACAAATCAAACCAAAACACTTTCAATTCACTGTCAGAACACAGATAAACAAGGCATTTGGAAAAAAGCTTATGATTTGATTTCTGGCTTATCTGCTCAGCACAATTTAAGATTGCTCAGGTTTCTATTATTCCTGTTTCAGTTAATACAATATAAAGCAGAGTACAGAACACAATTCTCTGCCTGTTAGTTGATTAGTAATAATTTTGCACCTGAAGAAACATGGGGATTATCACATCTTGAACTTACATACCCTTCTGCTTGTTTTTTTCATTTTTAGAGTACTGTACACTATGTGCAAAAGAATTGTAGCTAAGCCTGGAAGTTGTTCTGGTAAATCTCAGGGAGGAAAAATCCAGAACCTCTGGTTAACATGCAACACTTTGCTTTGTTGGGAAATTAATCTGGTTTTGCTTTGGGGTGTTTTTGTTTATTTTAATCAAAAACCAGTCATTTTTGACAGTGGGAAGAGAGAACTTGTTTCAGTGGGGTAAATATGTGCATCTGTACTGGAGTAACTAATAAACTCTACTGCTGAATGGTGGAGAAACTCTACAAGGTGACACTAATTTTCAACTAGTGTGCTTTAACTGTAGCAGCAGTATATGCAACTTTTCTTCTTTCTCTCCAAGACTGGAAGTACAAGCAGATGTGCAGAAAGAACGATACAGTCTGAGTGGAGAATCTGGCACAGTTAGCCTGGGAACAGTTAGTGACAATGCCAGTACCAAAGCAATGGCAGGATCCATTCTGAACTCCTACATGCCTTTGGACAGGTAAGAGAAATGCGGTGAAAATAGAAGATGAATAAGCCTTGCTTATTAAAGGATATTCTAAGCATGCCTTAGCTGTTCTACTTTGATTACCCTTTGAAACTGCAAATTTTGTTACAAATTGAATTACATATGACTGCTTATGTTTTGCCAAGGTTATTTCCAAAGAGAAACACCATCATTGTAGCTCAGTAAAGTGGTCTTTCACACTTTGTGTTTTTCTTTGGCCTGTTTATTTGTTAAACGCTTAACTTCTCTAAAGCAAGTTACTTCTCTCTAACTTTCTTTGCAAGCTTGTTTAGCTTTGTTAACTGGCTTGTCTTAGATGACCACTTACACTCACGGATTCTTTCTTGTCCTAGGGAAGGCAACAGTATGGAAGTGCAAGTGGATATTGAGTCAAAGCCAGCCAAATTCAGACACAACAGTGGAAGCAGTAGTGTTGATGATGGCAGTGCTGCAGGTCGTAGTAATGCCGGTTGTTCATCGGCCTGCTTGCCAGAAAGTAAATCTAGTGCCACCAAGTGGTCCAAAGAAACAACAGCAGGAAAAAAATGTAAAGGTAAGCTGAGAAAGAAGAGTAGCATGAAGATAAATGAGACGAGAGAGGACATGGATGCTCAGCTGTTGGAACAGCAAAGCACAAACTCCAGTGAATTCGACTCTCCCTCTCTTAGTGATAGTATTCCATCTGTAGCAGATTCTCACTCGAGTCATTTTTCTGAGTTTAGTTGCTCAGATATGGAAAGTATGAAAACTTCCTGTAGCCATGGTTCCAGCGACTATCATACTCGCTTTACCACAGTCAGTGTTCTCCCAGAGGTGGAAAATGATCGCTTGGAAAACTCTCCACAGCCAAGTGGAATCCCTGTGCCTGTTCCAACAGCCCCAAGCACTGATGTTCCACAGCTGAGTTATATTGCTGAGGAAAGCATTAATAATGGATCTTCAACAGATGTAGATTTAGGTGTTGGTGAAACACTGAAAGAAACAAACAACAACCATTCACAACATGCTGTGGAATTAAGCACTGCTATTCAGACTGAAATTTAAGCCTATAAGTGCTGCAAAAATATATTTACCACTAAAGAACCCTGTCTGAAAGCTGGTTGAATTACATGTGACTTCTGTAAGTTTCGGGTGACCAGCAGAAGCAAGGTTTTGATACAACTGCATTTTATATATACACTTGTCTGATAAGGCAAAATACTTCATATGGACCTTAGACCTGTGTGAAGAGACATGAAGGCTTTAACCAAGTGCATTACAGCAGTACAAATACGTCCATGTTTTGTATTTCTGCCACAACTTTGCTTGAAAGCGTATACTTGGTGTATTTAGATAAAAATTGGTAAATTCTTAATATGTTAAATGCTGAAATGAATAATATGTCCTGCACTGTTCACTTGGAAAATATGGGGTTTGGGATAAATGGGTGTTAGCTGAGCGTTAGTGACTTAAAACCATTCTTGTGTGAACTCTATTTAAGGGAAGCAAAAGTTTTGCAAAGACCTATACAAACATATTCAACAGTGAATATTCGTAATGATAATTTTGTTTCATAACTGGACACACTGTATTTAGAATGCATGTAGAATGAACCGCATATCTTCAGATGGATGTAGCCTGTGTCAGAAGCGTTTGTATGTGTGTACACTTTGAGCAAGGTTATGGCATTTTACATAATTTTGAAACAGAAGAAATTGGTACTTAATATATGGTGGAATGGAGACGTCACCTGTGAAGAACAGTGGGGTTACTTATTTATTCATGCAACCAACCGTGCAGCAGATACGGCTACTATATAGTGTATAAAAACTGTAAAGTAACAATCCAGTGATTTATAAGCATTGTAGAAAAGCAGATGCAGTCACCTTTCATTAGGGGGGAAAACAGTGCCCCATCAATTCTTGGTGCCTTTGGAAAAGACTGGGTTTGAAGTGCCTGGTCGTTTGAGGATTTTACTGTAATGTTTTCCAGAATGTCCTCTTTGGCCACCTTGGATCACAAAAGAAAATTCTAGTGAATAAAATGACTGTGGTAGATAAATGTATAATAATAATGAAGTATTAGCCTACCAAAGACTCACTCAGGCTTTAGTGGACATGACATCTCTTTGCAAGACGTGCATATCTTCAGTCCCAGAATCGAAGTGCAGTGCGATGACTGCCCAAGTGCAAAGATGGGTTCCAAATATGCTGGCTCTTTTCTTTTTCTTTTGCATATGGAAGATGTACAGCTGAACACAAGCTGAAGTTGGCCAAAGCGCCTGCACTGTTAACATTTTTTTGCTATGTA
Source organism: Strix uralensis (assembly GCF_047716275.1). Taxonomy (NCBI): domain Eukaryota; kingdom Metazoa; phylum Chordata; class Aves; order Strigiformes; family Strigidae; genus Strix; species Strix uralensis. The sequence goes on along the minus strand of NC_133972.1, from coordinate 151,390,616 downwards.
ATTCACTAAAATGGAAAAAAAAAATTGTGAATATCAGAGTAACAGTTAACAATGTTCTGTCTTGTTTCATGTATTGCCATTATGGTGCTACTGGAAGTTTGGTTGGATAAAAAGAAAATGCCATGAGCTGCGGTCCTCTTCCATGACTTATCCTCACCGGTTTCAGTAATATGCTTATAACACTAGTGCCAGTTATGTTATTTGGTAATGCTTGTTACAGTATTTGTATATTTGCAATTCAGTTTTGCTCAATAATATGCGTGTAAACTGCATATCTGAAATAAATGTCTAAATACTGACTTCTAGTGGTCCTTTGTTTAGTGTGCTGATTAGCCTTCTAAAAATGTGTGTGTTCCTAGAAGGAGCTTTTTTTCTGTAAGGTGCTGAATGCTGTTATCTCTTGTTGCCTTTAAACATTTTTATTTTGTTAGGTGTGGTTTGGAAGTTGAATGCTCTGATACTTTGAAATACAAGATCTAAAGTTAGTTGCATTTTGTACAAGACTTCAACCTGACTTCTTTTCATCTTACAGAATAATCGGAGCTGCCTCTGTGGCAGACAGGACAGTAAATGGTTTTCTGAGAGGATGCGGCTTTGGCATAAGCATATTACTCTTTAAACAAAATTGTACCATCTTGGCACAAGTGGACAGGCTATGGTCAGATTGCCGAGCTAAACTCAAACTCCACTTTCTCCATCCAAAGTGATGCTCTTCTCAATTCACGCAGTCTGTACGAAGTTCATTCTGAAACACTGCAGATTGGCCAGAGTTTCTGGGTAACAACTGGGGCGTGGTTGAACTGCCTATTCATTAGGCTTATTTACTCACCTGCATTGTGACAGGCTCCAGAAGTAAGAAGCTAAAACTGATTGGGATGCATTAAAGAACACAGCTGGATCTGCCTCATCCCCAAACCATATGTAAGCTATATTAGAGTGAATAACAAGATGATAACTGTTACGCTGTCAGCTCTAAAGCTACAATTGGAGCATTATTTATACCATTTCCAATGGCAGATGCTCAAAAACAGAATAAGAAATGGGACAAGTGAAACATAGTGTACTCTAGAAATGTTAGCCAGGCATGCAGGCCATTTTTGCAGTGTCACCAGGCACTCTGACTTGCAAGCGAATACAAATTTTATATTTTGCAGGGAGGTTAGTGTTAACAGTTCCTTTTTGTGCTTTGCTCTTGATTTGTTGGTTTTTTTTTTTCCCCAGCCTGAACACTTTTTAAAAATATATTGTTACTGAAGAGTAAATGTATTAAGATCAGCATTAACTGAATGAAGCATTTGCTGTTCATTATCTTACAAGACCAGTTTGTGAATTCTGATGTAATTTTCCAGGCCTGCATAGAAATGGCTCTTATAGTCATGAACTGAAGTGTTAACTGATTCTTTAGACAGAAGCTGGAGAATGGAGTAAAATGTGACTAGGTGAGCCAGTCATGCTTCTGTCACTGCACGTGTGGTCCAACCGGTGAATGTCCTTCAAGGCCTCCTATTCCTAAACCTCTGAGTAGGTTAAGTATCTGTGCAGTCTCATACGACCACCTTCAATTAGTCATCTTAAGCCAGACATTATTTGCTCCATACCTTAGAGCGGAAGGTGAACCTCCCCTCTGGCTTTTATTTTCAGTTTAGTTTTGAATCTGATGTCTCACGCAATAGCAATAAAGTTATTGCTGATGTCTCAAGCTTTGAAAATTTGTCTGTAGTAATTTCATAGGTGTACTGGATAAAGCACATCAATTTGTAGCAATGCCGTATGTTTACAGCAGGGAATTGAGAGGTGGAAGACCTATTTCTGTGAGTTTAAACCTAATTTCTCAGGGCCTCAATTTTGCTGTGCAGGAAATTGGAAATATGCTTTATTCTTGTAAGTAAACCTTACCAAATTATAGTGTTATTTTCAGTCACTCTGAAATCATCTTTGACAGTTTTATATGCCATATTAAGAGGTAACATGTTGAAATATAGGTAAGTTTTTCTGTTCACTTTTGGATAAATTTTTTTTTTGCTTTTGCTGATTAATTTTGTTGCTTTTCTAAAATTCAGAGGTAATACTAGTTTGTATGTGAGGCAGTCTAAACAGCACTAATAAATTTAATGCAGCACAGAATTTTATTTTGAGTCTATAAAAAAGTAAAAGATACAATAGTTCCATTAATCCACTAAAACAGAAGATGCTTCTCTTTATTTATAGATCTACCAGTATAAGAATTCAATAAAGAAAAGTTCTTTCACTGAAATAAACCACAGGAAAGATCAAATTTGCATCTGGCCTCCCAACACTGGTTCTCTTTCAGAAATTTTCTTCATGGTTCCTGACCAGGTTGACTAATTTATGTCAGATTGTGAATTTCAAAAAGAAATTAATTTTAACATCTTCTATATCAGAGAATATTTGAGATGGTTGCAACTTTAAATAGATAAAAACTGTCATAAAAGCTTTCCTTCCGATTTTTGCATGTGCTTTTTTGTAGTAAAGCATCTGGACTCTTACATCCCTTCCTTTCATTGAATCAGTGTCACAAACTTTTGCATGTATAAGCTGATTACTTTTTACAGATATGTAAACATTTTTTGACTGATTTATGTCTCTTCCAGTTATTTTGCTGTGCAAATCCAAATTAATTTTTGAGTAGTTGCCTACCTAGTAATGCTATCACACTCATGGGTAATAATGTTTTATAAGGATAACCAAGCAGATGGTTGAAAAACATTAACTGGAGTTAATGAAATTAAAAATAATTTCCTAATAGAAGTTCACTTGATTTAGATGTTTAGGGAAGAGATTTTAGTTGCCCCACTGAAAAACAGACAAACAAAACCAAACCCAAAATACCAGGTCATATGCTATGAAATTGTCTCATTACAATTTATACAATTATATTTAAGCCATATCATACCAGGAAGGTGGCAAAAAAGGTACTGAGCAGAAAATAAGAAAGGTAAAATACCCTGTCCCATGTAGGTGTTTGGAAAGGAAAGCTTGGATTTTTGGTCCACATTGCACGGGTACGTGATGGTGTGTCAGTGGCATTTGGAGCTGGAAACTTGCCTGAGCTACATCCTGGGGACTGCATGATGCCCCCGTGTCTGTTGTCCTGGGGGGCTGGGCGGTCTGTGCAGGCTGGGCTGAGCTTCTTTGCCCCCATTGTGCTGGAGGGTTCAAGAAATGAAAAGGTGCCAAAGTCTGGGAGGTGAACATGGGCAGAGTGCTGAAGGAGTCAGCAGGTCACCTTCCACCTTGCCTGGCAGATGAGCAGTGATGGCACACCACTAAGGGCAGCAGCATTTTTGGATGCCTCTGCCTTGGATGGGGACTGATCAAAGTGCAACAAGAGCTTTAAATGTCCATTTTAAAGATTTTTTTTTATTATCTTTTTTTTTTTTAAATGGCAGAAATTCTTAACTGGATCACTGCCACAGCCTGGACTCTGCTGCGGATCCTAGTAACCAGAGGTGGCCCTCCCTTGGGAATAATAGTGCTTGCCTGTGTCTGTACTGCCATCTTGTTTCCATCTAAGTCTTGGGGTTTTTGAGTGTAAAGAGACAAAAGCTGCATGACATCCTCTCTCCTCAAGTGTTGTTTTGGGAGGAAAAGATACAAACATTAATATTCCATCTGATTCAGGTGAAATTGAGGCAGTTGAACAGAAACTCAGGAATGAACCCCAGAGAACCTTTCTGAAATTACAAACGTCTAAAGAGCACCATTAGCACCTTGTCCGCTCCTAAAGAGCAGCCTCTTGGACTCCAAAGAGGAGAATTTGGTAAGTAGCTACCAGATCATGCATAAGGTTTTGTAACATCTTTCTAAGTAGATGCAAAGTTTTCATATAAGGTTTTGAATGCAATCTTTGAATATAAGGTTTTTTGAAGAAACTGTTGAGAAGGTGGAATAGCCTCTGTGAGGGCATGAAACAATCTTGTGAAGATGTAATTGGAAAAGGGGCTGGGGTAAGTCCTGGCCAGGACACATCGGTCTCTTTTTTTCATGAGCTGGAATTCAGTGCACAGAAGCATCCCTGCTTTCAGCTGTACTCATATAAAGGGTCCTGCGCTAAAAGAACTAGATCATCTGGCACATCAGACCCTCCTGTTGTGAGAGGAACCCTTGGGCTGTGCTGGAGGAGCCTCTTTGAGTAGCTGCCTCTAGGCCTTCTTGTCTCTCTCAGATAAAACATTTTGGTTCAAGTTCAGACAAAGTTATTGCTAAAAGAGAACATAGCAATCTATCTCATATACTTAATTAGGTTGACACATGGGAATTTTAAAATGCCTTTGAGTACTAGGGGCAGCAACAGAGTTTTTGAGGTTGTTGAAAATTTTAGAGTCAAGGCACAGCTGAGGTGTCAGGGAATTCACAGTAAAAATCCCAAACAGTTGTAGGTTTTTTTCCTGAGGAGCCAGATTTTATGTATATATAATACATATATGTATTGTACTTCTTTATCCTTTCTCATTATTTGATTCCTTGTAGAAAAGAGATTGCAACAGCTTTTCAGAAGGAGTTTGTGATTTTTGTGGTAGCTTCTCTGGCCTTGGTGGGGGCTGCTGCCTGGGCATCCTGGGGTGCAGCAATGCTCACGCGAGGGATGGGCCACAGCCACAAGTGTAGGGATAGATGCTCATCGGTGAGCGTGCCCAGCTGTGGGCTGTCTATGCTGCTCCCCACCCTCTGCTTCCAGAGCTGCTGGCCTTGCCTGCTGTAGGGTCCTCTTCCCATGCAAAATCTGATTTGTTTTTCCCTTCGTGTTGCTTCTTGATCCTGTAAGTTTGATTTCTGGACAATCTGAGTGATGAAGGCCCTGCTGCTGCCAGAGGCCAGCTGAGCTGCAGTTCCCGCAGATCTCGGCTCTGCACCATCCCCATCGCGGCAGCCTCCACCCAGAGCAGGGAAACACCATTTGAGATAGGTGACATCTGTTCCTGGCTCTGCGGTGGGGTTATTATGTGACCTTGGTCAGTTTTGCTTCTGCATGGAGCACTTGAGGTTCACCTCCCAGCTCTCAAGGTGCATGGAAAGCTGCAAGTTTAGCGTGGCCATCCAGCACTGAGCTGTGCTGAGCCCTGCCTTGGGGTCAGGACGAACACAGAGCTGGCACTTGTCCTGCTGTTCCTCAGCCGCGTCCTGTCTGGCAGTGTCAGAGAGCGAGTGCGCTGAGTTATGCAAATAGACCTGTGTGTGAAGCTCCTGCGTAACAGTTCTGGCCCTATGGCCAACTCTTAGCTGTTTTGTTTAACTGCATGCTGCATGGGAACTGGGGGGCAATGGAGGAGGTAAATGCCTGGGAACACAGCAGGGTAAGAGCACCCCCTTGCCAGCCTCCAGGCTGATACCTAAAATGTGATCCAACTGCGGCACTGGGCTTCCCTTGAAATGTTTTGGTTTGGGATCAGGCAGCAGAAGGAACAGGTATCCACCTAGCACAAAATCCAGCTTCCTCACAGCAGCTGGAAGCTCAACCACAAACATGGACCTGCTGTTGCACCTTGCTCACATGCCAGGCAACTGGGTATCTTCAAGACATGACGGCCTCAGCACCTGCCTACACACCAGGTACCAGCAGAAATAATTTTGGTGGGCAAAGCCAGCAAGCTAAGACACAGCTCTCCTTTCACCAGGTCCTGGTGAGCCAGCTTGATAAAAGGACTATTCTTGCTTACCATCTCCACAATAAGGACATTTAAATTTACAACAGCCTAAATTAAGAGTGGGTTTAGGCACCAGACCCATGCTGATGGGTTTATGTGGCTTGAGCTACCCTTTCCTTACAGGCTCTGTGCTCAAGATGTTTCTGAACACACTGTTCTGTGCACTGGGCACTTTATCCCCCTGTAATCCCTCTCATTTACTAGCATAAACACTCTCATGTTGCTGAATTTATTTACAAGGGTGGCATTTAGCAAGCAGCAACTGAGAAATATCACAGGGCTGCAAGGAAATGACACTGGTGCCCTGCACTGCTGCAGCCGGAGGCTGCGTCTTGCACTGAAATGTGTTACACCCAGTGAGTAGGTAAAGGGTGCTGCACAGGCAGAGATCCAGTAAATGAGGGAGTACTTATGGACAAGTGACATTTAATATTCCCTCAGCCAGCCATCAGGGTTTGATACCCTGCTCCGAGCTGCCTGGTCTTTGTCCCTTGGGTAGCTGCAGCTTGCGGGCAGTGAGCAGAGTTATGCTGACTCAGGGCATAAATCTTGATTTACAAGCGGGGAAGGCGTCTTGTTCCCTGCTGTTCAAAAATACATATTTTGTTTATTGTAATGAACAAGTCTAAATGCTTCAGCTTGCATGCATCTGAAAGGCTTGCCAGCCCCAAAGAACAGTTCTTTATTTCTGCAAATGGATTAGAGAAAGCAGAGCAGGTTCTGATGAGTGGAAAAAAACTTCTCACATAAGACCAAAGAGTACAGTTTGCCAGTAACTGGGCTCTTGCCAGCTTCTCTTGCTGCCTGTACCACTACACAGGCAGAGTAAAAAAGCGGTGATGGGGGTCTCCAGTAAATCAGCTTTTTGGCCAGAGGTGCAACCATGCTGTGATGACACTCATCCCTTGTAACACCTCTTACTGTTGCCCTTTGGGTGACAGTGCCTGTTCTACCTGGTGATAGCTTTGCTAAAAAATTCAAAAATATCTTGAAGGGTGCAAAGTAACAGTAATGCAAACCCCTGTTCCTTAGCATGCACTATTCCCTAGCCAATAGTCGCCTTTGAAGTGGTTACAGAAAGAAACCTGCGCTCTCTCCACTTGGGTTAAAAAACCAGGGATTTGTATCCATGAGCAAATTGGTCACTGCAAGCCTGGTTAGCTTGGCGATACAGGATATTTTTACTCACCATCTGCTGTGTCGGGGCTGGCCAGTTTATTGCCTCTCTGGGACTCTCTGGGACTACACTGCACTTGCTTGTTCCCATCACCTGAATAACCAATGTTCTCCTGAAGCAGGTTTTTGTATTGTTGGTGGTTTTGGTTTTTGGCTGTGAGGGGGTGAGTGCCAAGCTTGAGAGAGCAATGCTGCAATTTGGTCTCCCCACCACAAAGCCAGCCACGCCATTTGAGATTCTCTTGTCTTCTAAAGAGAAAATGCTTTATTCTTAAAGGATGTAAAACCCAATACCAGTAAACCAGAAGAGATTCCCCTGCTCCTTTTGTCTGCTCTACTGTTTCTGGGCCCCTGTGTTTACATTGAAGCCCCGCAGAAAGCCACCCGCTGCAGTTCTGAGGTGGACAGCCATAGTCTTAGTCTTGACTGGCAGAGCAGCTCAACCTGGCACAGAGCAGAAGAGACCATCCTTATGGAGTGCGGAGGGAGACAAAAGAGCGTGGTAAATGCACGCCAAGGGCAGAGCAGAGACAATCAGATTTAAAAGGTAGGAGTGTTTCAGAACAGGGGGGAAAAAACAGGCCAGGAATGGCAGTGACAAGGACTGCCCTGGGAGAGATGAGCTCCCGACCCAGCCACGGGAAAAGCAGCAATTCATCTGCTCTGCAGCTTCTCCTGCTGACCCTGCGAGGTGTAAGCGCAGCAGGGGCAGGGGAAGCAGAACCCATTCCGCAGTTGGTCCCACGGTGAGTGAGGAGCTGCTTTTGGTCAGCGGCTGCCCAGCCCAAGCACCACAGGTGAAAGGCATCAGGATGCTGCTGTGGCCTCTTCTGTGCACAGCCCAGCCTGCACTGCCTGGCCAAGGGCTTGATCTTGACAGGTGATCCTGCCCTTGCTGTTACGCTGCAACTAGTCAGGGCTGGAGAGATTTCTCCCTCTGGCCCTGCACAGGTTCCCCAGATTAAGCCAAGAAGGACATGTTTAGGCAGCCCTTACCTGTCAAATGAGTGGTTTTAGGAACACCTGAAAGCCTTCCCTTCCACAACCCAGGCCCCACAAATGACTTTCAGTGGTCTAATGCTGCCCCACAAAAGGGGCAGGTTTTAAAGCCTGGTGGCCTTGGCTTGAGCTGTTCAGGCCACATCAGCTGTACAGTCCCTAACAAGTTAATTTTTTTGTAAGTTCTATGTCTCTAGCAATTGTTCTGCCTGTCAGTCAGGTCCTCCCAAATACTGTCTGAACTAAGTTGCTAATCTCAGAGAAAACTGAATGAGGCAGGAACATCACCAAAATGACTGCAAGTGCTGCTAGCCTGCTGACGGGCTCATGTCAATCTTGTTTCATTTTTTTGCTCAGCTTCATGGGCCATTTCTCTTACATTTGAGTGTTGCTAACTTTTTCCTTCTTTTTTAAAGAAATATATATTTGACTATTTGACTTCACCTTTCAGCTATTAAAACAATGTTTTTTTATTCTCTTGTCCTTTAAAATTATGTATTTCTTTAACTTTGGAAGCTGAGGCCAAAAGTTCCTAGTTGAGGCAGGTATGAGGAACATCAGACAGAAAAGATGTGCAGATAATACCGCTGACCTGATACTTAAAGAACAGATGTAATAAAGATTCAGTGTGTAAAACTTTAGGGGCCTGCTACCCGTAGTGCAGGGCATTCACAATTACTGTTCAGTGGCTCCTGCTTCAGAGATTCACTTGGGAGCGAGACGTGTAGTAAGGTGCTGGAGGAAACGCAGGCATCTCCCAGCGTGGGCCCAGTGCCCAGGATCTGTGAGAGCACAGGCCCCAGCCTAGCAGTGGTTTCAGGAACAATGCAGGACTTCAAGAAAGCGTCTTCTCCCTTTGGGATCATGGACTGGAATGAGCTTAAAATAATTTTAAAAAGCAGCCACTGGTATGCGACAAAGGCTGGGAAGATACTGGAATATTGTTTGAGAGCAGTGTCAAGCTATACTAGAGGGGCTGTCTACCAAAGCGTTTGGGGTAGGTGGGGGGTTGTCTAAATACTCAACCAGTCAAAGGTTATGGTCTGCCTTAAACTAAAGCGATCAAACTCAATCACACACAGAAACTGAAAACCCGTTTGTTGCCACATATTTCATTTGGGCCGAGTTTCTAGCAAACCTGCCCTCTTATTACTGTGTATTGAGGAGAGATGTACTCATGATCAACTCTTTGCTTTAGAAGATGGGTGACTGCAGCAATGTGCTGATTTTTCAAATCAGGGGATGTGCGTCTGACACACGTGGGTACAAAGCTCTGCTTGCAGCTGGTGATGGCTCCCTCACGCCAGCTGGGTAACAGCTTCACTTGCACACATTACTGCTGTTCTCCATTTAGAACTTCTTAACAAGGGCAATTTCAGCTTCCTGATCTACTGATCTCTTGTTTTTACCTCAAACTGAGTTAACCTCTGTTTCAGCTGACATTCAAGCTGGAGCGTATTCCAAGGAAAGGTCTCTTCTGGCACTAGTGGCCTACTTTTCCCTGGACTCACTTAGGTTTCTAGTTTAATCGCTAGGGATGCATTAAAACTGTCCTAAAATTAACTGTGATACTGTATACCCATCTATGAAAACCCATTTGTCTATTTCCTCATGGATAAATGATTTGTCAAGAACACTCCATTTAAAAATCTCTTGTTTTTTAAAGCCCTTTTGTCTTTTTAATGTTGGTCTCCTAAATTTACTAAATTATATTTTTATTATGATTTATTGCTGCAAAAATTCAGATTTTTGGCTTCAGTGTCAAAATGAACTATACAAACTTTAGCAGTCAAGACTTCTTAGAAGATATCTAAAGAGCTTTTAACTCTTGGGATTTTGGGTGGCACAGATTTAACTTCATCAGGAGCTTTTGCGATGTGGCTTTTGACACTGGCTCTTAACTACAGTTTTCACAGCCAAGACTATTTTAAAATTACACAGCTGTTTTTTATGCTTTCTTTTAGCAAAAGAACTTTTTCTGTGTATTATTAATACAATCCTCCAAACTATTACTTATTGTTATTAAAAACACCTGAACTCTATCAAAAGAAAATCGATTAAGTTTTCTAAACCACATCAGTAAGTTGGACACATGCAATAAATCTTCTCTGAACATACCAAACTGCAGTGGAAAAAATAAGAAGATCAAAATCACTAACACAAAAATTAGTGAATCTGAATACCTTGCCACCATGACTGAAGAATGAAATTGGCACTTTGGTTAAGTACAATTGGTTATGCATAATTAGATGAGCAGTAGAGCTCTCTTGAACACATGACAATCTCATAAAAAGAGGACATTTAAAACCAAAAACCATCAATTGTACTGACAGTGCTTGAAGAATTAAAAGCTTCATTCTTGGCACTCTACTTCTAGACAATATTCACAAGTCAGAATTATAAACCTAAAGAGAGAACCAGAAAAGAGAATTCATAATTGTACTTTTCAAGAAAAAAACTTTATTTTTTTAATTAGTATATGCCTGAGAAAAATTTTCATTAGAACAACATTCTTAATGATATTTCTGCAGTGCTAGTGAGTTTAATATACATTTATATTACATGTGCAAAGAAGGCATTGGGGTATTTGAAAAATTTAAAAGCTTCACCTTGAAAAAAGGAGCTTTGCCAGAATCAAATATAAAACATTAAGTATTGCCTGAAATAAGAAAAAATCATACTGTCCACAAAATGGTTTTACTTTTAGCTTTATAAATATGTCTGTAAACAGAAATAGCTGGTGTTTTAAATAATCTGATTACAAAACTCAGAGTTAAATATTTTTATTGCTAAGTGCAGCCACTTGTTTTCCTGTTTACCACTGTCACTTCAAGGGCCATGCAAACCAGCAGTCCTTACACACACAGAGAAAAAAATAATTGTCTCGGCACTAAAAATTACTTCCTTGTTAATAATTTTAAAACCATACCCATTTATTTAATAATTATTTTTACTCAAAGTGTTTCATGACAAGCTAATATATTGTTCATTGACCTTTGCTGCTAAACTGTACTGCACCAAAAATATTTAAATCTGTTTTGTATAGACAAGGGATAGTGAAGAAACAGATGGCCTGTTTGTCTGAAAAATGTTAATACTTTTTGTAAACTCATTTTAGCAAAGCTATTGCTGACCCGTTTATCTTGAAGACACTTCTTTATCACAAGAACATACAACTCACAAAATGATACAACAACTGATGACTAAAAGTGTACTATCTATCGTACCATCAAGATATTTCACATTATATATATAAAATGTAAAATATATTTTTATATAATTAACACAGTCTAAATAAAATCACTATACCAAATAACACGAACTCTGTTACTGAACACAAAGACATGCATTAAATTCTAAAGATTAAAAATGTATGCAACTACAAGAAAAAAAGAGCAGCAAGTTTTAAATGTGCATATGCTGTCAAAACAAAACAGAATTCAAACAGTCTGGGTAAAGACCCACTTTAACCCATGCAAGTCTGCAGAGTTCATACATCCATTTTATAAACATCAACTATATGCATGCAACCAATAAATTTTAACTTCTTAAAGTTCATAAACCTTTTTAAGGCTCTCAAGATCTTCCAAAGAGTACTGATTAGTCTGGTTTTCTGAAAGTAAATCAAACAGTTGCTGAACCTGTTCTTTTTCACTTTTGCTAAGAAGGGCCAGCACCACCTGAAAAAACAGATTATTTTATAATTAGCACAGGCTGACTGAAAATCATAGTATCTGACAGAGATACAAAATCAGTGTATCGTTTCCTTTTAAGATACAAAAATTTCCTTTAGGTTTCTGTGCAACTGAAGTACACACTCAATCTAGGATCTTACCTTAAATCTTTCTGCTCTGCTCAAGTAGAAAAGGTGTTGATACACAAGGCCAGGATCTTTTCCAATTACGTAATATTCCAACGACTGGATAAAAATCAAAAAGATTTCCCCTTCAAGTTTGTTACTTAGCAGCACTGGCAATTTTTTTGGATCAGTAATTGTTAAAAGATCTGCGCAAGCAGCTTTATCCTTATTGGTATTCACTGCATTTATAATCTGACCAAAGTCATAAGCATTAGATGGTTCAGAAATATGCAGTTTCTCAGAGGTCTTCAGTGGTACACTCGTTTGAACTGCCTCCTTAGAAATAACATGATCAGTCACAACATCTTCTGACGTAGCAAACCGTCGCTCTTCCTGCTCATCAGATTCAGTCACCTTCACAAAGAAAATGGCAACAAACCATATTAATGTGGACATATAGATAACCCGAAGTTTCATAAACTGCATGCATATATCTGTCAATAATGTCACTAAATTAAAGATAGCATTTTACTCTTTGTAAAAGAAAGGCACCTATGTTCTTTTAATGTCCCACTTCCCGCCAGAAGTAGCCCTCTAATCCATCTTTAAAGGTTTGTAGTCAAAAGTGTGTATTTTACATTTCCTTTCACTGCTTGGCACTCCACTGTAGAAAGACAACTGAAGACCACTGGGAGAACGCTAAGGAGGACTGTATACATATATTAAATGTGAAGTTGCAGAAGACAAGCAGAACTGAAGTCAAATCACCAAAGACCCATGTTTCACTTCACTGCTGTGCCTTCAGAATAGTTCACATACACAGCAGCTATGTCAGGTTGCTCTTTGGAGTCTTGCTGTGGAAGGAGAAAGCTTGGCAAGGTCTAACTGCCTGAATACCCACTCCTCCCGAGTTTGTAGTCTGTATTGAGTTTCATGAAGCAGTTGATAGAAAATTACCATGGGTTCAACTACATTTGCTAAAATCCATTTCAAGCTATTAAAGAGTTGTGGAATTAGTATAAACTGACTAAAACTCATCACAAGTCTCTACACAGGATGCCAAGTTTTTCAGGAAGTCTGAACATACTGTATTGCATAGTACAGGGGAGCTAGGTTAGTCATTTTTGGAAAATACTGCATTGGGCTTATAGACATTTTGTTCTATCTTTCAACAATAATCAACAATTAGAAACAAACCTGTTTCTAATTTTCCTTACTTTTCTTTGCAGTCTGCTTTCATGGAACTACCTTGTACTACAGCAGATAAGACAGGGAAGGCTCCCTAAGAGGGCAGCTGTAATTAGGACAGCATTATGATAGCAAACAGAAATGCTTCCTGCCCCACCCCTGGAAAAATTACCACTGCCAGTAATGTAGTTAGCTGGTCTCTGAACAATGCAGTCACTTCCCAAACCTCCTCTAAATACTCCCCAGGTCCCTCTGTCACAACTCAGAGCTTAACTAACACTATACCCAGCTTACGCCAATTACATAAAATCCCATGAACTCGTGACAATGTGAAGTGTTTCAATAACACAAATTGCTTCCATATTAATAACTGCAGTTTCCATTATACCACTATTTTGAAATTACATTATCAAATTACAGTGTCACTGTACAGACTGGTAACTATGTGTTGTAACTATATATTTTAAAATTAAAAGGGAAAAGAAACCCATTCTTAAAGGACCAGCAAAGCTACAATCCAAAAATATCAGATGACTGAGAAAATCCTTTCACCGCCTAATTCTACCCAGAACTCTGCAAGGCAAACATTTTGATCCCGTACATAACATTACATCATGTATTTCTTTTATAAGATCCTACAGATGTTTTACCCACTCTTGCTCTTTAAGCCAGGATTTCATTCTTCAGACCAGTAACTTTACTACTAGCACAAGAAGAGCCAGCACACCTGCTGACAAGGTACCTTTGCCAGCACAGGCCCAGAGGCTTCCCAAGTAGCACAGACTTTAAAAGCAAAACTGCTGTTTGACAGATGCATTCTGAAGAACAGGTATTTCGAAGTCTAAGCAGTTTTTGTTTACAAGGAGCATATCCTCAAGTTTAGTGCCATCTAAATGTACTTTTTCCATTTCTGCTGTGGTTCTAAATACACTTCAAAGCAGTCCAAGCTTTACTATAGAATGCAATGGACACTGAACAGATCAAATGCAAGAATCCTCCAATATGCCCTCAAAATAACATGAAAAATACAACCCCACCCCAAAAAAGTAGAGCTAAGAAGTGCAGAACAAAAGCTTTAATATTATCTCTTCAAGTGTGGCTTCTGTACTGCCTGCTTTTAGAAATGAACAGGTATACCTCTCGTATGGTTATTTTCTTCCTCTTCTTCTTTTGACTGCCAGCTACAGCACCTCTGTCAAGGTTAAGCAGTTGGGTTACCTCTTCTAGTTCCTTTTTTGCTTCAAGAACATTTGGATCTATTAGAAGTACTCTCTTGAAATCGTCAACACTGGCTTGATAATTCTGTAAGTAGAAGGGAAAATAATTTTTTCATAAGCACACCACTAGAAAAATAAATTTGAACTACCATACTGTCCTTTACAATTAAGAAAA